>NC_135321.1:73299639-73899639 GCF_048772815.1 Callospermophilus lateralis
CTTCTTTTCGTCCTATTTTTATTTATTTTATTTGCTTCTCTTGTCTACTTACTCTGGATAGAATTTCTAGTATTATCTTTAATAGGAATGTTGAGAGTGGACATCCTCGTCTTGTTCCAGATTTAAAGGAAATACTTTCAGTTTTTCCTCATTCACTGTGTTGTTGCATTTCCTGTTTTCATATACAGCTTTTTTGATCTTGAGTTAGGTTTCTTCTACCCCTAGTTCCTTCTGTGTTTTTATCATAAATAGGTGCTGGAGTTTATTGAGAGCTTTCTATTGAAGTGAGTTGTTTTTTACTTTTAATTCTTGTTATGTATGGAATTGCATTTACTGATTTTTATTTGTTCAACCATTTTTTGTGTTCCACGAATAAAACCAACGAGGTCAACATGTATAATTTTCTTACTATGTTGTTGTTTATGATTTGGTAGTATTAAGAATTTTTGCATCTAAGTTCATCAGGGATATTGGTTTGTAGTTTTCTTTCCTTGATGTGTCCTTATCTGAATGATTCTGGAAGTGTTACGTATTTTGCTATTCCTTGGAATAATTTTAAAAAACTGGCATTAGTTTTCTTATAGTACTCAGCTGAGAATTGATCTGGACCTGGGCTTTTTTTGTTGTTGTAATTGGAAGGACTTTTGTTAATGCTCTATCTCATTGCTAGTTATTGGTCCATCTAGGTTTCTTTGTCCTAATGATTTAATTTTGGCATGTCATATTTGTCTAGAAATGTGCCCATTTCTTGTAGGTTTTCTAGTTGATTCGAATATAGATTTTCAAAATAGTTCCTTAAGAATTCTCTAGATTTCTGCGGTGTCTCTGGTGATTTCTCCTTTTTTATCTCTAAATTTTGATGTTTTCCCCTGCCCTCTTGCTTTTGATTATTTTACCTGCAAGGTGAGAATCTTGCAAGCACAAGTTTTTCTTAATTTGTCCTACTAGCTTATGTCTTTGAGTTGAAGTGTTGAGACCAATCTACAGGCATACCACCCTGAATGCACCTGATCTTGTCTGAAGTGTTCAGACTGTTTATGTTCTGTGTTATTACAAAGATACATTTATTCATTCTTACCATGTTTTTTGCTGACAACAAATTTGTTCCTGTTTCTCATTTGATTATCTACTCTTCAAATTAGATTTATCCATATGCTCTGTAGTTTGTTTTTGTTTTCTCCTGTAGTTCTTGAAGGATTGTTTGTTGTCCTGGTTTAGTAGTTATGAATATTTTTAGGTTCTGATAATCTTTGAAGGTTTTAAGTGTTCTTTGATTTTGACAGATAGTTTTACTGGGTATTAGCAAGCTTGGTTGGCAGTTATTTTTCCTCAGGCCTTGTAACATACCTTTCCGGTCCTTCTGAAATTTAGAGTTTGACCTGAGAAATCAAAGTAATTCTTACTGGCTCACCTGTAAATGCATTCTGATGTTTCCTCTTCAGGCTTCTAAAATTCTACCCTTTCTCTGTGTGTTAGGCATTTTAATTGTAATATGTTGTGGAGAGGTTCTTTTTGATATTGTCCTTTGAGGTGCTTCCCAGAGTTAGACGTCTATCTCCTTCTCAATGTTTGGAAAATTTTGTTTTTAGTTCCCTGAAGAGGTCATTCATGCCATTACCCTGCTTCTCCCAACCCTCTCTTTTCCAGTGATTCTCAAATTTGGTGACTTAATATTGTCCTAAATTTCTTGTGTATTCTGGTCATGGTTATGTGTTTTCATTAATGGTGTCTGAATGTACAGGGTGGACCATTGTCTTCCCACTCTGATATCTGTCTTATTCATGTTCTACTCTAGTAGAGATTCTTTCAAGGGAACATTGTATTTATTTATTTTGCTTTTATTACTAAGGGTTTTTTTGGTTCTTTTTCAATATTGCTATCTCATTATTAAATTTCTTATTCATATCCTGTACTGACTTTCTTAATTCATTGAGTTCTTTTAGTGTTGTCTTTGAATTTATTGATCCTTTTTATAATTGCTCCTTTGAATACATTATATGGTACTTCATGCATTTCAGTATCATCGGACTCAGTGGAATTATGAAGCATAGGAGTTATCATGTTACCTTGAGTGTTCATGTTTCTTGTATTCCTGTGTTGGGTTTTGTGACTGTTTGGATGCATTTCTCTTCCATTTGTGAATGTGGCCCATTCAGGGCATATCATTCTATTGGCAATGTGTTCAGGAATATCAGGGTGTTTGGAATTTTTCAATATATTATGAAGTGTATTTTGAAGTATAGTTTCTCTTCTAGTTCTGTGGTGATGACCAGAGTATTTTGATTTAATATGTAGTGTGGCAGAGCTTGAGAATTCCACTTTCCCCCATAGGTCTCACAAGAGTGGGATGCTTGTAGACCATGCAGTCCTGCAATTGTGTCTTATATGGTAGACTATGATTGCTCGTCACTGTATCCTAAAGGAGTATGGAAGCTGTCTACATTAAGACCCCTTGTAAGTATGGTCTCCATAGTATAACACATGTTGATTTCTTGTGTTTGTGTTGTAGGAATGGATGTCCATGGGTGGGATCTGAGGTCTCAGGTGCACCTAACTATTTCTGTTTGAGCATGGTCATCAGTTTTGGTGGTTTCTTTCTCCTAGTTTTCGAATTAGAATATCACTGAAGTTCAAGTATGTTTTGTGGGTGGTGCAAGGTGTTGTGTCTCATGGCTGAGTTTTGGAAGAGCTCCACCTGTGAACTCATCGTGTCCCAGTAGGTTCCTAGCAACTCACAGAAAAAGAAGAGTGGAGCAATAGTAACAACAGCATCAATCTGTATGCGGCATTGAAACACATACGCAGTACCGAGTGTGATATCTACAACACTAATTGCCACAAAAAGAGGAATGGCAGGCTTAGTAGCCAACAGCGATAGCAGTGAAATAAATGGCTGGAAGAAGATCCACCTTCAGAAACACATCAGGTGTCAGCTAATCTATCTGCAGTGCTTAACAACCGTAGCACCTTGGAGGGTGGCGGGGTTAGGAATTTAGAAACTAAACAGTTCTAAAGGATCATAAAATATAGAGTTCATTAAGAGAAAAGGAAATGGGATGTGAAGGCAAAATAAATGTTAGAATTTTCACAGTGTGAACAGAGAGCAGAATAAATGTAAGAAGGAGGAGGACAAGAAGTAAATAAATAGAGAAAGAAATAACAAGAGAAACTGGCTTTTGAGATGGAGAAGAGAGTTTTTAGCGACAATAGACACAAACAAAAGTCCACAAATAAACAAAAGTCTAATCCTCAAATGAGAAAACACAGAAAATTAATGAACATAAAACTGAGAAAAAGGAAACAAAAACGTATATGAATATATATCCACAAATCAAGAAGCAGAATAAGAACACCAAGAAAACAAAAACAAACAAACAAACAAATAAGTGTAAGGAGAAAGAGAATGGGAAATCACAATGAAAATAGCTGTTTGAGCTCAGGTGGTGAAACCTGTTGCATTGCTTATGCAGCACTGCTCTTCTTCCTGGACTGTGTACCCCTTGGAGCAAACAAGGACTTGGGGTTATTAAACAGATTTTTTGTGCTCCTCCCTGGGCTGTCAGCTGTAGTGAAGTGGAATTGAAGCTGCAAGTAATAGCTTGCAGGTTCCCTTCTCACGTGTATAAGGTAGGATAGAATGGGAGTGTCAAGTGGAGTTTTCTCCAGACTACAACAGACCCAAATCCATGCAGAGTTACAAGTGGGAAGTACTTGTGGTCAGGGCTTAGCTATAGTCAGGTGTTAGGAGTTTGTTGTGGTTATTTGCTTTGGAGAGGTCAGATCAACATATCCCCAGGGCTGGGCAGATGCTGATCCTCTGATGGCCTTCCTAAAATTTCTTCTGGTATTGTTGGTGTCAACCTCCCCAGGTTGTACACACTTCACTGACAGTGAATGTGGCCTTCCCAGACTCAGTCTCACAGTGAAATCTCCGGATAACATCACACACACACACACACACACACACACACACACACACACACACCCCTCTTCAGTTTCCTGACACACTTCAACTGGTCATGCGAGCCACCAGACTGAAAGGGAAGGTGAATTGCACTCCTGTCCGTATCTCCGAATTGAATCCCTCTGGGTACGATTTTCTCCATGCTTGTTTCAGTCACCTTCTGGTAGATGCTTGTCGGGTCAGTGTAGCAGTATTAGCTGTGATCTCCTGGGTTCCTGCAGGAGGAAGCTGCAATGTGGTTTCTTCAGAATGCCTCAGCTAAGTTGTGTGTTTGGCAGTTGAGAATCACAGAGCACTCTTCAAACACCAGTTGGCTGTGTGGGCCATTTCAGAGGCTCTGCTGCTCTGCAGGTTTCCGGTGCCAACATTATCCTTTGTTTGTGTTATCCCTCCCCTCTGTGGGGTGGCAGTGCCACTATAACACACAGATGGCAGTGGCTTGGCTCCAGTGTATCTTTTCTTTTCCTTTGTTCAAAGCACCTAAATTTGTGGGTCTCTAAGGGTGTCAGATTTGATACTGGGTTTCAGTGAATTCCCCTTTTCCCAACTCACAGAGAATCAGTAGTCCCACTCCTTGAATTGCAAGCTATGGAGTAATAGAAATGTGGCCTTTATCAAATCTGTGATCTTTTTTTGATTACTCACAAGTTTTATTGGTTATTTTTAGTTACACATGACATTAGGTTCACTTCAACATACTTATAAAATATGTAATATAATTTGCTGTTGTTCAATCCCCAGTGGTTTTCCTTCCCCTTTCCTCCTCCCTCCCACTTTCCCTGTCCTCCTATTTTTCTGATCTTTCTTCTATTTACTTACAGTTCTTTTAAGATTACTGTCTTGCAGATGTACGTATTTATGAGAGTCACTGTGGTGTATTTATATATGTATATTGGAAATTTAGGTTTGATTCATTCTACTGTTCTTCCTTTATTCCATCCCTCCTCCCTCTCCATCAGTCCCCTGTCTCTACTCCTCTTATCTTCTCTTTTGATAGAGTTTCACCCCCTTTTTTTCTTTTTCCTTATTTGGACTAGTTTCTGCATATCAGAGGAGACATTTACCCTTTGCCTGGATCTAGCTTACTTCACTCACCACGATCATCTGCAGTTCCAAACATTTGCTGACAAATGCAACAATTTTATTCTTTCTGAAGGCTGAGTAATACTCTATTGTGTGTATATATATATATATGCATATGTGTGTGTGTGCACATTCATGTAATATGTATACCTATATGTAAATGTATATGTCATATCACATTTTCCTCATTCATTCATCTGTTTTAAGGGCACCAATGTTGAGCTTGGCTATTTTGAATTGTTCTGCAATAGACATTGATGTGGCTACATCCCTACAGTATGCAGATGCGAATATTAGAACTATGGTCTATAATTATAATTTTGGGGGGGCAATCTCCATACCTCTTTCCAGAGTGGTTGCACTAATTTGCAGTCCCACACAAAATAAGTGAGAGTACATTTTCTCCAATGTTCTTGCTAGTAGGTAGTGATTGTATTCATGATAATTGTCATTCTGACTAGAGAGAGATGAAATCTTGATGTAGTTTGGATTTGAATTTCCCTATTGCTATAGAAGTGGAAATATTTTCCCTATATTTGTTGGCCATTGTATTGCTTCTTTTGAAAAGTGTGTGTTTAGTGTTTATCTGTTCTCCAGTGTGTGGTTTGGCACCTTAGTCTAGTATCAGATAGCTGTATTTGTGTGGGGTTTCTCTATGTCTTCTGTCTCATTCCCTTGGTTTTCATGTTTGTTTTAGTAATAGTTCTGTGCTACTTTTGTTACTGCAGCTCTGCAGTATAATGAGAGGTCCTGTATTGTGATGCCTCCAGCATCGCTCTTTTTGCTCCAGATTACTTTGGCTATTGTGGTATTTTTCCAAATGGGTTTAGAACTACTTTTTGCTAGTTCTGTGAAGAATGTCATTGGTATTTTGATGGGAATTGAATTGAGTCTTTATATTTCTCTTGATAGTATGGCATTTTAATTATATTAATTCTGCCTATCTATGAACATGGAAGGGGTGGCTGCCCCAAAGGTTCATAATAAAGGTGCTAAGAAAGCATGTAAGACAGGAAAATAACTAAATATTTTTACTGTGGGGCTCCCATTCACGAATTTAAGCTTCATGGAGCATGTGACAGGATTTTAAACAGCAGATTGTTGCAAGCAAAGCCCAGGACATGGGGAAATCGGAGTCACTCTTTGCCGGGGAAGCTGGCCAGTGGACCAGAGCTGGAACCCACCACAGACGGGTAGAGTTTGAGCCCCGCGGAGTTCTGGCAGCCTGGAGATGCAGGGCTACTGATCCTTCAGGGCTGGAGCAGGTCAGACTGCAACCCTGTCACCACAGGGCACCAGACTGAGGACCAAATTCTGGACATACAGTAAGAACAGAACAGCCCAGCTCCCTTTTTCTCACCGGACACCCTTGTGCGGAAACAGGTGGTTGCCATCTCGGAAAATCTACCTCATCAACTTTTGGCAGGTGTAACAGTCAGCGTGATGGGCATCTGAACAGGTGCGTGAGTCCCAGCCCCTCCCCTCTACCCAGCTGTGATAACTCAAAACCATTCTCACTAGCTCTTGGTATGTGTGAATATCAGAGCCAAGTGCAACTGAGAAGGTGCCTGATCTCCAACTCACCCTCCCCCAGCTGTGATAACCCAAAACCTTTTTCGCCAGCTCTCGGTGGGCATAGCTATCAGAGGGAATAAGTCAGAGCAGGTTGCCGGTTTCCAACTCTCTCTCCACAGCTGTGATGACTTGGTGACTACTCAACACAGAGATAGCGCTCAGTTGATCAGGAGCACAGGGCGGCCAGGGCACCACACCCCCAGACTGAACCCAGGGCTGCGGACAAGAGATCCATCAATTGGGGCCTGGTGGGCAGGAGAGGTGAGGGGGATAGAGTCTGGGAGCAACCCAAAGAGCTGGGATTGAAGAGGCACCCAGCAGGGGAGAGAGAGCCGCCTCACAGGGATTGCTTCCCCACCCTGAGGGCAGTGACTCAACCTGGAATGCACAATACCACCTACTGGAAGAGAACAGAATTCTAAGAGTGCATTTTTTTTCTTGTTTCCTTTTTTCTTTTTTTCCCTTTTCTTCTCTCTTTTCCTCTCTGTCATTCATTTTTCTCTATCTCTTCCCCCTTTTTCTTCTTCTTTTCATTTTACTTTTCTTCCTCCTTCTCTTCCCCTCTCAAACTCCCAAGTGTTATTATTTCTACTATGAGTAATTTACTAAATGCAAATAGGGGTTTGTTTCTATGCTTCTTATTGTCCTCCCACATACTTAACTACCCTAAAGTACCTCCTGTCTATTCTTCTGCTAATAACCCCCTTCATTAGAGTTCTCCTCTAAAGTAGCTAAGATATATTAACTCCATTCCCTCACATCTTTTCCCCTTAACATAACGTCCTATGTCCTACCCTCAGTTCTCTATATGCCATCAGAAACTGTATGCCTTTTATGAAACTAATGAATATATTATAAATTATAATTGAATCCAACATCTCTAGACATAGAGACTAACTATAAATATATTAAAAACAAAAACTAGCTCATAGATGATGTGTAGTTGATATTGGGAACTGTTTACATTGTCTCCCATCACAAAAGAGAGATCTCAGAACTATACAAGAGCAATACAAATCTATAGGGAAAAACAATAACAGAACAGTCACTCAGAGCTGGAAAGAAACATGAGCAACATGAAAAGACAGGGAAAGAAAGGACCACAAACAATGCAGGACAATTCAACATTAGAGGAGGTACAGCTATAGCAGAAAGAATGTCAGGTAAAGATTTCAGGATATACATGGTTCATATGATCTGGAGTCTCAAGGAAGACTTTATACAGCAAATGCAGACAACAAAAGATCACTTTGACAATAAATTACATAAACAAATCCAAGAAGTAAAAGAGCAACTCTAAAGGGAGATAGAGGTTATACAAACAAACAAACAAACAAAAAAACCAAACAGAAATCCTGGAAATGAAGGAAATAATAAACTAAATTAAAAACTCAACTGAGAGTATCACCAGCAGAGTAGAACACTTAGAAGACAGAACATCAGAAATGAAGACAAAGTATACCATCTTGAAAAAAGTGTAGACAGCAGAGAACGACTGATAAGAAACCATGAGCAGAACATCCAAGAAATTTGGAAAAGCATAAATAGACCAAATTTAAGAGTTATTGGGATAGAGGAAGGAATAGAGGTCAAACCAAAGGAATGAGCAATCCACTCAATGAAATAATTTTAGGAAACTTTCCAGACATGAAGAATGAAACGGAAACCCAAATCCTAGAAGCGTACAAGGTACTGAATGTACAAAATCCCAAGAGATCCACAACAATACACATTATAAAGAAAATGCCCAACATACAGAACAAGGAGAGAATTTTAAAAGCCACAAGAGAAAGGAAAGAGATTACATTTAGGGGTAAACCCATTAGGTTAAAGGCCGATCTTTCAACACAGACATTGAAAGCTAGAAGATCCTGGAACAACATATTTCAAACGCTGAAAGATAATGGGTTCCAACCAGGAATGTTGTATCCAGCAAAATTAAGCTTCAAGTTTGAAGATGAAATAAAAACCTTCCATGATAAACAAAAGTTAAAAGAATTTGCAACTAGAAAACCAGCACTTCAAAACATCCTTGGCAAAACATTACATGAAGAGGAAATGAAAAAAGACAATGAAAATCAACAGTGGGAGGTAGTAGAGTAAAGGGAAAACTAATCAAAGAGGAAAAACAAATCAAGTTAAATAAAAATAAGCAAATATGGCTAGAAATATAAAACATACCTAAATGTTAATGGCTTAGACTCACCAATCAAAAGACATAGGCTAGTAGACTCTCTTAAAAAAAGATCCAAGAATATTCTACCTACAGGAGACTCATCTGATAGGAAAAGACATACACAGACTAAAGGTGAAAGGTTGGGAAAATTATACAGCTCACATGGACCTGGGAAGCAAGCAGAGGTGCCCATACTCATATCAAATAAAATAGACTTCAAGCCAAAGTTAATCAAAAGGGATAAAGAAGGACACTAAATACTGCTCAAGGGAACCATTCACCAACAAGACATAATTATTAATATATATGCCCCAAACAATGGTTCAGCTATGTTCATCAAACTCTTTTCAATTTCAAGAGTCAAATGGACCACAACACAATCATGGGTGATTTTAACACACCTCTCTCACCACTGAAAAAATGTTGTAAACAAAAGTTGAATAAAGAAACTATAGAACTCAATAACACAATTAATAACTTAGGGTTAATTGACATATATAGAATATATCAACCAACATCAAGAGGATACACTTTTTTCTCAGCAGCACATGGATCCTTCTCAAAAATTGACCATATATTGTGCCACAGGGCAACTCTTAGCAAATACAAAAGATAGAGGTATACCATGCATTTTATCTGATCATAATGGAATGACATTGGAAATCAATGATAAAATAAGGAAGAAAAATTCCTACATCACATGGAGAATGAACAATATGCTACTGAATGAACAATGGGTTACAGAAGACATCAAGGTGGAAATTAAAAAATTCTTAGAGGTAAATGAAAACACAGACACAACATATCGAAATCTCTGGGACACTCTGAAAGCAGTACTAAGAGGAAAATTCATTGCATGGAGTTCATTCCTTACAAGAAGAAAAAGCCAACAAATAAATGACCTCCAACTACATCTCAAAGCCCTAGAAAAAGAAAAACAAATCAGCAGCAAAAGCAGTAGAAGGCAAGAAATAATTAAAATTAGAGCTGAAATCAATGAAATTGAAACAAAAGAATCAATTGAAAAAACTGACAAAATTAAAAGTTGGTTCTTTGAAAAAAATAAATAAGATTGATAGACCCTTAGCCATGCTAACGAAGAGAAGAAGAGAGAGAACTCAAATTACTAGCATATGGGATGAAAAATCCAATATCACAACAGACACTACAGAAATACAGAAGATAATTAGATATTATTTTGAAACCTTATACTCTAATAAAATAGAAGATAGTGAGGGCATCAATAAATTCCTTAAGTCATATGATCTGCACAGATGGAGTCAGGAAGATATATACAACTTAAATAGACCAATGTCAAGAGAGGAAATAGAAGAAATCATCAAAAGATTACCAACCAAGAAAAGCTGGACCCGACAGATATACAGCTGAATTCTACAAGACCTTTAAAGAAGAACTAATATCAATACTCTGCACTCTATTTCAGGAAATAGAAAAAGAGGGAGTATTTCCAAATTCATTCTACAAAGCCAATATTACCCTGATTCCAAAAACCAGGCAAAGACACCTCAAAGAAAGAAAACTTCAGACCAATATCTTAATGAATATAGATGCAAAAATCCTCAATAAAATTCTGTCATATCAGATACAGAAACATATCAAAAGGATCATGCACCATGATCAAGTGGGATTCTGCCTGGCTGGCATGCAAGGTTGGTTCAACATATGGAAATCAATAAATGAAATTCATCACATCAATGGACTTAAAGATAGGAACCATATGATCATCTCTATAGACACAGAAAAAGCATTTAACAAAATACAGCACCCCTTTACATTCGAAACACTAGAAAAACTAGGGATGACATGAACTTACCTCGACATTGTAAAAGCTATGTACGCTAAGCCTCAGGCCAGCATCATTCTAAAAGGAGAAAACCAGAAGGCACTCCCTCTAAAATCTGGAACAAGACATGGGTGCCCTCTCTCATCACTTCTATTCAACATAATTCTTGAAGCACTGGCCAGAGCAATTAGACGAAAGAAATTAAAGGAATAACTATAGGAAAAGAAGAACTTAAACTAGCACTATTTGCTGATGATATGATTCTATACGTAGAAGACCCAAAAAACTCTACCAAGAAACTTCTAGAACTAGTAAATGAATTCAGCAAAGTGGCAGGATATAAAATCAATGCCCGTAAATCAAAGGCATTCCTGTATATCAGTGACAAATCCTCTGAAATGGAAATGAGGGAAACTACCCCATTCACAATATCCTCAAAGAAAATAAAATACTTGGGAATCAACTGAAGAGGTGAAAGATCAATACACTGAAAACTATAGAACCCTAAAGAGAGAAATAGAAGAAGACCTTAGAAGATGGAAACATCTACCTTGTTCATGGATAGGCAGAATTAATATTATTAAAATGACCATACTACAAAAAGCACTATACAGGTTCAGTGCAATTCCAATCAAAATACCAATGGCATTCCTCATAGAAATAGAAAAAGCAATCGTGAAATTCATCTGGAAAAATAAGAGACCAAGAATAGCTAAAGCAATTTTAATCAGGAAGAGTGAAAAGTGGTGTTGCTATACCAGACTTTAAAGTCTACTACAGAGCAATAGTAACAGAAACAGCATGGTACTGGCACCAAAACAGGCTGGTAGACCAAGGGTACAAAATAGAGGATACAGAGACTATCCCACAAAATTACAACTACCTTATATTAGACAAAGGTGCCAAAAGAATGCATTGGAGAAAGGATAGCATCTTCAACAAATGGTGCTAAGAAAAATGGAAATCCATATGCAACAAAATGAAATTGAATCCCTATCTCTCACCATGCACAAAAGTTAACTCAAAATGGATCAAGGATCTAGGGATTAAACCAGAGACTCTGTGTCTAGTAGAAGAAAAAGTAGGCCCTAATCTCCATCACGTGGGGCTAGGCCCCAACTTCCTTAATAAGACACCTATAGCACAAGAATTAATACCAAAAATCAACAAATGGGATGGATTCAAACTAAAAAGTTTTTTCTCAGCAAAAGAAATAATATGTGAGGTGAATAGGGAACCTACATCCTGGGAACAAATTTTTACCCCTCACACATCAGGTAGAGCTCTAATCTCTAGGGTATATAAAGAGCTCAACAAGATATGCACCAAAAAACCAAATAATCCAATCAATAAATGGGCCAAGGACCTGAACAGACACTTCTCAGAAGAGGATATACAATCAATCATCAAATATACGAACAAATGCTCATTATCTCTAGGAATCAGAGAAATGAAAACTAAAACTCCTCTAAGATACCATCTCACTCCAGTCAGAATGGCAGCCATTATGAAGAAAAAGAACAACAAGTGCTGGTGAGGAGGAGGGAAAAAAGGTACACTCATACATTGCTGGTGGAACTGCAAATTGGTGCAGCCAATTTGGAAAGCAGTATGGAGATTCCTTAGAAATCTGTGAATGGAACCACCATTTGAACTAGCTATTCCTCTTCTTGGACTATATCCAAAGGACCTAAAAACATCACACTACAGGGACAGACCCACATCAATGTTTATAGCAGCACAGTTCACAATAGCTAAACTGTGGAGCCAACCTAGATGTCCTTCAATGAATGAATGGATAAAAAAAATGTTGCATTTATACACAATGGAATATTACTCAGCACTAAAAAAATAAAATCATGGCATTTGCAGGGAAATGGATGGCATTAGAGCAGATTATGCTAAGTGAAGTTAGCCAATCCCAAAAAACAGATGCTGAAAGGTCTTCTCTGATATAAGGGGGTGACTCAAAATTGGGTAGGGAGGAAGAACATGGGAAGAAGATTACCTCAAGATAGGGAAGAGGGGTGGGAGGGAAAGGGAGGGAGAAGGGGAATTGCATGGATGGTGGAAAGAGACCTTCATCATTATACAAAATACATGTATGAAAATGTGAATTTGGTGTCAACATATCTTATATATCAAGATATGATAAATTGTGGTATAAAGGTGTATTAAGAATTGTAATGCAAACATCAACAACAACAATTCGAATTCTAATAATAATAATAATAATAATAATAATAATAATAATAGAGGTCATGTAAAAAATAAATAAATAAAAATTTTAAGAAATAAAATCTAAAAAAAGAACATGGAAGCTCTTGTTATCTTCTTTTGTCTTCTTCAATTTCTTTCCTTTGTGTTCTGTCGTTTTTATTATTGAGGCTGTTTACCTCCTTTGTTAGATTAATTCCCCAATATTTTTTGATGTTATTGTAAATGGGATAATTTCCCTAATTTCATTTTTGGCAGGATATATTATTGGAGTATATAGGAAAGTGATTGGATTTTGTACATTGATTTCGTATCCTGCTACTTACTGAATTTGCTAATCAGCTCTATAAGTCTTCTGGAGACTTTTTTGTGACTTCTGAATGTAATTAGAAATAATTTGAGCTCTTTTCCTATTTGTATCCTTTTAATTTCTTTCTCATGCCTGATTGCTCTGGCTCACATTTCAAGGACTATGTTGAATAGGAGTGGTGAGAGTGGACCTTCTTGTATTGTTCCTGCTTTAGAGGAAATGTTTTCAGTTTTCCTCTGTTCATTATGATGTTGTCCTTGGGTTTGTCATCTGTATCCTTTACAATGTTGAGGGAGGTTCCTTCTATCCCTAGCTTCTCTAGTGTTTTAAACATGAATGGGTGCTATACTTTCTCAGGTGCTTTTTCTGCAACTATTAGGGTAATCATGTTTCTTTTCTTTAACCCTGTTTTTGTGGTGAATTACATTTATTTATTTTCATATGTTGAAGCAACCTAGCATCCTTGGGATGAAACCCTCTTGATCATCATGCAGTGTTTTTGTATGTGGTTTGCAACAACTTCTGCATCTGTGTTCATCAAAGATTGTTATGGTTTGGATGTGAGGTGTCCCCCAAAAGCTCATATGTGAGACAATGCAGGAAGGCTTAGAGGAGAAATGAGAGGGTTGAGAGCCTTAACTGAATCAGTGAATTAATCTTGCTGATGGGATTAACTGAGTGGTATCTGAAGGTGGGTAGGCTGTGGCTGGAGTAGGTGGATCATTGGGGGTGTGCCTTTGGGGTATATAGTTCATATCTGGTGAGTGGACTTCCCCTGCTCCTTCCTGATGATCATATGAACCACTTCCCTCCATCACACTGTTCTTCCATGTTGTTCTAGGAATAGAGTTGTCTGTCTATGGACTGAGACTTCTGAAACTATGAGAACCCAAATAAAATTTTGACTAAAATAGTTCTTGGCAGTACTTTTAATCACAGTAGTGGAAAAGCTGACTAAAATAAGGATGTTAACTTGAAGTTGTCTTTCCTTGGAGTGTCTTTGTCTTAGTATTTTGGTGATACAGGCCTCATGGAAGGAAGCTGGCAGTGTTCCCTCCTACTCTGTATTGTGGAATTATTTGAGCAAGATTTGTGTTTTTCTTAGAAGGTTTGGTAGAAGAACTTGGCTGAGAATTTGCTCAGGCCTGGGCTTTCCTTTATTGGAAGACTTTTGATAACCTTCTTTATCCTTGGTAGTTTGGTTAAGGATTTATTACTCTTGTTTATCCTTCCAAAAAAAAAAAAAAAAACAACAAGTTTTGTTTCTTTGGTCACCCATTGCCTCACATTATATTTTTTGTTTTGTTATTCTCAATTTCATTGATTTTGCCTGTGGCTTTAATACTACTTTCCTGTCTTCTAAAGATTTTGTTATTAGTGTGTTGTTCTTTTTCTAGGGCTTTGTTGTTTCTTCAGGTGACTTTTAAAGCCCTTGTGGATGACTTTCAGGGAGTGGAGTCTCTACATCCAATAAGAGTAAGACATTCTCTGATGATGGCCACCACCCTCCAATCAGCATGTTGATCAAGTCCTGTTCATGTGCTTATTCACGTGCCCATTAGATAGTTTGTACATGCAATTGTAGCAATCAAGGTGACTGCCCCATGTGTGTCTATCATGTTTCTAGTTCCTGCTCTTATTCCCTCTTCTGAAGAAATAGCCCTAACTGCTATTTTGGAATTTGGTTGATGACCACTCCACCTTCCTCTAGCTCTGGCAAATAGGAAAACTCTTCAATGGGTCTATCTAGAGGACCTTAATAATGCACCTGCGGCCCCATCTCTATCACCATCTCTCTGGAACTTGATAGCTTCCAGATGAGAAGGGATAACTTTTCACTGAGGCATTTAAAAATATATATTTTGGATGTTGATGGACCTTCACTTTATTTTTTTTTTACATGTAGTGCTGAGCTAAGCATTCTATCACTGAGCAACAACCCCAGCCTATCACTAAGGCATTTAATATACATGGGCCAAAGAGCAAAATCAAACACACCATGTCCATAGGCAAGTAAATGCCACAAACTTTGAAGGATTTGAGCCCACAGGGATGTCCACCAGTTGTAAAGCTCTTCTTCATAAGTGACAATCTGATTGGAGTGTTATGTAAGTGGACTAATCTAGAATGGTTAACATAAAAGCGATATTCTCCTTGCAAAAAGACAGCATTGGTGGTCAAAAGTTCCAGAGCTTGGTGATTTTATAGGATTTCTCCTACCAGGAGACTTCCTGCTGGATTAATTTTTGGACTCCCCTGTAGTGGTTTCTATGAGTGCCTTAACTAGATGGGCATAGAGATGTATAGAGGTTCCTTCTAACAGATGCTCCTTTGCTGTCCACTATTCTTGATGTTAAATGTATCAATTTAGTGAGAGCTGCAGACACTGGCCTTTTGGCTCTTGATTAGCTTTTACACCTGAGGCATCTTAGCATCCCTGGTGCAATTGAAGCTTCCAGGGAGACACAGAACAGCTATGGCCTCTCCACACTGGTGGCAAAGAATTATATGCCCTGTCTCCTGAAATGAAAAATATCCCCTCTTATGGCTCCAGATTTATTTGGAAGCCATATGGAAAAGGTAAGTTAGGGGGTTTTCCCTGAAAGGGCCTGGAGCCTTTTCTAAATTAAAGCACAGTGTATTTAATCTTCAGATATCATATTGACCAGGAATCCAAAAAAGAGAATTTTTGAGAGGAAATTAATAATCATTGGGCAATAGAGAGGTCAGTACTGTTAAAAATACACTGAACTCCATCCTGCTGAGAGACTGGAGGCACTGCTTTTGGAACCGAAGGAGGCCTTATGGTGAGGGATAAATTGAAGCATAAGAACAAATGGGTCTCATAGAGTTCCTTGTAATTTGGGATGACACTAAATTGTCCCCAAAGCAGAATTTAGGCCTTTAAATCATCTTCAAAAGGTCTGGGGCCTGGTGCAGTCAGCCTTTCCAGATCCCTTTTCCTTTTGTTGTCCCCTTTCTCTAGCATGCAGGGAGGAATTTACTAAAAGATAAGAACGCCAGAGTACAAAGATAGGAGCCATTAATTTCCCAGAGTGGCTTGGCTTTAAAAGTGATGCTTTTTCTCTGATCTTGAACTGGTCTGGGAACTTGGTCATGTAGCCCACGTTACAGACAGATATCCATTAAAAAGCTTACACATAGTGACTTATGCCCATTTTCCTCCCTTTTATAAAGCAAGTCTAGCTGTCAGTTAGTGTTATAGTTTGTTTCCCTTTGGAGGTCATTTTATCCCATCCTCCAGCTTATATTTGAGCCAGGCTTAGATGCAAAACAGTATCAGGTATTTCTTTTTATAGAGCTTGTGGATCAAACTGATCTCAACTGTTTAACATATAGCATAGGGAGTATTTTCCATCCGCATGACAAAAAAGAAGGGAAGAACAAGGCATCCCCTGTTACTTCGTTTGTCTCCTCATAGAGTGTAAACTGGTGTTCCTTCCCTTTCTCATGAGCAACCATGGGAGAGGGTTGTGGCCTAGTGGATTAGTCACTTTTGTCAACATGGTTCTGTATCCTATGATTTCCTTTCTGTTAGTAAACCCTAAGCAAACTGTGTTGAGCCTACCAATATATTGATACAGTTTTGGAGGGAGAATTATTCCTAACTCAGTATGGTGAAGTTATTTAATAGCTTCTCTAAGGTGAAATATCAGTGCACTGCACAAACCAGAATCCAACCCTCCATGCATCAGATCAACAAGGTCCTCTCAAAACACCAATCTACTCTCATCAACACAACCTCCTATGTCCACTAGAATTTCACCACTCAGGCAAACCATGTCCCAAGGAATAATAGCCCACACCTGCTCCAGTGTCTCCCATTTGATAACATAATTGTCCAAATAACTATCAGCTTACACTATCACAGTAGAGCTGACACCCCAAGGATAGGTGACCAGAAACATGCACACACCCAAGAACCAAACATGTGCTCTCAAGAGCTCCATCCAAGCACCAAGGTGAAAACTTGTTAAAAAAACCGGAGAGCCCATTTTGGCTTAACACAAGCAATGCAACCCTCCTGCCTGTACCAAGTCCATGTAGTCCCCATTGCATAAAGCCCTACATCGGCACTCAAAGATCACAGACAAACACACCCAGCTCCCAGATGTATACAACCTACAGCCTTACACATGTAGGGCTTAAACCATACTGCAGCAGCCAAAACCACAACCAGCCATGAAGCAGCATTCAAAAGACCCCAAATTACGTGTGACTCTCAACCTCCTAAGACCACTCTCCTCAAAAACAAAAAACCCAACAGACACAACTTGATCACATACAAAAACTGAATAAAATTTACCTTGCAAGAGCCATCTGCAACTTTCTTAGACACTCTATAACTTGTTTAAATCCTTAGCTTTGTACTCTCTTGCCATACCAAATGATTTATCTTCCAGAAACTTCCATGTTGCTGCTGTCTTTTCTCAAATTCACATCCCGAAACAATTCTTACATAATTCCTGAACACCACAATTCCCACAAGACAAAACACTTTCATCAAAACAAAACAAGACCAAACTCCCCATGCTCCCTGCCCCCTCTGTGGTCTGGACAGGGAGGCAGGCCAGATAATGCTGTGGGTGATGTCCCCAGTTAAGGAGAAAAAACAATCATGTCCCTTCTTCTGGAAAAGGCATATCGACTATTTGTATTATACCTTGGGTCTTAGGGTCTAGCCTATGAGCTCTTAGAGAATTGAGGCTAGAACCTTCCAAATTGGCCCCTGCCCTAGAGGTGGTTAGTAGGAATATGATCTAGGTTTATGTTCTAAAGGTATCTCAAGGACTCAAAAATTACCCATAGCTTTATCTACAGGTCCTAGTGAAACAGTTGGAATTTGGAGGAACATACCAAGGAACCTGGGTATACTAGTGCACGAGAAGGGGTGAGGAGAGGAATTTTCAGCATAGAAGTAAAGAAAGAGACACAAACCACTTGGTTAACACTCTTGGGGATTAGTGGGTCATCTCTTTCACAAAAACCAGATGAGACCAAGACATTGTCTCGGGATCCGAGAAAATGCATCAATCAGGTGAGGGCACCCTCCATCATTGGACCAAGTCAGTCACAAAATGAAAGAAAGCAGACACTTGAAGGTAGCAATTCAAGTTGTTTTGTGTTCTGCAAAGAGAAGCTGAAGCAAAACTTCACCAATATTTCACCATCAGGGATGAAGGAAGTTGAGCAAGCCTTCTCCAGTAAGCCTGTTACCAGTGTCTTTACACTGGAGGCCACACTAATGGCTTTTAATTGGCTGACAGGTACCCAGTATTCCTCTTTTGGACACAGGTAGGTTTTTCCCCCTCTAAAAGGAGTATAAAATTCTGAAAACTTAAGTGACAGTTCTGTTTGTTTTACTCCCCCTTCCAAGGATCCAAGATGAGTCCCCAAATCTGTGACATAGTGAGATGTAGGTTCTTTGTCTTGCAGATCTGAAGAATGAGACCCCTGGATGATGGAGGGTAGAGTAATGTGACAGAATTAATTTCTTTTATTTAAACAAAGAGAAAGTACAGCTTTCACAGGGTGGGAGTCCCAAATGTGTTACAGCTGATTTACTGCTGCCTACAGATTTATGTGGTATTGCTGGAGGTAACCCTTAAAGCTATTGGCTGGTGATTTTTAGAGTGGGGAATTTCTACATCTAATCAGAGTGAGAATTGGTGGTCATGGTCCCTGCTACCCTCCAATTAGGATGATGATCATGTGCTGTTCATATGCTTCACCACATGGGGTCTGGCCCATCAGATATTTGTACATGGAATTGCAGAAGTCAAGCTCCCCACCTTGTCTAAATATTATGTTTTTAGCTCTGTCTCTCATTTACATTTGTGTACATCTGCTGGGATGGATATTTCTTGTATTGTACAAGGTAGTTTTTTGAGAGTGGGTGGGTACTGGGGATTGAACCCCTTGCTTAACCACTGAGACATATCCCCAGCCCTTTTTTATATTTTTTTTAGAGACAGGGTCTTGCTGAGTCGCTTAGGGTCTCACTAATTTGCTGAAACTGGCTTTGAACTCAGTCCTCCTTCTTCAGCCTCCTGAGCCACTGGGATAATAGCCCAGGTACAAGGGACTTTTTATCGAGCTGTTTTCTCTTTTTAAAATTTGTTTATTTTTTCTTTTTAGTTATTCATGACAGTAGAATGTATTTTGACATATCATACATACATGGATTATACATTTATCCCACTCCTTGGCATATGCCCAAAGTACTTAAAATCAGCGTACTACAGGGATGCAACCACATCAATGTTTATATCATCTCAGTTCACAATAGCTAAGCTATGGAAACAAGCTGGGTACCTTTCAACAGATGAATGGATAAAGAAAATGTGGTACATACACGCAATGGATTATTACTCAGCCATAAAGAATAATGAAATTATGGCATTTTCCAGTAAATAGATGAAACTTGAGACTATCATGCTATGTGAAATAAGCCAACACCCAAGAACCAAAAGCCAAATGTTGTCTCTGATACTCAGATGTTTTATCTTTTCTAAGGGAACCGGACTGGGCAAATACCTAAGTGTTAATTCTTCCTCACAGTGTGAACCTTAGCTACTTATCACTAGCACCACTTTGAGAAAAGACACTAATTCCTAGTAACTGAAACCACTTCAGAACAAAGCCCTAAACTTTTACAAAACTTTTTGAGCATGTTCTCTGCATGTCTACTGATCAAAGTGAATAATGGGAATGATGTTCATGAATGGGTTGAGATACTAAGTATTAAAGAAATGAAAATTTCCATGAAAGAGTACAGGGCTTTCTGGGCAGTGTTTCTCTTACTGATTTAAGTTTGGGCTGTAGAGGATTCAAGACTTACTAGTGGGAAAATGGAAGAAACATTGAGGACATAGGCACAGAAATAATCATGGCTGTACTTCCCAGTTACTCTGCAGTTCACAACGGAGGAAACGGGAACCCTGCTAGTTGCTCCCTGAAAACTTTTTGGAGTTGGTGTGTGTGCTTGCTTTCTGGCTGAGGCTCTGGAATTAAGAGACTATTTTTCTGGGATTTTAGACACTCTGCATGGATTGTTGTCACCTCTGCCCATGGCTGATCAAACTTATTAGGGAAGCCTGTGTGCAGAGTTTTACTCCATTCCTGCCTGAAAACCTCTTTTATACCACCCCTTCCTAGAGACTCAGTGCATGTGCTGGAAGGAGGTGGGACATGATAATCTTCTTTTCTGACTTTCTCTAGGCTTTGAGAGGTGACTCTAGAATCACAACATTTAGTCTAACATTGAATCAATCTCAGTTCCCCACCTCTCCCCATTGTGAGGCAAGATCCTTTTTTTTCATCATAGGCCACAAGTTAGGCAGGGGATAGGACTGTGTGGAAATATTTGCTGAGCTCTCTTGGGTTCTCACTTGTGCCAGATCCAGCATCACCACATCAAGCTGGATCTCTGCCTCAGGTTTAGGTTCACATTCCAACACCGAGAAATGTGGAACACTTTTCAAACACCAGCCTGTTGTTTGTCCTCAGTAGCTAAGTTCAGACTGCCTTCTACGTGTGTTTGTGCACACAATTTATTTGCTGTGTTTCTCTTTCCTATAGAGCTGCCTTCCATCTGCAGTGGTTGGGTGTTCCTGCTGCCCTGGCTTTGCTGCCAGTGCTGGCTTGGCTGTGATGTATCCTTTCTTATACTCTTTTTATAACACCATAATTTCTGGTTCTTCATGAGTCTCTGACGTCCATTATTGGATTATGATGATTTTCCTCACTCCTAAACCACTTAAATAACAGTGTTCCTGTTTCCTCCGTTGTGAGCTGCAGAGTAACTGGGAAGTACAGCCATGATTATTTCTGTGCCTATGTCCTGAATGTTTCTTCCATTTTTCCACTAGCATTTTCAAAGGTTCAGATCTTACATATAAGTCTTTGGTTCATTTGAGTTGATTTTAGTAAAATCACTTTCTCTTCTGACTTGAAAATTTGGTCTAGGCTTATATCTTATTTTTATGTCAGTTTTATATATATACATATATATATGTGTGTGTGTGTGTGTGTATGTGTCTGTCTGTCTGTCTGTGTGTGTATATATACATATATGTGTGTGTGTATATATATATATATATATATATATATATATATATATAGTTTTTGATAGACCTTTATTTAATTTATTTATTTATACGTGGTGCTGTTAATTGAACCCAGTGCCTCACACATGCTAGACAAGTGCTCCACCACTGAGCCACAGCCCCCGCCCCTTTGTATTTTTTATTATTTTTAAAAATATTTTTTAAATTTTAATTATTTTTTAAATACAGGACAACTGAATGCATCACAATTCTTATTGCACATATAGAACACTATTTTTCATATCTCTTGAGTAATATCCCATTGTGTATATATACCACATTGTTAATCCATTCATCTACTGAAGGACATCTAGGTTGGTTTCACAGTTTAGCTATTGTGAATTGTGCTGCTATAAACATTAATGTACCTGTGTCCCTGTAGTATGCTGCTTTTAAGTCCTTTGGGTATAGATCGAAGAGAGGGAGGGATACCTGGGTCAAATGGTGGTTCCATTCCAAGTTTTCCAAGGAATCTCCATACTGCTTTTCATATTGGCCTAAGCCCCTTTTATGTCAGGGTTTAAATATTTCCATTTCATTCTTTCTCTGAGTAACTAGGTTATAATCCATGTTTGTAGAGAAACAATAATATTGTTTGTGTGTGTGTGGTGTAGATAGAACATGGACAGATTTACTGTAAAGATTTGACTCTCGTGACTGGGGGTGGGTGGGCCAGTGAATTTGAATTTTGCAAGGTCATTCAAGAAGCTGAAGACACAGGGAGAAATTGATGTTGCAGATGACATTTGAAGGCAGTCTTCTGGCAGAATTTTTTCCCATGAGATTTCAGTCTGTTCTCTTAAGCTTTTGAACTGATTGGATGAGACCCTCCCATGATAGAGGGTAATCCCTTTTAATCAAAGTCCACTGACTAGAAATATGAATTCCCACCCCCCCCCAAAAAAAAACCCAAAACTCTCACAGTAACATCTAACCTGGTGTTTGACCAAAACTGCTGGGTACTTGTGTCTAGCCAAATCAGTACATGGAATTAACCATTACAGTAACATTTGATTATCTTACTTATAGAATCCAGTATGTTCCATGGTAGAGAAGCAGAAAATTAAGTATGGCTGAAACAATTTTCAGAGAAGTTCAGGAAAGGCAGTTATGATATGTGCCTGAGAAGCAGAGAACCGACTGATAAACCGAATTACTACCACTTGTAGTTGGCTCTCTCTTCCACCCTCTCATGAAATGCGCTTACCCCACTGCAAGAGATACAACCAAAGTGTTCATTCACTGCCAGAATGTAGTCAGAATCCCTTATCTCTGTATGATTCACACCAGTCCACATGTGAGATCCAGTTTGACCATGCTTAAGTCATAGTTGTGAATTCCAAATACCAGTTTTCTAACAACACAAGCGTACAGTGTTAGGCATGTACAGCCCTGTGTAGGAAGTATAGAATGAGGTATGTGTTGTGATTTGGATTTTAAATCTCCATGAAAGGTCTATAATGTAAATATTTCCTCACCAGCTTGCAGCAATATTGAGAGGTGATGAACCGGTAGGTGAAGGAGGTGGCATGGCTGTGGACATACTCTTGTGGGGGATACTGGGACCCTGGCCTCATGCTGTCCATTTCCCAGGTGCCATGAAGTGAGCCGCATTACTCCAGAATGTGGTCCCCGACATGACGTTCTGCCTCGCTGGAGTCTGCAGAACCATGGAGCTGACCAGTTATACATAGAATGAAATCTCTGAAATGTTCAGTCAAAAGAAAGTTTTCTTCCTTGTAATTGGTTTACCTTATATAAACTGTCAGAGCCACAGAAATCCGACTACTGTAGTGAGGGAGATAAGATTAGAATACCTGATCTGCAACACTCCTTACCTGTTGCAGGGCAGATATTTTAATGCTACCTTTCATGGAGTAGAACTTGTTTCTTGATTTGTCAACAGTTTTCTCACATTATGGTTTATCTCAGCCTTTTTGATTGACTCATTTGTCTGCCCTCTGAGTAGTCCTTCTGTTATTATCCTTGGCCTTTTCTAAAGAAGACATTGAACAATATGCCCTTACCTGCCTTAGAGTAATTAATTTTCTCATCCAGATTCCTGCACTTTGATAATTGGGATTACAAGGGTTTTTTAAGTCTCAAAGACATTTAACCCAGGCTGGGGGCCATTTTGATCAATATCTTCTCATAGTCTTCTTAATTCCTACAGTTATTCCTTATTCACTCTCCCTGATCCCATGGCATACCCATGGTAACTAGAAATAAATTTCACCCCATAAATCATCATTCTATGGAGAATATCATTTGCTATATAATCAGCAAAAAATGTTACACTAGTAATTTGAATAAAAATATGCATGTATGCCAATATGCACACATATAACTGCACTCACATGTATACATATGTATGTATAGTTACTTTCATGAAGTAAGAATAATTACTAAAAGTGTAAATGTGAATTGCAAGATATAATAGAGCCTCAGTCCAAAAAACAAGGAAAAGTGAATCAGGCAGTATTGTCGATGTGCAAAAGAAGGCTCAGCAGCTCAGATTCAAAAGTAACCACAAAGTGCACTGCTGCAAGAAAATGTGACCTGTTCCAGGCAGATGTAGGCTCACGTGGTGATATGCAGAGGGAACATTATTTGGAAGAACTGAAGAACTCTCAGATGAGTAAACCTGTGTGAACACTTGTTTTGGCTGCTTACAGAGGAAGTCATTCCATTTGTGCCCTTTCTGCATGTTGCTCACCCACTAAGCATTAAAACCCACATGTTCTGGTATATATGGGGCAGGAAGGAAATTCAGAATTAGCATCAGGAGAGGAGATACTCACATATCTTAGGCTTCTTTGGGTCCATTTAGATGCAATCATGAATAGGCAAAGTACATCTAGCTCCCTTAGTATTAGGAGCTCTGAGGTTGGAGTGCCAGTGGCTCTCAGATGGTTGCATTAGCAGCACTCCCCACAATGTCCCTGGCACGCTGAGCCAGCAACTATCTGTCATGAAAAGCTATCACCAAAATGCTTAAAAAATTTATACATTCTTAAATGTCTTGAATTCATAAAGAGAAAAAAGTATCCATGTATTTTATGACATCTTAATATGTCAGTTGTTACTCTTTATTTCACCACGTGAAATCGACCACTTGGCAACATTTTCTTTCACATCGCACGGTTTCTTCAGTATTTATTAAAATGGGTTTCTTTAGTATTTATTAAAATGCAGGACTGCTAGTCAAAATTCTGTCTTGCATCTGGGAATGCTATTGTTCAACTTAATTTTTTTCTCAGTAGAATTATTTATTGTTTTTATGTATTGGAAGGAGTACCAATGCTGTTTGTCCAAACTTATGATAATTAGCATTTGGAAAAGTTCTACAGTAGGCACCCCACTTTGTGCAGGCTGGGTTGTTGCAGAGTGACCAATTGGCTTGCCTCAGGTCACCTTGTTGCTGGCCTGCCAGCCTCAGGACTTCCTGAGGCAGCGGGTAGAACAGTCAAGGTCAATTAGATGGACTTGTCAGAGGCATCCTCAAAACAACCAAATACTGAGGATCCCTATGCAGAGGTTTACAGAAAAATGCCTTTTATGTCTAAAATGGAACCAATTGGAATGTTTAAGAATCTGGGATAATAAGGTGTAAGGATTGGGGATCACTGAATATATGGAAACCACTTCTTTATTTATTGAGGTCCTGTACTAGTCTCCATTCCCCAAGAGTATATTACATGGCCTGTTATAGCGTGTTAAGAGGCCCTGTCACTTTAATAGCTTGTAATAATTTTTTAGTTTCTGGTTTCAGGGGATACTGTTTTGGTGGGGAAAAGATTTGAGATAGATCTGGACAGGAGCAGGTCCTATTACTCCACCTATTTTTCACCATGTACCCCAGATGTCTGGGTTAATCTCCATTTCTACTAAGGGCAGACATAGTACCAGTTCTGGTATCATTAGAAGTGTGGTGCCTAGATAATTTAAAATATCTCTTTCCACAATTAGAGTTGGACTTTCAGGCATTATCAAAAAGCCATGTGAGAGGGGCTGCTTGGTGGCAGAGCCCTTGCCTAGCTGGCATGCCTGACTGGGTTTGATTCTCAGCAGTGCATACAAATAAATCAAATAACGACATTCTCTCCATGTACAACTACCAAAAAAATTTAAAAAGACATGTGAGAAGAGATAATCTCAACAGAAGATAAGAGAGTGGGAGAAATATCCAGTCATAGGCTTTCCTGAGACTCCTCTTATGGTCACAGCGTGAGAGCCTGGGTTTGAGAGGAGGACAGGCACAATGGCTCTAGTGTAGAGACAGAAATTATTTCCCTTCCCTCAACATAACATTCATCCTGGGATCCTGTGTGGAAATAACAGTCTGAGTAGTTGGGAACCTGAGAAGGATTCCCTGGGCCCATTAGTCCTGTTGTGGCACTGTTTGATGAGAGGGATTGGTCTACTGGGGACATTGCCTCTGAGTGCAGTCCTTCACTGATAGGAAAGAGTGTTGGTTGCTTCCACTGCTTTTGTGGGGAGTCTTTTTTTGTCATGTCCCTCTTGGCCACTGTTGTAGCAGGCTATGGTGGGACCAATACCACTCCGGGGACCTTTCCTTTGGAATTAGCCCTCTCTAGAGTTGTCAAAAGGGCAGCTGCCTTTTTTTTGGTCCTTTCTTTCTGTCCTTCTCCTCCTCTTCTTTCTCGTCCTCCTGGTTTCAATTGTAAAAGAATGAGTGGCATTTTTTTTTAGAGGAGGAAAATGGGCTCACAGTTTCACAGATCTTAGTCCACAGATGACTGGCTCTATTCTATGGGGCTATAAGGTAAGGCAGAATATCATGGCAGAAGATCGGGTGGAGGAAAGCAGCTGTGAGCACAGAACCAGGAAGCAGAGAGACAACTGTGCTCAACAAGTTCAAAACATATACCCCCAAAGCATTCCTCCTCCAGCTGCACCTTACCTGCCTGCAGTTGCCATCAAGTTAACCCCTATCAGTGGATTAATGCACTGATTAGGTTAAGACTCTCAGGCTCCAATCATTTTCTTTTTTTTTTTTTTTTGGTTTAAATTTTCTTTTAATTTATTATAATTGACAGAAGAATGCATTACGATTTATATCACACATATAGAGCACAATTTTCATATCTCTGGTGTATACAGACTACATTCACACTATTCGTGTCTTCATACATGTACTTAGGGTAATGATATCTATCTCCTTTCACCATCTTTCTTACTCCCATGGCTCCTCCCATCCCCTCCCGCTCCTTTGCCCTATCTGCAGTTTGTCTAATCCTTCCATGATGAGTGTCAATTTTTAGGAGACATCTAAAAAGTTTCAGTGTCTTTTTCTATATATGATTTTTGCAATCTTTTCATAATGTCAGTAACTGAGTTATGAATTTGTTTTTTAAGTTGTTACATTGGGAAACTTGGGTCCATTGAGGTATGTTTAATTAATATTTTCCCGAGTCTTTTTAAAACGGTTGTGGAAGGGGCTGGGGTTGTGGCTCAGTGGTAGAGCACTCACCTAGCACATTCAAGGTACTGACTTTGATTCTCAGCACTACATAAAAATAAATAAAATAAAGGTATTGTGTCCAACTTACAACTAAAAAACAAATTTTAAAAAAGGTTGTGGAAGTTTCTTCATTCCCCTGTGTTATCAGAGAGAGTTTGGAATGATTTAGAGATTTAGTATGGGTTCTCCTTAAGCCCTGAAACACACAGTTCTGAAAGTCCTTTCCTTTTATTACCCCATGTGACTGTCTGCATCTTGTTTGTGGTCCTTCTGGGGAACTGCCTGTTTCTTCTGAGTCTGCTTCATTTGGAAGGAGTAGGTCTTCTGGGATTTGCACTATATATCACTCACCCACAGAGTGTTCAGTGCTAGAGAGGATTTGGTTCAGTAACAACATTATGTCTTTCCAGGTTAGAGCAAAATTTGGTTAGGGCCCTGAAATGTTGCAGTGTATTTATCAGGGTCATCTGAGAATCTTCCTAGGTCAGTCTTAATTTGTCCCAAGCCTTACAGAGAAAAAGTGACCTGTACCATTGGAAGGAGGCTGGAATACATTCCTCCTGGTTTTATGTTCCCTCAGGATTTTGGGGCTCTGTTTCCAACCCTGAATAAGGAGGGCATAAAGGCTTAGAAAAAGGATTCACTGTATTTGATTCTCTTCTAGGAGAAACTGCTTTCCTGTGGCCAGTTAGTGCAGCCAAGAGTGAAGAAGCTCATCTACATTGGTTGCATAATTTTGGGTTGTGCCTCCAGGCAAAAAAGCTTGTACACTATAGTGTACCTGTGACCATCTTTTTCCTCCATTTTACAATCTAAGTTTAAGTCTAAAATGGTATTATAGTTTATACTTCCCCAAAGGGGCTATTTTTCCCCACTCTGCAACTGACTTTCAGGCCAAGCTTCGGTACAGAAAAATATCAGATATTGCTTCTTTAGAGTCTTGAGTGTCAAAGAAATCCCAGTTTTTCAAAATTCTACTTAAGGAGTATTTGCGTCAGATGGAGTATTACCCATCTGAAAGACAAAGGGGCAAGAAGGCATCCCTTCTTTGGCATCCCCTAGTATCCCTCCATTGCCTTACTCAAATTGAAGTATCCCTCAATTCCCTGTGGACTGGAAAACCATGGGTGACCACTCCTTCAATCCTGCCAGTTTCTTTTGCCAACACAGAGTACTCAGAGTTCCTGTGAACCTCCACACACAAGTGACCACATTTTGAGGTCTTTATATGCTGGTTGGATTAGTTGCCCTTAGTAATACATGACCCAAAATTCGTTTCCTGTGTCACTTCCATCTTAAAATGATAGACCCTGTTTTTTTTTTTTTGGTTTGTTTGTTTTTGTAATGTTTTGCCTTCCATGGTGGAGACACTGTGGACCTGATTGTATGTCCTGGAGGAACTCAGTTATTATGCTAAGAGAGCCATGTCCCTCAGGGTCATGTGCCCTGAAGAAGTTTTTAGTCTTTCCTATTTGCCATCATACTCATACTTGGGGCCACTAAAATTTGGTTCTATTTGTCACAAATATTGGATCTTATATTGCCTGAGAATCGTTGTTTGGGGTGCATTTTTTTTCTTCTTTGAACTGGCAGGGTTTGGAAAGCTAGAGAATGGGACCTTTTTTCTGGGTAGAGCTCACGAACAACAGCATGGTTTTTGGGTCCTAACAGGTGCTTAAGGTCTTGAAAATTCCCCAACACTTTATCTATGGGTTCTGTTGAAACAATTGGGGTCTCAACGGGTATAAGAAAACTGAATCTACATGGTGTTTGCAGTGCATGTGTGTGAGAGAGAGACTAAAAGAAAGAGAAGAGAAGAGGATAAATAGACCACCTGGCTCATTCTCTGGGGATTTGTGTGTTACCTCTTTTTCAAAGACCTTGTATAAGACTAAGACTTTGTGTTAGGATCCAAAATACACCGGGTGAGGGACCCCTCCACCATTGGGTCCAGTCAGTCTGAAAGTGGAAGAAAGAAGCAAACACTTAACTGATCTACTGACCTGGTTGTGTTCCACAGAGAGAAGTTGAGGCTGAGCTTGATCAACGTTCCTCCTTTAGTGACGAAAGGGATTGAACAAGCCTCCTCCAGTAAGTCTGTCACCTGTGGCTTTAGACCAGCAGCTGCAGTATTGGATTTTAAGTGGGTAATAGGCATCCATTAGTTTTGAAAGAGAGCTTTCTAAGAGGGATTATAGAACTCAAAAAAAAAAAGAAAAAAAGATGGGGAGATAGTTTGTTAGTCTGGTTCACTCAACCTTCCCAAGAAGCTCCAGGTTGGGCACAGAAAGATGAAACTTGATTCTCTACTTCTGTTAGCATGGGACACTGGGGGTTTTCTGCTTCTGCTGGCAGGTGAAGTCTGTGTAAGGTGCAGATCTCTGCAGCTAAGAAGTGGTGGCCCTCTCAAAGGTGGCTTATACCCTTCTATGTTAATGCAGAACCCAGTGGCTCACCATCAATTCCTTCTTCCTGGGATCTTTCTTTCAATTGAAAGAATGAACTCTGCAGACTAGGAAGAGTGAGTATAATGGTAGGATTTATTGAAGAACAAGAAGAGTATCCTTGCAGTGCGAGAGGGGACCTGAGAGCAGGCTTTCTCTGCCTGAGGGTGCTAGTGTAGGGGTTTATATTGCCCCTGGGTCACTGTGTTGTGTTCCCACTTATGCTGATTAAGCTTTGGAAACATACTAAAGCTACTGGTCTCAATTTAGGAAAATTAGGGTTTGGAAAAGCAGTAACACTTTTGGTTATCCCCAAATCCCACTCTGGTTTTCCTCACTTTAATTTTCTGTATGCTTTGGGAAGCCTGAGCTTCAGTTCATTGAATTGTGCATGCTCATGGTGTGTCTGAACTACAGGGCTGTGTGGAGTGTGCTTCTGCAGTGGGCATCACCCATGTGTGCAGGCGGGGCTCTTGCAGGGTGATGGATCAGCTTGCCCCAGCTCACCTCAGTGCTGACTGATGCTCCAACTTACGTGGTCCATCGCTCCCCTGTTTGCTGGAACTTGTTGGTAGTGAGCAGCAGGATGACTGTCTGGCTTGGCATCTGGGGAGTCATGATAATAGGAGGAGTGTGTCTTGATTATGTTGTTAGTTGAAGTTGCGAAGGGTGCCATGACTTCTTCCACTAGAAACCAAGGCTTGTTCACCTATGCAGGAAGGCCTTGGCCATGCTGAATACTTGTCCAGCCTGGCTATCTAGCCTCTTCCACAGGATCTGAAAACAGCTATCTAAGAAGAATGCAATCTTCATGGCCAATGATAGAAAATGCTTCAGAAGACTGAAGGCTCCAAAGCAGCTCTCCTTCTAAATGAGACAGAAGAGAAAGGGCCAACACTGTCCAGGAGGCATCTAAGACAAATTTGGGGGACTGTGGTTATGGGTCAATGATAAACTCCGTACCTAGCATGTGTGACATCCTGAGTTCAATCCCAAGTACTGCCAAAAGAGAAAAAATGAAAAGGAAAGGAAAGGAAAGAAAAAATGTCTTCCCTGTGTTTGGCATCCATGTTAACCCCAATTATGTCACTGCCACACAGATTTTTCTTTGGTCACAGGTCTATTCTAGATGTCTCTTGATGATACCACCATTTTGAATGGCTTCAGCTGTTCCTTGTCTGATTAGGAGCCTCTTCCCTATCCATAACTCAGAGAAGACCCATGGTTATCTGGAAGGATACTGTGTGTGCTTGAGCCCACCTTTTCTTTTTTTAAACTCGGAAATGTGCTTTCTTCCCCATCTCCGTATGCAAAAAGTGCCGGTACCACTTCCCCTGTGGTGCAGCATAACTCCTAGTGAGGCCTAAAGTAGATGGGTCTATTTAACCTATTCAAGCCTTTTACCTCAAGTAGAGCAGGTGGAGCTGCTTGCAGTATGAACTGGTAACTTTAAAGGCTGCTGGCAGTGAAAGCAGTCTGGTCAGGTCACCATGAGGGCAGTTATGAAAGGGAATGACAGAGAGCAATGGAGAGCTGCTAAGAGCTGCTAGGTCTGGCTGTTGAAAGAGTTCCAGGGAACTGTCAGTAGCTGCTGGCTTCTCCTGTCAGGAACACAGTGGCAGAGCTGCTAGGACTAGGAGCTGGGGGTCACTGGCATTCACTCTCAGGGCTACGATCTCTAAGACATGAGAGACACTGTCCCTTGACACTCAGAGCTGCTAACACTAAGGGAGGTGCACTCTGCCTCTTTGTGGTTGCCCTCCAGGTGGATGTATGAACCCTCAGCCAGTTGGTAACAGATGTTTAAGGGACCCCATTAATGAAAGGATGTGTAGAGAAGGCCCCTTAAATTAACTGAGATCACGTGAACAGGACCTCCTGATCCAGTCCCAGGAGGGATCAAATCCAAATGTAAAGCAGTTCTAGGCACAGCCAACATCACTTAGCACCTGAACTGAACCATGTGGGCCTTAGTGAACCAGGCACATTCCTTTATGTATCCTCCCATCCCCTTATTCCAGGCTTCTCATGTCCCTGCCCCGAACCACACAGAAAAGCCAAGCATCAGCATCAGGTCAAAGACATGACCCAGGTGATGACTGGGTTTCTGTTAAGCTTTTGATCTGTTTTTCTTCCAGGATCAGTGGAAAGTGTAGGCTAAATATGGAGGCAAGGGCTTGGCCCTGCCCCTGTGCACCCCGAGGAATGGAATCTGCAGATACCTCCTCCTTTCAGTTCTCACCCCACACACAGAGTAGCCCAGACTCCACAGCAGAAGGCAGCAGCCATGAGAACATGTCCCTACTAAACTATTGTTCATCATTCTGACAGTCAAGTCCCAGGATGTATAGCGTTGCCCAGGTATGCGCCTCTCTCCCTCTCCCATCCCAGTACCCACCTTTTGCCTTCCTCCTACATTCCCAGTGCCCTCCCCTTGCCCTCCCGTTCCTGAGGACTAGAGGATCAGTCCTGAGTGACAAGGATCTTTGCCCCTTGTGTTGCAGGATGTGGGGAGGGTGAGATCTCCCCAAGATCCTACCTGAGGGTTGGGTCACCAGATACCACACACCTACCCTGCAGTCTTCAATGCCTCTTCTTGTTTCCCTAGGGTCTGATGACTGACACTTCCTCTCAGGTGCTGGGCAGTAGGAATCAGCAGCAGAGCCACATGTTGCTCTCCAGAGACCTGGAGATGAGACTCAGAATAGGGCGTCTTTCTTACATGGGTTGAGTGTCAAGCTGTAGCTCACTTCCTAGATTGGCATCAGAGGGGGATAGGGGATGAGGATTCCTGCTTTGGGCTGAGCGGCCAGCGGTGCTCAGTCTCCAGGGATGAAGGGGTCTGTGTGAAGGCCCTGGTTTGGGACAGTTCTCAGGACAACAGAAGGTGCTGGGAAGCCAGGAGGATGCCCGGGACGTGGAGGGTCATGGTCATCCTTGGTAAACATCCCTGCTTTCCCATGTGGCTCTCTCTAAAAGAGAAGTTCTGCTGGGACCCACTGCCCTTTTGTGTCGCAGGCTTAGGGATGAGATTCTGTGGTCCAGGGGAGGCTTAAAGACTGGATGGCACCCATTGAGGAAGACTCACGACAGTGCAGGAAGATACCAGTGTGCTTCCTTTATAGGACCTCAAATTGTATGACTCTGCATCTCTTAATTTCCTATGAGGGGACGCATGAGGGCACAGATCTCCATTTAGGCCTCATATCCAGTGCTATTACTATGTCCCCTACACCTTGGCTGACAGCTGATTTAGAAGCACTTAATTCAGGGCACAACATAACTTTGAGGCAACTACACGGATCATTTCTCCTTTGAGGGCAGTGGGTGATCTTCCCTCAGCTGCAGAAGGGAAATGGCACTTGCACAGTCTGCAGTGGGCATGAGGGGAGATAGAGGGACTGGGGGGGGACATGTGTAAATATGAATGGGAGGTGTCACCTGTCTTGGTGTCAGACTGAGGTTTTGCTGGCCACTCTGCTGGGTGAGTCCTTCCTCCTGCCAGCTTTTTGGTTAGAATCAAGATATCCATGTGTAGTCCTACAGAAAGCAATACTTCCATGTAATGAGGGTGTGGCACATAAAGCTTCCACTTGGAGGAGAAGAGATTGTGTGTGGCATTGGTAGAAAGTGTGACCAAGTCCAGGATACCTGTGGTATTTAAAGGAGGCGTTGATGATGTCTTCCTGGTTCACACCATGGGATTGTTAAATCAAGACCAGTAGCTACCCCACCCAACAGACACCCAGTGCCGAGAATCTGAAGAATGAAGGATAATTCCATGAGTCTGGGGTGGCTTTCCCAAAGTCTTATAGACCTGGGTACCCACCCTAGCCCACCTTGGTGACAAAATCCTCTTGGAGCACAGCTCATCAATGTAGAGCAGGAGATTTGGTTCTTGGTACAAGTTGTCCCCTTTTAGATGTCACTCAATTTCATTCTCTTCCAAGTTTCCCATGGACTTCTCCATGGCCAAATGTGGGGCTTTCCTCATGGTGAAGTTGGGAGACCCCACCAGATGTTCAGTGTCCATATATACCATTAAGGCTTCAAGTGAGTCTCGTCAGGCACCTTGGTCTCTGGATACCAGCACCATTAGACTTCTGGTGGGTGAGCCTAAGGGCCAGCCTTTCTGGAGGTGCAAACTAGGACAGAGGGTAAGAGGGTGGTGCATACAGGGTGGTTCCAGCTGTGCTCCAGCTATTTGATGGAGGGAAGTGTTCAAGGGACATACTCTGGTCCAGGATGCCCTGCACATTCTGACATCAGGACCCATGAGTGGAGACTCTGCACCAGTGGGACAGGGTGTCATGTGGGATGACATTTTGAGATACCAATGTTTGATATACTTGGGCCACAGAGACTCATGTCCTAGGTAGATGGTGTGTTGACTCTTTGCCTAGCCAGGGGGAGAGAGGATAGCAACTTGGACTAGGCTATATCCACTTCATATCCAAGGGCAGCTGGAATCCCAAATGCTCAGGGGCTGTTCTTTTAAGATGAGTGCCCTATCCTGAACAAAATGTTCACATGTGGGACAGTAGATTCCATTGTCACCTTTTTTTAATCATCAATTCCCCTGGGAATGCATGTAGCTCTATCTTGCTGCACAATCTCAAAGACTAGAGAATGTGGAAGTTAGATAGATAATCCCTCCTCTTTGGGATTAGAAGTGTCTGACACTGGAATCCATCATCAACTGAAGCTTTGAATCCTGCATTTCCACAGTCTCAAACTCCACAAACCTGGCAGGTAAGCAAGGTATAGAATTATTAAAAACAAGGATTCGTCATTGGAAAATCCAAGCTGTAGCTTCATACCAATGAGGAGCTTGTCTCAGGGATGGGTAGCAGTGATTGGACATGGGCTGGTCCAGTCCTAGGATTGATGAAATTTAAATGCAGAAGCAGTTCTAGGCACACCCAACATTACTTAGCACCTGAACTGAACCATGTGGGTTTTAGTAAACCAGGCGATTCCTTTATGTATCCTTCCATCCCCTTATTCCAGGCTTCTCATGTCCCTGCCCCGAACCACACAGAAAAGCCAAGCATCAGCATCTGGTCAAAGATAAGTTTTATGTCAGAGAACACCATGAATCTTCTCTCTTTATGAATGGTGTGGTTAGGACTGTATACCATAGAAGAAGGACCGAGGGCACAGAACTCAGGAGAGGTCATAAGAAAGTAGAAGCTACGCTGAAATTATTTTGGGTTGCTTCCAAAGAGGGCTGTATTTCATTGGTTTGAATGGCAAGAATGACATGGATTATGAGACCAGAGTTGTGTGTGCTCGGGGCATCTGAGACACTGCCTTTCCCTGGTCATATTTTTCGAATTCCAAATCTCTTCTGGAACATCAGGGTATAATTGTGGCATCTTTCGTGAGCAGGGGTGATCCATATGCTGTAAGAGGGTTTATTTCTCAGGTGGTTGGCCAACACCAAGCTAGTGAAACTTGTACCCTGTGGACAGCCCTCACTGCTGAAGTAGACCCCCTGAGCTTGGCTGGTTACTTACCCACACCCTAACCTGAACCTCTAGGCAGTGGTGGAATAAGAACGTTGAGGCCAGAGCTTCCGGGACTATTAGAGAGTGTCCAGCCTTCCAGGTAGAAGGAACAAATGCTTGGAGAGCAAGGTGTTCAGTGGTTTTCCCTGTGGTAGCAGATGCCCTTCCTGGCTGGCTATGGGTTACAAGGCCCACTAGGGCCAGCTGTGCAGCCCATGTTCCCTAGCACTTAGGCCTAGCCCCAGGTGTCTGACACATTCTTCTGCCATTTCATAGACCATCTGGTCAAAGGTGTATGGTGACATGATATTCTTGCAGACCCCTCCATATTAGAAGTTAGAATTTTAATATTTGGTGGGTGATGTGAGTTATGTGAATGTATTCCTAAAGTTATTTTGTAATGACCTGCAGCAAATTGTTAGCAGACAATGCCTCAGATGTTTGGCCAGCGTGCCACAGTCTGGCCAAGACCCCAGGAAACAGGAGACTCTGATCAGTGCGGCCAGTGCACAGAGTTCAGGTTTTTAAACTGAGTTTCAATAAGGGTGCAGCTACCAAAGGGTGCCCACAAGGGCCCAGTTCCTCTGGTCACTGTCAGGAAGCACAGCTTTTCATTAATGGAGGGAGTGGGTCTTGGTGGTGTCAGTTGATGACTCCCTAGTGTGCTGTGACTTCTTCCCCTAGAAGTCAGGGCCAGTCCTCTCATCAGGCCACCTACTCAGGAAGACCATGGCCATGCTGGGTTTTTGTCCATCCTCACTGTCCAACATCATTCAGGGGAGTAGAAAGAAGCTGTCTAAACACATACTGTTCCCAGAATTACTTCTAGAAACCTGATTAATGGCACAGGGGCCTGAAGCCTCCAGAGCAGTTCTCCATCCAAATGAGACAGGAGGGCTCAAAGTTGTCAAGAAATACTTGAGGAAACATTGTGTCCCTGTCTGTGAAAGCCATGGAACCTGTGTCCTATGAAGAACCATGGTGTTTGATTACACACAACAGACCACAAAGTAGGTCCCCTCTGATCCCTTTTGTGCATGTCAGAACTCACCCCAGCTCTTATCTCATCAGGAGCACTAAACTTTAGCCTCCTTGTAATTAAACCATTCTCCTTTGCAAACTTCCTGGTTTTTAAACGGGCAAACCATGTTCTATAGCCTCAGTTTCTTTTTCTCATTGGTTTGTAGGAGAACTTGATTACATTTGGGACAGCCAAAGGAACACAGGTCAGGCTGTGGTCAGGGCAGGGATGACTCTAGGGAGGGTCAGAGCTATGTCAGTGGTGGTTCTGCCTTGGGAAGCACTCAGAGCCTCCAGGCTGCGGGGTCCCCAGGGAGTTCATGGTCAGGACTGTAGAGGGGGTGGGAGGGTGGGAGGAAGGCCATGATCTCTCCTCAGGCCACCTACACAGGAAGACCATGGCCATGCTGGGGATCAGTCCAAGCACACTGTCCACCATCATTCAGGAGATGAGAAAGACGCTAAGAAAAAAGACAAAACAACTGTTTCCAGGCTGATTTCTAGAAACCTGGCTAATGGCACAGGGGACTGAAGGCTGAGAAGTAACTCTCCTTCCAAAGGAGACAGGAGGGCCCAAAGACCTCAAGAGGCATGTTATAAAAAATCATGCCCCTGTCTGTGATGGCCAAGGCTGCCACAAATGCCTCATGGTCACTCGGAGCCTTTTGCTTCCATAGCAGGTCCTCCCCAGATGACTCCACCCTTTGGGGGCCCTTAAGTGGTCCCAAGGCTGGAGAGCAAGGAGTCCCTCCCCTAACCATGCTCAGGCATGGTTATCTGCAAGGATATCTGCAAGGACACGGCCTGCTGGAGCCCATCTTTTTAATTCAAATAAATTTGTTTCCCCATCTCCTTATGCCAAAAGTGGCTGTGCCCCCCTCCCTTCATGATCTGTACCTCTTCCCATTCTGCTGCAGCATGAGTCCTAATGAGGGCTCTTAGGGATGGGTAGAGTTTGTATATTCAGACTCTCATCTCAACTGGAGCAGGGCGAGTTGGTTGCACTGAAACCTGGCAAACTGGGTAGGTCAACCTTAGGGTGGCCAGCACAGAGAGTGACCCAGACAGGGGACAGCTACAGGAGCTGCTAGGTCTGTCAGATGAGTTCCAGGGCACTGTTGGAAGTGGCTGGCTACTGCCTCCAGGAAAGCAACAGGAGAACTGCTGCCACTAGGAGCTGGGGGTGTCTGACATTCAATGACTGGGGACTAACACTACGGTCTGAGAGCCACATGTCAGTCCTCAGATCCCAGAGCTCCAACACCAAGGAAGATGTGCTTTGCTGCTTTGTGATTCCTCTTCATGTCTGGCCCTCAGATAATTGGTAAGAGAGATGTTTAAGGGGCATATATCATGAAGGGATTCCCAGAGAAGATTCCCTAAACCAAGAGAGGTTTTTTCAATGGTGCGATGATTAGGGTTTTGAGCACTTGTCTATTTTCCCCTAGGATCAGAGGAAGAACCAGTATAAATCTGCAAACAATTCCCAGTTGATGGATGCTTGTGTGCCTTGGGTCCTGGCAACCCCAGTTATGTCCTCTCAGTTCTCACTGCATGGACGTGCACAGACCACATGGCAGAAGGCAGCAGCTGCAGAAGATGTTTCCTATCAAACTGCCTTTATTATAACTGACAGTCCAACAGGGTACAGCTTCCCACCAAGGCTTGAACATCGTGACCCTCCCCTCTCACTACCCTCCCTTCTGCCCCCCACCTGCCCTCTTTCTACATTCCCTGTACCCTCCCACCCCCTTCATGTTCCTGAGAACCCACAAGAACTGCCCTTTGTGGGAAAGGAGGTCTTCACAAGCTGAAGACCTTTGGCCCTTCTGGTGCAGAATGAAGCAAAGGTGAGATCTTGCCTGAGGGGCAGCCACCCCAGAGGCCAGCGGCCAACACTACTGTCCTCAGGGCCTCTTCTTCTTCTGGTTGCCAGATGACACACACTTTCTCTTCTGAGGCTGTGAGGTCCCACCTAGCTCCAGGTCCACACCTTGCCCTCCAATGACCTGGACGGGAGGCCCAGTGCAGGGCATCTTTTCCACATTGCATGAGCGTCCAGTGAGAGCGCTCTTCATGGTCATGGCACCTGGAGGATGGTGGTAGCTGAGGCGTCCCCTCTTGGGAGGTGGGGCCTGGAGTGGTTGGTCTCCTGAGCACAGGGTTTCTATTGGAGGGACCTGGCTCTGGGACAGTCCCCAGGGCAGCAGGCGGTGCGGGGAGCTAAAGAGGAAATCCAGGCTTTGGAGGTCATCGTCCACACTGCAGCCATTGGCTGTCTTATGTGGCCCCCCAGCAGAAGTGGATTTTCTGGGTCCCACTACGCCTTTGTTCCCCAGGTTTAAGGAGGAGGATCTGCAGTCCTGGGGAGGACGGTTGGAGCAGACGGCCCCCAATGAGGAAGACCCGTGATGGCCGTTGAGGACAGCAGTGTCCTTCGTTCCCAGCAACTCTGGCTCCATGGCCCTGTGCCTCTTCAAGACCTGGGAAGCAATCTCTGTGGACAGGTCCTCCATGATGGCCCCTTGATCAGTGTGATGTTTCCGTTTCTCTGCACCTTGGTTGGCAGGTGCCTGGGAAGCTCTTGAGTCCTGTTGGGACATACCATGACCTTGAGGACCCTGAAGAGCTGCTTCTTCACAAGCTGAAGGAGAATATGGGCACTGGCCAACTCTTCTACATGCATGAGATGGGCCACAGGGACTGGGACAATCACATGTCAATGGGAGGTGGGAAGTGGAGAGACAGACTGAGTCTCTGCTGGCCACTCTTCTGGGCTTCCTTTCTGCTTGCTGCCCTGAACCCATCCATGACTCTCCTGTCTCCTTCCTTTCCCTTCTGCATCCTATGTCCTGTGAAGTCACCCAAGGAAGCATTCATCATAGGTAGGATAGGGACAGATGACGTCCTGTGGGCCAGATGACTAGGGTCCTGTGCCGTCCTCATCTACGTGCTATCCCTTGATCCTCTGTCCACCTGTGGCCACTCCCTTTCTGGCCTATTTGTGTCCCTTTGTCTCCTAGACGGCCAGTATTGCTCTCTGCCTTATCCACTTGGTGTCTTTCTCCAAGTCCCAAACCTTGGTTTGTCTACCTCCATAGTTCTATGTGGTGCCCCTTTCTCTTCTCTATCTTTTCTTTCTCCCCAACCCCTGATGTTCCTGCCATTGTTCATGAGGAGTATAACCAGTGTACTTTCTACCTGGTCTACTGGGGGACCCTCCTTCCCTCTCTACCTGGTCAGGCGTGAGTCCTTCCTCCTGGTCGAGCTCTTTTGATAGGGCCAAGATATTTATATGTGGTTTAGAGGAAAGTATTTCTTCCAGGAAGCGGGGGTGAATTATGTTCTCTGCCTGGGATGAGAAGGAAGAGAGTGTGAGTGACCTTGGGAGTAAATAGCCCCAAGTCAGGAAGACTTCTAGTAGAAACAGGAAGCAATGATGATCCCATTCTCCTTACACCATGGGATTATTATAGCCCAACAACCTGCTACAAACATTTACAAGAGTGCGTTCGTGTTTGTGTGTGCATACAGACACACACACACACATACACACACACACACACACACAAATTCTGCTGAGTATCTGTGCTAGAAGCTCAATTCCATGAGTTTTGCAACCTTGACTACACCAAGATTGTAGTCACGGCTCACCTTCTTGACCAAATCCTCATCAACATAGCTCAGGAGACTTGAATCTGGGTATAAATCCTCTATTGGATGTTGCTCCAGTCCTTCCTCTCCCAAGATCTCAGCAAGCTCTTCTGTGGACAAGTGGGAGGGCTCCCATGGGGCAAGGTTGGTCGGCCCGAATAGCTCATCCATGATGTCCATGTACTCTTGGATGGCTTCAGGTGGGATCTCCTCGGGCGCCTTGGTCTCAGGCCCTTTGGTCCTGGCCACCTTGTTCTTCCGCGCCTTGGTTTTGCGTGCCTTTGTCTCAGGCACCTTGGTCTCTGGTGCCTTCGATTTGGCTGCTAATGAGCAGGCAGGCTGTATTTTGGGGTTGGTCTTTCTGGAGGTGCACCCTAGGACAGGGAGGACCAGAGTGGTGCATGAATGAGGGATCCATGTTCATCCCAAACACTGGGTACTAGGCAGGGTTCAGCAGACCTAACCTGGCATGCCATGTATGAGGCAACCTGACCTAGGACCTGAGGGATATAACAGTGCACCAGATGCACCATCTAGGAGAGTCTAGTGGGAGGACATTTAGAGTGACTGATATTCCATGTACTCTACCCTCCAGGACCCAAGTCCTGGGCAGATGATACATGTGTTCTTTGGACAGACAAGGAGAGAAAGGAGCTGTGTACTTGTACTGGTGAATATGCAGTTCAAGGCTGGGGGGCTGGGACCTCAGGGGCTCGGGGCTGTTCTGCTTACAAGACCAAATTCCCCACACTGAAGGAAAAGGTCTTATTTGAGACAACAACTTGCCTTAGCCCTTGTCACCATTCAGAGACTATCATGGGCTCCTGTGGGAAAGAGGGAACCCTACCTGGCCTTTGGAAAGCCTCAAGGACTGGCGGTTTTGAAAGTTGCAGCATTGGAGGTACAGGAGGAGGTCGGCACTGGAAGACCCCTGACAGCTGCATCCTTGGATCCTCCATCTCCTCTGCAGCCTCAAACTCCATGAACCTTTGGGTAAGGGAGGCACAGGCTGAGCTGAGAAGCAGGTCAGCCATACCAGGCAGGTGCTAGCCCCATACCAGGGAGGAGTTGGGGGCAGAGTTATGGAGCTGTGTCCTGGAGTGGGTCAGGCCAGTCCCAGGAGGGAGCTGCTACATAGGAAGAATGGCAGTTCTGAGGGAACACCACATCAGCCAGCACCTGAAGGGAATCAGATTTGAGTGACGTGGCATAGCCCCTAGGTGACCCTTGTTTCCCCTGTCCCTGTCAGGAACCACATGGATCAGGCAAGTTCCAGAAACTGGTCAGGGAAGTGATGTATATGAGGGTCCTGGCCCAATTAAGGGATGCTGAGGCTGGGACCTTGAGCCTTGGAAGGATCACCTGGGAAAGAAAGGCACAGGAGGGGTCATGTGGAGGTGGAAGCTAAACTAAGAACATGGGTTGCTTCCCTGGAGGGCTGGTTCTGTTTCTTCCTTTCACTTGTTGTAATGCCAGGGATTTCACAGAGCAAAGGCAGTAAGATGGCAGTCCTGTCCTAGGGCATGTGAGGTTCTGGATGCCCCTGACCATGCACTCTTCACTGCCCCCCTCTTCTGGTACATTGGTTTAAAGGGGTACTACTTTCATGAGCTCCAGTAGTCCCCACTCTGTAAAGAGGTGCCAGTTCCCGGGCAGGTGGTGTGTGTGAGGCTAGTGGAACTCTTTACCTCTGCCCAGACAACAAAGGAGAAGGAGTCAGTGTGGCTGGACTCGTTTCTCCTCCCCATTGGGACCCTGAACCTCAAGGCTCAGTTGGAATCAAAACATTGAAGCTGGAGATTCTGGGATTGTTGCAGAGAGAATGTCCAGCGCTTCAGCTAGAAGGAGCTGCAATTTGGAGAGTTGGACGCCTCAGAGCCAACACATAGGTAGGTGACATGCCCTACCCGACCCTGCTATGCAAACCCTGAATTCCCACCTAGGTTCTGGGCCCTGGAAGCTAGCTCACTTTTGTGAGGTCTCATAGAAGACCATCCGGTCAAAGTTGCTGGTGCGCTGCCATTCCTGCAAACCCTTCCGCAGGCCCTCTTCCATGGTCATGGTGGGCTCCCGTCGGGACAGAGACCGAAGCACTGGGCTGGAATTCATCAGGATCAGTGTCCACAAGGTCACCCTCCTTCATCAGCACACCAACATACCTTCCTAACTAAGTTACTATTTCCCAATCATGTTCACCTCAAAGTATTGACATTGGGACTCCAGGACACTTATACCAAACCTGAACACCAAGGGCTGCATTGACCAGCATGATTGTGCTTGGATTCCTCAATGATGTGGTGTACTAGGTGCCGAATGTTGTTATCCTCCCACATTCGCCTGTTGAAGCCCTAACCCCCAGTGTGATGGTATCTGGAGACTGGCTTCAGTGCTTAGAGTGTTAGATGAAACCCTGAGGGTGGTGCTTCATGGGGGCATTAGTGTTCTTCCTGGAGAAGGAGGAGACACTGAAGAGATGTCCGTCATGTGAGGACACAGGTGAGCCAGCTGTCTTCCCAGCAAGGAGAAGAGAGCGTTCATGGGACTTTAGGTCAGGTACCCTTTACCTGGGAATCCTGATTCCAGAACTGTGAGAAAGGAATACCTGCCTGTGTTTGTGTCCACGTGTTCCATAGTATCCTGTATGGTGGCCCAGGCTGACTAAGACAGTGCACAGAATGGCCTGGGAGCACAGGTACAAACTGGGGCAAAGATGAACATGCCCATGCAGTATCCAAAGACAGCTTCCCCATGAGTGTGACATCACCAGAGGGTCCCAATCAGGAGTTCATGACAATGTGTTGGGTATCCTTAGAGTTCTGTCTTGGGGCCAGCACCCCTAACCCACTTGTGGTTGTGATGTCCTCTGTGCCAGGAACAATCAGGTCTGTGGTGGAAGGTGAAATGACTGGGGGAGGGAGCATTATGTGGAGTCAGAGAGCCAACTCCAATTCCTGGCACCATTACCCCCAGGAACCTCCTCTGACCTGAGTCCTCCATGTGATGGTGATGATCATTGGAAACAGATTTCCTGCACTCACAGGGCTGTGATGGGCCCCTAACATAAGGCACGTCTCATTCCCTGGTGTGAGGGGAATACATCTGGGAATGTAAGGGTCTCAGCTTGTCCCCTCACCCTCAGGACCTTTCTTCCAGTTCCCCTGCATCCCAGCCTCCTCTTTCCAACCCATGCTTTTCCTCCTCACAGCGCTCAAGGAGGAGCCTGAGGAGAACACTCACATGAGGAAGCAGGAAAGTGCTTCCACGTCAGGAGTCTGAGGAAGGTGCCTGCGGACCAGGGTCTTGAAGCGCTGCCAGCGCCGGAAGTTCTCATAGACGCTGGGATGTCCACCGGAGTCATCTGGTGGCACCACTGCAGCCGGGAAGATGGGTGGTGCACCTGCCCCATACACTGTACCTGGCCACTGGCGCGCATTCATTGGGAACATGATGGGGGCCAGCTGGGCAAATGGCCGTGGTGCTGGAGGGCGAAGGCCCAGGTGCCAGTGGATCCCATAGTTCTGGATCCCCCCACTGGCTGAGGTAGGCACAGTGGTCCTCAGGGCAGAAGGTGCCGTGAGGAATGGAGCAGGATGCTCCACACCCCCACAGAAGGCCCCTGGGGCCCTGTAGTTGAGGGGTGCCTGAGTGTGGGCAATGTTCTGAATATGAGGAGGCCCTGCTGGCCTCAGTTGTGGCGCATGTTGTCCTAGGGTGGACAGCCCTGGCACATATGGTGGTCCAGGGTAAGTGGACAGCACCAGAGGGTTACCCTGGGAGATGGGTGTAGTCACCCTTGGTGCCAGGGGCGGCTCCCAGAACAGCTGGTGTGTTGGCACAGGGGCAGCTGGAAGAAAGGGCAGGCCCTGGAACGCAGACATGTGGGCACCAGGATTGAAGTTCATGCCTGGTTTCTGGGATGCAGATGCTGTGGAGGCAAAGCAAAGGGGAGAATGGAGAAGGGAAAATGGCAGCAGGACTGAGGCCCCCCAGTTCCTTAGTCAGTGGGAATCCGAGGACAAATGCTCACAGCTCAGGGCCCTGTGGGCAGGGAAACTGTGCAGTTTGCAAACGTCCCTGAGTGAATTTCATGCTGTGTTCCCTTCGTCATAGTTCTACCCTGAGAAAACTGGTTCCCCAGACACCAGGACTCCCCGAAGGCCGTCAGTGGACTGCGGCACCTCAGCGTTCCTTGCCTCTGAGAGGCCCCTTGTGCATCCTTGGCAGACACTCCATTGGCCTTCTAGGTGAGTCCCTAGAAATGGATCAATTTGACTCTGCTCAGTGGCACCATGCCCCTCCCATGCTCACCAACAGGAAAGGGATCCTCTCCAGGGCAGATGCAGGTACTCCTGGGTCATTTGTGAAGGTGACGGGTTCTAAAGGTTATTGCCCCACCACCTCCTCAGCCTTCTTTTTGGTAATACTCCTTGTATAGCCCTCCACTTCTTTCCTAGGCTTCCACAATCAAACGAAAAACACCTGATTTAGATCTCTGCCTAGCTAGAGGCTGAGGAATCCTGAAGTTCACCCTGCCCAGCATGTGGGTGCCTCTCCCAGCACTTCCCACAGCAAACATTTACAGGGGGACAGATTCTGTCCAGCCATGTCCCTGCCATGACACAGGGAAGAGGTCTATGTGATAGACACTGAGTTCCCGAGATCCTCTCCTGGAATGACCAGTAACAGTTTGTGAGGATCATGGGAGGTGGTGGGATTATGAGCAGTGCGGCTTTCCAGAGATTTTCACGGCTACTGTCATGTTTTTATTGGGCCTGGGAATTGGAGCAATTCTGAGGTCCTTTTCCTTTGAGCTCCTAATAATGGGAAGGAAAGTGTCACAGAGGATCAGGCCTGCACCAGCTGCTACCTGTGGCAAGGCTGTTGGGAGCACATCCCTGTCCACCAGGACGTTCTGCAGAGTGTAGTCAAGGAATGGGAGGTGCACCACACTTCAACACTTGAACATATTAATCAGGACACCCGCCTAAGTTCCAATGATAATATGTGTGGGGCCCCTTCCTAACTGTGTGCCACTCTCCTTCCTGTCTTCATAAGAACCCAGTCATCTTCAAACCTGATCCTGGAAAATGAAGAACACCCCACATGTGCTCCCTTTTCATGGAGTAGCAACCAAACCAGGGAGATAAGCAAAGTCTTCCTGTTGATTTGAAAAACAATGAGCTGAGGCTATACACAGAGAGTGTCAAAGTGATAAGGATTCAGAGGACCCCCTAGAGGCCCAAGTCTATGTTGGTTGACGTTTCCTGGGTTCCCTGCCCTTCAGAAATCAAGGACACCAACTGTCTGAATGGAAGGAGAAGTTTTCCTGGGCAGGAAGTTGGCTAGGTGACCTGGGCTGTGGCAGTTGGTGTGCCCTGCAGCATCACCCACAGAGAGTATATCACACTGCATCTGTGGTCATTTGTGAGGCACACTGGGCAGTTTTCTAGCTAAGAACACTCCTCACCACTGCCCAGTTATGATCTGAGACTCTCAGTCAGTCCCCTCATAATGACATCCCAGGCAGCTTCCCTGTGTCGGAAGAATGGGCACAGGGTTCAGCATTTCAACTCCAGGGAGCCCTAAGTGACCACCACTGTGACACCATCCGCAACTGCCTAGAAAATCATGCAGTGACCTGTGTCCATTCTACAAGGAATCAATCCCTTGGCCTCTCTGCCTTCTGATGACCCAGTGTACTTCTCCTGAGTAGTCTGGACCTGGGTCTTAGGAGCCCTTCTCCCCATGAGCAGTATCAGTGTTCCTGGGGCTTCCTGGGCCATGCCAAGTGCATCCTCTAAGGCTCTTTCCTTTTCTTACTTCTGCTCAGTGAGTTGACCACAGGGGAAGTACTCCATTCTAACTCCCAAGGGTTGGGAGGTGACTGGTTCTCAGATAACAAACCCCTGACCCTCCGGGCTTACCTCCTTCCAAAGGTCAGGACACTGGTCACAGTGTCTCACAGTCTCCACAGTGGGAAACGGGAAACGTCAGTACAGGACCCAGAGAGTGACCTGTCTGTAACAGATGCTCAGGGTCCAACTGAGCCAAGCTGGGCAAAGTTTAAATGTAAACCCCAGTGGAATGTTGGACCCAGACATTCTGCAGGGGGGAGGGGCCTAGGGGAGCTGGCCTGGTGGGGGCTGGGCAGACATTCCATGAAGAGCTCTTGCAGGTATAGAAGAACCTCGAGTTTCCTTTAGACAATCCAGTGGTGACATAAGTGGTGTGTGCCTCTGGGTCATTTTGAAGTATTTTCTCAAATGCACTGCAGAGTGGTGAGAGCCATGGCTCTCATGAGCCACACAGTCACGGGTCTGAACGGCCCCTACTCTAAACTGGAGGGTATGGATCGCATTTTATGTATACAGTGTTTTTTTTTAATCCCATTCCTTGTTTGCAAAACATACTCTTGGGTGTTCCTGAAATATTCAACACCTTATTATAAGTCTTTTCAATGAATGGGCGGAGGGGGCAAACTAAAAACAAGCTTCTGTCACTCTTCCTTCACTTTTTATGTAGTTATTCCCCACATTGATGTCATTGATGAAATAGCTGGTGGGGCTTTTTTTTTTTAACTAGTTATATAAAATATGCAGTGTAGAAAAACTGTCTTTTCATTCCACAATGAGGTGTTTGTTTGTTTTTTTAGTTGTTTCTTATACTGAATGATGGAGTTCAGATTCTCAAAGCATGCTTTATTTCTCAGACCCAGGTGGAATTGTGGGGCCTTGCATATTTTTAGTCAGTGCTTTGTTAGTGAGCTTCAGCTCTTACCCCATGCAATCAGTTTGCACTACTTCAAACTGCTAGGCCACAGGTGCTCATATAATCACACTAGTCAAATGCAATTTGTGCAAAGTGGCCATGGGAAGGAGCATTGAAATGTCCTTTTGTCCTACCATCTGACCTTTACTCTTGTAAAGTCCTGAACTCATATTGATTGCTGAAGGGGAAAAAATTAAAAGCACTGTGAACATGGATGTCCTTGTCATCAGGAATATTGGTGGAATGGCTAAAGGCCCTATCTGCCTCCTGTAAAGGTTTTCAGTCCTAGGACCTTGGCAGCTTCACATGGGACAGGACTTCCACATTATCCTTTGGAATGAAATGATATTAATTACCCACATTTCCAGAAAGAGTATCAAAGGATTTTTTTTGTTTAATTGTTTTTGGCAATGTATTTGAGGGTCAATGGGATCCATGGTACACATTTGAAAAGTTCAGGCTAAAAATATGCCATGGAGTAGAAAAGGAAGAGGATACATTTGGTGTGTGCGCAAATTGGTGGACACTGCAAAATCTTCATCAAACATACTAGAAAAACTGTCAAAGAGAACATTTGGACATCTGTATATAGTAGGAGGGCTGTCCGTATGCAATAATGTGCTCAGTAGGCAAAATCAAGGAATGGGGTTTTCAGAGTGTTACCCAGACTTATAATTCTTTAATGGAACCTACAGCTGGACTAGGAGGAAAGCACACACTGATGTCTGAACGAGTGAACATGAACCAAAGGAAAGTAGTGGGAAGGGGGTGAAAACACTGGGTCCAAATGGGGAGCCAGTGCTTCAGGGTACAGAGCTTCCAAGGGCTGCACAGGGCGGTCTCTAATTCATAACAGTGAAAACCACTTTGTCATTAAAGACGCTCTGGCTGAAAGAAGGGCCAGCCCAGAGGCTGTGGACAAGGCGCCTCCTTGCCCATGACACCTTGGAGGCCTCCGGACCCGCTCGTTCCTCTTACTGGGGGCGCGCCCCGGCGTCCCTCCCGCACCGCTTGCGCATGCGCACACGCTTGGCTGGAAATGCGCGCTGGCAGGCCGCTGTCCAATGGCTTCAGCGTCCGTTGAGGCTCTGGCGGGGCAAGGCGCAGGCGCGAGTGGGGTCCGCGTGGTCCCAACGGCCGGCTGTGTTCCCTTGGCGGCGTCCAGACTCAGTCCCATAGGCCCCGAGGTACTGGACCCGCGAGCCTCTCCCGTCGGCAGTGTCTCTGCCGTGTCCACCGGCCCCTGCGGCTCGCGGGGCAGTGCGGCTGCCGGCCTTGCTTCCCCAGGGACGTGGGCCGCCCGCACCTGGCCTGGAAGTGAGGGGCGCATGGGCCAGTGAGGCGCCCACGGGCATTGTCCGTGTCCCTTACAGCCTGTGCCACGCGCTGCTCCAGGGCACCTGTGCGGTGCTAGGGAAGCACGGTCTGGGTCCGCGGCTCCTCTGGGTGTCAGACGAAGTGATGATGGTCATCTCCTTGTCGCTGTGAAAGCTGTGACTGTTGGGGACACCTTCAGCTGGCATCCGGGTTGTTAGGCTGAAGGACGCGCATTTCCTGTGCCATTAGCGACTTTGCAGAAGGGAACACTGAGCCGAGTCTGCTGTGGTCACACCATGATTGACGGGCCCTCGTAGGTGGGCTGTTGGTGGGCCAGTCTGGACAGAGCACCTGAATGGTGATGGGAGAACCGTGTGACCCCAAGTCGTGTGCAATAAAGAGACTCGTGTTGTATCATTAATGTGTGATGCTCCTGTATTGCGCAGTGACACTGATGATGTGCTCTCACGCGTGGTTGGTGGGCTGTTGGGGGGCCCTTGTGGGTATTTCTGGGCGCCAGGAAGTTTTCCTTCCGTTTTGATGGGCATGAGGATCACAGGGCGGTTATTTGGGTGAGAAGATGAGGCCTGCGCTGGTCCTGGAGGGTTGGAAGGAGTTCAGAGGGCTGGGGTGTTTTCCTGTTCCTTTGGTGGGTGGTGGGGTCCCTGATGTGTTGATGTGCATTCATAATTTGGACCTTGTTCTGTTTACGACTGACTGAGGAGAATGTGGTATGGGTTCAGAAGTGTGGGTGGTGGTGTCTGGGTGGATATTGGAGATCAAGGGAAAGTCCTACGGTTTTTGGTGAGACTGCAGGGTTTGGTGTACTTGGAGGGCATGAGAAGTAAACTCAGGAGTTGGACTCAGGTGTTTGTAATTTGGTTGTTGTGATATTTTACCTGTCGTCTTGTTGTTTGTTTTGGCCCATGAATGCACCTTGGGAAGTTTAGGTGTAATATGTGTGTTTGGAAATGGGCTAAGTTAAGGAATGTGTTTGGGTATGTGTCTCTGGGTTTGCAATGTGGTTGTTGCAGTTGGGAAATGGAGGAGAGGGGTATTTGTATTTTGGGACATAGTGCTTGGTTATGTGGGTTTTTTTTAAAAAATGTCTTTTCATTATTCGTGTATATATACTTGAGTGCATGAAGGCTAGTCAGTTGCTAATTTTGTGGAGTAGTGGGATGAATATGTTCAAGTGTAGTTTGGAGTTGTTAGGGTTCTGCATTTTTGAAGTTGATTTATTTCTTCATATTTGGAAGTGTGTGAGCTTGAATATGAAGAGTGTGTGATATTTTGTGTATATTTGGATATATGTGCATATTTGTAGGTAGTGGGTAACTGGGTAGAGATGAGATGCCTATGTGGCGTTACTTGTGTATTGAGATTGTATTACCTACCACACCTTAGGGGTGTGTGTATTTGTGTTGCATGTAGTAGCAATAGTTGTGAGGGGGAAGAATGTTTAGGTGTTCGTTAGTAGGTGTATTTAAGGGACATGGCAGTTGGTGTCTGCTTTCTGCTGCCATATATGTATTAAGTAGAAAGTTATTTATAACTGGACAGTAAGGATATATGTATGAGATGGAGATGTGACATTGTGTATTTACATAAGGGAGTGTGGAAATTGTGCTCATATGTGTTAGAGATACATGATACAGTTATTCCTTAGAATTTGAATAGTTTAAAGTGTATTCTAGTTGCCTGTGATTATTTGGGATTTGTAAGTGAGCTTAGTTGTATTTTATATGATATGGTGGAACTATTTTCTTTTGCGTTGCAAATTCCTTTGTGGGTTAGCAGATGGGTGGGTGAATTCTGTAAGTTTCTTCAGTTGGAATGAGATTGCTAGGAGTTTTCAAAATGTATTGCTTTGGAGAATGCTGTGCCATTTCTATGTGTGGACAGGAATGTTTGGCTGGTGAGGTTGGCACAGTGCTTTCTGGCTATGTAGAATACTGAGTAGTGTTTTAGGGAATCTCTGTATTCATGTTTTGCATATATTTCCGTGTCTGAGTCTCCTGTGGGAAGATATATATATATATATCGATATATAGCGATTAATTAATATGTGCATGGTTTTTCAGGTGTGCTGGTATTGAGCTCTCTGCCTCATGCATGCAAGACTAGCATTTTTGCATTTTGTGTGTAGATAATCAAGTGATGAGGAGTATGTTCATGAATTTGTAGATGTGTGTATTTAGAATGACTGTGTATACAAAATGCTCAGGCATTCTGTTTGTGTTTATTTTGGGATGAAATTCTTGAAAATTTTGGTGGTGACATTAGGATGTGTGGTTCTGGTATATAATTATGTTTTCCTCTCATGCATTTGAGAAATGTTGGTGGTTGTGGTTGAATTCATGGGACTCTTAGGATCTGGCAGATGTGAGAGTTTCATTGTGTCCTTACAAATAGATTGTCTTCAGGTGTTGTGGAATGTGTGATGTATGTAGTTTAGAACTGTGGGACTTCATGTGGGTCTGCTCTGTGTAGTGCAAGAGATGACTGGTTTTATACTTTTTGGTTTGCCAGTGTCTGTGCCCGTAGGGTATTTGTTGGATGTATATGAGCAGTGTGTTTGTTGTACAGGTATGTGCCTGGCCCATGTTGAATGTGTATGTTCAATTGTGGTAATGCACATGAATTTAGGACAAATGGGGTATTTTCTGCAAAAAAATCATGTAGTAACAGATGGCGAATCTGTGCGTTTAGGGTGGAGAGATCAGATGTACATCTGTTCAGAATCCTTGAGGAGTATTTTTGGCTGGAGATGTTACTGGGGTTTTGTCTGTGTATTTGAGGTTGGAATTCAAGTTCGTTCACCCTGGGGCAGGTGAGTTTTGTGCACGCATTCTTTCTGTGCTGGAACTGCCAGGAGCCAGCTATGGTAGCTGTTGCTGCTCATCCTTTTGAGTTTTATGTTCAGTGGCATCAGGTCATTAGGTTGGAATTAGTCTTGAGATAGAATCTGGGAAAGGCTCATGAGTTAGAAATTTGGCCACCAGGGGATGGTTCTATTGGGGGAGATTTTCAAGGTGGGATATAGTGGAAGTTAATCATGTCATTGGGTTGTTCTCTGGAATGGGAATATTGGGACCTGAGTCTTTTCTTATCCATACCCCGTTTCTTTTTTTTTGTTTTTTCTTTTTGTTGCTTCGTGGCCACATTGAAGTGATGAGAATGAGAGCTTAAGCATCCTCACCCCTCCAGCATACTATACTGCCCAGCCTCAGGTCCAAAGGCAACAGGGCCAAGCAAGCAGTCATGGATGGTAACCTCTAAACAATGAGCCCAAATTAAACTTCTCTCCTTTCATGACGTTGATATCAGATATTTTAGAACTAGGACAGACTACTGTTTAACCCAGAAACATTGGTGCCAGGAGTGTGCATGTTTTTGTGACCTGTGATTCAGAAGGCTTTTAACTGGTTTCCAGGTGGATATATGGAAAAGCTTGGAGAAACAGGCTAGAGAAAGCCTGGAGTGCTAGGAGCGAGTTTTGTGGGTGATGCTGATGTGAAGTCAGACCAGAATGTGTGGAGAGATACAGACAGTAGAGGCTGTGTCCATGAGGTTTTGAGACTGAAGTAAGTTGGGAATTGGATTAGAGGCCACTCACAATACTTCTGGCAAGAATTAGCCTACATTCTACATGTCCTTAGAATTCGTGGGAGGCTTATTTAATGGTATGAGAAGGTAATACTTTATAGATTTATAGGAGGTGTCCCCATAACACTCATGTGTAAGATAATGCAAGAACGTTTAGAGGTGAAATGATTGGGTTTTGAGAGCTTTATCCTAATGAGTGTGTTAATCCACTGGTGTGGATTAACTGGATGGTAAGTAGGGTAGGCCTGGAAGTAGTCAGTCAAAGGGGGCATGCTTTTGGGGTTCATAGTTTGTCCCTCTCTCTCTCTACTTCCTCATTGCCATATCCTGAGCGTCTTTCCCACTCCCTACACTTCCACCACAATGTTCTGCCTCATCTTGGCCCCCAAACACCATAGGGGCCCACAGAGGCCATGGTCCAGGCTGCCCTGGGTAATGTCCTCATTCACAGCTGACCTTGGCATTGTCCATGCGATGCTGGTTATCAGGCTTACAGCATGTAGGAGTAGTAGGGCTGCGAAGGTTTGCACTGATACTTCAGAGGAAAGGCTGGTGGGCAGGAGGAGCATGTCACAGTCAGAGTGCAATCCAGCAGCCCCAGAAGCAGTGATTTGTCAAACTGTGAGGGTGTAGCCAGTGTTGTGGTGGAGAGCTCAGTGAGTTAGCACTGGCAGGCCTCTGAAACGCCTGCTCAGGGAAGTGAAAGTAGTGAGCACACCAGCTCTAGGAAGTGGTCCCACATCAGAGCGGGCTGGAGGGGTGAGGATGCTCAAGCTCTCGGGGACCCATACCACACCATCAGGTGTCCTAGTTTCACACCTGGAGCACTAGCCTTAACGTGTGCCCTGCTGTGCTCTTTCAGTTTCCTCCTTGCTGGTTTCCTGTTCTACTCTATGGGGCTGGTTGTGTTTCCCCTGTGCAGTTGTATCTTGGAAACATGCTAACTTTCTTTTTGATTAATAAATAGGATTTCAGCTAATGCAACCACAAAAGGTTTGATTGTGCTGCTTTGCTTCCACCTGTGATAGCCAGTAATGAAGAGGCAGAGAGGTGTGAGAGGAAAAGGCTTTTTTTGCAACAATCCAGTGTGTCAGAGATGAATGGCTAGCTCCTGGTCTCACCTTGCTTAATTCTGATGACTGAAAGTTTATAGAGTGTGTTTTGTGGGATTGTTGTCTGAGTCTTAGGCAGGTGGGCACAAGGGCAGTTCACTAGTGTTGACAGGATGTCCTTTAGAGAGGGCTGGGGTTGTGGCTCAGTGGTGGAGCGTTTGCCTGGCATGTGTGATGCACAGGGTTTGATTCTCAGCACCACATATAAATACATAAAGACCATTGACAACTAATCAAATATTTTAAAAACTCCTCTAGACGAGCTGGGGTCGTGTGGGTCCTATCTGAGTCCAGTGGACAATGACCCATCCCAGACCTGTGAATCTAAGATAGTGTGATTGTTTAGATGTCTGCATTCTCAAGGTGTGTGCGTCTGGTTTCCATCCTAGTCAGTGTCTTCTCTACACTTGTGCCCATACCTTTTCATTTGGACATTTCCTGTGACCTAGTATGGAGGAGTGCCCAGTTCAAGGGTTAGTGCTTTTATGTTTAGTTAGTTTCTATGTTTAGTCATTAAGATAGGGATGAGGTTATGGGGAGAAAAGAAAGCTATGCTCATGAATGAAAAAGAAAAGAGTGGCAGTAAAAAACCTTTTACTTCAGGGTTCAGCATCACTGTGTTTCCTTGCATCTCAGAGGAGACTTTGGATGAGGACTATTGAGAAAAGCACTGTTGAGATTTGTGGACTGACTCTTGGAGACTTGGAGATGTACTGAATGCCTTTTTTTTTGGATACAGACATGAATTTTGGGGGACAAGCTATAGGGGTAATGTTCTGGTAATGACCTTTTGTGTCCCCCAAAGGCTCAGGTATTAAACCTGTGGCTCCCTGCCGATGGCACTATTGGGAGGTGCTGGAAGCTTTTAGAAAGTGGGGTCCAGTTGATGAAATTAGTTCACTTGGGAAGTGTTCCTGAAGGGGTCCTTGGATCCTTATGTATTTCTCTCTCTGCTTCCCAACTTCCATGAAGTGAGCAATTTTCCTCTGCTACACACTCTGCCAGATGTTCTGCCTTGCCAGAGGTCTGTGGCAAGAGTGCCAAGTGATCGTGGATGTAACCTCTGAAATCATGAGCCAAAATAAGTCTTTGCTTCTTTGACAGTGTTGATCTCAGGTGTATTTTCACAGGGTTGAAAAGTGATTGGGACAGGTCCTGTCAAATATACAAGAGCTCCAGACCCTTCCTCTAACCAGATTTACCTCCTCTGTCTGTATGTAGCAGGGAAGAGCTGATAATTTACTCACTCATCTTTTGCACAACAAACATGCCAGGAATGTCCCCAGGTTAGAATTCAGGCATGTAAGGATGCCAAAGGCCTCTTGTGTGAGAACACTGCAGACCCCATTCATAAACTGGAGCAGATGTGGCTTAAAAGAGTCGAGGTGAACAAGCCTGGCCTGGCATGGAAACACACGTTGCACAACAGTGTGGCCTCCCAGCTAGGGGACATGCATCTTGACTGACAGTGGCTACTCAAAAGGGTCTATTTGGGGTGATACTCTCCTTTAGGTACCTCTTAAGTGTTCCAGAGGACCTTCATCTCCAGAGGCATTATCTGAGAGGGCTGTTTTCCTATTTGGAGGGTTTTTCTCTGTATTCAGCAGTTATTGAGTGGCTGGCAAGTACCTTTCAGTTTTATACGAGAGAATGTGCTCTCTCCTTTGTACTTTTATAACACCAAGGTATGTGCCTGAAGTCTGCTTCTTCACCCCTCCACCTCTGTGTGCAGGGCCCACAAGATCAATGTCATTGAACAAAAGGTTAACTGGATGTGTCAATGTGCAGATTATGTATGTGGTGTCTGTGTGTGTGTGTGTGTGTGTGTGTATGTGTGTGTGTGAACTTGCTCCTTTGGCACCAGGACTTTGTGGTCTCATGTGTTTCACTTCGTGTGTAGAGGTATGGAAAGGACATGAAACAGGACACCATGATTTAACTTTGGTGTGAGTGTTTGATTGTCGTCGTGTGTAAAGATTGTGTCTGAGTGATGTCTTTGGTCAGTGTTGGGTGAATGCCTTTCTGGCAGGACGTGTGTTTTGGGCGTTAGTGCTCATTCTCAGGGTGTTGTTATTCACAATAGTCCACAATGCCGTGTGTTCCTGCATTTGAGAAGAGCTAGGATGTTGTCTTACATCTCTGTGTTGGATCTGTGCATTTTCATAGTTTATACGTGTGTTCATGGTGTCTAGGTGAGAATTTAGGTTCGTTTATTTTTTGGTATATAAAGATTCATAGAGAATGGGATTTTTTGGTATGTTGGGGTATTAGGAGTTATGTATGTATGACCAGTGGATGTGAACAGATTCCGTTGATAGTTTCTCAAGATGGACTGCTATGTATGTTCTTATTTGGGGCGTTGAGTGATCATGTTGTTCTTGGGAATGGAGGAGTATCCTGTTTGAGTATATACAGGAGTTAGTGATATCCATGTAAGCCTGAGGTTTGCTGAACTTCAAATTCTGAAGCATTCTGTGTATGTGTGTATTTGCAACATATAGGTGATTGTATGTGCTACATTTGAGAATAGAAGTTGTTGTCATATGTTAATAAGTATATTTGTTCTAAATCTATTCAGTTATTGAGGGGGTTTACATGATTGCATTTGGGGGATACTGAATGGCATGTGTTTTTCTGGGGTGTGAGGATATATGTATCTGAAGCTCACAAAATCCCTCCACACAATAGACCCTTGCCTTAATTAAGATTCTCCTGTGGTTAGATCAGCAGCATTCATGCAGGGGTTGTTGTGGTTGGTCCTGTCCTCTGTCTTGTGAATGCCAGGTTTGCACACAAAAGGTGAGATAAAGTCTGTAAGCTTGTTGTACAAAAGATATTGTCTCTGTTTTCTTGGTAAAAACTTACGAAACCTGTGTCTGGCCTAGAGGATGGGATGAAAAGCACCTGTAATGTGAACCCTCAAGCCCCACCCCAACTCCACCGCCCATGGGATATAAAGTTGAAACTATTTCCATAATAGCTGTCCAGAGAATGTTTCAGGCACGAGCCACACTCTGGACTGGTTGACTGCAGCCAGTAAACCTGCTTCCTGAAACTTCCTCTGGTATCCAGCCTCCTCTTTTCTATTTTATATCTTTTTAAGTGTTTGTTGGCGGTGGCTGGAATATGGGGCTTTGTATGAAAGGCTATTTATCAGAATCGTTTGGATTTTGGTGTGCATCTGTTTAAATTTGGGCATGAGGTATGTGTGGGTGTGCAGTCAGGCATCTGGAAGAGGATTTTCAGAGTCCACAGTGTGCGCTTTTGACTGTGTACATCAAGAAGTATGAGCAGTCCTGCACATACCTGTTCATAGTGACAGAGTGGCTGCATGTCCTTTGGGTCTGTGGGTGTGCTGTGGATTTGTAGGTTCAGACAGACACATGTGTCTTCAAGCTTATGTAATCTAGGGTTGTGAATGTATTTAGGAACTGTGATGGCTGAGAATTCATTTTCAAGCAATAGACATGTGGCATGTGTTTCCACTGAGGGAATGAAGGAGTTTAGTTTATATGGGAATACAAGTTAGGAGGCTTCAGTACTGACAGTGTATATAGGTAATTTATGGCATGGTGGGACTTGTGGTTAGTTAGCAAGAGGAGTATTTGAATGGAGTGTTTCTGTGAATGTATTTTTTGGTTTGAAAAATGTATGAGATTAGAGAGTGCAGAGGTAAAATATGTGTATTAGGGCCACACATATGTTATGTGTGTATTTGGGAGGTGACAACGTGTAGATTGTAGTTCACATCATTTGGTTGTGTACATTGGGAGAGGGTTGGGAAACTTTATGTGTGTTTGGGAGTTGGTGTTCACACATCAAGTGATTCTGGGGATATAGAGTCATGTTTGTGTGTGTATGTTGGTGATTGTGCCTGTGTCCTTTAGGGTTGTGGATGTTACATTCTTATCATCAGGATGTATCTGATTGCATTCAGTCGTGGGGAGATTCTAAGAGTTTTTTGTGTATGGTGGAGATGAAGCAATATTACATTTCTTGAGTGTATATTTCTGTTGAGAGAATCAAGTCTGTGTGATTTTCCAGAGAACTTAGGATTTTGTTTATGTGACTTCTGTAGGGTTTTGTGTGTGTGTGTTTCTATAGATATTTGCGTATTTTTATATGTGTTTCTGTGTATGTGCATACGCAGTGTTTGGTGATATTATGTGTATGTCTTCAGGAAGTGCAGAGTATATAGAAATGTATAAGCCTGCATTTGGAAAAGGATACATTATTACTGCATGTCTCTCAGTCCTGGAAGACTACAGGCATGTGTATTTGGGGTGTGCATGGAGTATATTTTTGAAGAAGGTATGGGGTGGTGTCTGGATTCAGTGAAGGCAGAGATGGGGGCTATTTATGCATCTGTGTTTGTGTTTGGTCGGATGGCAGTGAGTTGTGGGTCATGCACCTGTTTTCAAATGTGGGGGGTTTTGATGATATCTGAGTTGGAGGGGTTGTAATGAGTGTGCCTCCTCACATGTACATGCTTCAGCAAGGAGTGTGTGCAATGGTCTCTGTGGCTGGGTGATATGTGTGTGCATTCATGGTAGTAAGGGGTGGCAGGAGCACATTGGTGATGGCAAGCCTTTCCCTTGTGCACTGACCCCTTGTTCCCTTTGATCTGAAACTCCAAAAGTGATTTCTGCTTTCTCGTCCTTATTTGATGTCTGACTACATTAGTTGTTGCAGTAGTGCCTCTTGTGCTTCAGTGGATCCTGTGCTTCTTGGATCCTGGATTGGTGGATGGAAGCCAATTAGGGATGACCCCTCAGGAGTGGTGGTGGGGAGCTTTTCCTCCAAGATGTGAGGTATGACCATTCCTCTTCAGAATGGCTCAAAGGGACTGACTCCAGAAGGAAACTGCCAGGAGATTCACAGATTTAGGAACAATTGCTGGGAGAGTTGTCTATGTTTGTCCACCTGTTGCATCCTCCCTTGGGTATGTCATGTGGGAGGACATTTTTTTTAGGAGAGAGGGAGAGAGAGAGGATTTTAATATTCATTTTTGAGGTATCAGTGGACACAACATCTCTGTTTGCACGTGGTGCTGAGGATCGGACCCGGGCTGCACGCATGCCAGGCGAGCGTGCCACCTCTTGAGCCACATCCCCAGCCCAGGGAGGACATTTTGAGATACCCATATTCGATATATTTGGACCACACAGACTCATGTCCTAGGCAGATGGTGTGTTGACTCTTTGCATAGGCAGGGGGAGAGAAGATGGCACCTTGGACTAGGCTATATCCACCTCAAATCCAAGGACAGCTGGAATCCCAAATGCTAGAGTGCTGTTATGCTTGCAAGATGAATGTCCTATTCTGAACAAAATGTTCAAATATGAGACAACAAATTCCATTGTCTTCCCTCCTTTTTTCACGAATTCCTCTGGGAATGTGTTTATCTCTCTCTTGCTGTACAATCTCAAAGACTGGAGAACATGGAAGACAGCGCCTCAGGGGGATTAGAGAGGAGTATGGCACTGGAATCCATAATCGTCTTAAGCTTTGGATCCTTCATCTCTGCCGCCTCAAACTCCACAAACCTGGCAGGTCATCAAGGTACAGGATTATTTAAAAAAAGGATTAGTCATTGGAAAATCCAAGCTGTAGTTTCATACCCATGGGGAGCTGGTCGTAGGGATGGGGAGCAGTGCTCTGAAGTGGGCTAGTCTGGTCCCAAGGGGGATCAATTCCCAAAGCAGAAACAGTTCTAGAAAGACCCTAATCACTTAACACCTGAAGGGAATCATGTGGGCCTAAGTGAACAAAGCACATTCTTTTATGTATGCCCACCTCATGCCAGGCTTATCATGTCCCTGCCCTGAACCACACAGAAAAGCCAAGCATCAGCATCTGGTCAAAGACATGATGTATGTAGGAGAACACCATGAATCCTCTCTCTGCATGAATGGATTGGTTAGGACTGTATACTATGAAGAAGGTCCAAGGGCAAAAGACTCAGGAGAGGTCATGAGAAAGTCAAAGCTACAAATAAATTTCCAGGATGCTAACCTTGCATACATGAGGCTGGAGTTGGACACCATTACACACAGAAACCACACACACACACACACACACAAAACACACACACAAATATACCCATGCACATTCAATATCTATACAGAAACAGAGAGACATAACTATAATTTCAAAACATGAATATATAGACTCCCTAAAATATCATACAGTATTCTACATATCCAGAGTGCAAACTGCCAACCTCATCCTAAAACACCCAGAAACCCACTGCACTCTCCAAAGTAATAATCCTAATAAGCTCATTCTTGAGGAAAAAATTTATATAACTCATCAACCCACCATTGAATCCACAAACCAATTTTCATGCTCAAGATACAAAAATATCCCCAGCATACTATTAAAAGTATACACAAAACCACTTACAAACATGATCTGTTCAAGTTATCACTGGCAAGCAGAACACATCTCCTTTATATGCAAATACTAAGAAGTAACTGAATCATGCATCCCTAACACAGCCAAGGGATGCACATGAGTGTGGGCTCCCAACAGGAAGCCCAGGAAAGCCCTGCAGGAAGAGGATGGAATTGAGTCAGAAAGCAAAAAGGTTTCCTGGGCAAGTTGATGCCTTCTCATGGAGACTCTGTGGCTGGCCTTCCTTTAAGCGAGTGTGAATAAAGTGACCACTTATGATTTTCAGTATTACAAACTTATCAAAACTGCATTAGATACATGCTCACTGCAAGCCTCTGAAGTCCACTCTGAAGCATAGGCTCCCCATGTTGCCAACTGTTTTTACCCACTTGGCACTAACTCTGTTTGATTCTTGCATACTCGTTCAAAAATCAATGTGTGTGTTCCTCCTACTTCATGTATAGGTCCCATTAGAGAGCAGTTCTGGTAAAAAAAAAAAATCAGCCCCGGGGAATACTCTGGTGGTAAGGATTTTTCTCAGAGCACAGAAAAAGATTACCCAACACCATCAGTATCAACATGATCCTTCTACAAGTGGTTCTAACATTGTTGCTACTCTATAGTATAGAAATAGATTGACCTAACCAGAAATATGTATCACCTCATGGGAAACAAAGAACTAGTATAAAAAAGGAAACTAACAAGAATATATAAGGCTATGCCTCCCTAAAGTAAATGCTCAGCCTTCAAATAAGAATGCACTGAAGAGAGAAGATGGGAGGGGAGGGGAGGGGGATAGTAGAGGATAGGAAAGGTAGCAGAATACAACAGTTACTAATATGGCATTATGTAAAAGTGTGGATGTGTAACCGATGTGATTCTACAATCTGTATTTGGGGTAAAAATGGGAGTTCATAACCCACTTGAATCTAATGTATGAAATATGATATGTCAAGAGCTTTGTAATGTTTTTAACAACCAATTAAAAAAAAAGAATGCACTGAGTCTGTGTCAGTGGAAATCAACACTGCTTCCCTGCTGAATGCCCTGGTGTCCTGTGTCTGTGAGAATCCTAAAACACTCTAAAGGCTCCATTGCTCCATTCTTTCCTACTATATTTACTTTATAGGGTATATTTATTTCATAAGGAGAACTCTACCAACAAGTACTGATACACAAATGTTTTCCTTGAAAGTTTTTGTTAGACCTTTCATTAAGACTTGACAATATTGACCAATTTCAATAGATGGCAATTTTACCCTTCGCCAGTTTGGGCATATACTCCACTAGAACTTTTAAAAATGTGTATCATGGCCTTGCTAGGCCTCTTAATAGATTTGGGGGGGGGAGTCAGTCTTTTTATGCTCTTTATGGGAATCTGTATAATTAGTATCATTTCCCTCGAAAGATAATATGGAAGATGCATTACATGTGACACTGCCAAGGGCCCTCAAGTGCAAACTGAAAAGCTCTATAGGATGCAGATGTGGTCTCTTGCCATTCTTCCAATGTTCCAGATGTGCGGAGAGCACCAGATGCCTTTTTTTTAAATTCCAGAGCTTTAGTCCAGAGCTGTCATATTAGTCCAGAGCTTTCATACAGCAGTGGTCAGACAGTAGGGGCTGAAGGATATTTAGCTGACAATTTCCATGGCCAGTCTTCACAAACTGAATGTGGGATAATTATTTCTGCATCTTGGTTTGTGAAAACTGATTGCAAATTTTGGAGAACATTGTTTTTCTGGAATCAAAATTTTAAATCACAGTTCAAAAAACAAAAGCTTATGTCAAAGATGTGAATGAAAATTATGGGAAATAATTAGCTGATTTGACAGGTAGAATAACCATTCCCAAAGAAGCCTGACTTCTTCAGTGCTTGAGACAATGTTTTGTCTTGTCATAAGAGTTGAATGTCTCATGAACACACACATGTTTTGTGGACATAATGGGGTACGAAACACAATATCCAATAAATGCAAAACACTAAAGTCTAGTTTATTGGCTATTCATCCCCATGATTGGGTGGCAAATGAGAGCTGTAGCTCATGCCCCGTACCCAGCTTTGTAGGAGTGAAAGATACTGACTCAGGAAAATATCAAAATACATAATACAAAACACCATTTTTAACAAATGTGTATGAACACCTTAAAAAGCAAACAATCACGGGTTCCTCCAACAAGTTTATTTAAGAAAGAGAATGGATCCTAAAGAACAACAGTGATAAAACTTATATTTCTCAATGCCAAAAGAAGCTTAAGAAAAGAGCAGCAAGGGGCAGTTATTTGTTATGAACAATTACTAAGTTCTATATTTCCTACATTTGAGTCTGATCACTCTCAGTTGGAGGTGTATGTAGTTTCTGTAAATAAAGGAAATATTTAGAACAGTACTGCATTTGTTCAAGTGTATAATATTAGAGGCAAATTTATAGGTGTGAAATTTACGAAATGTTATGCTGCATTAAGAATAAAAATAATTTTGACTTAAAAAGAACAAACAGTGAGATAGAGACAGGTAATGAGGAAGCTAATGAATGGTGCCCCCAGCATCAAAGATTGGAGAGCTAGGATTTAGATGAGTGGGTGCATAGGAATGGGAACTGCACATTGGTGGACAGAATCCTGGCTAGTTTGAAAATGCAAACCCAGTATAGGAGGAGTGGATTTCTAGTGCCTGGACTTTGATAAAGCAGATTTTATTCCACCGTGGGAGGGTCTCATCAAATCAGTTCAAATCATTAAAAGACTGACATATCCTGAGAAAGAATTCTGCCAGAAGCCTTCAAACATGGGCTGCGACATCAGCTCTTCCCTGGGTCTTCAGCTTCCTGACAGACCCTGAAGGGTTCTCATTCACCACCCCCCACCCACAATCACAGGAGCCAATTCTTTCTAATAAATCTCTCTCCTGGGTCTATCTACATTCACACCACACACACACACACACACACACACACACACACACAAACACACACACACACACACACACATACGATTGTACTATTTGTTTTCCTGGAAAACCTGACTTCTAACACTTACTGAGAAAAAGAAAAAACAATGAAATCCTTAAAACTTGATATAAACATGAGGTATTATAAAAAGGCTGGAACCATTTTCTTAAGTCAGAATAGAAAACATTTTAAAAAATTCAACCCAGAATGGATTGTGAGTGTTCTTCCCAGGGACCCAGAACTCCTCCTTGAGCTCCGACAGGGGAAAGTGTGGGACAGAAAAGGAGGCTGGGATGTAGGGGACCTGGAAGGAAGGTCCTGAGGGTGGGAAACAACCTGAGAGACCTACATTCCCAGCATCATTGATCTCACACCAGGGGAGGATATGTGCTTTAACTCAGTGCCCATCACAGCCCTGTGGGTGATGGAAATCTTTGTTTCCAATGGTCTTCATCATTATATGGCAGACTCAAGCTCATAGTAGGTTTCTGAGGTAATGTGAGCCAGAATTTGGAGTTGGCTGTCTCCCTCCATATGATGGTCCCTCCCCCAGTCATTTCACCTTTTACCCTACACCTGATTGTTCTTGGCATGAGGAAATCACAACCAGAAGTGGGGTTAGGATTGCTGGCTCCAAGACAGAACTCTACCATATCCACACATGTTGTCCTGAACTCTTGATAAGGACACTAAGGTCATGTGGCACTCATGAGGAAGTTACTGTCTTTGAATTCTGAATGTGGATGTTCATCATTGCCCCAATTTGTGACTGTGCTCCCAGGCCGTTCTGTGCACTGTCTCAGTTAGCTGGGGCTGCCATACCAAATGCTATAGACTAGGTAAATAAGACTCCAGACCTTCACTTCTCAGAGTTCTGGAGTTGGGAGATGCAGATGAAGGGTGCCTGACCCAGATTCCCATGTGGGCTCTCTTTTTGCCAAAGAAGAGGACAGCCTCGACTGTCCTCACACGACTGACATTACATCAGTGTCTCTTCCTTCTCCTGGGTGACCGCTAATGCCTTCATGAAGCCCTATCCTCAGTATCTCATCAAACCTCCTAAACACTAAAGTTCATCTCCAGATACCATCACATTGGGGGTTAGGATTTAAACAGGTGAATTTTGGAGGATAAAACATTCAGTACAGGCTGGGATTGTTGCTCAGTTGTAGATTGCTTGCTTAGCACCAGTAAGGCACTGGGTTCGATCCTTGGCATCACATAAAAAAATAATAAAAATTAAATTCTTAAAAATCAAATTCAGCACATAACACACCATACCGTCAAGGAATCCAAGTGAAATCCTACAGGCCAATGCATCCCTTGGTGTTAATGTTTTATATAGGGTATAGTGTTTCAGAACCCCAGTACCATACTTGAATATGATGGAGCAGATGTAACAAAGGTAGGAGGACATGTTGGGCCAGTTAGGCTGAGAATGGAGGGTGACATTGTGGACACTGACTGATCCTGATGAATTCCAGTCCAGTGCTTTGGTCTCTGTCCCAATGGGAGTCCACCATGACCATGGAGGAGGGCCTGTGGAAGGGTTTGCAGGAATGGCAGTGCACCAGCAACTTTGATCAGATGGTCTTCTATGAGATAGCAGAAAAGTGAGTCAGGTTTCAGAGCCCAGCCCTGAGTGGTGGATATCTTGGTTGCATAGCAGTGTCTGATGGGGCCTGTCACCTACCTATGTGTTAGATCCAAGCCATCTATCTCTCCAAATAACAGCTCCCTCTAGCTGGAAGGCTGGGATTTCTCTCTGCAACAATGGAGGTTCAGGGTCAGGATGGGAAGGAGTAACTAGCCTAGTCACAAGGTCTCCTTCTGCTTTCTTGGCTCTGCAAAGGGGAAAAGTTGCACTGGATTGATCACTCAGGCCACCTTCCTGGGAACTGGCACCTCTTTACAGAGTGAGGACTACAAAAGGTCATGAACATGGCCACTACTTCAACCTAATGTTCCAGAAGAAGTTGGCAGTGGGGAGTGCATGGTCAGGGACATCCAGCACCTTAGATGCCCCGAGGACCTGTCCCTGGTCTTACTGCCTTTGTTCTATGAAATCCTTGCCATTGTAACAAGTGAAAAGAAGAAAAAGAACCAGCCCTCATTGGAAGCAATCCAATGTTCTCAGTTTAGCTTCCATTTTCTCATGACCTCTCCTGTCCCATGATCTCTCAGGTGATCCTTCCAGGGCCCATAGTCCCAGAAACAGTATGCCTGAATTGGGCCAGGATCCCTGGTGTTCCCTGATGAGTTTCTGGAACTTACCTGATCGTGTGGTTCCTGGCAGAAACAGGAGAGACCTAGAATAAGGGCCAGCTAGGGGCCCTGCCTGGGTCCCTCAGATCTGATTCCCTTCAGGTGGTAGCTGATGTAGTTGATTTGGTTCTTCCTTTGTAGCAGCTCCTTCCTGGGACTGGCCCAGCCCACTCCAGGACACAGCTCCACATCCCTGCCACCAGCTCCTGCCTGGTATGGGGCTCGCACCTGCCTGGTATGGCTGACCTGCTTTTCAGCTCAGCCTGTGCCTCCTTTTTCCCAAACTCCAATCAGGTACATGGAGTTTGAGGCTGCAGAGGAGATGGAGGATCCAAGGATGCAACTTTCAGGGGTCTTCCAGTGCCCACCTCCTGTACCTCCGTGGATGGGTATTCCAAGGCCTCCAGTCCCCAAGGCTGTTCAACAGCCAGGTGGGGTTCCCACATTCCCACAGGAACTCATGATAGTGTCCAAAGTCACCAAAGGGTGACTAGGTCCAAGGCAGTCTGTTGTCCCAAGTAAGAACTTTTCCTTCAGTATGGGGGATTTGGTCTTGCAAACAGAATGGCCTCCTAGCACCTGAAGTCTCTGCCACCCCTCGTTTTGAACTGCATATTGGCTGGCCAAGTATGTAGCTCCTTTATCTTCTTTCCTTTCCAAAGAACCAACACAGCATCTTCCTGGGACTTGGTTGGGCCCAGACCATGGAATATTGTTGGCTCCAAATGTCCTCTCTTATGACTGTCCTATATGTTCCACCTGTGCATTTTCATCTCCCTTGGGTCCTCAGGTCAGATTGTCCTGGTGCATGGCAGACCAGGTTAGGTTCCCTGCCTTCTACCAAGTGTTTGGGATGAGGTTGGATTGCCCATCCATGATCCAGCTGGTCCTCCCTCTCCTACTGTGCATTCTCAGACCACTTGTAAGGCATAGCATGCCCGCTCATTAGCAGTAAAACACAAGGAACCAGAGAAAAAGCATGTGAGATCAAAGCATCTGAGAAGATCCCCCCTGAAGCCACCCAAGAGGACATGGACATCATGGATGAGCTATTTGGGCCGACCAACCTTGCCCCATGGGAGCCCTCCCACTTGTCCACACAAGAGCTTGCTGCAAACTTGGGAGAAGAAGGACTGGAGCAACAGCCAATAGAGGATTTATACCCAGATCCAAGTCTCCTGAGCTACGTTGATGAGGACTTTGTCAACAAGGTGGGCTAGGCCTACAATCTTGGTGTCTACAAGGTTTTAGGACCTGTAGAATGGAGCTTCATAGCTTAGATTCTCAGCAGTGTTTTTTTTCTAATGGGATTATGTGTGTGTATGTTTCCAAACATGTTTGTAGCTGGTGGTCGAGATTTAACAACCCCATATATGGATGGGGTTGTTATTGCCTCCTGTTCTCCTAGAAGTCTTCCTATATTGGGGCCATTTCCTTCCAAGGTCATTCATACTCTCTTCATTCTCCTCCCAGGTAGAGACTGCAACTTACCCCACTTCCTGAAAGAATTACTTTCCTCTGAACCATATATAAATTTCTTTGACCCAACAAAAGAGCTAGAGCAGCAGGAAGGACTCCCCTCTGAACAGGTAAACAGGGAAGGAGTGTCTCCCAGTAGACCAGGGGCAGGAGGTTGACCAATTATCCAAGGGAGGCAGGGGCACCTGATAGACAATTACAGGGACAGCAGGAGCACCAGGGTTCGGGAAGCCACAAAAGGTAGACAAGGAGAAAGGGGAACCAGGTAGAACCATGGAGGTGGAGACACCAGGTTTACTGGGGCTTTGGGATGGACATCAAGTGGATAAGGGAGAGAGGATTACCTGGGAGACCAGGAAACAAGTAGACAGAAAAGGTAGTGGCCGTGGGTAAACAGGGGAGCAAGGGATAGAACATTGATGAAGAAGGTACAGGACCCTAGTCACGTGGCCCACAGGACTTTGTCTGTCCCTATCCTGCCTGTGATTCATGGCTCCTTGAGTGTGACTTCTCCAGGATAGTCGATGTGGGGTGGGGGATGAAGGAGACAGAAGAGTCATGGTCAGGCTCAGGGTATCAAGCTGAAAGGAGGCCAGCAGGGTGGCCAGTAGAGCCTCAGTTTGTCTCTCTGAGAGCAAGATGGGTGACAGCTCCACTTCCCATCTCCCATGGAAATATAATTGTCCCTGGTCCCTATGGCCCTTGTCATGCATAAATTTAGCCAGTGCCCATCCCCTCCTGCACTGGTGGAGAAGCACCTTTGCAAGTGCCCCAAGGTCATGTTACGTCCCAACTGGACTCAAGAGCTTCTGAGGCACCTGCCAGCCAATGTGCAGAAAAATGTAAACACTGCACTGACCAAGGGGTCAGCACGCAGAACTGGCCCCCAGAGGTGGCTTCCAAGGACGTGAAGAGGTGCAGGAACACAGAGCCAGAACTGCTGGGTCCAAAGGACACTGCTATTCTCCTGAGCTGTCATGGGTCTTCCTGGTTGGGGGCAATTGGGTCTAACCATCCTCCCCCAAACCACAGATACCCTCACTAAACCTGGGGAACAAAGGCATAATGGGTCCCAGGAGAGCCACTTCCTCTGGGTGGCCACATGGGATAGCCAATGGCTGCAGTGTGGACAATGACCTCCAATGCCTGGACTTCCTCCTAGTCTCCCAGCACCGTCTGCTGCCCTGGGCTCTGTGCCAGAGCCTGGGCCCTCGCATGGAACCCCTCTGCTCAGGAGACCAAGCACCCCAGGCCCCACCTTCCCAGACAGGCAGCCTCCTCCCCCATCCTCCACTAGCTGCCATGTCCAAGAAGAGCGCTCCCGCAACCTGGAAAAGACTCCTCACCCCAGGCCTCCCCTGGAGGTCACTGGAGGGAAAGACCTGCATCTGAAGCAGGTTCGAACCTCACAGCCTCAGAAGAGGAAGTGCAAAGCACCAGGCAACTCGAAGAAGAAAAGGAGGCTCTATGGACAGTAGGGCTGGTGGGTGGCCTCTGGGGTGCCTGCCCCTCAGGCCAGGTCTCACCCTTGCTTCGTTCTGCACACAATGGGTTCCTCCTCACTCAGGATGGCTCCTGCCAGTCCTCGGGACAGGGAAGGGAAGGGGATTGGGAAGGGGGAGGGCAGAGGGAGGCTACTGAGAGGGAGGGGGCAGGATGTTCAAGCCTGGAGGGAGGTGGGACCTTGTTGGCCTTGTGTCACTGGGAATAAAGGCAGATTTGTAGAAAAAATCTTCTCAGGCTGCTGCTTCTGCCATGGAGTCTGTGTGGCACCATGCAGTGAGAACTGAGAGGAGGAGGTAACTGGAGATGCCAGGCATCAGGGTGCACAAGTGTCTGTCCACTGGGTCTTGCCTCTGGATTGAGGCTGGTCCTTCCACTGATCCTGGGAGAAAAGAGCCAACAAGCTCCCAGAACCCCACTCATCACCCCACTGAAAAGGGGTCACTTGGTTTAGGGGATCTTGTCTCTGTGCAAGGGTCATGGTCTGTGTCCCTTAAACATCTCTCTTACCAATCATCTGAGGGCCAGACATGAAGAGGAATCATGAAGAGCCAAAGCGCATCTCCCTTGGTGTTGGCAGCTCTGAGGTCTGAGGACTGACTCTCAGATCTTAGTGTTAACAGCCCTGAGGTTGAATGTAAGTGATCCTCAGCTCCTAGTGGTAGCGGCTCTCCTGTTGCTTTCCTGGGAGCAGTAGCCAGTCACTTCCAACACTTCCCTGGAGATCATCTGATGGCCAGACCTAGCAGCTCCTGTAGCTCTCCATTGCTCTGGGTCACTTTTTGGGTTCGCCACTCTCAGTTTGACCTGCCCAGTTGGCCAGTTTTCAGTGCAACCTACTTAACCTGCTCCAGTTGAGATGAAAGTCACGAATATACAAACTCTACCCCTCCCTAAGAGCCTTCATTAGCACTCATGCTGCTGCAGAAGAGAAAGTGGTAAAGGGAAGGTTTGTGTAAGGAGGTGAAGAAGGAATCTTATTTGAATTATAAAGGTGGCCTGAAGCATGCACAGTGTCCTTCCAGATACCTGCAGCATTTCTCCATAAGCACAGGCAAGAGAGTTTGCACACCAAACTAAGGGCCACTGAAGGGCCCAAAAGAGGTGGAGTCATCCAGAGCCACCCCACTGCAGGGTGGAGTCATCTGGGGAGGGGTTGTTATGGAAACAGACGACTCCAAATAACTGTGAGGCATTTGTGGCAGCCAAGGCCATCACAGACAGAAGCACAATTTTTTTATAAAGTTCTTGAGAATTTTGGGCCTTCTTATCTCATTTGGATGGAGGGCTGCTTTGGGCTCTTGGTCTCCCTGTGCTGTTAATCACGTTTCTAGAAGTAAGCCTGGAAACAGTGTTATTGTTTAGACAGCTTCTTTCTCCTCCCATGAATGATGCTGGACAGTGAGTTTGGACTGATCCCCAGCATGGCCATGGTCTTCCTGAGTAGATGGCCTGATGAGAGGACAAGGCCTGGCTTCTAGGGGAAGAAGTCACAGCACCCTAGGGAAACGTCACCTGCCACCACCAGCAAGACCCACTCCCCCAATTACTGATGTGCTCTGTTTCTGACGGTGACCACAGGGACTGGCCCCTTGTGGATGGATGCCCTTTGTTAGCTGCACCTTCATTGAAACTCAGTTGAAGAAGCTCCCCCTGGTCTCTCTGCACGCAGTAGGGTTGGTCAGAGTCTCCTGTTTCCCCGGACCTTGGCCAGCCTGTGCCATGCTAGTCAACAGCTGAGCCGTGGTCTGCTAACATCTTAAAATTTTTGCTTTAGCTCATTACAAAAAACTTTAGGAAGACCTTCTCATGACACACATCACTCAACAAGTATTAGAATTCTAAGGTTTTCAGTAGACTTTCATAGACTTTGCCTCCATGTCAGCAATAAATCCATAGACATAGGGAGAAGGGCAGACCTGAGGGAAGGGGTCTAGAGATGCTCTAATATAGGGGGCAGTTATGAGGGGCTGTAGGGACTGCTATCCAAGAGGAATTAGGTCTGTGGAGTGGGTAGGAGCCCTCCTGGTTAGAGAGCTGTGTGAACAAAGCCATGAAGTTTCTCAATTCTCTTCAGAGCAAAAGAAAGTCACAATTTTTTTGCATGAGAAATTCGTTGTGGGCTGGGGCTGGGGCTCAGCAGTAGAATGCTAGCCTAGCAGGTTCAAGGCCCTGGGTTCCATCCTCAGCACCACATAAAAGTGAATAAGTAAAATAAAGGTATTGTGTCAAACTACAACTAAAAATAAAAATATTTTTTAAAAAGAAATTCATTGTGGGCACTTACCACCAAGTGGAATAGGAACCCTTAGGGAGTGGGCAGTAGTAGGGTGGTTTAGGCCTGGGGATGGGTGAGAAGGAGACATTGGAAGAGACAACTGATAGATGAGTTAGCTTTTGGTCACTGTGACAAATTACCTGAGAAAATCAAGTTCAAAAGAGGAAATTTAACTTTGGGTCATGGTTTCACAGTTTGTATCTTTGTTACATGGTAACTTGGACACATTGCTTCAGTCCAGTGGGAGAACACGACACTATGTCAGGAGCCGTAGTGAGAATTCCTCTTCACCTCATGGCTACAAGGAAACAAATCGGAGGACATGGTCCTCTGCACATCAAGAGCAACCCACCCTCATGACCTAACTTCTTTCCATTAGGCTCTGATACTTACAGTTTCTGTCATTTCCCATTAGTGGAGATAACACCTCTGAAGTGGGGGTTTAGGGTGATCATGTTTTCCTAGGTTAATTTTTAGGGCTGTAACACCTGCTTCTGTTGAAACCACTGACTTCCCTTGGGCCTATACTGGTGTCTGATGGGTGACCTTTTGATGTCATGGGGCTGACAACCCCACAACTGGATCACACCAATGCCACCACTTTTGGAACCTGTGTCTTCTGAAGAGGAACAATGAAGGGCAATGAAGTTTGATTACTAATGACAGATATGAACTATTTCACCTCCAGTCACTTTCATGCATGCCTGAACTCTCCCACGTTCTTTGTCCCATAAATAGCAGTACCCTCGGCCACCTTGTGATAAGATCATTGTTCTTTGCAAACCTCCCCATTTCAATGATTGGCAAGCCATGCGGTGCGTAGCTTCCTTTTAAAAATTTTTTTCCTCATTGATTTGTAGGAGAACTTGATTGGATTTGTGCCAGCCAAGCTCAATACAGGTCAGGCGGAGGTCAGGGATGTGTCACACACTGTGTCAGTGGGGGGTCTGTCTTGGGATGGCGTTAGGACCTCCAGGCTGTTTGGTCTCCAGTGAATGCACCCATCAGGGCTTAGAGGGGACAGAAGGGGTGTGACTTGGGTTATATTAGGGACTGTCTATAGTTGGGTCAGGCCCAGGTCAGGGACAGGTCACACCTCCACTCTGCACTCCGGATGGTCAGGGGCTGTGTGGACCTGAGCTCAGTCAGACCCTGCCTCTGGCTGCTGCTGCTGCTGCTGTCGCCCCTGAACTCTGAAGTTTCTATCCCCACACCCCCGGCCCTTCACACATTCTGTGAGGGACCAATGGGAATACCAGGGTGCAGGAAGGCCTGCAGCCAGTGAGCAGAGTTTTCAAGGAAGGTGTCATTTTGCATTTATTTCTTATGCTTTTTCTTCATGTCTGACCATAAACTTCAGACTATAGGGAACTTACTTTATTTGCCACTGTCAGGAAAAAATATCAGATGGAGCAGAATTGGTTCTGGGCACTTGAAATGGAGCAAGAAGCCGTTGTTAATCAGATCTCACTGGGAACCACAGCTCAACCTTCATCTGGGCTGCACCCCACCCCACCATGCTGACCAAAGTGGGACAAACTACCCGTTTCCTGAAACACGATTAAACTCTTGATCTTCTGTACAAACCACTCCTTCCACCAAACTATCCAGAGACTCAGATCGTACTCATGTCCCTTCCTACAAAATAGCTTAATTTTTCCAGCACAGAAGTCTTAATTCCTAACTCAGTGTTGTCATCCCCAAAGCCCTTGCTGTTAAGGCTCTCCATGCAGCCAGCATGCACCTGGGCAGGTGCCAAGTTGTGGGTGTTGTCAGGTCTCCAAGGTGATTTGCACTGGCAACCCTACTCCACATTAAGTGCCTTCACCATTATCATACCATTTTTATTTTTTCCCTCGACACAGTGTTATTGAAATATTATTTATATACTATAAATCTCACTCATTACAAGTAGACAATTCAATGATTTTTGGTAAATTCATGGATTTGTGCAATAATCACCTAACTTGCTATCTTCACTCTTGCCTCCACTCCTAGAAAACTGACAATATTTTTTAAGTCTTTTTTTTTCTATGAGCATTTCCTAGGCATTCCAGATAAATAAAACCACAGAATTTGTTGTCTTCTGCATCCAGCTTCCTTCACTTAACATAACCTATTTGAAGTTCTAGGCAGGTGCCTGTATTTTGTTTCTTTTTATTCCACCCCATGGTTGTATCTCTCTGATATTTGTTTACCAGTTGACAAGCATTTGGTTGTTTGCAGTTTGGAGATATTATGTACAATGTTGCTATGAATATTCCTGTGAAAGTATTTGTGGAGACACGTGTGTTTTGATTTAACTATTTTAATTCTTTAGTTTACTTTCTTTTTGGACATGCAGTTTTGTTTTTCTTGGGTAGATTCTGAGAATTGAAACTGCCGGGTCATGGGGTAAGTTTTGTTTAATATTTTATAAATTTCCAAACCGATTTCTAAAAGGTCTCTAATTTTACATTCCCGCTGAAATGTGAATGGGTTTCACTTTTTCTAAATCCTTGCCAAGTTTTGATATTATCTCTTTTATCAGCCATTCAACTCAAATTAAGTGGTCTCCCATTTTAGTTTTAATTTGCATTTTCCTAATGCCTGATGATGTGGAACATATTTTCATGTGCTTCATTACCATTCAAAATCTTTTATTTTTCCAAATTAAAAAAAGATAATTCAAAGCTCGTCCAGTTTGTATATTATTATACTTATTAATGTATATTAATTGTACTTAGACACATTCTCATTGTCAAACCCAGAAGCCTCTTAATCTTAAGCATCTCTTACTCTAATAAGGTGATAATTAAGATCAGCCATTGCACCAGTTTATTGATTAAATATTTAAAGGTATTATTTATGTTACAATATCTTTTGATTTCTAGAATTTCCTTTTGACTCTTTCTTGGAGTGTCCGTCTGCCTGTTGACATCGCCCAGAATGTATTCATAATTATTTCAGATTCTTGATCTGAATTTTTCAAAATGCCCACTAAATCTAAGCCTGGTTTTGATGTTTGCTTTTCCTTAAAGAAATGTTGTCTGATTCTGTTTCTTCCTCTCCTTCTCCTTCCTCATCCTCTTCTTCATGTACACCTTGAAGTCTTCTGTACAAAGTCAGATATGACCTGCTGGGTGAAAGGTTCATAAATGTGCAGTGTGATGTTCCGTGTTTATCTGGTGAGTAGTTAGGCTGAGTTTACTGTTTGACATTGCCATGGGTGTGACAGACTGTATTTCCTCTGGTGTCTTTATTGTTCTCTCCCATTGCCTGTGAGTTTCCCAGTGGATCCTTACTGATTATGGACTGAGACAGTTCCTTCCTCTCTCATTATACAGAATCCCTACTGAGGTGGTGCTGAGGTGAGCACGTGGATAGGAAGAATTCCCTAGTCCTAGAATTAGACCTCGCAGTCTCACAGGGAGCCTGTGTCCTTTAGGCTAAAACCTTCATGCACTCCCAACCATGATAGGGCAGGAATGAAAGAGGGAGCAGGAGGCTGATGTTTGCCACTCCAAGTCAGTTAGATGCGGATAAAATCATAAAGATCAGCTCTGGTATGATATTTTCTCTTGTAGCAGCTTTTATAGAGTAAACTAATACTCTGGTAATAGTTCAGAATGGTTATTTTCCCCATGCCATTGCCACAAACAGGGGTAGTGTTTGATTCTCTGGTCTAAAGCCTGAGAACCTGACTAGGCTCCTGGAGGTAGCACTCAAGGGAGTGAGGGCCCCAGGCTCCCATGGCCTCTCTGGAGTTCAAGTCTCCAGCAACTGCTCCCCTGCAGCTTAGGTTTGCTCACCCAGCACTGGTGCCGCTGCCTGGCGTGGACGCCTCGGCTTCCCTTCAGGTAAACGTTGATAAGAATGTCTCTGCAAATGTGAGGGTCACAGTTTGATGGGGACCTCAATTCTCTGAGGGATCTAAGAAGAGCTGTGGGTGTTCCGTTTGTCCAGCCTTCCAGTTTTGAGAGTGGGAGTGAGGACTTCCAAGCTCCTTCTGTTCCAGGCTGGAAGCAGCATCTCCAACTGACCCTGGCTCCCTTCTTGCCCTCCATAGCTCTTCTACAGTTGGTCTTCCAATGAGTAGTAGCCTGGGTCCTTGCACCACCTGTGAGGGTAGAGAGGCCCTGATCAAAGAATTTCAAGTCCTTCCTCCTGATAATGCTCTCCCAATAAGGCAGCTTGAAACCCTGCTCCAGGCCCACCCAGTCACTCCCTCTCTTGAAGGCAGTATCTGGAGCTCACATTTGGGGCGGGTCAGAAAAAGTTTCTCCTGGGTGATTGAGGCTGGGTTAGGGCAGCCTATGGGAGAGGGGAAAAAAGGCCTTCAAACTCTTTCAAAGTGGTATTGGGCTTACATTCCTCTGCCACTACTTGCTTCCTATAACATCTCAAGTAGTTTCTGAACCTTATATGCTTCAGCTCACCATTCAAAATAAATGACACTGAGTACTTAAGAGAAACCACTCTGGCTGAAGCTGATATTTGGTGGATCTGTTGTGTGGACTAGGTGTGAGTTGACATCTCTTGGTTTAGAGTGTGAGAATGCCCACGGATCAGAGAATCTCCCAGCCCCTGCAACAGGAAAGACAATGCCCGGGTCCCCAGCACCAGCCAGCCTGAGGTTTCCATAGCACCAACAGAAGGTGGTACTCAGCACTGAACCACCCAAGCTCCCCTGACCCTGTGGAGAAGATGCATGGACCACATGCTGTGCAAATAACTCACATGCAGACCACAGTTCTGAGCAGTCCTGTTGGGTGAGATCACCTGTTTTGTTACCAGATGGAAAGCTCTTGTCTTCTACCTTCCATAGAGTATGGAGCTCCAACACCCAGCAAAGATGGTGGTTATACAGTCTTCCAGAGTTGTACTTTAGTAGAGGTGCTCTGGCCAAAGGCCAGGACTGTACTTAAAGCTCCTACAGTGTCTTCACACTGGAAAGGCCATTGCTGAGCCTTCAGAAGGTCAAAGACAGGGAAGTCCTATTGCTAACGTTCATGAGAGTTCATCCATTCTCCTGTCAGTAAGGGTTCAGGAAATTTGAGAAATATCAGTGTAGGAAACATTTACCACTGAAACCCATAAATGACGTCCAGTTTATGTGACCATCTGCTAAATAAAAGCTCTCCCTTTCAACAAGGGATCTGAACATTGGGGTGGGTTTGTGAGGCCTCTGGGTTCCTGCTGGCTGCATCAAAACCTGTGTCCAGCATATTTTTGGGAAAGACAGCCACACTACTTTGGAACTTATTACTGGACCCCTAGTATAGGATCAGCTACATCAACAAGGTGACACTGGGATCCAACCACAAGAGGCACGTGGACACAGGGGTAGGTGTACCCTGGACCTTAGACAACAGGTACCATGTTCATGGGTGACTGGGGCTGGGGAAGTGGACAGTGAGTCAATCCCTGTATACATGCTGAATGCATCCTGTAGATGCAGATGCAAAGCACACCAGGTGTCAAAAAAGCGGGCAGAGCTCTGAAAATCACTGCCTTATGAGGATGAGCTTTCAGTCTGGCATCAGGGCCTCCTCTCTGCTTCTTGACCAGATTCCAGCCCTCACCACCGAAATCTGAGAGACCTCTGGCTACAGGACAGGACCAGCCATCATCCCTCAGGTCCACTGGTTCCTGGCTATTCCTCCTCCAAACTCCAGGAGTGCTGCACATCTCCTGAGGGAAGCACTGCCGCCTTACACTTGGACACCAGGGGTAGAGCCTGGCCTTCTCTGAACAATCCGGTGCTCCCCAGGGTGGGAGCAGTCAGCCAGGGTAGACAGACCATGATCGCTGCTTGCAAAGCAGCCTGGCTCCCCAACTTCCTCATAGTCCACCCTATGGCAGTGCTTTCTGCCCAGGGGCCCCTTGGCTGAAGATTCCTAACAAGACCCCTTCCTCTTCCTTCTGGAAGTCAGATGACCAAGTGGAAGGGAAAGGAGAGCCCTGAGGGACAGAAGCAGCACAGCCAGAGGAACAGCAGGATGCGTCTTTTATTGGGTTGGTTTGCTGAACTTGGCTTTGGGAGTGGCAGATGATGGACAGGGAAGCTGAGGAAAGGAGCTGTTTAGACTTGAGTGAGAGAAGCTGCAGCAAGAGGCCGGGGGCCTGGGCAGAGGAAATATGTAGGACGCTGACAGTCACCCAGGGACCTGCTGCTGTAACATGAGGATAAATGGCAGAAGGAGCCAGGTCTGTGTGCACATGAGCGTGTCCCAGGGCCCGGGGCAGCCGGAAGCTCTCAGAGGCCGGGATGGAAAGTCTGTGGGAGGAGGGTCGGGCGGAGAGTCTGGCAGAGAACTCCGCTTCCTGACTTTACTGATCCAGTCAATGAAGTAGGCAACCCTGGTGAAGATGCTGGGGTAGATAGGATGCCTGCAGTCCAGGCCCCAGCTGGCCAGGCCTACCAGGACCCAGGCATTGGGGCCATAGCAGACAAGAGGACCCCCAGAATCACCCTGAGGAAAGAGAGAGAGGAGTTAGTATGGGGGCTGAGTGGGGGCAGAAATGCCAGGTGACAATGTTGGAGGCCCTGGGCTGCCACTATCTGAATCAGGGCCCTAGGGAAGGCCCATCAGTTCAATCCCCCAATGAGGGGCACCAGAATGAAGCAGCAAGAAGCCCCTGAGACGGTCCCTCCCAGTGGAGACCACGTTTCCAAATCCATCAGTACACAGCCCCTCTCTCCAGCCCCCGGGCCTGAGCTCCTGGTGGCCCAGGGCAGCACATATTGTGAGGCCGGGATGGACAGCTCTATGCACAGAATGGCCTAGAGCAGGCCGGGTCAGCTGTCACCTCTGTGCAGACCCTGGCTCTGTGACCCTGAGCAGCAGGGGGCACCCATACTGCCTGTTTCTTCACTGAGTATCCAACTTCCTAGAATTTTGTAGGAACAGAATCACACAAGTTGTACTCCTATTTTTATCTGGTGTTTTTCACTAAAGATTGTTTTCTTCTATTGCTTTTTCTTTTTTTCAGTCCTGAGGATGAAAAACAAGACCCTCATACGTGGCGGGACAGTATGCTATTACAATCATTTAGCCCCAGGACAGTTATTTAGTAGTACACCTGGGTAGCTGTGTGCACCATGATTTATTCCTGTTTATTGCTGAGTAGTGCACTAGTGTAGGGATATTCCTTAGTTTATTTGTTCATTAGCCTGCTACTGATCTTTTAACTCTTTCTTAGTTTTGAATTATTACCCAAGAAACCTGCTGTGAGTTGTCTTGTAGTCATATAGGTGTCTTTCTTGGACATCTACATGTCTTGCTTTCACTTCTCCTGGGTAAATACCTAACATTACTATGTCTGGGTTGTATGGTAGAAGTGTATGCAGCTTTTTACAAAATTGTTTTCAGAATATTTGCACCAGATTACAATGCTACCATTCGGGTATGTTGAGGGTTCCAGTTGCTTCACATTCTTGTCAACAATTGACGTGGCCAGTCATTTGAATTCAGCCATCTAATTAATGTGTAGAGGCATCTCACTGGTGTTTGAGTTTGTATTTCTTCAGTGCCTGACAATATTGAGAGGTTTTTTCATTTGCTTGTTTGACATCTAATTGAACTCTCTGGTAAAGGGTTTATTTCAATCTTTTCAAAACATTCCATTTTGAAATAAAGTAAGATTAGGCTAGATTTGCAGGATACTATAGAGGATCTACATACCCTGCACCTAGCTTCCTCTAGTGTTAACATCTTACATAACCATGGTACAAATACTTAAACCAAGGAAGTAGAGATGGTACAATATTATTAAATAAATATTCAGATTTCACTATGTACGAATATCCCTATTCTTTTTAAAAAATTTTTTTCTTAGTTGTAGTTGGACACAATATGTTTATTTTCTTTATTTTTATGTGGTGCTGAGGATCAAACCCAACCCAGCTCCTCACACATGCTGGGTGAACACTCTACCACTGAGCCTCAGCCCCCAAATATCCCTATTCTATTCCAAGATCCAATCCAGGATCCCAGATTATCTTTAAATACCAAGTTTTATGAACCTTCTTTAGTCTCATTCACTCCTTCTTTTCTATGACGTTGGCACTTTTGTATACTACCAACCAGATATCAACATTATTTTTTATTACCAGGGACTGAATCCATGGGCTTTTCATGACTGTTCCACATCCACATTTTCTTTTATTTTTAATATGAAAACAGTCTCCCTAAGTTGCAAAATGTCTCACTAAATTGCTGAGGCTTGGCATGAATTTGCAGTCAACCTCCTGGAGCCACTGGGCTTATAGGTGTACTCCAACACACCAGGTGACCAGATGCCCCCCAATTCTGGCTTACCCTTTATTTTTTGATGATTAGACAGCTGATATGAAATTACAATAAAAACCCTGGGTACAAATATAATGTTAAAATACAGAAGAAAGCCAACTGTAAATCCTGTGTGCAGAAAATTCAGAATCAATTCCAAAGGCTAAAAGGAAATTTGCTGGTTAGGGACAAGAAGGGAATGGAGAGTTGTGGGGAGGGCTGGTAACAGGTTGCATCAACTCAGAAAAGTCATCATGCCTTACACTTACAAATAACTCATCCTGTGTATATGCTACACATCAAAGTTTAAAACAGGCAACTAAAATGGATACTGTTGAGGGTCCTCACAGCAGACAGCTTTGTGCTGGGATGGGCTGAGGAAGGTGCTGGTCTGAAGGAAAGCTGATGAGGAATAGAGCCCACAGAAAATATGTAGAAGGAAGGAAGTCTGGGGTCTCCACAAAGACAGTTGAGGCCAACACAGGCCCTCCAGGGGAAACTGAGGCCAGCAGAACAGGCAAGAGAGCAGCAGAGCCCGACCTTACTTACTTGGCAGATGGCCTTTCCTGTTGAGAAGTCCCCCACACACAGCATCTCCTCCTGCACAGAGTAGTTGCTGCCTTCTCCAGGTGATTGCCCATAGAAGGTATTGCAGATCGTGCTATTCATAAGACTCACCTTAGCTTCCTGGAGAGAGTAGGGCGGTAACAATGGCTCTGTGAAAATGAGAAGGAGGTGAGTGACATGCACTGTGCCTTAGCAAAGAAATCCAGATGACTCAGAACCCCCACTCTGCCTGACGCTCACCACTACTCCCAAGCATGGGTTTCAAACCTTGGTTCAGTCTTCCACCCACCCATGCTAAGCCCCCCACCTTTTTCTCAAAGCTGTCCACATACTTAGCCTATTCCTCCAACAACAGAACAACCTTTCCTATTCTACAAAGTGGCAAATCCCACTAATTACTGACTCCACTCCCTGGAGTTCAGCAACCATTCACTCACCCACCTATCCTCTCAAGAACCATTCAGTCTACTCTCTACCCATCCATTACTCACCTTTTTGCCTTCTCTTTATCCACTGACCTGCTCACCCACACATCCACTCATTCACCCATTCCTCCATCCATCTACCCATCTTCCCACACTCATTCTTCCATCTACTCCCATCAATCTCTCCATTCTTTCTTCCTTCTCCCCATCCACTAACACATATGACCACCCATCCACCCACTTCACCCATCCATCCATCCATCCATCCATTCATCTTCCCATCCAATTCCACATTCATCCTCCCATCTGTCAATCCGTTCATCCATCCTCTCACCCAATCATTTATCTATTCACTTGTCCTGTGCTAGGCATATTTTACACACTGAGGTATAGGTTGACATTTTGAGTTGGAAGAGACAGAGCAAGTAAGGTAAATGCACAAACTGTTAAGTGCTAATGACCAAATGGAACAGGGAGATGACAGTAGAGATTGCCTATTTCAAAACAGCTCACATGATCGAGTGAAACTGGGAATAGCTGAGCTGAGCTGTAAATGTCAAGAAGAAAGCAATCACACAAAGAGCAGAGGGGAAAGAAAGCTAGACAGGGAAAATAGCGAAGCAAATGGTCTAGGGAGGGAGGTGGCCTTGCTCATGGAGGAGCAAAGGGGACTGTGCTGCTAGGTATCAGATATGTGAGGGATGCAGAGGAGCTGAGGCAGAGAAGGGGCAGAGCACTGATATTGGGTACAGCCTTATAGCCAGAGTGGGGAGTTTACATTTTATTCTATGTGCCATAATAGGGCATCATGTGGGGACTTGAGTGGAAGTACACAGGATGGAAAATGGGAGAGAAATTTGGAGTCAACAGGCAGGAAACAGTGATTTACTGTGCCAGGGTGGAAAAGAGCAGTGGAGTTCCTACCAGGTACCTTGGGACACTGTCTGGAACATTAAAACAAGACTTGGATCTTGCCTTCAAGGAAGAACCAGAATGTGTTTGTACACATATGTGTGCTGGGGGCTGGCCATCCCATGACTAGGGGGTGTCCCTCACACTGGGTGGGTAGGTATGCTGGGGCTGGCCATCCCATGACTAGGGAGTGTCCCTCACACTGGGTGGGTATGTATGCTGGGGCTGGCCATCCCATGACTAGTGGGTGTCCCTCACACTGGGTGGGTATGTATGCTGGGGCTGGCCATCCCATGACTAGGGAGTGTCCCTCACACTGGGTGGGTAGGTATGCTGGGGCTGGCCATCCCATGACTAGGGGGTGTCCCTCACACTGGGTGGGTATGTATGCTGGGGGCTGGCCATCCCATGACTAGGGAGTGTCCCTCACACTGGGTGGGTAGGTATGCTGGGACTGGCCATCCCATGACTAGGGGGTGTCCCTCACACTGGGTGGGTATGTATGCTGGGGCTGGCCATCCCATGACTAGGGGGTGTCCCTCACACTGGGTGGGTAGGTATGCTGGGGCTGGCCATCCCATGACTAGGGAGTGTCCCTCACACTGGGTGGGTAGGTATGCTGGGGGCTGGCCATCCCATGACTAGGGAGTGTCCCTCACACTGGGTGGGTATGTATGCTGGGGGCTGGCCATCCCATGACTAGGGGGTGTCCCTCACACTGGGTGGGTAGGTATGCTGGGGCTGGCCATCCCATGACTAGGGGGTTCCCTCACACTGGGTGGGTATGTATGCTGGGGGCTGGCCATCCCATGACTAGGGAGTGTCCCTCACACTGGGTGGGTATGTATGCTGGGGGCTGGCCATCCCATGACTAGGGGGTGTTCCTCACACTGGGTGGGTGTGTATGCTGGGTCTGGCCATCCCATGACTAGGGAGTGTCCCTCACACTGGGTGGGTATGTATGCTGGGGCTGGCCATCCCATGACTAGGGAGTGTCCCTCACACTGGGTGGGTAGGTGTTAGGCTTGTGGGCAGAGAACTCACTGAAGACATGTTCTGTCCAAAACACTTACAGAAACTCTGTTGAGAGACACAGCACCAAATGCTGACCCCATGGATAATTACAAACGTGTTCTGTTCTTTCTTGTATTGAAAGTACACCAGAAGCATTTCCCCCAAGCCATAAACAATCCTTTCTTTATTAAATCATCCAGGCATAAGCTTTTGTCTATAATTCTCTTCTTTCAATCTGACAAGGCAACACAAAACCCCAAAGCTTTCTCCTTTATGCAGTTCACATGACAAGAATATGAAGTGGACAAGATAAGAGCTAGGTGAGCTCATAGACATCAACCATTCCTAAGGTGGGATCACTCTGACTTCATCATGCAGGCTGTGGGGTCAGATGCCACATGTGACTCACCACTTTTCCCAAGCACCTTTCCAAGGATTCTCAAAGGCCTGTGTGTTTAAAGTTTGGCCACAACCGGTGACACTATTGGGAGGTGCTGGAACCTTTAAGGAATGGGGTGTACAGGAGGAGGGTAGGTCACTGGAGGTGTGCCCTTAAAGGGGATGTCAGGAACCCGGCCCCTCCTCTGGCTCTCTGCTTCCTGAGCAGCACTGCTTCACAGCAAGCTCCATGATGTAACATCATCCCGATGTCATGTCAGAAACAACGAGTCACAATAAGCCTTTCCTCTCTTTCAGGTGATTATCTCAGGCAAGTTTTTTTTTTTTTCTGCTTTGTTTTTACAGTAATGGAAAGCCAACTCACAACCTAGAAGGAGACAGCCCCTAGGAACAGCTTCTGAGTTCATTCAAGTCATCCCAAACCTTGGCTGATTAAACACTCGAATCAAAAGCCACAAAGACTCCAACAACCCAGATTCTGGATTCCAGTTGTTAAGGATCCCCGATATTCAGGGACTGGGCCACACAGAACTCTGAAGCACAGAATCATACACTTTCAATACTAAAAGGGATGCAGCACTTGCCCAGTCCTCATCTGAGAGAGCAAGGAAAAGTCAGGACATCAGGGGTCAAGTCCAGGGGCTTCAGAAACCAGCCCAGGGCCTCTTGCCTGGCTGAGCCACCCCTCTCCTGTTGCCCTGACACCTCCTCCTGTCCTTCATTTCCCTTCCTGCTCTCCCAGGCCCCCTCACTCTGCTCGGAGAGCCTTCCCCAGCCAGTTATCCAACAGGACGTTTGACTGGGCAGCTGCATGTCTGCATGCGGGAGGCAGACAGGGACCACGTAGGGTGTGAAGTTCACAGGCAGGAGCAGCTGCAACATGGCAATGTCACTCCCGAAGACATAGAGCTTCTCAAAGTCCGGATGGGTGATAATCTGGCTCACGAGCATCTTCTGGGTGTGCTGGGTGTGCTGGTACAGCTGGGTGTTCCCCAGGAGGACCTCATAGTCCTGTGGTGCCTGGGATTTGCTGAAGGAGGAAGGGCCCATTATCAGCATCGTCTCTGATTCTGGGGCCCCCACTCTTCCTGCATCCTCATCCCACTGCCCACACTGCTCTGGACCCCTCCTCCTGCCCTGATTCCAGGCAGCTTTGTCTCCTCCCTTCTAACACTCAGGAGGCTTCTCCCTCCAGGTTGATGAACACTCATCTCACAACCTCAGGACATAGGGCCTCCCACCACCTCCTAGAACTGGAGGAGCTGAGAATCCTGGTGCTGGAAGGGTACTAACGGGTGCCTCAGATCAAACCCTCTTACTTTCCCAGGAGGAGCTCTGGACCATTACCAGTGGTATGGCTCGGATCTTAAATGACTCCCATAGGTTCATGTGCAAAAGGCTTGGGTGCTGGCCTGTGGCAATAATGGGAAATGGCAGAAACTGTAAGCAGCAGAGCCTAGTGGAAATCAGTTAGGTCATCAGGTTGGGGGTGCTCTTAACATGCTTTTGGGACCATGTACCCCTATTTTCTTCCTTGCTGCCATGAAGTGAAAGGGACTCTTCCACCATGTGCGCCTGTCACAGTGTACTGTTCTCCCACAGGCCTGAAACTATGTGGCCAAGTTTCCATGTAACAGAGGTACTAACTAAACCGTGACCCAAAGTAAAATTTCCTACTTTTAACTCAATTCTCAGATATTTTGTCATATTGACAAAAAGCTAACTCATATACCAGGTCTCTTCCAATGTCGCTTTCTGATCCATCCCCTGGCCTAAGTACCTCTAACCCACTTCCTCAGGGTTGCTTTTCTCCACTTGGAGGTAAATGCTCACAAAGAATTTCTTAAATGCACAAATGAATGCACAGAATTGAAGTTCTCCTGTTTCTGAAGGGGAATGAGTAACTTCATGGCTTTGTTCTCACAGTTCTCAGACCTGTATGGCCCCCATCCATATCACAAGCCCAATTCCTCCTTTAAGGAAGTCCCTTGACGCTGCCCCCCATAATGTAGCATCTCTCTGGACCCCTTCCCTCACATCTGCCCTCCTTGCCCACTGAGAGCTTTTTCCTGCATCATGCTGACTGAAGCTTGTTCCTTGTCTTCCTGAAAAGATGGAGACACATTGGCATGGGATCTCACCCCCCCCCCCACGCCATGTCATGGAGGGTTTCAGGGGACTGTGCACAGACTTAAGAGAAGCTAGCTGAGGTTTCAGGGACAGTAAGTGTGCAAATTGCAACTCCCCGACCTGGGCTATGAGTCCCATGTTCCCTCTGGGTCCCTCCACATGTTTTCTGAAGTTAGCCACAGAGACAGGCTCAGGAGGGCCAGGAGAGTTAGACTCCTGACTGTCCATGTCATTCTCTAAAGCCAGAGAACCCTACTCTCCCCACCAACGCAGCCTGACACATGGGACAGGGGTAACTATGGCTCCTCCCAGGAATGTAGTTTAACAAAAGTAATGAAAGAAATCATTTCATTGCTGATCATATCTGGTCTCTGACTAGATTCTTACTCTCAGGAGTGTAGGGTAAGGTGCCAGTGTTCTCAGGACACGTCCATGTCAGGGGGGACAGACATAGGGAAGAGGGGTCTCTCAGCTGGGGCTGAGGGTGAAGGATGATAAGGACCCAGGAAATGAAGAAAGCACTGGGTGGCCAGTGGGGAGGACAGTCCAGGTGGAGCAGACAGTGGATCAAAGAAGGAGCAGTGTGCATTTGATGGCAGCACACTGACCCACAGCAATACCCAGAGGAGGGCCATCCCCTCTGATCCCCTTTTCTCTTCTCACCCTTCCTCCCTTGCCAAACCCTCTGTGAGGCCCTAGGAAGCATAACTCACTTGAGAAAGCAGTGGGCTGTGGAAAGTAGCCAGTGGGCGTCAATGAGGACAGCTCCGCAGAGATGCTGGCCCAGGTAGAGCAGGCTGGCCTGCCATGGCCACTGGCCACTCACCGAATCATGGCCACCATACACCTTCCCTATCACCTTGGGCTTCCCGCACACTGTGGAGACAACCCCCCCACATCTGTTAGAGATACATGTGGTGTCCCATACCACCCCAAGGAGGTCCCTCATTCACTTCAGACGGGAAGGCCAAGGTCAAGGGACAAGTGACCCAGCCCAAATGACTGAGGGCTGTCCTGGCCTCTGACTTCAGTCATCTCAGCCCAGGCCTAGGTGGCCGAGTACAGCTGAGCAGGAGCCGTGGGAATATTGGTCTGGGGGTCTGGACAGGGAGGGGCAAGGTGAAAGGCTGGTCACAGGACAGCGAGGGGACTGGGAAGGATACCCTGGAGCCTCACTCCTTCCACCAACACAACTCTATGCCTACTCTGCAGATGAGAGGAGTGAAGTTCCCTGGGGTTACTCATCTTACTTTTTCAAGTTTCTAGGCAGCTGTCTTCACTCCACACCCTCCACCCCAGTGTCACAGGAGAAAAGTCACAAACAGGTCTCTGTAGTACTGTGTGACCTGGGGCAACTGACCCCCCCCACGGCATGCTCCATTGCTAAAGGGGTGGGGCAGATGGAGGCAACTTTGTTTGGAAGACTTCTATCTGGGGGAGGACCCACGGTCCTCACATTTGAGAAGGGTTGTCTTGGTCCCTGGCTGTGCTCCCAGATTTCTGGAAAGGGACCTGAGACTCCTGAGCCTGACTGCCTCTGTCTCCGGGCCCCATACAACCCCGGGCCAGACCTGGGCCACTGTCCTATTCCACAGCCTCAGACCTGAGCTCTGGCAGGGATCCCCACCCATAAAACCCCCGCCAGACTGGGGAAGCTGACCTACCTTGGGTGACGTCATCTTTGCGGTCGTCTGCTTCAAGGAGGAGGCAAAGAGAACACACCGGTGGCCTCTCACTGCCTGCCCGGGCCTGCTCCCGCCCCCACAGCCTTTCCCACCTGCCCCTACTTCAAACGGACCTTGGGCCCCGCCCACGTAGCCCCAGAGCCCGCTGGCGATGGGCTCCAGGTCCTCGGGTTCCCCCGTGAGCTCATCTGCGTTCCCTGTGGGCTGCGAGGGACTAGGGGTCCAGGCGGCCTGGAGACGGAGGGACAAGAGCAACAACAGCAGCCGCAGAGCCATGAGCCCGGCCCGCTTCGGGTCCGCGCCTGCCCTGGCGCCCATCCGGGAGTGCGGGACTCCGGGGATGGCCCCACCCTGACCTGGACCTGCCCATGCGCAGATGGTTCCTGACCCTGCCCCAGACAGGCATCAACATTGCAGCTAAGGCCCCCCACCCCCCTCCACCCCCCTCACTCCCCCACCCCCCCACCCCCCTCCACCCCCCCTCACTCCCCCACCCCCCCACCCCCCACCCCCCTCCACCCCCACACCCCCACCCCCCCCACCCCCCCTCACTCCCCCACCCCCCCACCCCCCTCCACCCCCACACCCCCCTCGTCCCCCACACCCCTCCACCCCCTCCACCCCCCACACCCCCCCTCACCCCTCATCCCCCTCCACCCCCTCACCCCCCTCACCCCCCACACCCCTCACCCCCTCCACCCCCCACCCCCCCACCTCCCTCACCCCCTCACCCCCTCACCCCCCCACCCCCCCACCTCCCTCACCCCCTCACCCCCTCACCCCCCCACCCCCCCACCTCCAGGAGGTCACTGTTAGTCACATCTCAGATGCATACATGGACGATTCTTTTATTCACCTGCTGTCCAAAGTGGGCCAGACCGCCAGTTTCCTGAAAGGTTGCTAAACTCTGCTGATTTTCTGTACACTATTCCTTCCAACCAACTATTCAGAGACTGGGTCTGCACCTATGTTTGTTCCTACAAAATAGCTTAAATTTTCATGTACCAGTATAGAACAAAAAAAACAAAACGAATGCTGGTGAGGATGAGTGGGAATAAGAAACATTGTACACCGCTGATGAGAATGTAAATTAGTATCATCCCTCTGCATAAAAGTATGGAGGTAGCACAAAAAACTAAACATAAATTGATTATACCATCCAGGTATCTCCATCCTGACATATACCCAAAGGAATCAAAGCAAGCATAGTAAAGAGATACCTGCATACACAGGAATGAGATACCTTTATCTATGTACTGTTCTCAATAGCCAAGCTATGAAGTCAATCTAGATGCCCAACAAGAGAAGAATGCGTTAACAAAATGTGCTATATAAACCAGTCCTCATGGTGCATCCCAATGGCTCAGGAGACTGGGGCAGGATGAGCTCAAGTTCCAGGCCAGTGTAACAAATTTGTAACAACCTATGTCCAAATTTTAAAAGGAACTAAAGAGAAGTTGTTCATTTATAGAGCTCCCCGGGGTTCAATCCCACCCAATACTATTTTTAAAAAAGAATTTCATATATGTGAGAAATAGAAAATCTGATGATTCATGTTCAAAATGTAAATTCTCAAGTAAATAGATTTTAGAAATTCTAAATACAGGGAAAAGAGAAGGCAAAGTAGAAAATCACCAAAAGACAGTTTATGCAATACCATTCATATGTGGCAACCTTGAGACTCATACACATACAGTCTCCTAGAAAAATAGGATGTGGGAATAGGGACCTGTTTAACAGATTAACAGAAGGAAATACCACATTGAGAAATATTAACTGAAGAGGGAAGAGATCTTAAATGTGGAAAAAGAGTTTTCTTATATGGGAATGTGGCATCTTAGGCAAAGTTGAGTAAGGTTGTGACCTTCTTAACCAATCTTAGTTCTTAACCAATGAGGAAATGGGGAAGGGAACTTGTGTTTAAGAGGATAAAATACATATTGTACCTGCTCTGTAAAAGTCTCACTTCTGTTGCACTCTGTGTCTCCATGTTCTTTCCTTGGGATTGGACAAAAGATCCTGTTTCAGAAACACACACACACACACACACACACAGAGAGAGAGAGAGAGAGAGAGAGAGAGAGAGAGAGAGAGAGAGAGAAATTAGTATTATTAAGCTATAAAGAAAAATAATACCATATCATTTCAGGAAAATGGATAAAATTATAGATCACAATATGAACAAAATAAACAAGACTCAGAAAGACAAGTGGAAATGTGTTCTCTCATATGAGAAATCTTGAGGGAAAATGTGATATTAAAGAGGGTCTATAAGGGATGGAGGAGGGAATCAGGGGGAAGAAGATTAATATAAAAGTAGGAAAAGGGAAATGTAGCTACAATCAAAGCTCATTATAATCACATATGTAAATTTCCCAGTGAAACCCATTATTCTGTACAATTAACATTCCCTAATGTGTATAACAAAATTAAATTAGATAAGCCTCTAATTGTTTTTTAATTTGTGAAAGGAAAAGACTGTGAATGGTAATGAAACCCATGAAAATATGTTCCACATCCTTAGTAATTAGAGAAATGCAAATTAATACTACAATGTGACACCATTTAATTTCATTAGAATGGCTAATGGAACAGACAATACCAAATGTTGGCAAGGATGTAGAAAAAGTGGAACCCAGACACATTTCAGAAGGAATATAACATAAGGCATCCTTTAGAAAGAAGTTTGGAAATTTATAAAATATCAAACATAAAGTTACCACATGACCCAGTAGTTTCACTTCTCAGAATCTACCTAAGAGAAAAAAATTACATGTCCCCAAAGAAAGAAAACTAAAGAATAAAAAGAAAACTAAACAATAACACAAAATAGTTCAACTTAGAAACATGTGTCTCCATGAATACTTGCAGAAGAATTTTCATAACAGCATTGTTCATAATATCCCAATACTGCAAATGCCTGTCAACTGGTAAACAAATATCAAAGTGTGGCAAAACTATGCTTTGGAATAAAACATAACAAAACACAGCCTAGAAATTAAAAAACATTACCCTAAGTGGAGGAAGCCAGTTGCAACAAATTCTGGGTTTCTATTTATCTGAAATGCCTAGGAAATGAAAAAAAATTTAAAAAACTTGTAGTTATCTAGGGGTAGAGGTCAGAGTGGAGATTAAAATAGCAAATTGGGTAACTATTGCACAAATCTATGAATTTAACACTGTTTCAACGAAAAAAATTAAAACAGAGAGATAATGCTTTAGGACACATAAGATGGAGTTGGGAGAACATTGCAAGTCATATCTGAGACCTGGGAGCACTCACAACTGAACCACTGAACTTGGCACCTGCCCAAGGAGAGCCTTAAGAGCAAGGGCTTTGAGATGACAGCACTGTGAGTTAGGAATTAAGACTGCTACTGGAAAAATCAAGCCATTTTGTAGGAAGGGACATGAGTACAATTTAAGTCTCTGTATAGTTTGGTGGAAGGAGTGGTTTGTACAGAAGATCAAGAGTTTCATCGTGTTTCAGGAAACGGGTAGTTTCTCCCACTTTGGTCAGCATGGTGGGGTGGGGTGCAGCCCAGATGAAGGTTGAGCTGTGGTTCCCAGTGAGATCTGATTAACAACGGCTTCTTGCTCCATTTCAAGTGCCTAGAACCAATGCTGCTCCATTTGATTATTTTTCCTGACAGTGGCAAATAAAATAAGTTCCCTATAGTCTGAAGTTCATGGTCAGACATGAAGAAAAAGTCATAAGGAAATAAGAATAAAATGAATACGTCCCCGGAGACCTCAGGTTGCTGGCTCCAGACCCTCTTGCACTCCCGGAATCCTGTCAGCCTCCCACAGAATGTGCAAAGGGCTTGGGGCATGGGGCTAGAGGCAGCAGCCGGAGGCAGGGCCAAACTTAGCCCGGGTCCCCACAGCTCTTGCCCATCCAGAGTACAGGACTGGAGGTTGTGACCTGACCCTGACCTGGGCCTGACCAACTCTAGGCAGTCCCTGATCTGCCCCAAGTCCTACCCTTTTCCACCCCTACTACAGTCCTGACCATGTATTCCCTGGGGATCCCAAACACAGGAGGCACTGACTCAATCCCCAGATAGACCGCCCCACCGACACAGTACCCTGGCCCTCCCATACGAAGTGCTGCCCCCACCCTGACAGCACCGTGGCCGATATTGGGAATGGCTGGCCCACAGCGCAATCCATTCCTCTTAGAAATTAATGAGAAAACCTAAAGGAGGCTGCAGCCCACGTAGCACGTGAATCTTTGAAACGTGGAGTCTTGCAAAGGAGACCAAATTCCTTGACAGGGGGCCAAGGTTTACTGCTACTTATGGGATGAAGAACTGGGGTGAACGGAGGCATCCGCAAGAACGATGGGAGTGTGTGGTCTGTCACTCATTATCAGACTTCATGGAAAATAGTGTGCGGCATTTGTGTGATCTTGGGTGGGGTTTTCAGCCCCCTGACATCAAAATGTCACCCATCAGACCCCAGTACAGGCCCAAGGGGAGTCAGTGGTTTCAATAGGAGCAGACATCATGGCCCTGAAAAGTAGCCTAGGAAAACATTATCATCCTAAACCCCCATCTCATAGATATTATCTCCTCCAAATCTTCAAGAGATGAATACTCTATTGCTCAGTGGCCTGTCCTCCAAAGTTAGTAACATTTAAAGTCCACAAAAAGCAAGTAACTACCAGCGAACAAGAGAAACTAAAGGGTTTATTCAGGTTTCTCCTCAATTTCAGTAAGGCCCCTGAAATCTACCCAGGCTGCTGCTACATTGAAAAGCGTCTCTTCTTAATTCACCGCTGAGTCCTTGGTGGTAAGGCTGTGCCACAGTGTGTTTCACCCTTCACCACGAGGGTGGGCCAGGGAGGGTTGTGGTGTTTCTAGTTTGGGTTATGTCAAATGGAGCCACTGTGTACAATTGTATTTAGATATCCACGTGGACATGAGTCTTCACTCTTCTGGGATAAGCACCCAGGAATGCAGTCACTGGGCCTATGTCAAGTGCATGTTTACTTTTATCATTTTTTTTTATTTAAATGATTTTATTTTTTTAAATACATGACAGTGGAATGCATTACAATTCTTATCACAAATATAGAACACAATTTTTCATATCATTGTATATAAAGTATGTTCACGCCAATTCATGTCTTTATACATGTACTTTGTTTTTTTTTGCATTACAATTCTTATTACACACATATACCATAATTTTTCATATCTCTGTTTGTATATAAAGTAGGTTGACACCCAATTCGTGTCTTCATATATGTACTTTGGATAATGATGTCCATCACATTCCACCATCCTTGCTAATCCCCTGCCCCCTCCTTTTCCCTCCCACTCCTCTTCCCTATCTAGAATTCATCTATTCCTCCCATGCTCCCCCTCCCTACCCCACTATGACTCAGCCTCCTTATATTAGAAAAAACATTCAGCATTTGTTTTTTTGGGATTGACTAACTTTACTTAGCATTATCTTCTCCAATGCCATCCATTTACCTGCAAATGCCATGATTTTATTTTCTTTTATTGCTGAGTAAAATTCCATTGTGTATATAGGCCACATTTTTTTATTCATTCATCCACTGAAGGGCATCTAGTTTGGCTCCACAGTTTAGCTATTGTGAATTGTGCTGCTATAAACATTGATGTGGCTGTGTCCCTGTAGTATGCTGTTTTTAAGTCCTTTGGGTATAGATCGAGGAGAGGGATAGCTGGGTCAAATGGTGGTTCCATCCCCAGTTTTCCAAGGAATCTCCATACTGCTTTCCATATTGGCTGCACCACTTTGCAGTCCCACCAGCAGTGTATGAGTGTACCTTTTCCCCCACATCCTTGACAACACTTGTTGTTTGTCTTCATAATAGCTGCCATTCTGACTGGAGTGAGATTATAGAGAAGTTTTGATTTGCATTTCTCTAATTGCTAGAGAATTTGAACATTTTTTCATATATTTGTTGATTGATTGTATATCACATTCTGAGAAGTGTCTGTTCAGGTCCTAGGCCCATTTGTTGATTGGGTTATTTGTTTTTTTTGTCACTTAGCTTTTTGAGTTCTTTATATACCCTAGAGATTAGTGCTCTGTCTGATGTGTGAGGGGTAAAGATTTGCTCCCGGGATGTAGGCTCTCTGTTCACTTCACAAATTGTTTTTTTTTTTTTTTTTCTGAGAAGAAACTTTTTAGTTTGATTCCATCCCATTTATTGATTTTTGGTTTTAATTCTTGTGCTATAGGAGTCTTGTTAAAGGAGTTGGGGCCTAATCCCACATGATGAAGATTAGGGCCTACTTTTTCTTCAATTAGACACAGAGTCTCTGGTTTAATTCCTAGGTCCTTGATCCACTTTGAGTTGAGTTTTGTGCATGGTGAGAGATAGGGGTTTAATTTCATTTTGTTGCATATGGATTTCCAGTTTTCCCAGCACCATTTGTTGAAGAGGCTATCTTTTTTCTCCAATTCATGTTTTTGGCACCTTTGTCTAATAATAAGATAATTGCAATTTTGTGGGTCTGTTAGAGTCTGTAAACAAGTCTGGATGGTGCCTGGCAAAATGCCAGAGGGAGTGGTTTGTGAAATAACCCAGCGAGCCATTAAGTGTGGAGATTCCTTATTGGTTGACTGCTGTATCTAGTATATGTTAATTAGATAAGCTGTGTGAAATGTATAAATACTGCTCCTGTCCTACAATAAACGGCTCCTACTCCTGCTGTATCAATGTACACAAGTTGTTCGTCACCCCCCGGTTATTTTGCTGCAGCCGGACTGCGGCATGGGTCAGGCTCTGTGTCCTCTATTCTGTACCATTGGTCTACCTGTCTGTTTAGGTGCCAATATCATGCTGTTCTTGTTCATATTGTTCTGTAGTATAGTTCAAGGTCTGGTATAGTGATACCACCTGCCTCACTCTTCATGCTAAGGATTGCTTTAGCTATTCTGAGTCTCTTATTTTTCCAGATGAATTTCATGACTGCTTTTTCTATTTCTATGAGGAATGCCATTGGGATTTTGATTGGAATTGCAGTAAATCTGTATAGTGCTTTTGGTAGAATGGTCATTTTGATAATATTAATTCTGCCTATCCAAGAGCAAGGTAGATCTTTCCATTTTCTAAGGTCTTCTTTGATTTCTTTCTTTAGGGTTCTGTAGTTTTCATTATATAGGTCTTTCAACTCTTTCATTAAGTTGATTCCTATGTATCTTATTTTTTGAGATTATTATGAATGGGGTAGTTTTCCTCATTTCCTTCTCAGAGGCTTTGCCACTGATATACATAAATGCCTTTGATTTATGGGTGTTTATATCCTGTTACTTGGCTGAATTCCTTTACTAGTTCTAGAAGTTTTCTCGTGGAGCTTTTTGGGTCTTCTAGGTATAGAATCATATCATCAGCAAATAGTGCTAATTTAAGTTCTTCTTTTCCTATGTGTATCCCTTTCTTTCATCTGTCTAATTATTCTGGCCAGTGTTTCAAGAACTATGTTGAATATAACTGGTGAAAGAGGGCATTCCTGTTTTCTTCCAGTTTTTATAGGGGATGCCTTCAATTTTTCTCCATTTAAAATGATGTTGGCCTGAGGCTTAGCGTAGATAGCCTTTATGATGTTGAGATATGTACCTGTTATCCCTATTTTTTCTAGTGTTTTGAACATCAAGGGGTATTGCATTTTGTCAAATGCTTTTTCTGCGTCTATTAAGATTATCATATGATTCTTATCTTTAAGTCTATTGATGTGATGAATTACATTTATTGATTTCCATATGTTCAACCAACCTTGCATTCCTGGGATGAATCCCACTTGATCATGGTGCAAAATATTTTTGATATTTTGTATTTGATTTGCCAGAATTTTATTGAGAATTTTTGCATCTATGTTCATTAAAGATATTGGTCTAAGTTTTCTTTCTTTGATGTGTCTTTGCCTGGTTTTAGGATTAGGGTGACATTGGCCTCATAGAATGAGTTTGCAATTACTGTCTCTTTTTCTATTTCCTGAAATAAATTGAAGAGTATTAGTTCTTCTTTAAAGGTCTTGTAGAACTCGGCTGTGTATCCATCTCGTCCTGGACTTTTCTTGGTTGATAAGCTTTCGATTGCTTCTTCTATTTCCTCACTTGATATTGGTCTGTTTAAATTGTGTATATCTTCCTGACTCAATCTAGGCAAATAGTATGACTTAAGAAAATTGTTGATGCCTTCAATGTCTTCTATTTTATTAGAATATAAGTTTTCAAAAATAATTTCTAATTATTCTCTGTATTTCTGTAGTGTCTGTTGTGATATTACCTTTTTCATCGAATATGCTGGTAATTTGGGTTCTCTCTCTCTCCTTCTCTTCATTAGTGTGCCTAAGAGTCTGTCAATTTTATTTACTTTTTCAAAGAATCAACTTTTTGTTTTGTCATTTTTTTTCAATTGTTTCTTTTGTTTTGATTTCAGCTCTAATTTTAATTATTTCTTGCATTCTACTGCTTTTGGTACTGATTTGTTCTTCTTTTCCTAGGGCTTTGAGATGTAGTGTGAGGTCATTTATTTGTTGACTTTTTCTTCTTTTAAGGAATGAACTCCATGCAATGAATTTCCCTTTTAGTACTGCTTTATAGTGTCCCAGAGATTTTGATATGTTGTGTCTATGTTCTCATTTACCTCTAAGAATTTTTTAATCTCTTTCTTGATGTCTTCTGTGACTCATTATTCATCCAGTAGCATATTGTATAGTCTCCAGGTGATGAAGAAATTTTTATTTTATATTTTGTCATTTGTTTTCAATTTCATTTGATTATGATCTGATAAAATGCATGGTAGTATCTCCACTTTTTTGTATTTGCTAAGAGTCACTTTGTGGCATAGTATATGGTCTATTTTAGAGAAGGATCCATGTGCTGCTGAGAAGAAAGTGTATCTGCTTGATGATGGTTGAAATATTCTATATATGTCAGTTAAGTCTAAGTTATTGATTGTGTTATTGAGTTCTATAGTTTCTTCATTCAACTTTTGTTTGGAAGATCTATCCAATGGTGAGAGATGTGTGTTATAGTCACCCAAGATTATTGTGTTGTGGTCAATTTGACTCTTGAACTTGAGAAGAGTTTGTTTGTTGAATGTAGCTGCATCATTGTTTGCAGCATATATATTTATGATTGTTATGTCTTATTCCATGTATGTTGAGCAGTATGTAATGTTCATCTTTATCCTTTTTGATTAACCTTGGCTTGAAGTCTACTTTATTTGATATGGATATGGAAACCCCTGCTTGCTTCTGCAGACCATGTGAGTGGTATGATTTTCCCAACTTTTCACCTACAGTCTGTGTATAACTTTCCCTGTCAGATGAGTCTCCTGGAGGCAGCATATTATTGGGTCTTTTTTTAAATGCAATCTGCTAGTCTATGACTTTTGATTGGTGAGTTTAAGCCATTAACATTTAAGGTTACTATTGAGAAATGGTTTTCATATTTCCAGCCATATTTGTTTATTTTTGTTATTTTACTTGAATTTGTTTTCCTCTTTGATTAGTTTTTCCTTTAGTATACTACCTTCCTCAGCTGATTTTCATTGCTATTTTTCATTTCCTCTTCATGAAATATTTTGCCAATGATGTTTTGTAGTGCCAGTTTTCTAGTTATAAATTCTTTTAAACTTTTGTTCATTGTGGCAGGTTTTGATTTCATCTTTAAATCTAAAGCTTGGTTTTTCTGGATACAAGATTCTTGATTGTCATCCATTTTCTTTCAGAGCTTGATATATGTTGTTCCAGAATCTTATAGCTTTTAGGGTCTGGGTTGAAAAATCTGCAGTTTTCCTAATTGGTTTTCCTTTATATGTAATCTGACTCTTTTGCCTTGTGGCTTTTAAAATTCTCTTCTTATTCTGTATTTGGGAATTTTCATTATAATGTGCCTTGGTGTGGATCTGTTGTGATTTTATACACTTGGCATCCTGTAGGCTTCTTGAATTTGGATTTCCAATTCATTCTTTGTGTTTGGAAAGTTTTCTGATATTATTTCATTGAATAGATTGTTCATTCCTTTGGTTTGAACCTCTATGACTTCCTCTATCCCAATAACTCTTAAATTTCTTTTCATGCTATCCCATATTATTTCTTGAATGTTCTGCTCATGGTTTCTTATCATTTTCGCTGTGTGGCCTATGTTCTTTCAAGATGATATATTTTATCTTCATTTTCTGATGTCCTAGCTTCTATGTGGTCTTCTCTGTTCATGATGCTTTCATTTGAGTTTTTAATTTGGTTTATTATTTCTTTCATTTTAAGTATTTCTGTTTTTTTTTTTTTTTGGTAGAACCTCTATCTTCCTGTTGAGGTGTTCTTTTGCTTCTTGGATTTGTTTATGTAGCTCATTGTCGAAGTGATATTTTACTGCATATATTTGTTCTATTATGTCTTCTTTGAGATCCAAAACATTTTAATCATGTATATCCTGAAATCTTTTTCTATCTCTTTTCTGCTGTAGCTGTCAATTCTTCTAATGATGTGTTGTCTTGATTTGTTTGTGGTACTTTCTTGCCTTGTCTTTTCATGATGCTCGTGTGTCTTCCTTTTCAGCTCTGTGGATCTGGTGTGTTATTGTTTTTACCCTATAGATTTGTAATGCTCTTGTAGGGTTCCAAGACCTCTCCTTTGTGGGGAAGGACAAGGTTAACAGATCTCTGTATCAACAATACATCACCTATGAACAAATTGTGGTTATGAAGACATTTACAGTTTAGTCTCAATGTCCAGAAATGTTGGATTCAAAGAGGAAGTGAGGGGAAAGGAGGAAAAATATAAGGGGGAGAAATGAATTACAGTAGAGGGGGTAGAGAGAGAAGAGGGGAGGGGAGGGGGGAGGGGGTATAGTAGAGGATAGGAAAGGCAGCAGAATACAACAGACACCAGAATGGCAATATGTAAATCAATTGTTGTGCAAATGATGTGATTCTGCAATCTGTATATGGGGTAAAAATGGGAGCGCATATCCCACTTGAATCAAAGTGTGAAATATGATATATCAAGAACTATGTAATGTTTTGAACAACCTACAATAAAAATTAATTAAAAAAAATAAATAAAATATAATCAGGAGTTCAATAAAAAGGGTTACAGTTCCTGGCAGTGGACAATGAACTGGGGGTCAGGCATAGGACGATATGCTGCTCAAATGGCAATCCGATCTGATAGCCACACCCACCAAAAAAATGGCAAGGAAGGTTTTGCAAGATGGAGTCAGTCTGCTGGCATGTCTGGTGATGTGGGGGGAGCTGGGCGATGGCCTTGCTCTGTGGATAGAGAGCAGTCAAGTGACCTGCGTGGGAGCAGAGCAGTTCTGTGAGGTGCTGATAGGTGGTTCTGCTAAGCTGCATGTGAGCTGTGTGTGAGCTAGAACTGTGGGCTTTGGGTCCAGAGTCTGGAGACTTACTTGAGCCCAGAGGCTCTGATGTCTGCTCAGGTGGTCACAGCACTGGTGATTTCTGCAAAAATCCACTATGTAGGGGTCTTTTCACACTCTCTGAGATGTTATATTTTGTCTAGGTCAGACCTTGTGGAGAAGTTGCCTGTCTGCTTTCTTGGTTTCATGCCACGTTGTAGTTGGACACAATACCTTTATTTATGTTATTTTTTATGTGGTGCTGAGGATTGAACCCAGGGCCTCACCATGTTAGGTGAGTGCTCTACTGCTGAGCCACAACCCCAGCCTAGTTTTATAATTTTTAAAGACACACAGTATTTCCCAGAACACTATCTTCCAGTTCCATCAGGAGTGAACAATAAATGGGTGTGTTGGCACCCTCACCAGCATTCAGTGGCATCGTGGATCTGCGTTTCAGCTCTTCTAATTGGCATGGAGTGATTCTTTGCATTTTATTCATAGAAAGTGATGTTGAACATTTTTCATAGCTTCCTTGCCAAACATCTGACCTCTCTGGTAAAAGGTAGATATCTCTTGCCCCCTTTATAATTGGATTGTTTCTGTTTCTGCTATTGAGTTTTGATAGTTTGTTATATTCTAGATGCAAGATTTTAATCAGATATTGTATCAGAACCAAATGATCACCAAAGCAGTTCATCCTGTTTGATCACAAACAGAATGGTGCCAAAAAGTCAAGTGCTAGTTGATTTGTTGGAATGTCACAAATTCTCCCGGAACAACCCTGTTGACAGATATGCTGAAGGTGCAAAAGCCATGGTGTCAGAAATGTTGCCCCCTTGACATGAATCAAGGCATTGGACCCAAACCACACTAATAGAGATTATGTTTGTCACAACCCACCTAGCTCAATGAAAAATGACAGTTTCTGTTAATAAATGTTCTAGATGAAGCAGTAGCGATGATTAATGTCCTAAATCTTGACCATGAGGAATTTCAAATGTGATGGGAACACAGATGGGGGAATGACATTGATAGCTAAATGGTAAGTGATATTTTTTTGATCTGATGAAAGTGTTCTAAATTTTATTGTGATGAAGGAAATGTCTATGAATTTACTGCATAGGCTGCAAAATATATAAAACCTTAGAATTCTTGTATTGATGAGTGGATGTGAATGTCTTTCTAAAGTTTTTAATAATGACCTGAAGCCAAAATAGTAAGATGTTAGCAGACTATGCCTCATCTGCTTGGCTAGCATGACACAGCCTGGCCAAGATCCCAGGAAAAAGGAGACCCTGTCCATCCTGCACAGTGCACACATACCAGAGGATATTCTGTCATTCTAATTTTTAATAAAGGGACAGCTACTGAAAGGCATCCACAAGGAGCCAATTCCTGTGGTCACCGTCAGAAATCACAGCATTTCATTAATGCAGGGAGTGGATCTTTCTGGGGTTTCAGTCAAAGTTTCCTTAGGGTGCTGCAACTTCTTTCCCTGAAAGACAAGCCTTGTCCTTTCATGAAGCCACCTACTCAGGAAGGCCTGGGCCACTAGGGGATCTGTCCAATCTCACCACCCAGCATCTTTTACAGAATCAGAAAGAAGCTGTAAGAAAAATACCATCTCCAGGCTTACTTCTAGAAAACAAGTTAATGGTACAGAGGGTTAAAGGCTCAAAAACAGCTCTACTTCCAAATGAGAAAGAAGGGCCCAATGTTCTTAAGAGGTACTTCATAAAAAATTGTGCCCCTGTCTTTGGTGGCCATGGCTGCCACAAAGACCTCATAGTCACTTGAAGACTTGTTCCCACAGCAGGTCCATCCAGGATGACTCCACCTTGCAGTCCCTTTGGATGATTCTACCCTTTCAGGGACATTCAGCAGCCCTCAATCTGATGTGTGAGGAGCCCCTCTCTGCCACGCGACCAGTGCTGGCTTCAAGAAAGAAGGTTTGATTCATGAGTAATTGCTAGAGAGTTTTAAATTAAAGAGACAAGACTCTTATTACCTTTAATACCAGCTCCGGGATGGCTTCTCCTAGCTCCTGCCTCCAGCCACATAATGCGGTATCAAGGTTTACAGAAGAGATGAGAGAGAGAGAGAGAGAGAGAGAGAGAGAGAGAGAGAGAGAGAGAGAGAGAGAACACGCCAGGGAGTGGGCTTTTATTGGGGAACAAAAAATTCCAGGGAAAACCCCATCTAATGAAGATTAAAGGGGGCAGCATCCCAAGGTCAGGGGCGATGATTGGGTCTTTGGGGCAGACACGCCTCTGCATGGACAAGCCCTTGGACCTGGAGAAGGGTGGGCAAAGCTCTGACACAGCTGTGTCTAAGTTCCTCTCACCCAGCCAGGGAGGTGACTCAAATCATGTGCGAGGATGGCCTCCCACACCCCTCCCCTGCCTGTGCCTAAGCAAAATTCTGTGGGCCTCTGGAAGGACACTGTGCATGCTTGATCCCACATTTTGAATTCAAATAAACTTCCTTCCCCATGTCCTTATGCAAACAGTCCCTGTACCCCTTCCCCTTTGGTGCAGATGAGATCCTAAATGAAGCTTCATTCACATGGTTATATTTTGTCTATCCATGACTTTTATGTCAAGTAGAGAAGGTTGAGTTGGTTGTACTGTGCTGGTAAACTGGGCTGGTCACCCTGACTAGTCCGGATTGGCTATCAAAAAGAATTATAGATAGCAATGGAGGGCTTCCAGGTCCAGCCATCAAGTGAGCTCCAGGGAAAAGTTGGAATTTTCTGGCTACTGCTCCCAGGAAGGCAACAGGAAAGCTGCTACCCACTAGGAGCAGAGGGTAAGTGACTTTCAATCTCAGGGTTGTTCACACTAAGAAAGAGAGCCACCAGCCCTAAAAGCTCAGAGCCAATGCTAAGGGAGATGCACATTATTATTATTATTATTATTATTATTATTAGATGATCATTGCTCTCTGCATCGGGTCAAGAAGCCTCAGTCGATTGGTAAGAGATATTTTTAAATTTTTTTAATAGTTGTAGATGACATTATGCCTTTATTTATTTTTTATGTGGTGCTGAGGATCGAACCCAGTGCCTCACACATGCTGGGCAAGTGCTCTGCCACTGAGCTACAGCACCAGCCCCAGTAAGAGAGATTTTTAAGGGACACAGATCATGAAGGGATGCACAGAGAAGATCCCCTAAACCAAACGAGGCCATTTTGAATGGGCTGATGAGTGAGGTTCTGGGAGTTTTTGGTCTGTTTCCTCCCAGGAGAAATCTGGAGGCAAGACACCATGGCTGGACACTTATGCACCCTGGGGCCTAGCATCTCCAGATACCTTTTTCAGTTCTCACTGCATAGAGTTGCATAGACACCATGGAAGATGGCAGAAGTCTGAGAAGATTTTCTTAAACTGCCTTTATTCCCACTGACACAGGCCAACAAGGTCCAACTTCCCACCAGGCTTGAACACCCTGCCCCTCTGGCTCAATACCATTCATCTTCCCTCCCCCTGCCATCTTTCTGCACTCCCAATACTCTCCCCTTTCCTTCCTTTTCCTGAGGACCAGCAGGAACTGTCCTGAGTGAGGAGGACCCATTGACCTTTGGGGTGCAGAATACAGTGAGGGTGAAATCTCACTAAGACCCCATCTGAAGGGCAGCCACCCCAGAGGACACACAATCCACCAACCCTACAGTCCTCAGTGGCTCTTCCACTTTTTCTGGTTCCCTGATGACTTGCCCTTCCTTTTCTGAGACTGTGATGTCCCAAACAGCCCCAGAGCCAGATCTGTCCCTCCATAGATCTGGAGGGTAGGTGCAGAATGGGAAATACTTTCAACGTGACTAATCCAGTGACAGCTCACTTCATGGATTGGCAAATGGAGGGTGGTGGAAGTTAAGGGGTTCAATGCAAATTCCCTGGTTTGGGGATAGTCTCAGGGCAGTAGAAGGTGCTGGAGTGAGATGGGGACTAAAGCCTCCTCTGGACATCTGGGGCCTGGTGTGCTTGATGTCCTGAGTAGAGGGTACATGTGTGAGGTTCCTGACCATGGGACAGTGCCCAGGGCAGGAGGTGGTCCCGGGAGGCTAGGAGCAAGTCCAGGCTTTGAAAGTCATTGTCCACACTGCAGGCACTGGATGTCCCATGTGGCCCCCCAGTAGAAGTAGCTGTTTTGGCACCCACTACACATTTGTTCACCAAGTTTAAGGAGGAGGATCTGAGATTCTGGGGAGGTTAAGTAAACTGGATGGCCCCCAATGAGAGAAACCCATGACAACTCAGAAGGATATAGTATCCTTTGGTCCCAGCAACTCTGGGTCTGTAGCCCTGCACTGCTTCAAGTCCTGGGAAGCCTGGTAAGTCATCTCTCCGGGCCAGTTCTCCCTGCTGACCACTTGATCAGTGCAATGGTTATGTTCCTCTGCACCTCGGCAGGAAGCTGCCTCACTCCAGTCAGAATGGCAGCTCTCAGGGTTGTTCACACGAAGAAAGAGAGCCACCATCCCTAAAAGCTCAGAGCCAATGCTAAGGGAGATTCACTTTATTATTATTATTATTATTATTATTATTATTATTATTATTATTATTATTATTATCACTCTCTGCATCAAGTCAAGAAGCCTCAGTTGATTGGTAAGAGATATTTTTTAAAAATTTTTAATAGTTGTAGATGACATTATGCCTTTATTTATTTTTTATGTGGTGCTGAAGATCGAACCCAGTGCTTCACACATGCTGGGCAAGTGCTCTGCCACTGAGCTACAGCACCAGCCCCAGTTAGAGAGACTTTTAAGGGACACAGATCATGAAGGGATGCACAGAGAAGATCCGCTAAACCAAATGTCTTCATAATGAAGACAAACAAATATAAGGGTTGGCAAGGATGTGGGGGAAAAGGTACACTCATATACACTGCTGGTGGGACTGCAAATTGGTGCAGCCAATATGGAAAGCAGTATGGAGATTCCTTGGAAAACTGGGAATGCAACCACCATTTGAACCAGCTATCCCTCTCCCCCGACTATACCCAAAGGACTTAAAAACAGCATACTACAGGGACACAGCCACATCAATGTTTATAGCAGCACAATTCACAATAGCTAAACTGTGGAACCAACCTAGATGCCCTTCAGTGGATGAATGGATAAAATAAATGTGGCCTATATACACAATGGAATATTACTCAGCAATAAAAGATCATGGCATTTGCAGGAAAATGGATGGCCTTGGAGAAGATAATGCTAAATGAGTTTAGCCAATTCCAAAAAAAAAAAAAAATGCCAAATGTTTTCTCTGATATAAAAAGGCTGACTCATAGTGGGGTAGGGAGGGGGATCATGGGAGTAATAGATGAATTCTAGATAGGGAAGAGGAGTGGGAGGGGAAGGGAGGGGGCAGGGGATTAGCAAGGATGGTGGAATGTGATGGACGTCATTATCCAATGTACATGTATGAAGACACGAATTGGTGTCAACATACTTTATATACAACCAGAGATATGAAAAATTGTGCTGGATATGTGTGATAAGAATTGTAATGCATTCTGCTGTCATTTATTTTTTTAAAAAAATCAGTAAAAATTAAACAGGAATTGGGAATTGGAGGTGTCACCCATCTTGGTCTCAGAGAGACAGACTGAGGCTATGTTGGCCATTCTCCTGGGCTTTCTTTCAGCTTCATAACCTGAGCTTATCCCTGACTCTCTTGTCCCCTCCTTTTTGTCCTCATCTATAACTTCTATCCTGGAGCAGTCTCACTCAAGGAGCCACATATCACAGGCAGAATAGGGATAGACAAAGTCCCTTTCCTCATCTACCTGCCATCATTTGCCCCCTTGTCCACCTGTGGCTACTCCCTTTCCTGTCTACTTGTGTCCCTTTTTCTCCTAGTCTACCAGGTACCTCTCTCTGCCTTATCTACTTGGTCTCCTTCCCCAAATCCTGGTAAAGCTGGTGTCTCTACCTCTATAGTTCTAGCTGGTGACCCCCTCTCCTTCTCTACCTTTTGTTTCTCTCCAAACCCTGGTGTTCCTGCACTTGTTTATCAGGTGTTTCTTCATCTCGGATATGACTGGTGTACCTCCAGACCCTGGTCTACTGGGAGACCCCCTTTCCCCTCTCTACCTGGTCAGGGGTGAGTCTTTTCTCCTGCTCCAGCACTTTTATTAAGTGCAAGATATTCATATATGGTTTGGAGAAGAGTAATTCTTGCAGGAATTGGGAGTGAATCATGATTTCCACCTGGGAGGAGAAAGAAGAGAGTGTGAGTGACCTTGGGTAGAAAAGGCCCCAAGTCAGGAAGACTTCTAGAATAGGAAGCAATGATGACCCCATCCTTGTCCACACAGTAGGGTTCTTATAGCCCGTCCACCAGCTATACACACATTCACACACATGTGCACCCATACACATACACACAATACTGAGAATCTAAGGTATGAAGCTTATTTTCACTGGTCCTGAAACTTGGCAGACACCAAGATTCTAGGCCCAGCATATTTTGGTGACAAATTTCTCATCAATGTAGCCCAGGGGATTGGATCTATATATAAATTATCCTCTTCTGTCTATTGCTCCAGTTCTTCCTCTGCCAAGTTTGCAGCAGGCTCCCCTGCGACAAGTGGGAGGGCTTCAACATGGCAAAATTACTACACCCGAGTAGCTCATTAATGATGTCCATGTACTCTTGGATGGCTTCAGGTGGGATTTCCTTGGGCACATGGGTCTTGGGCACCTTGGGTTTGGCTGCTAATAAGCCAGTGTCTGTGCCCTAGGGAAGGTCTTTCTGGAGGTGCACACCAGGACAGGGAGGATAGGGGATCCAACTTCATCCTAAACACTTGGTAGAAGACAGAGTTCAGGGGACCTAACCTGGTCTGCCATGCACTGGGACAACTTGACCTGAGGACCAAGGGAGGTTACAGTACACGAGGTGGAACATATAGGACAGTCACATAGGAGGACATTTGGAGCCACTTATATTCCATGTTCTCTGCCTGAGACTAAAGTTCTGGGTGGATGGTGTGTTGGCATTTGGCCAAGCAATGAGAGAAAACAGCTGCATACTTGTCCCAGTTAATACAGAGTTCAAAATACAGGGTGGCTGCGACCTCAGGTGCTAGGGGCGATTCTGCTGACAAGACCAAATCCCCCATTCTGAAGGAAAAGTTTTTATTTGGGACAAAAACCTGCCTTGATTCCCTTTCACACCATCATGAGTTCCTGTGGGAATGAGGAAACTCTACCTGACTGTTGGACAGCCTCAGGGACTGGGGGCCTTGGTAGATCCAGCCATGGAGGTACAGGAGGGGGTCGGCACTGGAAGACCCCTGACAACTGCATCCTTGGATCCTCCATCTCCTCTGTGGCCTCAAACTCCACGGATCTAGGTGGGGGCTAGGTAAAGGAGGCACAGGCTGAGCTGAGAAGCAGGTGAGGCATACCAGGCAGGTGCAAGCCCCATACCAGGCAGGAGCTGGAGACTGGGATGTGGAGCTGTGTCCTGGAGTGGGCTGGGCCAGTCCCAGGAAAGAGCTGCTCCCAAGGGCAAACTACAGTGCTGGGGACACTATATCACCTAGCACTTGAAGGGAATCAGAACTGAGGGACCCAGGAAGGGCCCCTAGCTGACCCTTATTCCAGGTCTCTCCAATCCTTGTCAAGAACCACACAGATCAGGTAAGTGCCAGAAACTGGTCATAAATGTGATTTATATCAGGGAACACCAGGGATCCTGACCCAATTCAGGGATACTGAGTCTGGGACCATGAGCCCTGAAGGATCAGCTGGAAGGCAAAGGCATAAGAGGGGTCGTGTGAAAGAGCAAGCTAATCTGAGAACACTGGGTTGCTTCCAATGAGGGCTGTTCTTTTTCTTCTTTTCACTTGTTAGAATGGCAGGGATTATATATAGAAAAGGCAGTAAAGACTAGAGACATGTCTTTGCAGCCTCTGAGGTACTGGATGCTCCTGATCACACACTCTCCACTGCCACCCTCTTCTGGAACATCAGGTTGAAATAGTGGCCACTTTCATGAGTTATGATCAACCCCACTCTGTAAAGAGGTGCCAGTTCCCAGGCAGGTGGCCTGAGTGAATCCAGTGCAACTTTTCCCCTCTGCAGAGCCAAGAAAGCAGCAGCAGACCCTCTGGCTGGGATGGTTACTCCTCCCCATCCTGACCTTGAAACTCAAAGCAGAGTTGGAATCAGGAGTATGGAGGCTGGAGTTTCTGGGGATTGTTGCAGAGAGAAAGCCCAGCCTTCCAGCTAGAGGGAGCCGCTCTCTGGAGAGCCATATGCCTCGGAACCAACACAGACCTTGTTGTGCAAACCATGATCCTCCAGCACTCAGGTCCAGGCCCTGAAACCTGACTCACTTTTCTGCAGTCTCATAGAAGTCCATCCGGTCAAAGTCGCTGGTGCGCTGCCATTCCTGCAAACCCTTCTGCAGGCCCTCTTCCATGGTCATAGTGGGCTCCAGTTGTTCACTGGGCCATGAACAATCAGGCCTATGTTTTAAGGTGAAATGTCTAGAGTAGGGACCAACATATGGAGTGAAACAGCGAACTCTAAATCCTAGCCCACATTAACCCATGACCCTGCTCTGACCTTGGGTCCTCTGTGTAATGGTGATGATCATAAAAAATAAAGATTGCTGCTCTCTAAGGGCAGTGATGGCAACTGTCATGAGGCACATTTTATGCACAAATGTGAAATGAATATGGCTGTGAACGTAGGTCTCTCAGTTTGTCTCACTTCCCTCAGGACCTTCCTTTAAGTATCCCCACATCCTAGCCTCCTTTTTCATCCCACAGTTTTTCTCCTTTTAGAGCTCCAGGAGGAGTTCTGGGCCCCTGTGTTGAACACTCCCCCAAGGAAGCAGGAGTGTGCTCCTACATCCAGAGTCTTAGAAAGGTGCCTGTTCTGGGAGTTCTCATAGATGCACAGAGTTCTGCTGGAATTATCTGATAGCAATGCAGTCTGGAAGGTGGGCAGTCTGCCATCCCCAGACACTCTACATGGCCACTGGTGGGCATTCATTGGGAAGACAAAAGAGGCTATTTGGGCCAATTGTCATTGTGCTGGAAGGTGAATGCCCAGGGGTCAGCAGCTTCCACAGTACTGTGTCCTGCCACTGACTGAGGCAGGTACAGTGGTCCTCAGGCCAAGAGGTGCCATGAGGAATGGAGCAGGATGCTCCACACCCCCACCCCAGAAAGCCCCTGGGGCCCTCCAATGTGGGCAATGTTTTGAATATGAGAGGGCTCTGCTGGCCTCTGTTCTAGATCACATTATCCAAAGGTGAAAAGCCCAGGCACATATAGTTTTCCACAGTAAGTAGACAGCACCCGAGGGTTACCCTGGGAGATGGGTGCAGTTACCCATGGTGCCAGGGGCAGCTCCCAGAACGGCTGGTTGTTTGCAAAGGGGCAGATGAAGAAAGGGCAGGCCCCTGAAGGGAGACTTGGGGGCATCAGTATTGAAATTCTTGCCTGATCTCTGTGATGAAGATGCTGTGGAGGCAAAGCAAAGTGAAGAATATAGAAGGGGGAAAATGGCAGCAAGAATTAGGCCCCCAGTTCCTTGGTCACTGGAGATTTGATGGGGAACATTATCTCAGGGCCCTGTGGGCAGGGAAATTGTGCAGTTTGCAAATATCCCTTAGTAAATTTCATGATGTACTCCTCTAAACAAAAGTTCTACCCAGAGAAGAGTCATTCTCAGTACATGAGATTGCCCTGAACACTATCTGTTGACCTTGACACCTTTGCTTTCCCTGTCTCTGAGAGGCCCCTTGTGCATCCTTTGCAGAAAATCCATGGGCTCCTCGGTGACTCTCTAGAAGTGGATTAATTTGACTCTGCTCAATGGCACCATCCCTCTCCTCAGGCTCAACAGTAGGAAATGGAACTTCTCCAGAGCACTTCCACACACTCCAAGGTCTTTTGTGAAGGTGGCAGGTTCCGAAGATCATTGAGCCATTACCTCCTCAGCTTCCTTTTGCTGATGTTCCTTGTAGAGCTTTCTTTTTCTTCCTAGGCTTGCACAACTAAACTTGAATGAAATCTCCTCCCTAGAGGAGCCCTGAAAGTCAACAGGAACACATCCTGCCCAGCATGCGGGTACTTTTCCCAGCACTTCTGACCCCCAAAACCAATGGGGGCAGTGATTCTAGCCAGCCGTGGCCCATGTTCAGTGGTCCATACTTCACGAGGAGGTCTGGGTGATAGACTTCAGTTCCCTGAGGTCCGCTCCTGGCATGACCACCAAAGGCCATTAAGGTTCATGAAAGGTGATGGGATGGTGAGTGATAGGGCTTCCCAGAGATTTTCACAGCATTAGTCAAGTTACTGAGCCTGAGAATGGAACCATTCTGAGCTCCTTTTCCTTTGAGCTCCCAATAACAGGAAGGAAAGTTTCACAGAGAACCAAGCATAAGTCAAATGCCAAGTATAGCCAGGTTGTCTGGAGCACATCCCTGTTCACCAGGACGTCACGCAGAGTGTAGTCAGGGAATGCGAGGTCCACCGCACTTCCACGCTTGCACATGTTGATCAGGACCCCTGCCTAACTTCAAGTGACAACTAGCCCCTTCCTAGTTCTGTGCTATTCTCCTTCCTCTCAAAAAGAACCCAGTAGTCTTTAGACCTGATCCTAGAAAAAGAGGACACCCGCCATGTGTGCAGTCACAATGGAATACCAAGGAAGAAAGAGGAGCAAAGTCTTCCTGCCAACATAAAATGAAGGGGCGTGACTGTGCCACAGAAAGTGGCCAACACCAAAAAGGTCTGAAGGATTTTTTTTTTCCATGAAAGCATGAAACATTCAGAAGACCTCACAGAGACCTACATCTATGTTGAGGTTTCCCAGGTTCCTTGCCCTTCAGGAATCAAGGATACCTCCTGCCTGGGCTGAAGGAGAAGTTTTCCAGGGCAGAGGCCAGTGAGGAGCTTTGGACTGTGGTAGTTGGAGTGCCTGCAGCCTTCGTCACAGAGAGGATAGCGCCCTGCAGATGTGGCCAAGGAGAAACTCACTGGGGCTAGAAACGTTTCTCTCCACTGCCCACTTATGACCTGAGACCCTCCTGTCAATCTCCTCAGAATGATATCACAGGCAGCTTCCAGATGTCTGAAGAATGGACACGGGGCTCAGGCTCCCCCCTCTAGCAGTCCCTCCCCACACGATGATACCTTCTCCCACTGCCTAAAAACCCTGTGTCCATTCTACAAGGAATCGATTCCTTGGCCTCTCTCCTTTCTGCTGACACTGTGTACTTTCCCTGAGTAGTTTTCTGGACCTGGGTCTTAGGAGCCCTCTTCCCCATGAGCAGTATTAGTCTTCCCTGGGCTTCCTGGGCCATGTCAAGTGCATCCTCTGGGGCTCTTTCCCTCCTCTACTTCTGCTCAATCAGTTGACCACAGGGGAAGTACTCCATTCAAATGCCTAAGGTTTTACTGAGCAACTGGCAGTGTGATGACAAGCTCCTGACTCTCCAGACTCACCTCATTCTAAAGGCCAGGACACTGGACCCAGAGTTGTGTCCATATCCTTCAGTGTCATGCGTGTTACATTTTTATAGTCATGGTGTATCTGGTTGCTTTATAACTTCAGGAAGTTCTAAGAGTTTTTAGGTATGTTGAGGATGAAGTAATATTACTAATGTTTATCAAATATTATTTCTTTAGAGAGTATAAAGTCTGTCTGATTTTTCAGAGTATTTAGGATTCTGTTTGAGTTCTGGCAAAAGGTAAGTAGGGTTGTGTGCATGTATGTTTGTGTGTGTGTGTGTGTATTTTCAATGTTTGGTAGTATCATGTGCACTTGTTTTCAGGGAGTATATTTTATGTATGAATGTATAAGCATGTAATTTGGAAAGTATAGTTCACAGCGGCATGTCCTGGCAGGTGTACTTGGGAGTAGGGGTTGAGTATATGTTTTTGAAGGGAAGATGTTGTGTATGTATTCAGAGAAGGCAAGGATGGGGTCAATTTGTTCATCTTTGTGTTTGGTGGGATGGCAATGAGCTGACGGTTGTATACCTGTTTTCAAATGTTATAGTTTTTATGATGTCTGTAGCAGAAGGGGTTGTCACATGTGTACATACATGAGCAAGGGGCATGTGCACATGTCTTTATGACTGGGTGGTGAGTATGTGTGTTGGGTGCTGAATGCAGACCCAGGAGCACATTGGTGACCGCAAGCCCTTCTCAGATGCACTTGTTTCTGTTGATCTGGTGTGTTGCTCACACTCAGCCTACATGTAGTGGAGGCCAGTGCCTGTGGCAGAAGTGAGATTCTGCTTTCTGGTTCTAATCCAGTGGGTCTGGGCACATTAGTTGTGCTGGTGGGTGGTCATGCCTATTGTGCTTGAGTGGTGCTGGCCTCTAGGATTCAGGGCTGGTGGATGTAAGCCGATCAGGGAAGACCCCTAAAGAGCCGTGGGGAAGCTTTTCTCCAAGATGGCCATTTTTCTCCTGAACGGTTCAGAGGGACTCAGAAAGGAAGGAAGCTGCTGGGAGATTCACAGATCCCAGGAACAATTCCTGAGATAGATATCTATGTTCGTCTATCTGTTGCTTCCTCCCTTGGATTTTTCCCACGGCCAAGTCAAAGTCCAAGACCCTCAGTGCATTCCCCACAGGACCCTCCCAGCCTGGCTGTGTTAGTGGCCCATGTGTTCACATGCCTGAGCTCACAGCGTGCAACCTCCGACAACACAGCTAGTTCAACAATTATCATATAATTGTGTCTTCAGTCACCTTAGAAGAGGAGTTAGAAATCTGATAATCCAATGATACTGGCTTCTGAATTTTTCCTGAAAGTTATGCTCGTTATTACTTTTTAGTTTTTGGCATGACTGAATTAGTGATCCTTTCTTTCGGCCTACATAGTCCTTCAACATTTCATATTGATGTGATCTCCAAGTGGAGACGTTTTTCAGCTTTTGTTTAATTAGAAATAAACAAAATTTTATTAACTTATTTATATGTGATCGAATACACATAACAAAGTTTCACCATCTTAACCATTTAGGAATGCAGGTCATTGGTTTTCAGTACATTTGTATTGCCATACTGCTGACACCATCATGCAACCCACAGAACTTTTTCATTTTTCAAATTTGAAAGTCACATAATTGTTACAGAATAAGTCTCAATTTCCCCTCCTCCTAAGGGCCTGGAAACCACTATTTCCTTGGTTCTGTTTTTTAGATTACTCTGTGTACCTCATATAAGTAGAGTCATACAAAATATATTCCTTTACTTAGCATAATATTCAAAAGTTCTGTTCATGTTCTAGCATTGGACAGAACTTTTTTCTTTATTCGTAACATCTAGTATCATATGTGTATGCATATTTATTTATTTACTCATTTATTTATTTATTTTTATTGATTTAAGATGACAGCAGAATACATTACAATTCTTAATACATGTATACAGCACAATTTTTCATATCTTTGGTTGTATATGAAGTATGTTGATACCAATTTGTGTCTTCATACATGTACTTCAGATGATGATGTCTATCATATTCCACCATCCTTGGTAATCCCTTGCCCCCTCCCTTTTCCTCTCACCCCTCTGCCTGCCGTATCTAGAATTCATCAATTCCTCCCATGTTCCCTCTCCCTACCCCACCATGATTCAGCCTCCTAATATCAGAGAAAGCATTCAGCATTTGTTTTTTGGGGGATTGGCCAACTTCACTTAGCATTACCTTCTCCAATGCCATCCATTTGCCTGCAAATGCCACGATTTTATTCTCTTTTATTGCTGAGTAAAATTCCATTGTGTATATATGCCACATTTTTTTATCCATTCATCCACTGAAGGGCAACTAGGTTGGCTCCACAGTTTAGCTATTGTGAATTATGCTGCTATAAACATTGATGTGGCTGTGTCCCTGTAGTATGCTGTTTTTAAGGCTTTTGGGTATAATCTGAGAAGGTGGATAGCTGGGTCAAATGGTGGTTCTATTCCAAGATTTTGAAGTAATCTCCACACTGCTTTCAATATTGGCTGCACCAATTTGCAGTCCCACCAGCAATGTATGAGTGTACCTTTTTCCCCACAACCTCGACAACACTTATTGTTGTCTTCATAATAGCTGCCATTCTTACTGGAATGAGATGATATCTTAGTTTTAATTTTCATTTCTCTAATTGCTAGAGATGATGAACATTTTTTCATATATTTGTTGATTGATTGTATATCCTCTTCTGAGAAGTGTCTGTTCAGGTCCTTGGCCCATTTATTGATTAGGTTTTTTTTTTGGTGTTTAGTTTTTTGAGTTCTTTATATATACCCTAGAGATTGATATTATTAAAATGGCCATACTACAAATGCACTATACAGATTTAATACAATTAGGATCAAAATATCAGTGGCATTCCTCATAGAAATGGAAAAGGCAATCATGAAATTCATCTGGAAAAATAAAAGACCCAGAATAGCTAAGGCAATCCTTAGCAGGAAGAGTGAAGCAGGTGGTGTCACTATTCCAGGCCTTAAACTGTACTACAGAGCAATAGTAACAAAAACAGCATGGTATTTGCACCAAAAGAGACTGGTAGACCAATGGTAAACGATAGAGGACACACAGACTAACCCACAAAACTACAATTATCTTATATTAGATAAAGGTGCAAAAAACGTGCATTGGAGAAAAGATAGTGTTAGAGTCTGTAAACAAGTCTGGATGGCGCCTGGCATTTTGCCAGGGGGATTGGTTTGTGATGTGGAGCCAGCGAGCCATTAAGTGTGGAGCTTTCTTATTGGTTGACTGCTGTATCTAGTTTATGCTAATTAAGATAAGCTGCGTGGAATGTATAAATACCTCTGTTGTCCTACAATAAACGGCTCCCACTCCTGCTGTATCAATGTACACAAGTTGTTCATCACCCCCCGGTTATTTTGCTGCAGCCGGACTGTGGCAGATAGCATCTTCAGCAAATGGTGCTGGGAAAACTGGAAATCTATATGCAACAAAATGAAATTAAACCCCTATCTCTCACCATGCACAAAAGTCAACTCAAGGGACTGGGGTTGTGGCTCAGTGGTAGAGCACTTGCCTAGCATGTGTGAGGCACTGGGTTCCTTCTCAGAACCGCATATAAATAAATGAAAATAAAGATCCATTGACAACTAAAAATATTTTTAAAAACCCTCAACTCAAAGTGGTTTAAGGACCTATGAATTAAACCAGAGACTCTATATCTAATAGAAGAAAATTAGACCCTAATTTTTATCATGTGGGATTAGGTTCCAACTTACTTAATAAGACTCCTAGAGTGCAAAAATTAAAACCAAGAATCAATAAATGGGATGGAATCAAATTAAAAAGTTCTCAGCAAAAGAGACAATCTGTGAGGTGAACAGAGAGCCTATATGCTGGGAGCAAATTTTTACCCCTCACACATCAGAGTGTATGCACATTTAAAACATTTCTCCTTGAGACAGAAAAGCAGGAGTAGTGGAATGAATTTGACCAAACTATCCTAGTACATAGTGCACTTCACCTTTAGGTATCCCTTTAAAGAACTACTTTAGAAAACTATAAATATGTAGAAGGAAGACTGGTACAGTAGAATAAAGAGGAAGGGCCAGGGAAGAGGGGAGGGAAAGGGCAAGTACTGAGGACTGAATTGGAACAAATTACATTCCCTGATTTTAAGGTTATGTTAAAATGAACCCCCAATATCATGTATAACTGTAATACACTAATGAAAAATGAAAAAATCCCTCCTCAATTGACCCTTGAGTATAACGAATAATCCTGGTGTGATCATGTGAGTAAAAATATCTGTTCAAGCCCTTTCTTGTACTGTTCTAGAGGTGTATGATGAGAAGTGGAATTGCAGAATATGTAAATATACTTTTGATAATTTGAGGAACCACCCCACATTTTTCCATTGAGTCTGCACGACTTTGCATTCTATGCACTAGAGTTCTCAGCAGTACTGGTGTTTTCTGTTTCTTTGAAAGTACCCATCACCTTGGGTATGAAGCTGTATCTTATTGTGGTTTTGATTTGTATTTCTCCACAGATTATTAATGTTGGCCATCTTCTGCTGGTAGCAGGCCTTCCCTGGCCCCTGGGGCCCAGTCCCCAGTTCCTTGTTCTGCATGTCAAAGTGGCCAGCTCACGGGGTCGTGACGCAGGTTTGCGGTTTCCTGTTTATCTGCCTCAGACATATGTGCCTCTTTGGGAACATCTTGGCCTTCTCGGAGCTTCCTGATAAGGGACGGTCGCGGTAACCCAAAAGTAGTAGATGTTACTCCTCCCCCATTTTGGGTAAAATTTCCACTGCTGTCATAGAAGGTATATAAGGGAACGAACTTTGACAATAAAGGGTACACACTTCCTCCTGGATGAAGAACCTTGGTGTCCTGTGTATTTCTTAACCTCGCCGTCCCTCGCCGGACTCGGCTCCCATAGCCGGACGTGGCAATCTTCCTATGTGCTTCTCAGACATTCGTGTATCTTTTTTTTTGGAGAAATCTCTATGCAAGTCCTTTGCCCATTTTAATATTGGGTTGTTGTTTTCATATTGTTGAAATATAAGAACTCGTACATTATGGATATTAATTATCTCCTTATCAGATACATGATTTTCAAATGTTTCCTTGCATTCAGTGGGTTGCCTTTTCACTGTGATGATGGTGTCCCTAGAGGAATGAAGCTTTCAATCTTGATGTAGCCTAGTTTCTCTTTTTCTTTTGGTGTCTGTGCTTTTGGAGTCCTATCCAGGAAATAACTTCCAAATCCAATGTCATGAAATCATTCCCTTTTGTTTTTAGAGCCTTATACTTGTAGGTCTGACATTTGGTCTTCTATCCATGTTGATTTTTTTGTGTCTGGTGTCAGATAATTATCCAACTTCATTGTAAGAGCTTGTTTTCATCCTTGGTTTCTAAAGAGGTGGTAAAAACTACTTTCTGCCAGGTTTCAAAAGGACACAGCCAACAGGAGGGGAGATTAAAGGTTGCAGTCACTGTTCATACTTGGAGAGGTTGTCATAGACAAAAGAGAAGCAGCAAGGAGAACAAGCAAAATTAACTTGATAATTATAAATTACTTATTGGTTTTGAGGACTTATTTTGTCAGAATGGTAATCAGAGGGCCTGTATAGGTTCACAGGTGTAAGATGAATTCTTGGAAACTGTGTATAAGCCTGGATTATTTCAGGATTCAGAGGGAGGGGTTTAACCCAAGAGAGATGGATCCATCTTGGTGTGTCCTGTACCTTTATGGCCTTAGGAGTATATAAAATGACTGTGTAAGGTTCCTTCCATCTATGCCATAACTGTTTTGTTAGATCCACCTCCTTCCAGGTCTTAACTAGAACTTGGTCTGTTCTGTTGGCTTTCTTTTCTTCTGGAGCTCTATGGACTCTGCTGGGCATGGCCAATGAGCATTCCTGCATATTTGGTAAGTGGTTTGAACTCATCCCAAATGAATTAGATACTACAGAAGCTGATTAATTTCTGAGTCTAAAACCATATTTGCTGATAGAAAGCGTGGCCATATAAATCTCATATGGATGTAGGGATAGATGAACTTTCAAGAGTGTTTCTAACTCTAGTAGGGCAATGGGTATTAACTTTGGCCAGATTTTGGACATTGGCTGAGAAATCTTAGCTCAAGTCCTCATAAAGAAATGGTTGGCCCTTTCTTTTATGCTGAAAGATTGAGGGTGCCCAGTGGAATGTAGATAATATGTATCCCCAGTGCTTTTTGCTACTTACTGGGTAATTTGTGCCATAAAACCTGGGCCATTGTCACTTTGTAGGGATCTTGGTAAGACAAACAGGGGATGATTTCCTTTAGGAACATCTTTGCTATCTCCTGTGCTTTTTCTCCCCTTAAAGGGGTAAGTTTTATAGCCACCATATAAATGTATCTATGAGGATTAGGAATAGTTTATATCTTGTGAACATGGGCATATGGGTAAAATCTAGTTGTCAGTCTTCCCTTGTGTATGGTTCCTGGTGTTGAGCTGGTTCTATGAGGAGTGGTGGTAGCACATTTAGGTGTGCAAATAATAATTTTGGCTGAGTTGGTGAGTGGTATTTGGTATTCCAAAGTCCATAACACCCAAATGACCAAATTCCAATTGTAGCATCTCTTCCCATGTGGAAGGAATATATACTCCCTTTATGGCCTTCCATTGTAATCCCTGGGCCAAAACCAATTTGTTTTTTACACATAACCAAGGTCCAAACCAAACTTCCTTGTTCCTGATCCCATTTAGATTCCTCAGATTGTACTGCGAAGTGGGCAGGGTGTCAGTAGAAGGAAACAGAGTATCTCTGTAGAAGATTAGAGTGTTGTCCTTTTTTCCTTGTCAATCTACGTGGTATTTTCCCTGGGAAGCCAGATCTTTTTGATGTCATTTGCAATGGATTACACCTACTTGCTTCTGATAATTTTAGAGTAATTTTAGAATTTCTATCCTATGTTTAGTAGGAGAATTTTTTGCAGTAAACATTCCCCTGTCTTTCCAGTTAATTTCATGTGCAAGAAGCACCCCGAAGTCATATGTTGACAGTGTAGATATTGGCTCATTTGTCTTTGCATAGGACCAGTGGTGATGTTAGGGTGATGAGCTCAGGGTTTTGTGCCACCCATATATTCAAGAGGTGAATCCTAATTACTACAGCAAAGCGCACAGATATTGCTCCATTTAAACACATTTTCTTTGATTTATGTACAATTCTAGTTCTGGGTTTCTGGGATGTTGATCTGTAAGATCTTCACAACTGGTACAGGTAAGGGATCACACCTCCATGCGTGAATGAACCATGGTAGAAGATGTTTCTTGTGACAGAGGCAGGATCTTTAATATAACCTTGGGATTATCTAGAAGGACTATTTGATATTTATTCAGTCTACCTGATGCCAGTCAGAGATGTCCCTTTATCCAGGATTGCCTTTACCTGATGTGGAGTAGGAACTTCTAATCTGTTTCCTAGAATTAGTTTAGATGTCTTTTCCGTTAGTGTGGCTATGGTTCTCTCCACTTAGGCTAGGGGGTATCTACTGCTGGAAGGGTCTAGCTTCTCTGAAAACTAAGCTACAGGTTATTTTTTCCCAATATTTAGACTAGTACCCTTAAGGCTATTCCTCCCTTTTGAGACACATGAAGGAAGAAAGGTTTCTGTAGGTTATGGATGCCCAATGTAGGAGTTTCTGACTAAAGGAGCTTTATAGAGTTCAATTCCACTCCAAGGGCTCTCAATTTATTTCTTTAACTGCTACATCAAGGGTTTTGTCATGACCCCAAAGTTAGAAATCCAGATTCAGCAATCACTAGTCATCCTCATTAAGCCTCATATTTAATTTTTGGTCCCAGGTGGCGTGCTATTAAAGATTGCCTGAACCCTGTTTCTAGTCATCTGTATTTTTCCTGGGGTTAGAATCTATCATGCTGGGCATGCTGATGAATGTGTGTAATGTGAGGCACTCTGGAGGCTAAGGCAAGACGACAACAAGCTTAAGGACAGCCTCAGCAACTTAGCTAGGCTCTATCTCAACATAAAAAGGGGTGAGGATGTTGCTCAGTGGCTAAGTAACCCTGGGTTATTTTTTTGCAGATACACCCTCCCAAATAGAATATATCCTAAGAAACCTTGTATTGTGTTACCTGACCCAAGATTTAGATTCCCAGAAAACCCTTTCTCTTGGGAAATTTAGTTGCCAAATAGTATTTTGATCAGAGTTCTCTTTATCCAGCCTACAATTGAGAATGCCATCTACATATTGAAGGATGATTCTAGCCAGAAGACCCAAGTGTTTTGAATCCTTCATCAATACTTGGGCAAACAAATGGGGGCTGTATGTCCAGATAAGTTGTTTAGTGTGTGTTTCAAGATCTCCCTATTTGAGGCAAAAGGGTATCGGGAGTAGGATGCAGATGTGTAGAGTAGAAAGCCCCCTTGAGATCAAGGACAGTGCACCACTGAGTGGTAGATGGAACCTGGGACAGCAAGGTGTGTTTGTTACCATGGGGCAGAGGAGGATCATTGCCTTGTTGACCAACTTTAAATCCTGGAATTATCTATAGTCCCCATTTGGTTTAGGCCCCAGAAAATTGCAGTATTACAAGATAAACTGGCAATAAATTATAATTCTGTATTGTGAAGATGTAGATACAGTGGCTTGTAACCCATGCAGTACTTAGGAATATTGTCTATTGTATGAATAACTTGTCCCCTTGAATAATATCTGTGCCAGCTGTGCATCCAGGGCTTGTCATGGGATTCCTTTGTCTCAGACTTTGGATAAACCTCCCAAGGAACAGTAGGGGGTGACAAATACTGGAATTGTGATTTTACTGCTACTTCTGAAATTGGAGATGGGAGAAGCAGCACTGTGTCCCAAAGGAACTGCACTGACTCACCTGCCACCTCAAGAATTGCCCAGGTTTCCTCATGTGAAATGCAAATGGTTGTTAGGGGCATCTTTGTGCTCTTGGCCTTTCCAGTCTTCTTAAAATGGTCAGAGCTTGTGTCTTGATCCTTTCCCTCTTTCAGTGTCATGTGACGGGGTCATCCTCATATACAGATAAAGTGTGGGGCACAGGTGGGTCTTGGACTTGTGCACTTGGGTGCCAAATGTCCACTTCCCTTGCATTTGGAGCTACCCTACTCTCATTTGCTTCCTGCTGTATTATCACGAGGACTGAATCCTATCCTGTCAAGTGGTAGGTTTTTGCAGGAGACGCTGCTGACAGTGAGTGGGACATTTGAGCCTTTCTCTTATCCCTCCTTTTTCCTTAGCAGGTTTCTTCCAAGTCCCTGTCATATAAGACAGAGAAAATTATATCTATTAACTGATTTTTGAGGAGTCCAAAGTTTTATTTGAAGCTTTTTGAGTTTTGTCTGGATATCAGGGACAGACTGAGCTATAAAATGGTGTCCCATAGGGCTTGTCCTTCAAGGGAGATCTATCTAGGTTGGTGTAGTTTTAAAGATCTCATTAAGGGATGCATGGAATCTGCTTAATTTTCTTCTTTTCCTTGGGTAATCTCCTTGACTTTTTTCATAATGAACATGTATATATATATATATGTTTATTTGATTTTTATGTGGTTCTAAAATTGAACCCAGTGCCTCACATGTTCCAGGCAAGCACTCTACCAACTGAGCCCCATCCCTGAACATGTTTTTAATAAACATGTTCAGTTTTCAAAATGAATCTGCTGCATTTTAAGGGTTTTTTTCTGTATATATTGAGAGGACTGTATGATGATTCTCTAAAATCTACAGGTGTGAGGAAGTACATTTATTAATTTGCATATGTTCAGATCAGTATTCTGTTATATTCTTGGAGTGAAACCAGTTTAGTTAGGGTGTACAATCTTCTTAATATGTTGATGAATATGATTTGCTAATATTTTATTAAGAATTTTTCATTTAAGTTCAGCAGGGATGTTATTCTCTACTTTTCTTTCCTTGATGTTCCCTTACCTGTTTTGGGGTGTCCGAGTGATATCTGACTTCATATTATATATTTGGAAGTGTTCCATCTTTCTATTTTTTAATTCTTTAAATTTCTATTAGAATTTTGCTTTTAAAAAATCCCTCTATTTCTGGACTTTTTGGAAGGCTTTGTATTACTGCTTCTATCTCATTGTGGTTGGTATGTTTAGTTTTTATATATTGTCAGTTTAATTTTTGTAGGCCATATATGTTTAGAAATAGGTACATATTTTCCTGGTTTCCCAATGTATTGGACTATAAATTTTCAATACATTCCCTAATAAATCTTTGGATGTCTATGGTGATTTTTCCTCTTTCATGTCTAATTTTATGAATTTGGGTTTTCTTTCTTTTGGACAAGGTTTACTTATTCCAAGAACCAGCCCTTCATTTCATTGATCATTTGTATTGTCTGTTGTATTGATTTCAGGGATAGTGTTCATCATTTCCTTCCTTCTTCTGATTTTGGAGTTGGTTTCATTTCAGGGTGTTGGGATGCGTCATTTTCTTTACTAATCTCCCTTTGACTTTTAGGAAACCCTCTCCAACTTTCTTTTCTTTTCATACACAGACACCACGTTTTCTTTGTCCATTTGTCTGCCAATGCCAGGCTGATTCCATATTGTGGCTTTTGTAAATTGTACTGGTATGTATGTATGATAATGGTATAAAGGTTTCATTCTTGGAAGATAGTAATCTATGCCATATAGTGGTTCTATTCCTAGTCTCTCAAGCAGTATCTATACTAGTTTCTATTGTGGTTTTACTCATTCACATTTCTACAAACAGTATGTACATGTTGCCTTTTTCCCCATATCCTCTCCAGCATTTATTATTTGTGTTACTGGTGAGTATCATTCTGAGTGGAGTGAGATGAAATTTTTATGTTGTGTTGGTGTGCATTTCCCTACTTGCTAGAGATGTTGAACATTTTTTTCATGTATTTATTAGGAATTTGTATTTCTTCTTTTGAGAAGTGTTTGTTTAGTTCTTTTACCCATTTATTAATTGTGTTATTTTTTTAAAGGTGCTTAATGTTTGACTTCTTTATATTAATGCCCTATATGAGTAGCAGGTGATAAAGATCTCCCATCTGAAGGTTCTCTTTTTGTGCTCTTATTTGTTTACTTTGCTGTGCAAATGCTTTTAAATTTGATGCTATCCCACTTTTGATTTTTTTTGTTTTATTTCTTGTGCTTTAGGAGTCTTGTTAAGAAAGTTGCTTCCTATGTCAACATGTTAAAGTGTTAGGCCCCTATATTCTTCTATTAGTTGCAGAGTTTCTGGTCTAATTCCTCTTTGAGTTAACTTTTGTGTAGGATCAGGATTTATTCTTAAACACACAGATATCCAGTTGTGAGCACCATTTGTTACAAAGGCTGTCTTTTCTCCAATGTATTCTGCTAGAACCTTTGTCAGGGATTAGATGACTGCAACTGAATTGGTCTGAATATGTCTTCTATACTGTATAGTTAGTTTGTATGTCTGCTTTCGTGCCAGTACCATGTTGTTTTTGTTACTATAGATCTGTGGTAACATTTGAAGTCAGATATTGGGATGCCTTTATCGTTGCTTTTTTGGTTTAAAATTTCTGTAGCTGTATGGCTCTTTTATTTTTCAACCTGAATTTCATGTCTATTTTATTTAATTTTGTGAACAATGCCTGGTATTTTTATCTTGGTTCCATTGAATTTGTATATTGCATTTGGTAGTATGGCCATGTTAATCATATTAATTCTGTCTATTCATGAACACATGAGCTATGAGGCTTTCCATCTTCTTGTGTCTTCCACAGTTTCTTTCTTCAATGTTTTATAATTTCATTGCAGAAGTTTTTCACCTCCTTGGTAAGATTAATCCTGAGTATTGTAGTTTTTAAAATACATTCTTAGTTGTATACAGACACAATACCTTTTCTTTATTTATTTGTTTTTATGTGGTACTGAGGATTGAACCCAGTGCCTCACACATACAAGGCAAACATTCTATCAACTGAGATACAACCCTAGCCTGGTATTTTAGTTTTTGAAGCTGTTGTGAATAGGATTGTTTTTCTATTTTCTCTATCATTAAATTCATTATTGATATAAATGTTTGATTTTTATTGTTGATTTCATAACCAGTTACTTTGGTACATTTTTTAAAAGCTCTTGCAGTCTTTTTGTTGAAGCTTTTTTTTTATTTTCTAAGTATAGGATCATATCATTTGTAAAGATTGATATTTTGACTTCTTTTCTCCTATTTTTATTTTTTAAATTTCCTTCTCTTGCCTGATTTCTCTCAATGGAATTGCTAGTATAATCTTAAATAAAAGAGTTAAGGGTGGATATTCTTGTCTTGTTGCAGATTTAAAGGAAATGCTTTTGGTTTTTCCCCATTTACTAAGATGTGCATTTCCTGTTTTCATATGTAGACTTTTTAATCTTGAGGTAGCTTGCTTCTACCTCTAGTTTCTTCAGTATTTTTTTTTCTTTTATCATTAATGGGTGCTGATGTTTGTTGAGAGCTTTCTCTGCATCTATAGAGGAGATGGTTTTTGACTGTAATTCTGTTTATATAAGGACTTATATTTACTGATTTTCATTTGTCCAACATCCTTATGTCCCTGTGATAAAACCAACTTGGTCAACATGTATAATCTTCTTAATATGTTGTTGAATATGATTTGGTAATATTTTTAAAGAATTTTTGCACCTAAGTTCATCAAGGATATTGGTTTATAGTTTTCTTTCCTTGATATGTCCTTATCTGAATGATTCTGGAAGTGTTTCATCTGTTGTTTTTTCTAGGAATAATTCAAAAGGCATTGGCATTAATTTTCTTTAAAATTCAGCTGAGAATCCACCTGGACCTGTGCTTTTCTCTGTTGGAGGGACTTCTGTAAATGCTTCTATTTCTTGCTAGTTATTGGTCCATCTAGGTTTCTGTGTCCTATTGATTTAATTTTGACATGTCATAGTTTTCTAGAAATGTGTCTATTTCTTCTAGATTTTCCAACTGATTGGAGTATAAATTTTCAAAATAGTCCCTCTGGTTTCTGTGATGTCTCTGGTGATTTCTCCTTTTGCATCTCTAATTTTGATCTTCTCCCCTGCCTTCTTAATTTTGGTTAGTTAACCTGCAAGGTGAGAATCTTGCAAGCACAACATAGTTGTTTTTTTTCCTCATTTGTTCTATGAGCTTATATCTTTGAGTTGAAAAGTTGAGACTGTTTATGTTCAGTGTTATTACGGAGATATGTTTATTAATTCTCACCATATTTTTCTCATGTTTAATTTGTTCCTGTTTCTCATTTGCTTAGCTATTCTTCAAATGAGATTTATCCATCTGTGAGCTCTGTAGTTTGTTTTCATTTTCTCCAGTTGTATTTCTTGAAGGAGTGTCAGTTGTGCTGGTTTAATACTTATGAATTCTTTTAGGTTCTACTTATCTTGGAAGGTTGTATTCCTTCTTTGATCCTGACAGATAGTTTTACTGGGTATAGCAAGCTAGGCTGATGGTTATTCTCCTTCAGGGATTGTAACATACCTTCCCAATCCCTTCTTCAATTTAGAGTTTGACCTGTGAAATGATAAAGTAATTCTTCCTGGCCTCTAAAAGGGACTTGATGTTTCTGTTTCAAACTTTTAAAACATTTCACTGACTCTGTATGTTAGGCTTTTTAATTGTAATGTGTTATGGAGAGATTTTTTTCGAATGTTGTCCTTTGAGGCTTCTGAATGCTTCCCAAACGTGGATGTCCTTCTCCTTCTCAACATTCAGGAAATTTTGTTATTAATTCCATGAAGTTGTTATCCATGCCATTATCCTGCATCTCCCCACCCTTCCCTGCCAGTGATTCTTAAATTTGGTGACTTAATGTTATCCTAGAGTTCTTGTGTATTCTGGTCATGGTTATTTATTTTCATTAATACTGTCTGAATGCTCAAGGCTGACCACTTTGTCTTCCCACTCTGAGATCCACCTTATTCATGTTCCACTCTGTTAGAGAGACTTTCAAGAGAACATTTTATTTGCTCATTTTGCCTTTTCTTACCAAGATTCCTTTTTGTTTCTTTTTCAATATAACTATCTCATTATTGAATTTCTCATTAATATCCTGTACTCACTTCCTTAATTCATTCAGTTCTTTTTTTTCCTTTACGTTATTTATTATTGTATGGTTCTGAGGATCAGACCCAGTGTCTCACATGCACCAGGCAAGCACTCTAGCACTGAGCTATAACTCCAGCCCTTCATTTGGTTCTTTTAAGTGTTGTTGAATTCATTGATAATTTTTTTTAAAAATATTTAATTTTTTTTGTTGTAGTTAGAAACAGTACCTACTTTTTATTAATTCATTTTTCTGTGGTGCTGAGGATTGAATCCTGCACCTTACATGTGCTAGGCAAGCACTCTACCACTGAGTCACAAATCCAGCTCCCATTGATAATTTTTTAAAAGTACTTTTTAGTTGTAGTTGGACACAATGCCTTTATCTTATTTGCTTTTATGTGGTGCTGAGGATTGAACCTAGTGCCTCTCACATGCCAGGAGAGCGCTGTACCACTGAACCACAACCCCAGTCCCATCATTGATCATTTTTATAATTGTTTCTTTGAATACTTTATAAGGTATTTCATGAATTTCAGTATCACTGAAGTCAGTTGAGTTATAAAGCATAGGAGTTAATCATGTTACCTTGTTTTTTCATGTTTCTTGTATTCCTGTGCTGGGTTTTGTGCATTTCTCTTCCATTAGAGTGTGGTCCTATTTAGGGCATATCCTGCTATTGGCATTGTGTTCAGGAATATCAGGGTGTTTGGAATTTTTCAATATATTTTGAAGTGTGTTTTGAAGTAACTTTCTCTAGTAGTTCTGTGGTGATGACCAGTGTACTTTAATGTAATGTGTATTGTGGCAGAGCTTGAGGATTCCACTTTCCCCTGTAGGTCTCACAAGAGTGGGATTCTTGTAGACCATGCAGTCCTGCAATTGTGTTTTATATGGTGGACTATGAAGGTGTGCCCTCCGTGATCGCTCTTCACTTAACGAGACTATATCCTAAAGGAGTATGGAAGCTGTCTACATTAAGACTCCTTGTAGGTGTGGTCTCCACAGTATAACCCAAGTTAACTGCCTGTGTTTCTGTCATCCTGGGTGGGATCTGAGGTCTCCACCTAACTGTTCCTACTTGGGGCCTGGTCATCAGTCTGGCGATTTTCTTCACCTAGGTTTTATATTAATATATCTTTGACGTTCAAGTGGGGTTCATGGGTAGTGCAAGGTGCTCTGTCTCTGGAAGTAGCTCATTGGAGATTCTCTGCTCTTTGAGTTTATCGTGTCCCAGTGGGTTCCTAGCAACTCACAGAGAAAGAAGAACAACAGTAACAACCGCCCAACCTGTATACAGCACTGAAACACATACCCAGTGCCGAGTGTGACACCTACAGCACTGACTGCCACAAAAAGAGGAATGGCAGGCTTAGCAACTGCCAACAGCGATAGCAGTGAAATAATTACCTTGAAGAAGATCCACCTTCAGAAACACACCAGGTGTCAGCTAATCTATCTGCAGTGCTTAACAACCGTGGCACCTTGGAGGGTGGCGGGGTTAGGAATTTAGAAACTAAACAGTTCTAAAGGATCATAAAATATAGAGTTCATTAAGAGAAAAGGAAATGGGATGTGAAGGCAAAATAAATGTTAGAATTTTCACAGTGTGAACAGAGAGCAGAATAAATGTAAGAAGGAGGAGGACAAGAAGTAAAGGAAACTAAAGAGAGAAAGAAATAGCAAGAGAAACTGGCTGTTGAGAGGGAGAAGAGAGTTTGTTAGAGACAATAGACACAAACAAAATTCCCCAAGTAAACAAAAACTCTAATCCTCAAATGAGAAAACACAGAAAATTAATGAACATAAAACTGAGAAAAAGGAAACAAGTATATCCACAAATCAAGTAGCAGAATAAGAACACCAAGAAAACAAAAACAAACAAACAAACAAATAAATGAAAGGAGAAAGAGAATGGGAAATCACAATGAAAATAGCTGTTTGAGCTCAGGTGGTGAAACCTGTTGCATTGCTTATGCAGCACTGCTCTTCTTCCTGGACTGTGTACCCCTTGGAGCAAACAAGGACCTGGGGATGTTAAACAGATTTTTTGTGCTCCTCCCTGGGCTGTCAGCTGTAGTGAAGTGGAATTGAAGCTGCAAGTAATAGCTTGCAGGTTCCCTTCTCACGTGTATAAGGTAGGATAGAATGGGAGTGTCAAGTGGAGTTTTCTCCAGACTACAACAGACCCAAATCCATGCAGAGTTACAAGTGGGAAGTACTTGTGGTCAGGGCTTAGCTATAGTCAGGTGTTAGGAGTTTGTTGTGGTTATTTGCTTTGGAGAGGTCAGATCAACATATCCCCAGGGCTGGGCAGATGCTGATCCTCTGATGGCCTTCCTAAAATTTCTTCTGGTATTGTGGGTGTCAACCTCCCCAGGTTGTACACACTTCACTGACAGTGAATGTGGCCTTCCCAGACTCAGTCTCACAGTGAAATCTCCGGATAACATCACACACACACACACACACACACACACACACACACACACACACCTCTTCAGTTTCCTGACACACTTCAACTGGTCATGTGAGCCACCAGACTGAAAGGGAAGGTGAATTGCACTCCTGTCCGTATCTCTGAATTGAATCCCTCTGGGTACGATTTTCTCCATGCTTGTTTCAGTCACCTTCTGGTAGGTGCTTGTCTGGTCAGTGTAGCAGTATTAGCTGTGATCTCCTGGGTTCCTGCAGGAGGAAGCTGCAATGTAGTTTCTTCAGAATGTCTCAGCTCAGTTGTGTGTTTGGCAGTTGAGAATCACAGAGCACTTTTCAAACACCAGTTGGCTGTGTGGGCCATTTCAGAGGCTCTGCTGCTCTGCAGGTTTCCCGTGCCAACATTATCCTTTGTTTGTGTTATCCCTCCCCTCTGTGGGGTGGCAGTGCCACTATAACACACAGATGGCACTGGCTTGGCTCCAGTGTATCTTTTCTTTTCCTTTGTTCAATGCACCATACTTCTTTCTAGAGTAATTACACTAATTTGCACTCCCACAAACAACACATGAGTATACCTTTTTTTCCCCAATATTCTAGTCAACACTTAATATTTGTATTTTTGATAAGTGCCATTCTGCCTGGAGTGAGATGAAATATTAGTTTTGATTTGCATTTCTCTAATAACTAGTAATGATGTTTGTTGATTGATTGTATTTCTTCCTCTCTAAGGTATCTATTCAGTTCCTGAGACCATTTATTGATGGGGTTATTTGTAGTTTTGGTGTTTTTAATTTTTTGTGATCTTATACATCCTAGAGATTAGTGCTACTCTGAGGTGCATGCAGTAAAGATTTTCTCCCATTCTGTAGTCTCTCTCTTCATGTTATTGTTTCCTTTACTGAGAAGAAGGATTTTAGTTTGAGTCCATCCCATTTTTTGATTCTTTATTTTATTTTTTGTGTATTAGGAGTCTGGTTAAGGAAGTCAGGTCCTGAGCCAACATGTGGAGAATTGGTCCTTCTTTTTCTTCTATTAGGAAAAAGGTCTCTGTTCTAGTACCTAAATCTTTAATCCACTTTGAGTTTATTTTTGTGCAGGATGAGGGGTAGAAGTTTAATTTTACTTTTCTACATATGGATTTCCAGTTTTCCCAGCACCATGTGCTGAATAGACTATTTTTTCTCCATTGTCTGTTTTTGGTGCCTTTGTCCAGTATGACATTATTGTTCCTTTTCAGTATAATTTGAGGTCCTGTATTGTGATGCCTCTAGCATTGCTCTTTTGCTCAGAATTTCTTTGACTATTATGGGTATTTTTTCAAATGGATTTTAGAACAGCATTTGCTAGTTCTGACAGGAATGTCATTGGCATTTTTATGGGCATTGCATTGAATCTTTATAATGCTTTTGATAGTACAACCATTTTAATTATTAATTCTGACTATCCAAGAACATGGTAGGTCTTTCCATTTTCTTGTGTGCTCTTCAGTTTCTTTCTTTTGTGTTCTATAATTTTCATTTTAATGGTTCTTTACCTCCTTTATTAGATTAGTTCCCAAGTATTTTTTGAGGTTATTGTGATAATTTTCCTAAATTTACTTTTGGCATATTCATTATTGAGTATATTGTAAAGTGATTGATTATTTACATTGATCTTGTATCCTGCTAAATTTTTAATCAGCTCTAGAAGTGTTCTGGTGAATTTTTTTTTGTTTTCTAAATATATGATCATGTCATCAACAGAGATAATTTGAGCTTTTCATTTCCTATTTGTATCCCTTAAATTTTCTTCTCATGCCTGATTACTCTAGCTAGAGTTTCACAAACTACGTTGAATAGGATTGGTGAGAGTGGACATTCTTCTATTGTTCCTATTTTTAGAGCAGATGTTTTCATTTTTTCTCTGTTCAGTATGTTATTGCCCAGGGATTTGTCATCTGTATCTTTTACAATGTCAAAGGAGGTTTCTTCTATCCCTAGTTACTATAGTGTTTTAAACATGAATGGATGCTATATTTTTTCAAATGCTTTTTCTGCAATTATTGAGATAATCATAGTTCTTTTCCTTAACCCTGTTTATGTGGTGAATTACATTTATTTATTTCCACATATTGAACCAATCTCACATCTTTGGGATGAAACCTACTCGATGGTTTCTTCATGTTTTTGATGTGTTTTGCCCATATTTTATTAACAAATTTTGCATTTGTGTTCATCAAGAATTTTTGGATGGGAGGTGTCCCATAAAAGCTCATGTGTGAGACATTGCAAGAAGGATTAGAGGGAAAACAATTGGGTTATGAGATCTTTAAACAACCAGTGAATTAATTCCACTGATTAGATTAACTGGGTGGTAACTGAGTGTGGGTAGGATGTGGCTCTCACACAGGATTGTTTTGGGATCTCAAGGAAGACATTAGAGAACAAATACATGCAGTAAAATATCACTTTGACAATGAGCTACATAAACAAATCCAACAAGAAAAAGATCACTTCTATAGGGAGATAGAGGTTCCAAAAAAAAAAACAAAAAACAAAAAACCAGAAATCCTTGAAATGAAAGAAATAAGAAACCAAATAATAATCTCAAATGAGAGCATCACAAACAGAGTTGGCCACTTAGAAGATAGGACATCAGGCAATGAAGATAAAGTATATAATGAAAAGAATGTAGATAGCACAGTGAAAATGATAAGAAACCATGAGCAGAACATCCAAGAAATATGGGATAGCATCAAAAGACCAAATTTAAGAGTTATTGGGATAGAGGAAGGCAGAGATGTCCAAACCAAAGGAATGAGCAATCTGTTCAATGAAATAATATCAGAAAACTTTCCAGATATGAAGAATGAATTGCAAACCAAATTCAAGAAGCCTACAGAATGTTGAATGCATAAAATCACAACAGATCCACACCAAGAAACATTATAATGAAAATGCCCAACATACAGAATAGGGAGAGAATTTAAAAGCCACAAGAGAAAGGAATCAGATTACATACAGGAGGAAACCAATTAGAATAGCAACAAATTTTTCAACACAGACTCTGAAAGCTAGAAGATCCTGGAACAACATATTTCAAACTCTGAAAGATAATGGGAGCCAAACAAAAATCTTGTATCCAGCAAAATTAAGTTTCAGATTCAAAGATGAAATAAAAACTTTCTATGATAAAAAAGTTTAAAAGAATTTATAGCTAGAAAACCGGCACTACAAAACATCTTGGCAAAATATTTCATGAAGAGGAAATGAAAAACAACAATAAAAACCAGCAGAGGGAGGTAGTACACTAAAGGAAAAACTAATCAAAGAGGAAATCCAAGTCAAGTTAAATAACAAAAATAAACAAATATGGCTGGAAATACAAACCATGTCTCAATAGTAACCCTAAGTGTTAATGGCTTAAACTTACCAATCAAAAGACATAGGCTAGCATATTGCATTAAAAAATATTCAACAATATTCTGCCTACAGGAGACTCATCTGTTAAAAAAGACTTACACAGACTGAAGGTGAAAGGTTGGGAAAAATCATACCACTCACACAATCTGCAGAAGCAAGCAGGGGTTTCCATGCTCATATCAAATAAAGTAGACTTCAAGCCAAAGTTAATCAAAAGGGATAAAGATGGATATTACATACTGCTCAAGGGAACCATACACCAACAAAACATAACAATCATAAATATATATGCCCCAAATAATAGTGTAGCTATGTTCATCAAACAAACTCTTCTCAAGTTCTAGAGTCAAATTGACCACACCACAATAATTTTGGATAACTTTAACACACCTCTCTCACCACTGGATAGATCTTCCAAACAAAAGTTGAATAAAGAAACTATAGAGTTCAATAACACAATTAATAATTTAGACTTAATGGACATATATAGAATATTTCAACATGCATCAAGTGGATACACTCTCTTTTGAGCAGCATATGGATACTTCTCTAAAATAGAACATATACTATGCCACAAAGCAACTTTCAGCAAATAAAAAAAGGGATACTACAATGCATTTTATCACATCATAATGGAATAAAATTGGAAATTAATGATAAAATAAAAAATAAAAATTTCTGAATCATATGGAGACTAAACAATATGGCACTTAATGAACAATGGGTCATAGAAGACATCAAGGAGGAGATTTAAAAATTCTTAGAGGTAAATGAGAACATAAACTCAACATATTAAAATCTCTGGGACACTGTGAAAGCAGTTCTACGAGGAAAGGTCATTGCATGGAGTTCATTCCTTAAAAAAAGGAAAAGTCAACAAATAAATGACCTCACTTTACATCTTAAAGCCCTAGAAAAAGAAGAACAAATCAACAGCAAAAGCAAAAGAAGGCAAGAAATAATTAAAATTAGAGCTGAAATCAATGAAATTGAAACAAAAGAAACAATTTAAAAAATAAACAAAACAAAAACTTGGTTCTTTGAAAAAAATAAATAAAATTGACAGACCTTAGCTAATGAAGAGGAGAGAGAGAGAACTCAGATTACCAGCATATGTGATGAAAAAGGTAATATCACAACAGACACTACAGAAATACAGAGGATAACTAGAAATTATTTTGAGAAATTATACTCCAATATAATAGAAGACATTGAAGGCATCAACAAATTTCTTAAGTCACATGACTTGCCCAGAATGAATCAGGAAAATATACACAATTTAAACATACCAATATCAAATGGGGAAATAGAAGATGCCATCAGAAGACAATCAACGAAGAAAATCCCAGGACTGGGTGGATACACAGCCAAGTTCTACAAAACCTTTAAAGAAGAATTAATACCAATAGTCTACAATTTATTTCAGGAAATAGAAAAAGATGGATCACTTCCAAACTCATTCTATGGGGCCAATATCACCCTGATACCAAAACTTGGCAAAGACATACCAAAGAAAGAAAACTTTAGACCAATATCTCTAATGAACATAGATGCAGAAATTCTCAATGAAATTCTGGCAAATTGAATACAAAGACATATCAAAAAGATTGTGCACCATGATCAAGTGGGATTCATCCCTGGGATGCAAGGTTAGTTCAACATAAGGAAATCAAAAAATGTAATTCATCACATCAATAGACACAAAGATAAGAATCATATGATCATCTCAATAGATGCAGAAAAAGCATTTGACAAAATACAGCATCTTTACATGTTCAAAACACTAGGAAAACTAGGGATCACAGGAACATATCTCAACATCGTAAGGGCTATCTATGCTAAGTCTCAAGCCAACAACATTCTTTTTTTAAAAAAAATTTCTTAGATGTTGATGGACCTTTATTTTATTCATTTATTTATATGCAGTGCTGAGAATCGAACCCAGTGCCTCACACATGCTAGGCAAGGGGTCTACCACTGAGCCACAATCCCATCCCAGACCAACAACATTCTAAATGAAGTAAAATTGAAGGCATTCCCTCTAAAAACTGGAAGAAGACAGGGATGTCCTCTTTCACCAGTTATATTCAACATATTTCTTGAAACACTGGCCAGAATAATTAGACAGATGAAAGAAAGGGATACACATAGGAAAAGAAGAACTCAAATTGGCACTATTTGCTGACTATATGATTCTCTACATAGAAGACCCAAAAAGCACCACCAGAAAACTTCCAGAACAGTAAATGAATTCAGCAAAGTATCAGGTTATAAAATCAACACCCATAAATCAAAGGCATTTCTGTATGTCAGGGATAAATCCTCTGACAGGGAAATGAGGGAAACTATCCCATTTACAAAAACCTCAAAAAATAAAAAATAAAATCTTGGGAATCAACTTAATAAAAGAGGTGAAAATCCATACAATGAAAACCGTAGAACCCTAAATAAAAAAATCAAAGAAGACCTTAGAAGATGGAAAGATCTACTTTGCTCTTGGATAGGCAGCATTAATATTATCAAAATGACCATACTACCAAAAGCACTATACAGATTTAATGAAATTCTGATCAAAATCTCAATGGTATTCCTCATAGAAATAGAAAAAAACAATCATGAAATTCATCTGGAAAAGTCCTTAGCAGGAAGAGGGAAGCAGGATGCATCACTACACCAGAACTTAAACTATACTACTGAGGAATATTAACAAAAACAGCATGGTATTGGTACCAAAAGAGATTGGTAGACCAATGGTACAGAATAGAGGACACAAAGACTAACCCAAAAAATTACAATTATCTTATATTAGACAGAGGCCTAAAAACATGCATTGGAGAAAAGATAGCATCATCAACAAATGGTTTTGGGAAAACTGGAAATCCATATGCAACAAATGAAATTAAACCCCTATCTCTCACCATACACAAAACTCAACTCAAAGTGGATCAAGGACCTAGGAATTAAACCAGAGACTCTGTATCTAACAGAAGAAAAAGTAGGCTCTAATCTTCATCATGTGGGATTAGGCCCCAACTTCCTTAATAAGACTCCTATAGCACAAGAATTAAAATCAAGAATCAATAAATGGGGTGGATTCAAACTAAAAAGGTTCTTCTCAGCAAAAGACACAATCTCTGAGGTGAACAGGGAGCCTACATCCTGGGTGCAAAATTTTACCCCTCACACATCCTAGTTAGAGCACTAATCTCTAGGGTATATAAAGAACTCAAAAAGCTAAACAATGAAAAAAATAACCCAATCAATAAATGGGCTAAGTATCTGAACAGATACTTCTCAGAAGAGGATATTCAAACAACAAATATATTTTGTTCATCATCTCTAGCAATTAGAGAAATGCAAATCAAATCTACTACCATCTCACTCCAGTCAGAATGGCAGCTATTATGCATACAAACAAAAATAAGCGTTGGCAAGGATGTAGGGGAAAAGGCACACTCATACACTGTTGATGGAACTGCAAATTGATGCAGCCAATATGAAAATCAGTATGGAGATTCCTTGGAAAACTGGGAATGCAAGCACCATTTGACCCACCTATCCCTGTCCTCAGTCTATACCCAAAGGACTTCAAAACAGCATACTACAGGGACACAGCCACATCAATGTTTATAGCGGAACAATTCACAATAGCTAAACTGTGGAGCCAACTTAGATACCCTTCAGTGGATGAATGGATAAAAAAATGTGATATATATATATATATATATATATATATATATATATATATATATATATATATACACACACACACAATGGAATATTACTCAGCAATAAAAGATAATAAAATCATGGCATTTGCAGGTAAATGGATGGTATTGGAGAAGATAATGCTTAGTGAAGTTAGCCAATCCCCCCAAAACAAATGCCAAATGTTTTTCTCTGATATCAGGAGGCTGATTCATAATGGGGTAAGGAGGGGGAGCATGGTAGGAATAGATGAATTCTAGAAAGGGCAGAGGGGTGGGAGGGAAAGGGAGGGGACAGAGGATTAGCAAGGATGGTGGAATGTGATAGACATCATTATCCAAAGTACATGTATGAAGACAAGAATTGGTGTCAACATAATTTATTTACAAACAGAGATATGGAGAAGTGTGCTGTATATGTGTATTAAGAATTGTAATGAATTCCACTGTCACTTATTTTTTAAAAAATCAATAAAAAAGAAAATGTTGAGAGGCTAGAGGGAAAAATACTCATTAGATTTTAAAAATTGCAATTAATTTCTGAATTTTTATCAGAAAAATACTGTATATGAGAAGAGAGTGAGATGGTGCATTCAAAGGCTGGGATGGAAAATTTGTCAACCAAGAATTCTTTTTTAAAAAAATTTAATGTTTTTATTAGTATCTTACACAATAGTGAGATTCCATTTGGCATATTTATACCTGTATATAACATAATTGCTACATTTCAAATTTTATTTACATCCCCTTTCACTCCCCTCTTCCCTCTCTCCAGTCCCCCTCCCTTATTCTATGGATCTTCCTTATATTCACTTACTGTTTCTTAATTAGTCCATCATACTTATGCATAAAAGTGGAAATAATTGTGATACATTCATATATATCATAGCATAATTTGGTCAATTCCATTTTGCAGTTCCTCTCCTTTCCTGTTCCTCTCCTGTTTTGATCTCCTTCCTCTACTCTACTTTCTAACTTTGGTTTAATCCCCCTTTATTCCTATTTCTTCCTGCCTTCTGCTTTTTATTTTATGTTTAGTTAATTTATTTACTTACTCATTTATTGTCAACCAAGTATTTTGTATCCAAAATGAAGCTGATTGTAATACAGAGGGAGTTAATGACCTCTCTGAAGCTTCATTTCCTTTTGTAAAATGGAGATTGAAGTCATTGTCTTATGGAGTTGTTGTGAGGATTATATAAAGGTGAATGGAAATACCTAGCATATGTCTGCCACACTGTTCAGAGATTTGTAGATTTTACTGATTTATTTCAAAGATTGTCATTTTATTTTTGAGGATCTAGAGATGTATTTTAATTAATAAAGCCAATAAATATTTTTTACCCAGGGGAAAAAATGAAGTTGACCCAATAGCATTTCCAGATGCAATATAGAATTTTTGACTAGCAAACCTGCATTTTAATGAATACTAAAGGAAGTTTGCAGTGTGAAAGAAAATGTTGATAATGGTCAGTCATTTTCACTTGGTGAAATGAGGAATAAGAAATGACATATTAAGATGTCATAAAGTAGTATGTGAATACTTTTTCTCTTTACTGGATTCAAGAGGTATAAAGATGTATGAAGTTTTGCAGTATTTTGTTGATGACTTTCTATGATAGATAACCACATAGCTATTGGCACTTGCTGGCTCAGGGTGCCAGGGGCACTATGGGGAGAGCTGCTTAATGCTACAATCTGAGAGCCCCTGGCACTCCAGCCTCAGAGCTTCTAATACTAACAGAGATAACCAAAATACTTTTCCTTTTTGTGAAGCATTTAAGTTGGCCAAAAGAAACCTCAGATGATTGGTAAAGAAGCAAGATTGGAACCTTGGAATGAATCAGGTAGTACACTAAACCACAATTATTATACTCGTCACTGTCAAACACCTGCATTAAAAAATCAATTTGGGTTAAGAATGTACTAGATGAAGCAGTGAAAAGGATCAATGTTATTAATAACTGACAATTAAGGATGCATGTTCTAAAAGTCTATGAGGAAATTGAACATACAAACACCACATCTGCATAAGTAAATAAGGAAAGAGTACATTAGGCAGAGATGAATGTAAAAAGTCATGGAGACAGCTTAGGTTTACTTAAGGGTGGGGCATAGAAGTGTGGATGGGGTGATTGGCTAAAGGGTAAGGGATTTCTTTTTGAGCTGAGGAGAATGTTCTAAATTTTATTTTGGTGATGACTGAAAGTTCTATGAATTTAATCATTGCTGTGATTGTGCCAAATTATACCACCACCACGTGTGTATTATGTGAATGTCTTTCTAAACTGTTTTCTAATGACTGACACAAAAGTAGTAAGATATTCAGAGCAGGCCATGTTTCAACTGCTTGGTCAAGTTGGGAAAGCCTGGCCAAGACCTACAAACCCATCGACTCTCACCAATCCTGCCCATTAAACAGAGACCAGGAGGACCTCCCACAATTTTGAGTTGCAATAAAAGTGCATCCATAAGAAGTGATTGATTCCTTATGGTCACTGTCAGAAAGCAGAGAATGTCATTAATAGTGAAACTGAAGTTTTGAGATGAAACTTGATTCTCTACTTCTATGGCAGGTGAGGTCTGATGGAGGCAGGCACCATGCAGCCATGGGTCATGCTTGCCACCCATACTTCAACCCACCTGACCTCCATTCTACTACTCTGCCAGTCTGCTGCTCCACAGCTACTGCTTGGCATGGACCATAGGCCAGCTGCACAGCTTGGCAACTGAGGTGTCATGTCACGCCTCCCTTTAAAAAAGTACCCCTGGGATTCCACCTCTTGGTTCCCCTTTTTCCTCCAAGAGAAGTCTTTTCTGCTGTCCTTTAATAAACTTCTATTTTCCACTCTGACCTTGCCTCAGCGTGCTTCTCTGGTGTTATTCTTCAACATTGGGGAAGCAAGGACTCGTCACGGGTCAACAGAGGTAACATATTGGAGGTTCCCAACCAAGATTCTACACTGAGGTATCCTTTGTTCTCCTGCCCTCTTCCCTTCATCTCTTTCTTTTCAGCTTACCAGACTAGGCCCAGGAATGCTTGGTGGGATGGCCAAAAGGTGGGAAACAGTGGCCTGAAGATCTACAGGTTCTTTGGCCCAGAAACTTCTTCCCTGTTCCTCTTCCTGTATGCCCCAAGAATTTCACTTTTGTTTCTCAGCCAGCTTTTGAGAGGGAGGGACTACTTGCAACTGAGCAGCTTGCGGGTCTTGCAAGGTTGCCCAGACTGGCCTTCAACTTGGGACCCTCCTGCCTCAGTAGCTGGGTCTGCAGTCATCCAGAAGGATTTAAACAAGAAAAGCATCAGGAGTTATGACCGGAGGAAGCCAGGGAAGAAATGCGATGGCTTCAAAAACCCTGGTGAACACACAAGAAAAGGCAAAATGTCCCATCTGCCTAAAGAATTTAACAGAGCTACTGACTCTAGGCTGTGGTCACAGCTATTGCCAAACATGCATCTCTAGGAACAAGAAGTCTGTGACCAGCCCAGGAGGGGAAAACAGGTGTTTCATATGTAGTATCAGGAACTTATTTGGAAATACCAAAGCTAATCAGCCTCCAGCTGAAGTAGCAGAAGGACTCATGGAAGTCACATTGAGTCCTAGCACTGTGCAAAATGCAGACTTATGTGCACGCCATGGAGAGAAACTCCTACTCTTCTGTGTGGAGGATAGGAAGGTAATTTGCTGGCTTTGTGAGCGTTCTCAAGAGCACCGTGGGCACCGAACATTACTCATGGATGAAGTGACCAAGGAATGTCAGGACAAGCTCCAAGCAGTTCTCAAGAGGCTGAGGAAGGAACAAGAAGAAGCTGAGAAGTTGGAAGCTGATATCCAAGAAGAGATCACTTCTTGGAAGGCAGGAGAAAACTCTCCCTGAGAGATTCTTACACAGGAAACTTGGGCAGGACCTTTGGTTCTAATCCAAGGAGCCCCTTCATCTTTGTCCCCTGACTCAGAATAAATCCAGCAGTCATTTGAAAAAAATAAAAAAATAAAAAATAAATAAAAAATAAAAATAAAAATAAAAAAGTACCCCTAACTGCCATTAGGGGAAAGGGGCAATGACCACTCTGGCTACTTAAAACTGAACGGAGGCATTGACAGGGTTACCAAGTAGGGAGAAATAGATTTCATTCTGTCTTCTCCTAACATCTGGGTTACCTAGGCCTATATTAAGCCCAATATTTCCAAATTTGGAAAAGTTGGACTTTGGATCCTGAAACTTTATACCTTTTTATTTTTTTCCAGGAAATCAAGTAAAGCTTGGGTGCTCTGCTGTGAGGGCACAAAGGAGGATGTGATCTACATATTCTATGACCTTAACTTGTGATTGACTAAATTGAATTAAGTCTTGGACCAATGCCTGGGCATCAAAATAGGGGCTGTCTTTGAACCCCTGGAGCAGAAAATTTCAGGTTCATTGGGTTAACTTATCAGAGGGATTCTCAAAAGCAGCTAGGTATTAAGAATCTGGATGCAGAATGCAGAAAAATACATCTTTTCAGACTAATACTGAACCAGTTAGAATCTTGAGGAATTTGGGATAAGAAGGTGTAAAGATTGGGGACCCTGAATGTATGGGAACCATTGCCTCGTTTGTAGATCTGAGGTTCTGTACTAGTCTCCATTCCCCATTGGACTTCCAATTGGTGAATTACATGGATTATTACAGGGTCTTCAGAGACACTGTCTTTTTAAGGCCCTGTCATTTTGATATGTTATTATAGGTTGTCACCTTTTTATAGTCTCTGATTTCAGGGGATAGTTTTGTGGTGGGAAAGGATGTAGGATCTTTGAGATGGATCTGGACAGGAGCAGGTCCTATTGCTACACCTTTTTTCACTGGATAGCCCAGACTTCTGGATTAATCTCAGTTTCAACTAGGGTCAGACAGTCTCTGTTCTGGTGTCATAAGAAGTGTGGTGCCTAGGTAGGTTGTTGAGAGTCACAGCCGAAGCGGCCCCAGCAAACTTCCAGCTGATTGGCTCCTCTGCGGTGATGCTCATTGGGCTGTTTCCCCGCCCTTTCAGACCACAGAGCTGCTCATTGGGGGACTCTTTTGGCTCAGCCCATGCGACCCAGCCAATCTGTCTCAAGAGCGGGACCTAAGTGTGCCGGTTGAGGTGCTCACCAGAAGAGCCGGTGGTGGCAGTTGGGCTCTCAGGAAATTCCTGGAGAGCTCAGGTGGTGCAACGTGTGTTCAAAAAATAAAGTTCGTTCCTCTTTGAGAAGTGGCTTGTGAATTGTGCCCAGCCAGACTGCGGCATTTGGTGGCCCATACGAGGAACGACTGAGGGTAAGTGATAAGGTAAACTGCTCACCCCTGAGGGCAGGGCAAGAGGATGGGTAGCCATTTTAAGATTCTTTCATTTTGTTTCGCTTTTGTTTTAAGTTACCTGTCTCTGGAGATGGGTGAGACGGAAGAAAAACTGCTCACATCTGAGGAAAAACTATTTTCATCTGAGGAACACATAGGAAGAAAGGATGGACGGACATTTCAGGAGGATAGAAAGGCTGATATAATGAATTTTTGTTCCATTTTTTTTTCATTTTGTCTCGGTTTTCTTTTGTATTATCTTAGTGAGGGGTATCTTCATCACGGAAATATGGAATTAAAAATTAGTAAAAAACAAACCAAAAAAATGTTAAGTAAATTGTTAGAGGAAGGAGACACCCCAGTAAAATCAAGAACAGTTAGGGCATACGTTAAGACAATACAAAGGTGTAGCCCATGGTTCATTAAAGAGGGTTATTAAGTATATCACAATGGAACCATCATGGTGAAGATTTAAAAAGGATAGAAAAGGAAAACCCAGGAACTCTGCCAGTTGGCACATTGCCATTGTGGATGATGATATGATTTTGTTTGCCTAGTCCAAAGCTTTCAGTGAAGATTATGGTAGAAGACATTTTAGATCATGAAAATAGGAGGCCTCTCAAGATAGTCAGAAAGGGGAAGAAAGTTTAGAGCATAAAAAGCTATCAGGGGAAAAGTTACAACAGGAGTCTTCTACTAACACCTTTCTATCACCAGAGGGTGTAAGTGTCTGACCAACAGCTCCACCTATGGAGACAACATATGCTGAGTGGCCCTCAACCCTCGTAGTTGATAGATGGGATCCTGAGACAGGACCTCAAAGATTAACATGCCCTGTATTTGAGCAGGCAAGAGGGCAGCGAATTCACCATGCTTTAGATTTCAAAACAGTGAAACAGCTAAAAGAGGCTGTAACAACCTATTGTTCTCAGGCACCCTTCACTGTAAGCATGGTCGAATCCATTACCAACTTGAACATGACACCAGCAGATTGGACTAGTATGTGTAAAGCTGTGCTAAATGGAGGACAAAACGTGTTATGGAAGGTTGCCAATGAGGAATTTTTGCAAGGAAACGGCTAGGCAAAATGCAGCAGCTGGTTATCCTCAGAGAAATCTAGATATGTTGTTAGGAAAGAGACCTTATGAGGGTCAGCAGCAACAAATTGGATATGATCCTGCCATATACTCACAAATTGCTGCAGATGAGGTTAGGGCATGGAAGACTTTACAAGGACATGGAGATTTACAAGGTCAATTATCTAAGGTAATAAAGGAGCTAATGAACCTTATGCTGAATTTGTAGATAGCCTTATTCAAACAGCTACCAGAGTTTTTGAGGATAAAGAACAAGCAATGCCATTAATTAAACAGCTAGCCTTTGAGCAAGCAAATCGATGGTGCAAGGAGGCCATTAGACCATGGAAACATGAAGATTTAAACACATATATTAAATTATGTAGAGACATTAATGAACAAGGGCAAGTCGTGGCAGCTGCAGTAAAACAGGCTTTAGATGCCAGGCCAAAAACATGCTATGATTGTGAACAAACAGGACATTTTAAAAGGAGTTGTCCCATAGGAGGAGGGTTTAACAAAGCTAGGTATCAAGGGAGTAGAATACCGGGTATTTGCCCATAATGCCATAGAAGGAGACATTGGGCTAATGAATGCCGTTCTCAAACCACAATAGAGGGTACTCTGTTATCAAAAAATGGACAAGGACCAGGTGTTTACCCACGATATCATGGAGAAAGGCATCTGGCTCCATTGCCAAAAAACAGACAGGGGGGCCCAATGCTCCGGGGCCCACAATCACAAATATACGGGGCACTGGAAGAACCCAGCAACACCATCAGGGTAGTGCCCAGGACACATTATTCATTAGATCCCTCACTAGACAAACCAGAGGAAGTTCAGGATTGGACATCTGCACCTCCACCAGAACAGTACTAACTCCAGAGATGGGAGTTCAAATCATTCCCACAGGGGTAAAAGGGCCTCTTCCCCAAGGAACAGTAGGCTTATTATTGGAACGCAGTTCTTCTACTCTAAAAGGACTTATGATAAGTCCTGTGGTAATTGATCCCGATTATGTAGGTGAAATAAAAATTGTAGCCAGTTCTCCAAGGGGTATATCAGTAATTTCACCAAGAGATAGAATAGCACAGTTATTAATAATACCCAGCCTACATGATAAATTTTCCAGTTGTACTGTAGAAAGAGGTTCCAGGGGATTAGGCTCCACAGGTGTAGATTGGGCTATGCTTTCTTTAAATTTAGATTCTCGCCCCATGTTAAAACTAAATATTCAAGGACATGAATTTAATGGGCTATTGGATACAGGTGCAGACCTTAGCATCTTCTCTCGTCAAGAATGGCCAAAACATTGGCCGTTACAACAAGCCACTCAAACGCTTTGAGGCCTAGGAGTGGCGACTAATCCCCATAGAAGTGCGATGATATTAGATTGGAAGGATCCTGAAGGATGTAAGGGAAATATACAACCATATATATTGGATCATCTTCCTGTAAATTTATGGGGACAAGATGTCCTAGATCAATTAGGACTAACATTAACAAATAACATCAATTCAAATGCTTCCACTATATGGCTAGACAATGTTTTAGGAAAGGAAAAAGAATAGGAGAACAAGAAAAAGGTATAGCAACACCAATACAAATAGATCAAGGAACAGACAGACATGGATTGGGTTTTCAGGAGGGGTCACTGAGACAATAAAAATTACATGGAAATCAGAAAGGCCAGTTTGGGTTCCTCAGTGGCCCCTGACTAAAGAAAAGATACAAGCAGCCCATGACCTGGTCAAACAACAATTAGCGGAGGGACATATACAACCTTCCATATCTCCCCATAATACTCCCATTTTTGTCATTAAAAAGAAACCTGGTAAATGGAGATTATTGCAAGATTTAAGATCCATTAATAATGAGATGGTTATTATGGGACCTGCTCAACCAGGGATTCCTCAATTATCTGCTTTGCCAAAAACCTGGTATGTTTTAGTTATAGATATTAAAGATTGTTTTTTTTTCAATTCCAATTCATCCTGAGGATAGTCCACATTTTGCATTTACTATCCCTGCATTGAATCATGAAGGTCCTGATCAGAGATATGAATGGAAAGTACTCCCTCAAGGGATGGCTAACAGCCCAACTATGTGTCAAATTTATGTTAACAAAGTAATCTAGCCACTTAGAAATCAAAATCCTGAACTACAAATATTTCACTATATGGATGATGTATTATTAGCACACAAAGATAAAAACACATTGCTAGAATGTTATGCCACACTTACAAACTTATTAAAAAATTATAATCTAGAGATAGCAATAGATAAAGTACAATTAAATTTTCCAATTAATTATTTAGGAGTTCTATTATCCTCAACCATGGTCCATCCACCAAAAATTCAAATACGAGTAGATCAACTCAAATCACTTAACGACTTTCAAAAGTTATTAGGAAACATAAATTGGATAAGGCCTTATTTGGCATACCAACAGGAGAGTTGGGACCTTTATTTCATATCCTAAAAGGTCCTTCAGATCCAAATTCACCCCGAATGTTAACACCTGAAGCAAGAAAGGCATTAAAAATCATTGAAACATATATGGGAAATATGCATTTGGATAGAATTGATATGTTTGCCTTTATTATTTATTGTACTACCAACCAAAAATATTCCTACAGGAGTATTTTGGCAAGAAGGTCCATTATTATGGATACATTTATCTTATTCTCCTAACACTATTCTTACTAGGTATCCTGAGGCTGTAGGACAATTAATACTCAAAGGAATAAAAGCAGCGAAGGGAGTGTTTGGAATTTCTCCCAATAAAATTATTACTCCATATACTATGGATCAAATTGATGAGTTAGCTAATGAGTTAAATACTTGGACAATAATCATGTGTAAAGCTAATGTTTCATTTGATAACCACTTACCATCTAATCCTTTGTTGTCTTTTTGGTCTTCCAAAAATGACAAAAAAAAAACCCACCTATCATGAATGCTCCAAATATATTCACTGATGGGTCAAATAATGGTACAGCAGCAGTAGTTACCCCTGATCAAACTTTTACATTTTTAGTACCCAAACAATCAGCTCAAAAGGTAGAGCTTAATGCAGTATTACAAGCTTTTGTGATGTTTAAAGATTCTGTATTTAATTTATTTTCTGATAGTCAGTATATAGTTAATGCTATAGTATCCCTTGAAGATGCTGGTAGGATTTCCCCTTCCTCTACTGTTTTCTCTTTGTTTTCCACAATACAAAGTCTAATCTGGGACAGAAAAGATCCATTCTTTATAGGACATATCAGGGCACATACAGGATTGCCTGGAGCCCTTAGTTTGGGTAAGGATTTAGCAGATAAAACTACACATGACATACATATTTTTCTATGCAAATACTTTTAAAAAGCATTTTAAAATAACTAAGGAACAAGCTAGACAAATAATAAAACAATGTCAAAATTGTGTGGCCTTTTTACCACAAGTTAATCTTGGAATCAATCCTATAGGACTGATACCTAACCATATTTGGAAGATGGACGTCACACACTTGCCAGAATTTGGAAACTTAAAATATTTGCATGTTACAGTTGATACTTCTTCCGGATTTTTGATGGGCTCCCTTCATGCCGGAGAAAAAACTAAAGATATTATAGCTCATTGCTTACAAAATTTTGCCACTGTAGGCGTTCCAAAATAGTTAAAACCAGTAATGGCCCTGGCTATACTTCTACCTCTTTTAAGCAATTTTGCTCATCATTTGGCATTACTCATATAACAGGAATCCCATACAATCCACAGGGACAAGGCATAGTTGAAAGATCTCATCAAACTATTAAAATGTACTTCCTAAAGTAAAAAGAAGGAATTGGAAAGGGGTATATATCCCCCAAAGATAAACTTAAAATAACCCTTTTTACTCTAAACTTTTTAAATTTGGATTCATCAGGGCTTAATGCTGTAGAAAGGCAATATGTCCAAAAAATGTACATAAGCCCAAGGTACTTTGGAAGGATATTCTAACAGGACAATGGAAAGGTCCTGACCCAACCCAGTGATTGTCTGGAGTCGGGGTTCTGTTTGTGTGTTTCCACAGGGAGAACAGCAGCCGATTTGGGTTCCAGAGAGACTAACTAAAGCGATTTCTACAGACCAAAAAGAAGATGACTTGGCTCAAATATATAACAGCTGATATCCAGAACTTCAGTTTAGCTATCCTTACATCTGTGACAGTGGTTCTCCCATATCTGGAGGCTAATGAATAATGAACACCATTAAGGCCTATTTCAAATGAAATAAAACCTTGGGGCTTGCTTGTGGGAATACCTTCAGACCCATATGCAAGTTACAGGAAGAAGGATGGGATATCAAAAGAAGAGTCAAACACAGGTGGTAACCAGGATGCTTTTTTCAATATCGATTTTATTATTGCCCTCTCCCACATCATGAAGTTCTATTTTGTTTTTTGAGCTCATACAGACCTAGGTTAATATTTTTCTGATCAGTTCTATTTTTGACTGTGGAGTTTTTAAACACTGCAATGGAGATTTCACCTGTGAAAAGCTACAAGGCCTTTACTATTATGTTATGTGTTGTATGTATTGTGTTATGTGTGCACACTTGTGTTTTGTGTTGTATGTCTGTATGTGCGTATGTCCACATATCATATATGAGGACCGCTCATGAAAAAATGGATCCAAATATATTTTTTTATTCATGTGATTTAAATGGTTTAATTTAAATTGGGTAAACAGTTGTTGAGGATTGTTTTAAAATGTGAACAAAAAAGGAGGTTAACACACCTGTTTCTTTACTTTCACCTTTCCTTTTCATTATATCTAATTCTATTCAGGATACTAAATTGTTTAGAAAATTGCTTTTATTTTAGTGCCTGCTGGAATGTTACATAGTTGTTTTTTTTTTAGCCATCATTGCCAGAATTCCTATCTTCATCCCAGTGCTGGTGAAGACAAAGATAAAACCAAACTACAGCTTCTGCGATAGCTATCACAACAAACTGTATAAACTGATGCATCAATGAATAATGTAACTCAACAAGTGATGCTCAATAAAGGAGTTGATTTACTTTGGGAGGAAATGGACATATTAATGGAATCCTCTGTTTTGAACTACTTGCAAAACTTGCCTGGACTATGTATCACTTGTATGCCTTATGAATTATCTGTTGGTGCAGCGAATTGTGGTAGTGCCGGGGTATCTTTGCTGATGGTGTCATCGATGGTACAATTTTTCCAAAAGGAGCCATCAATGGCTTGATGTTGGGGCATTTTTTATCCTCCTCTTTCTGCTTGTAGCAGGTTGTTTATGGTGTTTCTGTAAAAACCACTATCCACAAGTATGGCTAAATGCGGGCCAGTAGTCAATTTCAGGTAAGATTCAATTGCAATGGTACTAACCTAAGACAGGAGGCTGACGCCTTGGGGTCAGCTCATCCGATGACGGGTAAGGACCCTAGGTAGTATTGAACAACCTAAGAAAGGCACAGTCCTAAGCCACATGCTTGTTGTTTAATTAAACAGAAGGGGGGAGATATTGAGAGCCACAACCAAGTCAGGATGGTGCCTGACATTTTGCCAGAAGGAGTAGTTGAGTGGTGGCACCAGTGAGACATTAAGATGATGATAATTAAGTTAAGCTGTGTATAATTATTAGGATGATGACTGATTGTTGTAACTAGATGATGCTAAATTGAAACAAGCTGTGTATATAAATCTCTGCTGTCCGGCAATAAGGCGGCTCCTGCTACCTCGGGTGCCTGCTACTTTTGAGTTCCTGTTGGTTCTCGAAGTTTTTCCGTGGAGTTCTGGAGAGTTCCCGTAGGGTTCAGGCAATAAAGTAGTTCCTGTTTTGAACCTACAAGTGGCTCTTGACCTCCTGGTTATTTTGTGCCCAGCCAGACTGCGGCATTGGGTGGTGTTTGCTGGTGGAGATCAGGCAACACTTCCCTGTGGAACCCTGAGGCTTCAGGGCTGGTCAGGACCTCCAGGCTCCCAAATCTCAGAGAAGATTTGAGTTTCTGTTTTGGTAGCTTTGTTCCATTGGGTCATGTATTTTTTTCTGTTTTTAAGGGTAAGGATTCTCTTCATGTGGGAAGCGAATCCCTGCTCATGTTTGTCTCATAGTGTCGCACCACTTCTTCATTTTTTCCATTCCCATTGAGTGGCTGACCTATCAGCTACATGCTCAAGGTGGCCACCAGGGGACCCCACAATATGCCCTTCCTTCCTGGGACTCACTTGGGGTTTTCTGTGCCTGCTCCTTAGGTTGAATCTCCTCCTGGCTGTGACCTAAGAATGGTTCCTGAGCAGGATGGTGCGTGTGTGTGTGTGTGTGTGTGTGTGTTTGTGTGTGAAATGGTAGAATGTGTAAGTGAGGGGATCTCAATCCCCTCTAAGGGTTGGATAGTCACCATCTGGGAAAGGTTTATGAGTTAAAGGTTTGATCTCCAGTGGATGGTGCTACTGGGAGGTAGGGGGAGGTTTTAGGAGGTGGGTTGCAGTGGAAGTTAATCATGTCATTGGGGTTGTTTTACAGAATGGAATATTGGGACATAGTTCTTTCCCTATCACTACCCCCTTTCTTTTTCTCTTTGTTTCCTGGCCACATTGAAGTGAGCAGTTTTCCTCCAGCATACTATACTGCCCAGCCTCAGGTCCAAAGGCAATAGGGCCAAGCAATCATGGGTTATAACCTCCAAACAATGAGCCCAAATTAATCTTTCTTCCATTCATGGTGTTGATCTCAGATATTTTAGTACTGTGACAGATGACCGATTAACCCAGAAAAAATGTGGCCAATAGTGTGCACGTTTTTGTGACCCTACCTGGTCATGTGACTCTAAAGGCTTTGGGACTAATTTTCTGGAGACGTTGGAAAAGCTTGGAGAAACAGGCTAGAGAAAACCTGGAGTGCTAGAAGACAGCTTTGTGGGTGATGCTGATGTGAGGTCAGACCACAATGTGTGGAGAAATGCAGACAGTAGAGGCTGTGTACATGAGGTTTTGAGACTGAAGTAAGCACCTTATTGGGAATTGGATTAGAGGCCACTCATGTTACTTCTGACAAGAATTGGCCTACATGCTACATATCCATAGAATTCATGGGAGGCTTATTTAAAAGTAAGAGAAGGTTATACTTTAGATATGAGGCATCCCTGGAAAGCTCATGTGTAAGACAATGCAGGAAAGTTTAGAGGTCAAATGATTGGGTTTTGAGAACTTAATCCTAATGAGTGCATTAACCCACTGGTGTGGATTAACTGGATGGTAACTATAGTCAATCAAAGGGGACATGCCTTTGAGGTACATAGTTTGTCCCTGGTGAGCAGAGTTCTCTCTCTCTCTCTCTGATTCCTCATTTCCATATCTTGAGCTGCTTTCCCACTCCCTACACTTCCACCACTGTGTTCTGCCTCCATCTTGGCCCCAGAGCTATGGAGTTGGTGGATGGTGGAGTGAGACCTCTGAAACCATGAGCTAAATAAACTTGTCTGCTCTAATTGTTGTTGTTAGATCTTCTGTGATGAAAAGGCAAGTAAAACACAGAGTAATTAATCCAAGTACAGAATATTTCAAGGCAGTACAGCCTGAGATATGGCCTGGGTATTTCTGGCTGCTTTTTAGCCTGAAGCAAAAGGCAGAGTAGAAAGATTTAAAATACTTGCAGATTTTCCAGAAAAGAAAACTTTGTAATGTTAGGGCCAAGGATGGAGTGGTTGGCAAAGAGATTAGTTTCATTACACAGAAGCTACCTTTAGGCATCTCAGGAATGGGAAGGACCCTACCCTTAGCAGGCTCAAAGACTTGTGGAGAAGCGAGTGTCAGGGTGCCCTGCCTGCACAGGGCAGCCTTGGAATCCTTATGTTAATATTCATTTTTCTGTGTAACTAACACCATATGTGCTCACCTAGGCCTTGGTCCAGGTGGGCCTGGCTAATGTCCTCATTCACAGATGACCTTGGCATTGTCCATGCGATGCTGGTTATCAGGCTTACAGCATGCAGGAGTAGTCGGGCTGCGAAGGTTTGCACTGATACTTCAGAGGAAAGGCTGGTGGGCAGGAGGAGCATGTCACAGTCAGAGTGCAATCCAGCAGCCCCATAAGCAGTGATTTACCAAACTGTGAGGGTGGAGCCAGTGTTGTGGTGGAGAGCTCAGTGAGTTAGCACTGGCAGGCCTCTGAAACACCTGCCCAGGGAAGTGAAAGTAGTGAGCACCCCAGCTCTAGGGAGTGGTCCCACATCAGAGCGGGCTGGAGGGGTGAGGATGCTCAAGCTCTCAGGGACCCATATCACACCATCAGGTGTCCTAGTTTCACACCTGGAGCACTAGACTTAATGTGTGCCCTGCTGTGCTTTTTCAGTTTCCTCCTTGCTGGTTTCCTGTTCTTCCCTTTGGGGCTGGTTGTGTTTCCCCTTGCAGTTGTATTTTGGAAACATGCAAACTTTCCTTTTGATTAATAAAGAGGATTTCAGCCAATGTAACTATAAAAGGTTTGATTATGGCTGCTTTGCTTCCACCTGTGATAGCCAGTAATGAAGAGGCAGAGAGGAGGGAGAGGAAAAGGATTCATTTGCAACAATCCAGTGTGTCAGAGATGAATGGCTAGCTCCTGGTCTCACCTTGCTTAGTTCTGCTGAGTGAAAGTTTATACAGTGTGTTTTGTGGGATTGCTGTCTGAGTCTTGGGCAGGTGGGCACAAGGGCAGTTTACTAGTGTTGACGAAATGTCCTCTATAGGAGCTGGGGCTGTGTGGGTCCTATCTGAGTCCAGTGGACACTGACCCATCCCAGACTTGTGAATCTAAGATAGTGTGATTGTTTAGATGCCTCCGTTCTCAAGGTGTGTGCCTCTGGTTTGAGTGAAAGGAAGGGAGATAGAGCTCTCGAGATGCAAGGGGGGGCCTGGCAGTAGAGTTTCCCATTTGGGTGCTAGTCTGACGACTTGTATGGCTTCTGGGTAGGGGCATTGATCAGAGTCCATGCTGAACAGATATTGGGAAGTGCTGGGGCTGCTGATTGGAATTTATATTGAAAGGTATTGGGAAGGTACTGGGGCTATTGGCTTGGCTGGTAACCTTCTAATTGATTATGTCCCTTTAGTCCTTAAGTCTGAACTTTTCTGCAACCTCCATTTGGGGCTGCCCTCACTTCTGTTTTCCCACAGCTCTGGGGCAAAGGACTTGGCTGCAATGTTTCTACAGGTTAACCTCAAATAGTGGTCTTTACATTTGAAAAACAACAACAACAACAACTTTAATTGGTGCCCATTGCCCTGACTGCCCAACCATTAAACTATGTTATCTTTTCCAGGGGGTGTAGGCTGTCAGTCACAAAGGATGTGGCAAAGGGAGCCAGTATGCTAGATTATGACCTGAAGACAGAAATAGTTTCCCCTTTTAAGATTTGATAGGATACCCCATTTGACCAGGGGCCATCCATCACTGGAGCATATCAATTCTTGCTATTACAATATCCCATCCAATTAAATGCATGGGGAGACTAACAGGATAAACAACTGCATCCAGAAAAAAAAAACCCAGAAACTAAAGCCAACCTGTGTTTTGTTGGCAGCCATTGCAAAGGGATCTTCAACAAAGCCTAAGGAAAAGGATGGATAGGGCCTCCCCCATTGAATATCAGTGTGCCTAGTGTAAGAAAAAGAGCCTCTGGGCATAACTGACAGTGGGGATGCACTTATTAAAGCTGATGGCATTTTGATAATGGTAAGGGTGACAGGTCAGGCTCAACAACAGCCTGTGTTCCAACCCCTTCAATGCAATCTGGGCACAGTTTTTGTATATGCCAGACTGTCCGATTCCTCTTGTGTAATGAATTTGTTGTGTGAATTAAGTGCACAGATAATATTCGTACCCAAAAGCAATAACTTAATTTGCAAGTGCCTCCCCAAAATTCACTCTGGTTCCAGCTTTTGCTTGCTAACCAGGAAAAGAAACTAAGCACATTCCATTGGAGGTCTACGAAAAACATGATCCCTGCCCAATGTATGCCTTGTCCAGTCACCAGCCAACTGCCACCATGGACCTCTGGACTGCCCTGATGCTAAATGCCCTCATACTGTTCATGTCCCACCTGATAGAAACAAGGTATTTATTTGGGTCTCTTCCCCCCAACTTCACGCTCTCTCAGCAGGAAGCAGCTTGGGGGTGTCATCGCACATTTTCCCAAAGAAATGGAAGAAAGAAATTGACAATGGAGAAATGTAACAGTGGTCCACTACATGCTTTGAATATAGCCCTTGCTGCTCTGCCACTGAGGCTTATTTAAAAATGGACATGTTTTTTCCTCTTCTCCTTAATGTTCCCTCCCTAATCTCAGGAGAAACAGGATTACCCCTCTTCTCCAGTGCAGATCAAGTTATTTGTCCCTGAGCACACACTCTCACCACAGTAAAGAAGTAATTCAGACTTTGGGGAGGGTATCGGAAGATCTAAGAAGATCCCAAATTTACAAGTTAATTACAATTCCCATCAGGAAACACCTGGAATTACATCTTTAAAAACCTTTTGTTTCCCTGAATAGGTAGAATCACAGACTCTGGGACAGAAATCCCCTGTGTTTCCCTTTACTAGCAAAGCAATAAAATTTATTTTTCCTTTTTAAAAAAATGATAATATTAATAACAATTTTATTTATTTATTTTTATTTGTTTTACTTAGTTACACATGAAAGTACAATGATCTTGACATATCATACATTTGAATCAGATGGGATATAATTTCTCATTTTTCTGAGTAAACAGGTTGCAATTTTAATATCCTTGTGCTTCTGACAATTTTCCTCAGGACTGTCTTAAGAATTGTTCAATGTTTAAGAATCACCAGGAGAACTTGAGATATATTCCTGAGTCTACCTTTAGAGTTCTCATTTAGTACTGTTGGGGTAGGGGCTTTAAAATGTGCGTATTTTTGTGTTCTTTGCGCCAAATTACGAATCTAACATATCAATTCTTTGTATAATATTAAGGCTACTTATCTGCTTTTTAATTTTTTTTTAAGATAAGATCTCACTAGGTACCTGGGCTGGTCTGGAACTTTGTAGCTCAAGTCTTAGCTTTCTAAGTAGCTCAGGCTACAGTTGTATACCACCACTTTCACCCACAATATTTATTTCAAATTCATGTCTGTTATATTATCTTCATAATTTCTGGGTTTCTTCCAGTGGTCTGTTTCTTTGGGTTTTTGTTTGTCTGTTTTTTGGCCTTCCCTTTTTGTATACTTTGTTATTTTTGTAGAAAATACTGGACACTGTACATTTAAAAACTTATAGTTAACTTGGATTTATAATTGATTTTGGAAAGAAACATGGGCATTAGTAACCTCAAATCTTAACCTTATAAAATATTGAGATACTTAAAAGCTGGTTTTCAATCTCTGTATAAACTGGTCTATTTTCCACTTAATTGTGTATAGTCAATGCATCCCCAATAATTTTAGGCAGAGTTTATAATGGTCCCCTCCTTTGTGTGACTTTGAACATTAATGTTTTTAATTATAGCTCAATAAATCTATCAGATGCTGAGTTTCTCTTTTTAGGTTTCCTTTGCCACTCACAGAATTGGTAAATGCCTCAAGAAAACAGGGCACCAAATCTTAGGCTCCTGGATTTAAATCAAAACTACAAGAGATTAAATGTTTCAATGTAATTTTTCTTATAGTTCTCAGTGTCTTGGCCATTTTAAATCATATTCTTCCTTATTATTCCCTGAATTAAAAGCCATAGCTACTGAGTTTGTTTATTTTGGTGCCGAGGATAGAATTCAGGGCTTCAAATATGATAGCAAGTGCTCTCAGCTATCTCCCTAATCCCTTCATGCTCTTAAAAATGGTGTTTTTTGAAAATGAACAAATATTTTTATTGAAATTCTATTATAATCCATGTCTTTTCCTTCACTTCATGGTCTGTGAGAATTTAAAAATATTTATACTAATGTTATAAAGTATACATTTAAAGACTACTGATTTGCTTTCCAAATTTTAGTCTTTAATTCCACTACATTTTTAAGTTTTTTCCAGAATTAAAAACGAATTAAGTACTACTTAGAATAGAATTACTACATTCAATGCTGCTACATCACATTCACTTGGGGAATACAGTTCACAATAGTTTATGGGCTCAAAGATAATAAATTGTTACTGAAAGGTTTTGAGATAAAGTATGGGAATTATTTTATAAATTCTACAGTTGAATGAAATACAAAGCTATTGTTTAAACCTCTGGCATATCTATTCTTTGCCAAGTTATTTTCAATCCCAGTTTGGTTATACAGAAAATTTCCATATGATATTATTTTATTTTTAACTTTTACTTCCTTCCCTTACACAACTATCTTCTTTCCTACATTATCACCTATCAAATGCATTCAAGTTTAAAACATGTCCCTCTACACTGAATTTTGCCTTGTTCTTCAAAACTATCTTTGCTATATCTGGCCCTCTTGTCTTTCATATAAACTTTAAAATACATTTTAGAATCTCACGTTCTTGCTATTCTAAATGTCTCTTAAAAGATTTACTAAATGTAGATTTTAGAGGTTGGAAGGAAACATGTAAATTATGGGCCCTGACGATTCGGACTCATTAACTTCAATATAACTCCTGTTTCATTCTAAGAGACTTAGGAAAATGAGAATAAAATATAATAGCCACAGTATGGTTTGAATATTATTATTATTTTATTTTTTATTTTTTTTAATTTTTTTAAATTTTTTTATTGGTTGTTCAAAAATTACAAAGATCTTGACATATCATATTTCATACATTAGATTCAAGTGGGTTATGAACTCCCATTTTTACCCCAGATTGCAGAATCACATCGGTTACACATCCACATTTTTACATAATGCCATATTAGTAACTGTTGTATTCTGCTACCTTTCCTATCCTCTACTATCCCCCCTCCCCTCCCCTCCCATCTTCTCTCTCAACCCCATCTACTGTAATTCATTTCTCTCCTTGTTTTTTTCCCCATTCCCCTCACAACCTCTTATATGTAATTTTGTATAACAATGAGGGTCTCCTTCCATTTCCATGCAATTTACCTTTTCTCTCCCTTTCCCTCCCACCTCATGTCTCTGTTTAATGTTATTCTTTTCCTCCTGCTCTTCCTCCATGCTCTGTTCTTAGTTGCTCTCATTATATCAAAGAAGACATTTGGCATTTGTTTTTTAGGGATTGGCTAGCTTCCACAAGGGTGGAAGCGTTCTCAGCCTATCCTAGAGGTGGTCCAATTTTTCATCACAACCCACGGTAACACCTTCTGGCTGATTGCCAGGCACCATGCTAGCCATGTGTGGCCCCAAGACCAGGAAGCTGGTAGCAGCCAGCAAGTTAGGTTTCCTGTTTTCTGATGCAACATGCCCCACATGTTACATTATGCCCTACACCTCACCATCCCATCAACTTCATAAACCTCAGTGACCTTTGCAGGTCAGCCCAGGAGAGGATCTCAGGTTCTCAGTGTTTATCACATAGACCTCTTCCCTGTATCATGGCAGAAACCAGTGAACAAAATCTGTTCCCCCATTAGTGTTTGCTGTGAGAAGTGCTGGGAGAGGCACCCATATGCTGGGCAGGATGTGCTGGGCAGAGTGAACTTCAGGATTCCTCAGCCTCTAGCTAGGCAGAGATATAAATCAGGTGATTTGTTTTTTGTGGAAGCCTAGGAAAGAAGTGGAGGGGTATACAAGGAGTATTAGCAAAAAGGAAGGCTGAGGAGGTGGTGGGGCAATAACCTTTAGAACCCAGCACCTTCACAAATGACCCAGGAGTACCTGCATCTGCCCTGGAGAGGATCCCTTTCCTGTTGGTGAGCCTGGGAGGGGCATGGTGCCACTGAGCAGAGTCAAATTGATCCATTTCTAGGAAGTCACCTAGGAGGCCAATGAAGCCTCTCTCAGAGGCAGGGAAAGCTGAGGTGTCACAGTCCACTGACAGCCTTCAGGGAGTCCTGGTGTCCGGGGAACCAGTTTTCTCAGGGTAGAACAATGACAAAGGGAACACAGCATGAAATTCACTCAGGGACATTTGCAAACTGCACAGTTTCCCTGCCCACAGGGCCCTGAGCTGTGAGCATTTGTCCTCGGATTCCCACTGACTAAGAAACTGGGGGGCCTCAGTCCTGCTGCCATTTTCCCTTCTCCATTCTCCCCTTTGCTTTGCCTCCACAGCATCTGCATCCCAGAAACCAGGCATGAACTTCAATCCTGGTGCCCACATGTCTGCATTCCAGGGCCTGCCCTTTCTTCCAGCTGCCCCTGTGCCAACACACCAGCTGTTCTGGGAGCCGCCCCTGGCACCAAGGGTGACTGCACCCATCTCCCAGGGTAACCCTCTGGTGCTGTCCACTTACCCTGGACCACCATATGTGCCAGGGCTGTCCACCCTAGGACAACACGGGCCACAACTGAGGCCAGCAGGGCCTCCTCATATTCAGAACATTGCCCACACTCAGGCACCCCTCAACTACAGGGCCCCAGGGGCCTTCTGTGGGGGTGTGGACCATCCTGCTCCATTCCTCACGGCACCTTCTGCCCTGAGGACCACTGTGCCTACCTCAGCCAGTGGGGGGATCCAGAACTATGGGATCCACTGGCACCTGGGCCTTCGCCCTCCAGCACCACGGCCATTTGCCCAGCTGGCCCCCATCATGTTCCCAATGAATGCGCGCCAGTGGCCAGGTACACTGTATGGGGCAGGTGCACCACCCATCTTCCCGGCTGCAGTGGTGCCACCAGATGACTCCGGTGGACATCCCAGAGTCTATGAGAACTTCCGGCGCTGGCAGCGCTTCAAGACCCTGGTCCGCAGGCACCTTCCTCAGACTCCTGACGTGGAAGCACTTTCCTGCTTCCTCATGTGAGTGTTCTCCTCAGGCTCCTCCTTGAGCGCTGTGAGGAGGAAAAGCATGGGTTGGAAAGAGGAGGCTGGGATGCAGGGGAACTGGAAGAAAGGTCCTGAGGGTGAGGGGACAAGCTGAGACCCTTACATTCCCAGATGTATTCCCCTCACACCAGGGAATGAGACGTGCCTTATGTCAGGGGCCCATCACAGCCCTGTGAGTGCAGGAAATCTGTTTCCAATGATCATCACCATCACATGGAGGACTCAGGTCAGAGAAGGTTCCTGGGGGTATTGGTGCCAGGAATTGGAGTTGGCTCTCTGACTGCACATAATGCTCCCTCCCCCAGTCATTTCACCTTCCACCACAGACCTGATTGTTCCTGGCACAGAGGACATCACAACCACAAGTGGGTTAGGGGTGCTGGCCCCAAGACAGAACTCTAAGGATACCCACACACATTGTCATGAACTCCTGTTGGGACCCTCTGGTGATGTCACACTCATGGGGAAGCTGTCTTTGGATACTGCATGGGCATGTTCATCTTTGCCCCAGTTTGTACCTGTGCTCCCAGGCCATTCTGTGCACTGTCTTAGTCAGCCTGGGCCACCATATAGGATACTATGGAACACGTGGACACAAACACAGGCAGGTATTCCTTTCTCACAGTTCTGGAATCAGGATTCCCAGGTAAAGGGTACCTGACCTAAAGTCCCATGAACGCTCTCTTCTCCTTGTTGGGAAGACAGCTGGCTCACCTGTGTCCTCACATGACGGACATCTCTTCAGTGTCTCCTCCTTCTCCAGGAAGAACACTAATGCCCCCATGAAGCACCACCCTCAGGGTCTCATCTAACCCTCTAAGCACTGAAGCCAGTCTACAGGTACCATCACACTGGGGGTTAGGGCTTCAACAGGTGAATGTGGGAGGATAACAGCATTCAGCACCTAGTACACCACATCATTGAGGAATCCAAGCACAATCATGCTGGTCAATGCAGCCCTTGGTGTTCAGGTTTGGTATAAGTGTCCTGGAGTCCCAATGTCAATACTTTGAGGTGAACATGATGGGTCAAATATAACAAAGGTAGGAAGGTATGTTGGTCTGCTGATGAAGGAGGGTGACCTTGTGGACACTGATCCTGATGAATTCCAGCCCAGTGCTTCGGTCTCTGTCCCGACGGGAGCCCACCATGACCATGGAAGAGGGCCTGCAGAAGGGTTTGCAGGAATGGCAGCGCACCAGCAACTTTGACCGGATGGTCTTCTATGAGACTGCAGAAAAGTGAGCCAGTTCTCAGGGCCCAAAGCCTACTGCTGTTGGGGGATCATGGTTTGCACAGCAAGGTCTGGCACAGCCTGTCACCTACCGATGTGTTGGCTCCGAGGCATCTAGTTCTCCAAATGGCAGCTTCCTCTAGCTGGAGGCCTGGGCATTCTCTCTGCAACAAACCCAGAAACTGCAGTCTCCTTGAGGTTCAAGGTCAGGATGGGGAGGAGTAACCAGCCCAGCCAGAGGGTCCCCCTCCTGCTTTGCTGGCTCTGAGAGGGGAAAAGTTACACTGGATTCACTCAGGCTACCTGCCTGGTAACTGGTACCTCTTTACAAGGTGGGGTCAATCTTAACTCAGGAGAGTGGCCATTATTTCAACCTGATGTTCCAAAAGAGGGTGGCAGTGGGGAGTGCATGGTCAGGGCCAGCCAGCACTTCAGGTGTCCTGAAGGACATGTCTCTGGTCCTTACTGCCTTTGGTCTATGTAATCCCTGCCATTCTAACACGAGAAGGGAAGAACCCACCCTCATTCGAAGCAACCCAATGTTCTCAGCTTAGCTTCCACTTCCACATGACCCCTCCTGTAACTTGGTCTCCAGGTGATCCTTTCAGGGCACATGGTCCCAGCCTCAGTACCCCTGAATTGTGTCAGACCCATGGTGTTCCCTGATATAAATCACATCCCTGACCAGTTTCTGGAACTTACTGATCATGTGGTTCCTGGCAGAAACAGGAGAGAGCCAGAACAAGGGTCAGCTAGGGGCCCTGCCTGGGTCCCTCGGATCTGATTCCCTTCAGGTGCTAGTTGATGTAGTGTTTCCTGAGAACTGCTGTTCTTCCTGTGTAGCAGCTCCCTCCTGGGACTGGCCTGACCCACTCCAGGACTCAGCTCCACGTCCCTGCCACTAGCTCCTGACTGGTAGTGTAGAATACTCCATAGCCTAGAATCCCACACCAGCACCTGCCTGGTGTGGCTAACCTGATTCTCAGCTCAGCCTTTTCCTCCCTTACTCAAATCCCACCAAGGTTCATGGAGTTTGAGGCTGCAGAGGAGATGGAGGATCCAAGGATGCAGCTGTCAGGGTTCTTCCAGTGCCAACCTCCTCCTGCAACTCCGAGGCTGGAAATTCCAAGGCCCCCAGTCCCTGAGGCTGTCCAACAGCCAGGTAGATTTTCAACATTCCCATAGGAGCCCATGATAGTATCCAAATGCTGACAAGGGCCAAGGCAAGTTGTTGTCCCAAAAACTTTTCCCTCAGTATGGGGGATGCGGTCTTGCAAGCAGAACAGTCCCTAGCATCTGAGGTCCTGGCCACCTAGCCTTGAACTGTGTATTGACTGGGGCCAAGTACATAGCTCCTTTCTCTCCTTGTCTGTCCAAAGAACCAACACACCATCTGTCCGGGACTTGGGTCCTGGGAGGGTATAGTGCATGGAATATCAGTCGCTCCAAATGTCCTTCCATTTGACTCTCCTAGATGGTGCATCTGGTGCACTGTTACCTCTCTTGGGTCCTAGGTCAGGTGGTCCTCATGCATGGCATACCAGGTTAGGTCTGCTGCACACTGCCAACTACCCAGTGTTTGGGATGAACATGGATCCCTCATTTATGCACCACTCTGTCCTCCCTGTCCTAGTGTATACCTCCAGAAAGACCAACCCTAAGGCACAGCCTGCCCACTCATTAGCAGCCAAACCCAAGGCACCAGAGACCAAGGTGCCTGAGACCAAGGAATGCAAGGCCAAGACGTGCAAGAACAAGGTGGCAAGACCAAAGGACCTGAGACCAAGGGGCCTGAGGAGATCCCACCTGAAGCCATCCAAGAGTACATGGACATCATGGATGAGCTATTCGGGCCGACCAACCTTGCCCCATGGGAGCCCTCCTACTTCTCCACACAAGAGCTTGCTGAAAACTTGGGAGAGGAAGGACTGGAGCAGAAGCCAATAGAGGATGATTTATACCCAGATCCAAATCTCCTGAGCTTCATTGATGAGGACTTTGTCAACAAGGTGGGCTGGGCCTACAATCTTGGTGTATACAAGGTTTCAGGACTCATGGAATTGAGCTTCATAGCTTAGAATATTATTGTATGTGTTTGTGTTTGTGTGTATGTGTGTGTGTGTGTGTGTGTGTGTGTGTGAGAGAGAGAGAGAGAGAGAGAGAGAGAGAGAGAGAGAGAGAGAGAGAAATGTGCACACAAACATGTGCACTTGTACATGGGTATAGCCGTTAGTTGGGATATAACAACCCCATGGTACAGATGAGCATGGGCTCATCATTGCTTCCTCTTTCTCCTAGATGTCCTCCTGACTTGGGGCCATTTCTTCCCAAGGTCACTCACACTCTCTTCCTTCTAATCCCAGGCAGAGAATATGATTCACCCCCACTTCCTGGAAGAATTACTTTCCTCTGAACCATATATAAATATCTTGGCCCTAACAAAAGAGCTGGAGCAGCAGGAAGGACCACCCCTGACCAGGCAGACAGGGGAAGAAGGGTCTCCCAGTAGACCATGGATAGGAGGTACACCAGAGTTGCAGGGACACCTGATAAACAAGTGCAGGGACACCAGGACACAGGGGTTGGGGAGAAACAAAAGGTAGACAAGGAGAAAGGGGCACCAGGTTGAACGAAGGAGGTAGAAAAAACAGGTTTCCCAGGGCTTGGGAACAGACACCAAGTGGGTAAGGCAGAGAGTGACACATAGCAGACTAGGAGACAAAGGCACACAATTAGACAGAAAAGGGAGTGACCACAGGTGGAGAGGGGAGCAAGGGATAGCAGGTAGGTGAGGAAGGCACAGGACCTTACTCATTGGCCCATGGGTCTTTGTTTATCCTTATCCTGTCTGATGGCTCCCTGAGTGAGTCTATTCCAGGACACAGGATAGGAGAAAAAAAAGGAAGGAGATAGCAGAGCCATGGAAGGGTTCAAGATATCAAGCAGAAAGGAAGCCCAGGAGGGTAGCCAGAAGAGACTCAGTGTGTTTCTCTGAGACCCAAGACGAGAGACACCTCCACTTCCCACCTCCCACTGAAATATGATTGTCCCAGTCCCTGTGGCCCATTTCATGCATGAAGAAGAGTTGGCCAGTGCCCATATCCTCCTTCAGCTTGTGAAGAAGCATCTTTGCAGGTGCCTCAGGTCATGGTATGTCCCAACAGGACATAGGAACATCTGAGGCAGCTGCCAACCAAGGTGCAGAGAAGCGGAAACATCACACTGATCAAGGGGCCAGCATGGAGGACTGGTCCACAGAGGTGGCCTCCCAGGTTGTGAAGAGGAGCAGGGCCACCAAGCCAGAGTTGCTGGGTTCAAAGGACACTGCTATCCTCAAAGGCCATCACGGGTCTTCCTCTTTGGGGACCATCTGTTCCAACCATCCTCCGGAGAACCGCAGATCATCCTCCTTAAACCTGGGGAACAAAGGCGTAGTGGGTCCCAGAAAAGCCACTTCTTCTGGGGGGCCACATAAGACAGCCAATGGCTGCAGTGTGGACGATGACCTCCAAAGCCTGGATTTCCTCCTTAGCTCCCAGCACCACCTGCTGCCCTGGGGACTGTCCCAGAACTAGGCCTCTCAAATAGAAACCCTGTGCTTAGGAGACCAATCACTCCAAGCCCCACCTCCCCAGAGGGGACGCCTCAACTCCCACCCTTCTCCAGGTGCCATGTCCATGAAGAGCGCTCTCACTGGACGCTCATGCAATGTGGAAAAGACGCCCTGCACTGGACCTCCCCTCCAGGTCACCAGAGGGCAAGATGTGGATCTGGAGCTGGCTAAAAACTCAGCCTCAGAAGAGGAAGTGCACATCATCAGGCAACCAGAAGAAGAAGAGGCCCTGAGGATAATCATGTATGCCGGTGGCTCTGGGGTGGCTGCCCCTCAGGTAAGATCTCACCCTTGCTTCATTTTGCGCCGCAAAGGCCAAAGGTTCTTCCCCCCACAGGGCAGTTTCTGTGGGTTCTCAGGAAAGTGAAGGGAGGGGGAGGGTATAGGGAATGTAGAAAGAGGGCAGGGGGAGGGCACTGAGAGGTGAGGGTCACAATGTTCAAGCCTGGGTGGGAAGCTGTACCTTGTTTGACTGTCAGTGGGAATAAAGGCAGTTTGGTAGGGAAAAAAAAAAATCTTCTCCGGCTGCTGCCTTCTGCCATGATGTCTGTGCATGTCCATGTAGGGAGAACTGAGATGAGATACTGGGGTTGCCAGGACCCAGGGTGCACAAGTTTCCATCTATTGGGTCTTGTTTCTAGATTTAGACCGGTCGTCCACCTAATCCTGGGAGAAAACAGAGAAGATTCCAAAACCCAATTCATCACCTCATGGAAAAGGCTTCTCTTGGTTTAGGGGATCTCTGTGCATCCCTCCACAATCTGTGCCCTCCTCCATGATCTGTGCCCCTTAAATATCTCCCTTAGACATCATCTAAGGGACTTCTGTGAAGACAAATCACAAAGAAGCAAAGCACATCCCCCTTGGTATTCACAGCTCTGAGGTCTGAGGACTAACTGGTGGCTCTCAGATCTTAGTGTTACATTGAATTTCAGGGACCCTCAGCTCCTAGCGGTAGCAACTCCCATGTTGCCTTCTTGGGATCAGTAGCCAGCTTCTTCCAATAGTTCCCTGGAGACCATCTGACAACTGCACCTAGCAGCTCCTGCAGTTCTCCACTGCTCTGGGTCACTCTCTGTGCTCACCACCTTCAGCCTGATCTGCCTGGTGTGCCAGTTTTCAGTGCAACCAACTTGACCTGCTCTAGTTGAGATGAGTGTCATGAATATACAAACTCTACCCATCCCTAAGAGGCTTCATTAGGACTCATGCTGCTGCAGAAGGGGAAGTGGTACAGGAACTGTTTGCATAAGGAGGTGGGGAAGAAATCTTACTGGAATTAAGGTGTGAACTCAGGCATGCACAGTGTGCTTCCGAGATACCCACAGTGTTTCTGCTTAGACATGATTAGGGCAAGGGCTCCTTGTACTCCCCACTAGGGACCACTGAAGTGTCCCAAAGGGTGGAGTCATGTTGAGCCACTGCAGGGTGGAGTCATGTGGGGAGGACCTGCTTTGGAAGCAAAAGGCTCCGAGTGACTGCGAGGCATTTGTGGCAGCCATGGCCATCACAGACAGGGACACGATTTTTTATTAAGTACCTCTTGAGAACTTTGGGCCCTCCTGTCTCATCTGGATGGAGAGCTACTTTTGAGCCTGCAGGCCCCTGTGAAATTAATCAGGTTTCATTCACTGGCCAACTAATTCTAAAGAAAAACTCACACCTTTTACCCTAATAAGAAACCTCTATAGCAATATTTCCTATTTCTAGCATCAATGACAGACTACCTTTGCTTTACTAATCACATACTGGTGAACTGAGCTCAAGGTTGATGTAAGTCTCTACCTACCATCCCTTCTTTCTTTCCTAGTCTTTATTGATCTTTCTGACATCACTTATCAACACAAGAGGTATGGCTATGCTAATAAGAGTTGAATAAAATGAAATTAATTCTAGATAAAGTGCCACTAGGAAAAAATGTAACTCTAAGAAATGATATCATAACATCTGATAGACTTTGTTTTTCTATAAATATGAACCTGAGGTTAAGAGATATACATAAAGCTAAATTTTCTCATATAAAAAAATCTTTATTGTTATAAACACATTTCAATTATAAAAAATAATACAAAAATGAGCTGGGGATGTGGCTCAAGTGGTAACATGCTCACCTGGCATGCGCGGGGCGCTGGGTTCAATCCTTAGCATCACGAAAATAAAGTAAAATAAAGATGTTGTGCCCACTGAAAACTGAAAAATAAATATTAAAAAATTCTCTCTCAGGCTGGGGATGTGGCTCAAGCGGTAGCGCGCTCGCCTGGCATTCATGCGGCCCAGGTTCGATCCTCAGCACCACATACAAACGAAGATGTTGTATCCACGGAGAACTAAAACAAATAAATAAATATTTTTTTAAAAAATTCTCTCTCTCCCCCTCCCCCCCCTCTCTCTCTAAAGAAAAATAATAATACAAAAATACTTCATTTAAATTTTGGAAAAGCACAATCACAGAGACCATTCCAATGAACACAAATTACTTCTTTTAAAAAGCACATTTTTTAAAAGCCTTTCTGGAAAAGGAAATGCAAAATGAGGGAGTAATGACAGATTTGTACTTACCAGAATTATGGCAGTAGTCCATATATTGTGGAACTTGGACTGTGAAGGCTATCAAATCTGGAGCTAAGAGAGATTCTGGCTTTCTACTTTCATTGAGCCACTTGGTGCTATGAAGGTCTTTAGTGTCAGAAGGACCCTGAAGTAAGGGAATCAACTTCTCTTTTCCACTGTCACCTGAATAGAAATATTTATTGAAAAATATTTATACAAATATTTATTGAAAAAACAAGAGCCAACAACAAATCTTGAGTAAAATATAGCAGTAACTTGATGATGTTTTATACCAAAATATCAATTATATTTGGTAACTTTAGCTATAATTAGTCATAAGGAATTGGTCTGATAAAAGCATTTTTAACTCTTTGTAATGAATACAGAATAAGTTTAGAAAATTTTGTAAAAGAAAACAACATGAACACATCATCTTTTAAAAAAATCAATAAAATCTTTACCATAACAACAAAAAAAGAAATTAATCAGGTTTCTAGAAATAAGTCTGGAAACATTTTTTTCTTAGACTGCTTCTTTCTCCTCTCCTGAATGATGATGGACGGTATTACTCCACTGATCCCCAGCATGGCCGTGGTCTTCCTGCGTAGGTGTCCTGATGAGAGGACAAAGCCTGCCTTCCTACCTCTCCCACCATTCTCTACAGTTCTGACCGGGAACTCACTGGGGACCCAATAGGCTGCAGGTCCTGACTGCATCCCAAGTCAGACCCACCTCCCGCTGACACAGTGCTCTGACCCTCCCGTTTGTAGTATTGGCCCCACCCTGACCCCAACCTGACTTATACTGAGTATGGCTGGCCCAAATGTAATCAAGTTCTACAAATCAATGAGGAAAAAGGAAGGCTACACACCACATGGTTTGTCAATCAACAAAATGAGGAAGTTTTACAAAGGAGAATAAGTAAATTGCAAAGAGGCCAAAGTTTAGTGCTATTTATGGGATAAAGAACTGGGGTGAGTTCAGACATGCACAAAAGTGATTGAAATGAAGTTGTTTGTGGTCTGTCATGTGTGATCAGACTCCATGGTTCTTCATAGGACACAGATTCCATGCCATCAGAGTCAGAACACAATGTTTTATCAAGTACCTCTTGAGAACTTTGGGCCCTCCTGTCTCATTTGGATAGAGAACTGCTTTTGAGCCTTCAGGCCTCTGTGCCATTAATCAGGTTTCTAGAAATAAGCCTGGAAACAGTGTTTTTGAAGACAGCTTCCTTCTCCTCCCCTGAATGATGCTGGACAGTAGGGATGGGCGAAACCCCAGCATGGCCATGGTCTTCCTGAGTAGCTGGCCTGATGAGAGGACTGGCCCTGACTTCTAGGGGAAGAAGTCACAGCACACTAGGGAGTCATCAACTGACACCACCAAGACCCACTCCCTCAATTAATGAAAAGCTGTGCTTTCTGACAGTGACCACAGGGACTGGGCTCCTGTGGGCCCCCTTTGGTAGCTGCACCCTTATTGAAACTCATTTTTAAAACTTCCTCCTGATCTCTGTGCACTGGCCAGCACTGATCAGAGTCTCCTGTTTCCTGGGATCTTGGCCAGGCTGTGGCACCCTGGCCAAACATCTGAGGCATTGTCTGCTAACATCTCACTATTTTTACTGCAGATCATTATAAAATCACTTTAGGAAGACATTCACATAACTCACATCACCCATCAAATATTAGAATTCTATTTTTCATAAACTTTGCCACTATATCGGCAATAAACATTTCTTTCACGACTACAACAAAATATAGAGTACTTCCATCAGCTCAAAAAGAAATCCCTTCCCTTTTAGCTATCAACCCCATTCCCCCTGTATGTTTTCCCAACACTTTTGAAATATCTCTGTGCCTATCAACTCTTCCCACCATTTATTTGATATGTGCAGGTGTGGCCCTTAGGTGTTCAGTTTTAGCGCTGCATCTCCCGTGGTTCAAGATTTAAGAATGACTGACATTCTTTCTACTTTATGTTGAACATTCTTAACTAAAACTATCATTTCTCATGTAGCTGGGTGGGTGACCCAAATACAATCTCTACTAGTACAGTTTAGGTCCACTGCCTTGATTCATTTCAAGTTGAGAACAGTTCTGCAACCATAGCTTTTGCAACTCCAGCTTAAATATTCAAGTGCTAGTTTACTTGATGCCATGTCAAGAATTCTCTTGGGAAAACCCTGTTTACAGATACACTGAGGTGCCCAAATCTGTGTCCCCACTGGTGTTTGTGGTTAGAAGTGCTCTGAGCAGGATGTGCTCCTAGTGACCTTCAGAATTCCAAAGGCTCTAGCTGGGGAGAAATTTCACTCAGGTGCTTTTGTTCATTTGTGCAAGGCCAAGAAAGAAACTGAAGGTTTTCCAAGGAGAATCAGCAAAAGGAAGGCTGATGGGGTGATGAACCCATAAATTATGAACTTGTCACCTTCACATAGGCCTTCACATAGGCCTGGAACTTTCCTGGAGAAGGTCTCCTTCCTGTTGGTGAGAATGCTGAGAGGCATGGTGCCACTCGGCAGAGTCAGTTTCCAGCGAGATGCCTTGGACGGTGATCCATTGTCAGGAAAGGATGCCAAGGGGCCTCTAGTCAGGGAACGCTGAGGTGTCACTATAGACCATGTTCAGGGAATCTTTGAGGATTGGGAACAAGATTTCTCTGTGTAGGTAGAAGGCAAAAGGTGGGTACTGGGATGGGAGAGGGAGAGAGGTGTATACCTGGGGCAAAGCTATGCAACATGGGAGTTGAAGGTCAGAGTGAAGAAAAATATTAGTTTAGTAGGTGAGTAACTTTCGATTGGAAGCCTAAATTTCACTCAGAGAAAATTGCAAACCACAAGATTTCCCTGCCCACAAGACCCTGAGCTGTTGCCATTCCTCCTCAGTTGCCCAGTGACAAAGGCTGGGGGCCTCACTCCTACAGCTACTTCTTCTTACTTTGCTTCCACAACATCTTGAATGCTGAGACCAGGCAGAACCTGGCTCCCCTGTCTCCCCTCAGAGACCTGCCCTGTCTTCCCTCTGCTCCTGTGCCCACACACCAGCCATTCTGGGTGCTGCCCATGTTGCCTCCTGTGGCTGCACCAATCTCCCAGGGGAACTGGCTGGTGCAGTCTCCTTTCTCTGAAATATCAATGGCAGCAGGAGCTGATGTCCCTGCTGTGTGTGTGTCTGGGCAATTCAACTTTGGTCAACATGGGCCAGATGGAGGCTAGGAGAGCCACATTCAGAAGGTTGCCCTCACTCAGGTGGTCCTCAACTGGAGGGCCCCAGGGACATTCTGAGGTGGTGTGGATCATCCTGCTCCATTCCTCACAGCATCTTCTGACTGGAGAACCACTGTGCCTGCCTCAGCCAGTGGGGGAACGGGCACCTGGGTCTTCACCCTCCAGCACCACCACCATTTGCCCAAAGACCTCCATCATCTTCCCATTGAATAGCCACCAATGGCCACAGGGAGTGTATGGGGAGGGTGCACTAGCCACCCTCCAGATAACTGCAGCGGACCTCAGAGCATCTACGAAAACTTCTGGCACTGGAAGCGCTTCAAGATCCTGGTCCACCAGCGCCTTTCTCAGACTCCAGATGTGGGAGCACTTTCTTGCTTCCTCATGTGAGTGTTCCCCCCAGGGACCCAGAACTCCTCCTTGAGCTCTAAAAGGAGAAGAAGTGTGGCATGAAGAAAGGAGGCTGGGATGTAGGGGAACAGGAAGGAACATCCTGAGGGTGGAGGGATAAGCTGAGAGACCTAAATTCCCAGCCATGTTCATCTCACACCAGGGAAGGAAATGTGCCTTATCTCAGGTGTGCATCACATCCCTGTGAGTGAAGCAATCTTTGTTCCCAATGAGCATCACCATCACACAGGGTCAGAGAAGGTTCGTGGAATTAATGTGAGCCAGGATTTAGAATTGGTTCTCTGACTCCATATGATTGTCCCTCACTTAGTATTTTCATCTTCTAGCATAGACCTGATTGTTCATGGCAGGCAACATCACAACTAGTGTTGGAGATATGGGTGGAGGCACCAGTACAGATCTCTCTGGGCACCCAACCACATTGTTCTGGGGAATTCTGTTTAGGATATTAAGGTGATGCAGAATTCATGAGTGAGTACTCATTCCATTTGGATCGTCTGTGGAGATGTTCATCATTGTCTCAGGCTTTAACCCTGCTCCCAGGGCACTCTGTACTCTGTCTCACTCAACTCAGGCTGCCATATGCACTGCTACAGAATGGGCAGCTGAAATCACAGGCATTCATTTCTCACAGCTCTGAAATTGGGAAGTCCTAGAAAGATGGTACCAGATTTAATGTCCCATGAGTGCTCGCCTCCATGCTTGAGACAATGGTTGCCTTGCCTGTGACTTCCTATGGCTGAGAGAGCTTTAGCATCCCTTTTCTTAGAAGAGCACTACTACTATAATGGGAACTCCACCCTCCTGACCTCATTAAAATCCTAAGAACCACTGAAGCCACCATCTCCCAATACCATCACATTGAGCTTAGGACATTCACTCATGGACTCTGGAAGGCAAAAACATTCATGTCACAATACACAACAACATCAAGAACTCAAGGGGAAGTCAGTTTCCAGTACAGTACTTGATGCTCTCTCTAGTGTATGAGAGCATGTCCTGGATTCAGGGAGCCCACATGGGGTGGTCAAAGTGAATTAGGCAAAGGCAAGATGTGTATTGAGTCAGGTCAACTGGCAATGAAGTGTGGACTGTGGATTGTGACTGATCCAGATGAATCCCAGGCCAGTGCTTTGGCCCCTATCTGGACTGGCGCCTACCATGATTCTGGAGAAGGGACTATGGAGGGGTCTGCAGAAATGTCAATGCACATCTTTGACCAAATGATCTATGAGGTGGCAGAAAAGTGAGTCAGACACCTGGGGCTAGGCCTAAGTGCTAGAGATCATGGGTTGCACAGGTGTCTCTGGGCGGCCTTGTAACCCATACCCAGCCAGGAAGGGCATCTGCTACCACAGGGAAAACCACTGAACACCTTGCTCTCCAAGCATTTGTTCCTTCTACCTGGAAGGCTGGACACTCTCTAATAGTCCCAGAAGCTCTGGCCTCAACGTTCTTATTCCAGCACTGCCTAGAGGTTCAGGTTAGGGTGTGGGTAAGTAACCAGCCAAGCTCAGGGGGTCTACTTCAGCAGTGAGGGCTGTCCACAGGGTACAAGTTTCACTAGCTTGGTGTTGGCCAACCACCTGGGAAATAAACCCTCTTACAGCATATGGATCACCCCTGCTCACGAAAGATGCCACAATTATACCCTGACGTTCCAGAAGAGATTTAGAATTTGAAAAACATGACCAGGGAAAGCCAGTGCCTCAGATGCCCCGAGTACACACCTCTGGCCTCCTAATCCATGTAATTCTCGCCATTCAAACAAACAAATGAAATATAGCCCTCTTTGTAAGCAACCCAATACTTTCAGCATAGCTTCTACTTTTTCATGACATTTCCTGAGTCTTGTGCCCCTGGTCTTTCTTCTATGGTATACAGTCCTAACCACACTATTCATAAAGAGAGAGTTCTCTTACATAAATCTTTGACCAGATGCTGATGCTTGGCTTTTCTGTGTGGTCCAGGGCAGGGACATGAGACGACTGGAGTAAGGGTGGGGGGATACTTAAAGGAATGTGCCTGGTTCACTAAGGCCCAAATGGTTCTCTTCAGGTGCTAAGTGATGTCAGGAACACCTAGAACAGTTTCTGCATTGGGAATTGATCCCTCCTGGGACCAGCCCAGCCCATAGTCCGAGCACTCCTCCCCATCCCTGCTACCAGCTCCTCATTTCTATGAACCTACAGCTTGGGTTTTCCAATGAGTAATAATTTAAAAAAATAATCCTATGTCTTGCTTACCTGTCAGGTTTGTGGAGTTGAGGCTGCAGAGATGGAGGACCCAAAGTTTCAGTTGATGATAAATTCCAGTGTCAGACACTTCTAATCCCACAGAGGCTCAATCTTCCACATTCTCCAGTCTTTGAGATTGTGCAGCAAGTGAGAGCTAAACACATTCCTATAGGAATTCATGATTTAAAAACAACAAAAAAAGTGATAATAGAGTCTGCTGTCACACATGTGAACATTTTTTTTTTTTACAGAATAGGACACTTCTCTTGCCAGTAGAACAGTCCCTGAGCATTTGGGATTCCAGCTGCCCTTGGATTTGAAGTGGATATAGCCTAGTCCAAGTTGCTATCTTCTCTCTCTTTGGCTATGCAAAGAGTCAACACACCATCTTCCTAGGACATGAGTCTGTGTGGCCCAAGTATATCGAATATGGGTATCTCAAAATGTCCTCCCTCATGACATACATTGTCCAACTGGTGCAGAGTCACCACTCATGGGTCCTGATGTCAGAATGTGCAGGGCATCCTGGACCAGAGTATGTCCCTTGAACACTTTCCTCCACCAAATGGCTGGAGCACAGCTGGAACCACCCTGTATGCACCACCCTCTTACCCTCTGTCCTAGTTTGCACCTCCAGAAAGACTGGCCCTTAGGCTCACCCACCAGAAGTCTAATGCTACTGGTATCCAAGGTGAGGTACTAGATCTCACTTGAAGCCATAATGGTATATATGGACATTATGAACATCTGGTGGGGTCTCCCAACTTTACCGTGTGGAAAGCCCCACATTTGGCAATGAAGGAGTCATGGGAAACTTTGAAGAGAATGAAATTGAGTGACATCTAAAAGGGGACAACTTATACCAAGAACCAAATCTCCTGCTCTACATTGATGAGCTGTGTTCCAAGAGGACTTTGTCACCAAGGTGAGCTGGGCTGGGAAACAAGGTGTCTACAAGCCTTTGGGAAAGTCACCGCAAACTCATAGAATTATTCTTCATTCTTCAGATTCTCGGCACTGGGTGTCTGTTGGGTGGGGTCATGGTCTTGATTTAACAATCCCATGGTGTGAACCAGGAAGACTTCGTCAATGCCTCCTTGAAATACCATAGGTATCCTTGACTTGGTCACACTTCCTAACAAGGCCACACACAATCTCTTCTTTTCCTCCAGGTGCAGGCTTTATTTACCACACTCCCAATTCTTGGAAGTTTTGCTTTCTGTAGGACTACACATGGATATCTTGACCCTAACCAAAGAGCTGGACCAGGAGGAAGGACTCACTGAGCAGAAATGGCCAGCAGATCCTCAGTCTGAAACCAAGACAGGTAACACCTCCCATTCATATTTACACATACCCCCCAGTCCCTCTGTCTCCCCTCATGCCTAATGTAGACTGAGCAAGTGCCCATTTCCCTTCTGCAGCTGGTGGAAAATCACCTACTGCCTCAAAGAAGAAATGATCCATGTAGGTGCCCCAAAGTTATGTTGTGCCCTGAATTAAGTGCTTCTAAATCAGCTGTCAGCCAAGGTGTAGAGGGACATAGTGATAGCACTGGACACGAGGCCTAAATGGAGATCTGACCCCCATGGGTCACCTCATAGGAAATTAAGAGATGCAGAGTCACACAACCCTAGGTCCTATAATGGAAGCACACTGGTATCTTCCTGCACTGTCGTGAGTCTTCCTCAATGGGTGCCATCCAGTCCTTAACCCTCTCCAGGACCACAAAATCTGTTACCTAAGCCTGGGCCAGAGAAGGGCAGTGGGTCCCAGAAGAACTTCTCTTACAGGAGCCACATGGGAAAGCAGAGGTGTTTAGCAAGGATGACCACGACCCTCCACACCCCGGGCATCCTCCTGGCTTCCCAGCACCTTCTGTTGTCCTGCGAACTGACCCAGACCAGGGCCTTCACACAGACCCCTTCATCCCTGGAGGCTGAGCACCATAGGCCCCTCAGCCCCAAAGAGGAGTCCTCATCCCCTATCCCCCTCTGATGCCAGTCGAGGAAGTGAGCTACAGCCTGACACTCAACCCATGTAAGAAAGACGCCCTATTCTGAGTCTCATCTCCAGGCTCTGGAGAGCAACATGTGGCTCTGGGGCTGATTCCTACTGCCCAGCATCTGAGAGGAAGTGTCAGTCACCAGACCCTAGGGAAACAAGAAGAGGCATTGAAGACTGCAGGGTAGGTGTGTGGTATCTGGTGACCCAACCCTCAGGTAGGGTCTTGGGGAGATCTCACCCTCCCCACATCCTGCAACACAAGGGGCAAAGATCCTTGTCACTCAGGACTGATCCTGATAGTCCTCAGGAATGGGAGGGCAAGGAGAGGGCACTGGGAATGTAGGAGGAAGGCAAAAGGTGGGTACTGGGATGGGAGAGAGAGAGAGGCGCATACCTGGGACAAAGCTATAAATCACGGGAATTGACTGTCAAGAGTGAATAAAAATAGTTTAGTAGGGACATGTTCTCATGGCTGCTGCCTTCTGCTGTGGAGTCTGGGCTACTCTGTGGGGTGAGGACTGAAAGGAGGAGGTATTTGCAGATTCCATTCCTCAGGGTACACAGGTGCAGGGCCAAGCCCTTGCCTCCACATTTAGCCTGCAGCTTCCTCCGATCCTGGAAGAAAAACAGATCAAAAGCTAAACAAAAACCCAGTCATCACATTGTTCACAGGGCCTCAGTTAATTTAAGGGGCCTTCTCTGTACATCCCTTCATGAACTGTGTCCCTTTAATATCTCTGTTACCAACTGGCTGAGGGTTCAAACATCCATCTGGAGAGCAACCACAAATAGGCAGAGTGCACCTCCCTTAGTGTTAGCAGCTCTGAGTTTCCAGGGCCAACATCTCTCAGATCTTAGTGTTCATAGCCCCAAGAGTGAATGCCAGTGACCCTCAGTGTCCAGTGGGAGTAGCTCTGCCACTGTGTTCCTGACAGGAGAAGCCAGCAGCTACTGACAGTACCCTGGAACTCTTTCAACAGCCAGACCTAGCAGCTCTTAGTGGCTCTCCATTGCTCTCTCTCATTCTCTTTCATAACTGCCTTCAGGGTGACCTGCCCAGGCTGCTTTCAGTGCCAGCACCCTTTACTGTTACCAGTTCTTAGTGCAAGCAGCTCCACCTGCTCTACTTGAGGTAAAAGGCTTGAATAGGTTATATATACCCATCTATTTGAGGCCTCACTAGGAGTTTTGCTGCATCACAAGGGGAAGTGGTACAGGCACTTTTTGCAAAAGGAGCTGGGGAAGGAAGCTCATTTACTTTAAAAAAAAAAAGAAAAGGTGGGCTCAAGCACACACAGTATCCTTCCAGACAACCCTGGGACTTCTGTGCAGTATGGGTAGGGAAGAGGCTCCTGTTACAGCAGACAAAGGACAGCTGAGGAGATTCAAAATGGTGGTATCATCAAAAGAGACTGAAGGATGGAGTCATCTCAAATATATCTGTGTCCAAAGATAATTCTATGTCACAGTGACATAATTGGGTCAGCCATGGATATCAAAGACAAAGAAACCAATTTTTTTCCTTTCCTTTTTTCTTTTTTCTTTTTTGGTGGTAGTGGGGATTGAGCTCAGAACCTACATATGCTAGGCAAGCACTTTATCACTGAGCCACAACCCCAACACCCCAAAGTTTTGTTTTAAATGCCTCCTGGAAGGTGTTGGCCCTTTCTCTTCTGTCTCATTTAGAAGGAGAGCTGCTTTGGAGTATTCAGTCTTCTGAACCATTAAAGTATTTTCTAGAATTGGCCATGGAGATGGCACTTTTCTTAGATAGCTGTTTTCAGATCCTGTGGAAGAGGCTAGATAGTCAGGCTAGACAAATATTCAGCATGGCCAAGGCCTTCCTTCATAGGTGAACAAAGCTTGGTTTCTAGGGAAACAAGTCATGGCACCCTTTGAAACTTCAACTAACAATACAATCAAGGTATACTCTGCCTGTTATCATTACTCCCCAGATGCCAAGCTAGACAGTCATCCTACTGGTCACTGACAACAAGTTCCCCAACAAACAGGGGAGCGATGGACCAGGTAAGTTGGAGCATCAGTCAGCACTGAGGTGAGTTGGGGCAAGCTGATCCATCACCCCGCAAGAGCCCTGCCTGCACACATGGGTGATGCCCACTGCAGAAGCACATTCCACACAGCCCTACAGTTCCAGACACACCAAGAGCATGCACAATTCAATTACTTGAACCTCTGGCTCCCCAAAGCATACAGAAAATGAAAGTGAGGAAAACCCAGAGTGGGTTTGGGGCTAACTAATAGCATTACTGTTTTCCAAACCCTAATTAGCATAAATTGGGACCAATAGCATTTGTATGTTTCCAGACAGCATGAGCTTGGACACAACAGAGTGACCCAAGGGCAATATAAACCCCTAGAGAAGGGGAAGTGGCACCCTCAGGCAGAGAAAGCCTGTTATCAGGTCCCCTCTTGCACTGCAAGGGCTCTATACTTGTTCTTCATAAATCCTACCATTACACTCACTCTTCCTGGTCTGCAGAGTTCATTCTTTGAATTTGTAAGAAAGGTCCCAGGAAGAAGAAACTGATGGTGAGCCACTGGAGTCTGCTTCAACATAGGAGGATATAACCCACCTTTGAGAGGGTCACCACTTCTTAGCTGCAGAAAACTGCACCTTATACACACTTCACCTACCAGCAGAAGCAGAACAGCCCACAGTGTCCTCTGCTAACAGAAGTAGAGAATCAAGTTTCATCTTTCTGTGCCCAACCTGGGGCTTCTTTGGAGGGTGAGTAAATCAGACCAACAAACAACCTCCTATTTTTCTGGAGTTCTATACTACTTTTAGAAGTCTCTCTCTTTCAAAAATAATGGACGCCTGTCACCCACTTAAAATTGGATAGTGCAGCTGCTGGTCTAAAGCCACAGGTGACAGACTTACTGGAGGAGGCTTGTTCAATCCCTTTCATCAGTAAAGGAGGAACATTGGTCAAGCTCAGCTTCAGCTTCTCTCTGTGGAACACAACCAGGTCAATAGATTGGTTAGTTTGCTTCTTTCTTCCACTTTCAGACTGACTGGACTCAATGGTGAAGGGGTCCCTTACCTGGTGTATATTGGATACTAACTCAATGTCTTAGTTTCATCCAAGGTTTTTGAAAAAGAGCAACCCACTAATTCCCAGAGAGTGAGCCACATGGTCTATTTCTCCTGTTTTCTTCCCTTCTTTTCCCTTCTCTCTCTCTCTCTCTCTCTCTCACACACACACACACACACACACACACACACACACACACACACATGCATTGCAAACACCATGTAGATTCAGGATTCTTATACCCCTTGGAACCCAACTAGTTTCAACAGAACCCATGGATGAGGTTTTGGAGAATTTTCAAGCCTTAGTGCACCTGTTAGGCCCCAAACCCCATGCTGTCTCTGGTGAGCTCCACCCAGGAGTAAGGTCCCATTCTCTAGGTTTCCAAACCATGCCAGTTCAGAGAAGAACCCTGCCAGTTCATCCCTCTCCCAGTCTAAATTTCAGATTTGGAACATTGCCTAAGCCAGGGGGGAGAACTGAGAAAAGGGGTTTTATTCCCATACCGCAGAGGGGACTCCGGTGCTCGGACCACAGGAAGAGGGAGATGCAACCTGACGATCTGCAATCCAAACAAAGTCTCTTAAGCCATATTAGATCCAATGATTGTGGTAAATACAAAAGGACTTTAGTGGCTCCAAGTATGAGTATGATGGCGAATACATCAGGAAAGGCTAAAACGTAAAGCAGTTTCTTATGGAGAAGGATCAAATACAGAAAAGCCTTTTTCTAAGTACTTGTTCCCTCCTTACTCAGGGTTTGCAACAGAGCCCCAGCATCCTGAGGGAACACAAAATCAGGAGGAATGCCCTCCAGCCTCCTTTCTACACCTACAAGCAATAGGAAAGGGTGCCAAAGGACTCATTATGGTTCACGTCACTTTTTCTCTGCAAGACTTGAGACAAATTAAGACTGACTTAGAAAGATTCCCAGATGACCCTGATCAATATACCAAGATATTTTAGGGCCTTAACCAAATTTTGATCTAACCTGGAAAGACATAATGATGTTACTGCTCTCTAACACTGAACATCAGGATGCTTTATGGACAGCTGAAACCTCTGTGGATGAATGATGTATAGTGCAAGGCCCTGGAGATGCACTCCTTCCAATTGAAGTGGACTCAGAAGAAACACACCCAACAGGGCAACAGGAAGTTCCCTAGCAGGACCAAAAATGGGATGAAGATGGTCACATGGGGCAATGGAAGGGAAAGTACTTTCAGAACTGTGTGGTAGAGGGCTTTAGGAAAACCCATACTAAATCTCTAAATTATTCCAAACTCTCTGGTAACTCAGGAGAATGAAGAAACTTCCACAACCATTTTAAAAAGACTCAGGGAAGTATTAATTAAATATACCTCAATATCCCCAGATTCCCCAGCATAACAACCTAAAAACCAAATTCATAACTCAGTTACTGACATTAGGAAAAATTACAAGAAACAACTGCAAAAAGGAGACAACACTTTAGATAGTCTCTTAAAAAATGTCCCTTGTGTGTTTTACAATCAAGACCAGGAGAAGGAGGATGAAGAAGATGAGGAGGGAAGGAGTGAGGGGCGGAGAGAGAGAGAGAGAGAGAGAGAGAGAGAGAGAGAGAGAGAGAGAGAGAGAGAGAGAACACAAAAGAAAGGCAACTGCCCTTGTGACAGCTCTACAGATAGCTACATGCAGTGGACAAGGTCCCCAGAGTGGTAATGCTCCCACCATAGCCTGCTAGAATTGTGGCCAAGAAGGACATTACAAGAAAGATTGCCCATGAAAGAGATGGATGCCACCAACACCCTCAACAATCACCGAGGGGGTGGGGGTCACAGGTAGTTGAACTACACTCACAGGCAAGGCCCAGTGAACAAATCCCTCACTTCAAACAGTCCAACAATAGGACTGATGGGTCCTGGGGAATCCCTCTTAGGTTCCCAACTATTCAGACTGTCATTTCTGTACAGGAGCCCAGGATGACCTTGACCATCAAAGGAAGGAAAATTGATTTCTTTATTGACACTGGTGCCACTTTTTCGGTCATCCTCTCAAACCCAGGCCCCCCCCTCCTCTCGCAGCACAGCCATAAGGGGAGTGTCAGGAAAGCCTGTGTCTGGATATTGCTCCCAACCTCTCAGCTGCTCTTGGGATGAGCTCCTCTTCTCACAGCCCTTTTGATAATGATTGAAAGTCCCACTCCCCTATGGAAAGAGATATTTTGACCCACCTAGTCAGAATAACATAAAATAAAGATATTGTGTCCATCTATAACTAAATATACATATTCTTTATTTTTATTTTCAGCTGCCCATAAACATCCTAATGTTCAGTGTTAGAGAGCATTTGTTTCAGTAGCATCATACTTCTCAATGACAGCACAACTAGTACTTTGTAGAAACTTACATTAACTAGAAGTCTTGACTACACAGTGAGAAAAAGGTCAGGAGCAATAGGACCTGCTCCTGTCCAGATGCATATCAAAGATTCTATACCCTTTCCCCACCTAAATCAGTATCCCCTGAAACCAGAGACTAAACAATGGTCACAAGCTATAATAGGTAACTTTAAGTGACAGGGCCTCTTGAGATGCTGTGAAAGTCCATGTAATCCACCCACTGAAGGTCCAATAGAGAATGGAAACAAATACAGGACCTCAGATTAACAAATGAGGTAGTAATTCCCATACATCCTTGGTCTCTGATCCTTACACCTTGTTATCCCAGGTTCTTAAACATTCCAACTGGTTCCATTTTAGATGCATTTTCCTGTATAACTCTGCAGGCATATCCTTAATACCTGGTTGTTTTGAGGTTCCCTCTGACAAGTCCATTTAATTGACCTTGCCTGTTCTACCCCCTGCCTCAGGAAGACATGAGGCTGGCAGGCCAACACCAAGGGGAGCTGAGGTAAGCCAATCTGTCTGTCATCCTGCAGCAACCAAGCCTGCCCACAGTGGGGATGCCCACTGCACAACTTTTCCAAACCCCAATTAGCATAAACTTGGACCAATAGTATTGGTACTTCTTCCAATTAATAAAGACAATATATATTTTTCACTCAGCAAACAAGTGAAGTTGAACCAATAGAATTTCCAGGTGCAATTTCCGACTAGAAACCCTGCATTTTTTAGAATATTTTTTAGTTATACATAGACAAAATATCTTTATTTTATTTTCACATGGCTCTGAGGTTCAAACCCAGTGCCTCAGGCATGCTAGGCGAGTGCTGTACATACCTCTGAGCCAAAACCCCAACCCACAACCCTTCATTTCCATGAATACTAAAGAAAATGTACAGTGTGAAAGAAATGTTGCCATGTGGTCCATTTCACATGGTGAAATAAGGAAGTGACACATTAAGATATCATAAAACAGTGCATAAATACTTTGCTCTTTTTACTGGATCCAAGAGGTTTAAAGAAGCATGAAGTTTCAATGCATTTTGTTGATGGCTTTCTATGATAGATAACCACACAGTCTTTAGTAGTTGTTAGTTCAGGATGCCAGGAACACTATGGGGAGCACTGCTAATGCTACAATCTGAGAGCCCCTGGCACTCCAACCTCAGTAACACTAAGGGAACTAGTTGTACTCTGCCTATTTGTGATTGCATCTAAATTAACCCAAAGAAGCCCAAGATGTATGAGTATCTCTTTTTTCCTGATGCTACTTCTGAATTTCCTTCCTGCCCCATATATACCAGGGCATGTTGGGTTTTAATGCTTAGTGAGTGAGCAACATGCAGAAAGGGCACGAAGAGAACGACTTCCTCTGTAAGCAGCCCAAACAAGTGTTCATGCAGTTCCTCATCTGAGAGTTCTTCAGTTCTTCCAAATCATGTTCCCTCTGCACATCAACACATGAGCCTACATCTACCTGCAACAGGCCACATTTTCTTGCAGCAGTGCACTTTGTGCTTACTTCTGAATCTAGGCCTCAGGGCCTTCTTTGGTATATTGACAATTCTTCCTTATTCACTTTCCCTTGTCCCTTGAAACAAAGCTCTATTACATCTTGGGGTTCTCACACTTTCAGTGTTATCCTTACTTCACATATGCAACTACACATAAGTATATACATATATATGTGTGTAGATAGATCTATCTATCTACTTATACATATACATATGTTTTATTCAAATTACAGGGGTGAATATTTGTTTACAACTATATTATGAATGATATGCTCAATAGAATAGTAGCCTTCTGGGGTGGAATTTATTTCTAGTTGCCAAAGGTATGCCACGGAATCAGGGAGAGTGATTAAGGAATAACTGTAGGAATTAAGAAAATTGTTTTAGAGAAGATAAATTTATCAAAATAGCCCCCAGTCTGGATTAAAATGTCTTGTATTCCCAACTATCTAGGTTCAGGACTTTGGGTGAGAAACCTAATTACTCTAAGGCAGATAAGGGCAATATTGTTCAATGTCTATTTAAGAAAAGGCCAAGGGGCTGGAGTTGTAGCTCAGTGCTAGAGTGCTCACCTAGCATGTGTGAGGCACTGGGATTGAGCCTTAGCACCACACCAAATAAGTAAATAAATTCTGTCCATCTGCAACTACAGAAAAAAAATTAAAAAAAGAAAAGCCAAGATGACAACAGAAGGCTTTCTCAGAGAAAAGACCCAAGAGCCCTACAAAAAGACTGAGATAAACCATAATGTGAAAGAACTATCTCATCAAATTGAGTAATAAGCTCCACTCCATAAAAGACAGCATTAAAATATCTGCCCTGCAATGCGTAAGGACTGTTGCAGAGCAGGTATTTTAATCTTATCTGCCTCACTACATTAGTCAGCTCTCTGTGGCTCTGAAAGAAAATGTAAAGTGAACAAATTACAAGGAAGAAAATTTTATTTTGACTGAACATTTCAGAGTTTTCATTCTATGTATAATTGGTCAGCTCCATGGTTCTGTAGACTTCAGTGAGGCAGAACATCATGGTGGGACCACATTCTGAAGTAATGATGCTTGCCTCATGGCAGCTGGGAAGTAGACAGCATGAGGCTGGGGTCCCAGTATCCCCCTAAAGAGCATGTCCACAGCCATGCCACCTCCTTCCAGTAGGCCCCACCACCTACCGGTTCATCACCTCTCGATATTGCCACAGGCTGGTGAGGATATATTTACATTATAGACCTTTCATGGAGATTTAAGATGCAATTCACAACACATACCTCATTCTATACTTCCTACACAGGACTGTACATGCCTAACACTGTACACTTGTGTTGTACAGTGGTATTTGGAAATTACGGTATTTGGAATTCATGGCTGTGACTTAAGCAGGGTCAAACTGTGTCTCATATGTGGACTGGTGTGAATCATACAGAGATATGGGATTCTGACTATTCTGGCTGTGAATGAATGCTTTGTTGTATCTCTTTTTGGGTGGCGAAGTGCATTTCATGAGAGGGTGAAAGAGAGAGCCAACTACAAGTGGTAGTAGTTTAGTTTATCAGTCGGTTCTCTGCTTCTCAGGCACATATCATAACTGCCTTTCCTGACCTCCTCTGAAAATAGTTTCAGCCTTACTTAATTTTCTGCTTGTCCATCCTGGGATATACTGGATTCTATAAGTAAGATTATTCAATGTTACTGTAATAGAATTAACTATTCCATGTACTGATTTGGCTAGGCCCAAGTATCCAGAAATTTTGGTTAAACACCAGTTAGATATTACTGTGAGAGTTTTTGTTTTGGGGGGTTGAATTCATATTTCTAGTCAGTGGACTTTGATTAAAACAGACTGCCCTCCACCATGGAAAGTTCTCATCCAATCAGTTCAAAAGCTTAAGGGAACAGACTGACATCTCATGAGAAAGAATTCTGCCAGAAAACTGCCTTCAAATTTGATCTGTAACATCAATTCTTCCTAGGTCTTCTGCTTCCATTTAGTCCATATTTTACAATAAACAGCTCAAGTGCATCAATATCCTTGTTTTATTAGTCATATTAGAGCTCATTCTAAGCTTCCAGGTCTTTAACATCAGATAATGCTAAGGCAGATAAACATATTGTAGCTTGTGAACAAATGTATCCATATGACCATGTTCAAGCCTCTCATTCTTTACATCATCAGAATGCTTCCAATCTGTACAAAAAATTCATAATATGTGACAGCAAGCTCAGCAAATTGTTTACTCTTGCCCACAGTGTGTGATTCACATTCCAGCTTCACTCCCTGGGGTAAATCCCCATGGTTTATGGCCAAATCAACGTGACAGATGGAAATAACTCATACCCCTCATTTTGACAAACCACATTAAGTTCATGTTATTATTGATACTAGTTCTTTTTTCATTTTTGCCACTGCTCATATAAAAGAAAATACTCAAGTTATTTCTCATTGCTTAGCTTCTTTGACAGTGCTCAGATATTCTCTACAATTTTAGACTAATGATGCTCCATCTTATACCAATTATTCAACAATTTTACAAAAGCAAAAAAAGGGAAGATACTACCCCACAAATTTGTTTATCATGCTCTTCTTGTTTTAACATTACAATTTTTAAAGTTTTAAAAGTCTTACTGCTGTCAGCCAGATGTGGTGGTTCACACCTGTAATCCCAGTGGCTCAGTGGGCGGAGGAAGGAGGATCACAAGTTAAAAGCAAGCCTCAGCAACTCAGTGAGACCCTGCCTCTAAATAAAATACAAAATAGGGCTAAGGATGTGGCTCAGTGGTTGAGTGTCCCTAATTCAATCCCCAGTACCCACCCCCCCCACCCAAAAAAAGAGTCTCACTGCTGCTGAGCAACACAGGGCTCCTACTACACTTGTCAGGCTTTGCTTGGTGGAAAGACAAACAAGAAAATGGATGAGACCAGATTCAGTAATGATAGAGGGTACAGCCTTTTTTTCCAGAGATCTCAACATGCCATCATAGAGACAACTAAAAATGCTAATGTATCAGGCCAAGCAGATGATTGAACAACAGGGAGGTACTATGTCTCCAACCACAATGTTTGTGGCTAGGTTGGCTCTGTTGAGCTGCCAGGTAAGTGGAGTTCATGGGGAAACTTATTGGACCTATTTCTCAGATTCACCTTCTGTACCCCAAGCTGTGTGGACTGGAGAATCCATTCCAGTATTTACTAATGATACGCATATGATAGGAGGTTTTACAGACAAACACGTTACACCTATTCATGTAACTGGATTTAATTATACTGGCTTTAGTGGAAATTTACCTATATCTTTGTCCCATGATAAACATGCTGACTGTTTAAAAGTAACCTTTAAGGCATATGAGGGGACATAGACTGGTTAATCATACTGGACCTTGGGACTTAAGATCATATGTTTAGACAGTTATTAAAATGGGGCTTTCCCATAACAAGCCAGTCATTCCCATGGAACATCCACCAATACCTTACAACACTAATCATTCTGCAATGGAACTTGGCACATTTCCTAAATGGAGGGAATGTGCAAATGTCTTCCCAGTGCAACATAAAGTCTCTAGAAATGGTGGATATACTTTGGATTAGTCTCAAAGAACTGGTGAGAGAGCTATGTTAGGATTCCATGACTCCTGAAGGATTTGTTGGTAATATCCTGACTTCCAGTGATGGTGGCATAGAAAAAGATCTGTAGCATTTAATGGCTGCCTCGGATTTTCTCCATTATATATGCAGCCCTATGCCTGACTTTATAGATAGGAACTGCAAAGAGGGCCTGGGTTCAATCTCCTTTTGCTTTAATTTCTGGAAATATAAGAGCAAGAAGAAAAATGGAAAATATCATAGAATAGCCTGTGACACCTTCTACTGTGACACCTTTTGTATCCTCATCTCAAAACATTCAAAATGCTCATTATCTTAATTATTTGGCTCAAAATACTTCCAATTCCCTATGAATCAGGTAAATATTGATGAAAAGATTGAGACTAAATTAAATTCTTTGAAAGCGACTGCTGTAAATATTGGAAGTTAACTTTCCACTCTCAAACTTAAGCAAAGGCTTTGATGCCATGGTGGTTACAAGTATGTCTGTATTACTGTAGCAAAATATAATTCTTCCCAATGATCTTGGAAAAAGGTCAAAAATCATCTGCTGGGCATTTGGCATAGCAATGACAACAGTTTGGACCTTATGGAGTTATATCATCACATCCAGGATATTCAGAAAAGCAGAATCAATCTCATGGATCCTGCTTCTCTAGCTGAACAAATAATCCTGGGAATATGTTGAAACATTCTGCATGATCTATTTTTGAAATAATGTGTTTGCTACCGATTTTCCTCTATGTCATAATAATAGATTGCCAAACCCTCAGAAAAAAAGATCCAGGAACCTCATGTAACCACACACCACTTACATTTAAAAAATAAAGGGGAGATGCTGGAGACTGTGAATGAATTTGGGTTTGTTTGAGCCATCTCAAGGCAGGGGGTTGCTTTTTCACTGAGAACTCTCAGTGAAATTCCACCAACTCAAGACTTCTCAGATTATGTGACACCCTGCCCATTGGCTCAGGTGGCCCTAGGTTCAAACACAGGAGGTGGTCTTAACCTGCTAAGCCCCAACCAAGTTGTCTTTACCATCTTCTCCCTGTTTTCCTCAGGAAGTCTTTCACTCTGAATACTACTGGTATTCTGACTCACTTGAATAAAGTGCATGGGCTCCATCAGAGCTGGATCATCCCACTGTGCCCCACTTTTTATTTATTCCTGTGTCTGCCCTTATTTCTTACATTACTCATACCTTCAGTATTTTGACTCATGGCCCTATTTCAAGGACATTGAGTAAATGTCATGTGGTCATGATAAGACTTACTACACAAAGAACTTAAGTTAACTATATAAATCATGCTTAAAAGCTAAAAAAACCTTTTTTAAAGTTTTTTTTTTTTTAGTTGTCGTGGTGCTGAGAATCGATCTCAGTGCCTCACACATGCTAGGCAAGCACTCTGCCACTGAGCCCCAGCCCCAGACACAAAGGAAACTTTCAACACAGTATAAGAGAAAACCCAGAGAATGGCTGCTCACCAAAGGGAGGATAGAAATCACAAGAGAACCCAAATGCAAGTCTGGGCACTAAAAACCTTAGTACTGAAGTGAGCAAGACACTAAGATGCTCAACAGTGGATCAGAACACGCAAAACAGTTTGCAAACTTAAGAAGAACAGACCAAGATTATCTGGACTGACATGCAGGTAAAGAGGGCATGGAGAAAATGAACAGCAGAGTTACATTTTTGATATGAGGTGTCCCCCAAATGCTCATGTGTTATACATTTCAGAGGTGAAATGATCAGATTATGAGAGTTGAAAACCAGTTAGTGGATTACTCTATTTGATAGACTGATAATTTAAATACACTCATGGGTGGTAACTTGAGGCAGGTATGGTATTGCTAGAGGAAGTAGGTCACAAGGGGCATAACCTTAGGGATTATATTATCCCTGATGACTTGCACTCAAGCTCTCTCTGCTTCCTGGTGGCAACATCTGGACTTGTTTTCCACCGCAATGTCCATCATACATGGCGTACTTACTGCCTCACCTGGGGCTCAACTCACCATGGACTGAACCTCTGAAACCAAGAAACAAAATAAACTTTTCCTCCTCAAAGTTGTACTGATCAGGTCTTCTGAACAGAGTGATGAAAGGTGACTAACACAACCACCTAAGAAATTTCTAGGAAACCATGAACCATGCCAACAAACACTCAAGTGTAAGCACCAGAGGGGGAGAAAGAGAGTAAAGAGAATAAAATCATATATGGAGAAATAGTTCACTAAACATCCCAAATATGATGATATGCATGAACCTATACACCACGGTGATAAGTTCCAAGAAACACACCCAGTGAGACCCACATCAAGTGGTCAATAGTTGGCTGGGATTGTGGCTCAGCGGTGGAGCACTTGCCTTGCATGAGCGGGACCCAGGTTCCATCCTCAGAAACACAAAAAATAAAGGCATTGTGTTGGGTCCATCTACACCTAAAAAATAAATATTAAAATATTTTTAAAAGTCCAACTGTCCAAAACTGAAAAACAAAAGTGACTCTGAAAAGGAGAAAAAGAAAAGCAAGTGAATTACACAGAAAACTATATATCACAAAATGAGCCTCCAAAAATTAAAGGGAGGGTGATGGCAGACTAGGATGCTCCAGGTTCTTCCTCTCCCATGAGAACACCAAATTGCAACAATAAAGTAGGGAATAGGCTTATGGCAAGTGTAGAAATCAATCAAAGTTCTGCAGCTACCAAGTGAATGAATACCCACTTTAGGAAAAAAAATCCAAACAGGAAATTTCATGACAAATTTGCTCTACCTGCCCCACTTGCTTGTAACATGGAACAGCAAAACTGGAAGCAAGATACACACTGCTGTTAACTTTCTCTGACCCAAGAAACAAACAATTAATCTTCAATATTCTGGCACCTCAGAAGGAATGTCTGGGAGATTGGTTTCTGTCTCACTTGACTCAGCACTCAGTTCACAAAGGAAGGGTAGCATAACTCAGGCATATGAAGGTTTAAAGTCCTGTTGGATATGAGGTATTGATCGGCATGAGTCCTGCACACCTAATGGCAACTGTGGTCAAGGAATGAGAGCAGTAACTATATAGAACATTGAAGGTTCCAGAGAGTGGGTATGAGACTGTCTGAGAAATAGTCACTTAAGGAATGAATATAAGCATATTGGGAAATTGGTTGGAACCCACATTTGGTCCAGGAAGATTAATCCACAGCAGAGCTGAGAAGACCTTGTACTTCCTGGATGATAACTGGGTTTCCCTTGAATGGATTTAGTCTACAAATTCTAGGCACAGTGATTATTCTTCAAATGACTAGTTTTAAAAAAAGAAAGAAAAATGGGAAACTTGTCCTACTCAAAAGACCAGAATGAATCTGTCTAAAGCAACAGTGGAGATTTTTTTCAAAAGGCTTAAGACATATTACAAAAAGATACCTATCAAACTTAAATAAGTTCAAGGGCTAATGGACAACATAGATAGAGAACTAAGGAGAACAGGAACTTTTCTTTATAATCTTTTTATCTTTATAAAAAGATTATAAAGAAAAGTACAAACTGTAAAGAAGAACCAAATTTTGCACTGAATAATATAACTTTGTGTTTAAAAAAAATAGGAATATTCAAGAGCACCTCCAACAGGAAGAAAGAAGAGTAAGTAACAAGAAGAGTAAGCTCTAAGAGAGATCACTTAAAATTATCAACTCTTAAGACAATAAAATTAATGAAGAAACACAAACAAATACTAAAGCACAGAGCAACTATCACAAAGCAGACTTAAAAGTGAATTATGGCAATATTAAAATGAAAAGTCAAAAAGAAAGACTTAGTGGAAAAAATAATGGCTGAAAACTTCTCAATTGATAGCTGGGCATGGTGATTCACACCACTATACCCAGCAAATTGGGAGCCTGAGGTAGGAGGATCACAAATTCAGAACCGTCCCCAGCAACTTAGTCAGGTCCTAAGACACTTATCCAAACCCTGTCTCAGCTGGGCACACTGGCACATGTCTGTAATTCCAGTAGCTATAGAGCCTGAGGAAGGAGGATCACGAGTTCAAAGCCAGCCATAGCAAAAGTGAGGTGTAAAGAACTCAGTGAGACCCTGTCTATAAATACAATACAGAACAGGGCTGGGGCTGGGGATCAGTGGTCAAGTGCCCCTGAGCTCAATTCTTGGTATGCCTCCTCCCTCCAAGGAAACTCTGTTCCAAAAAATAAAAGTAAAAATAAAAAAGGGCTGGGTATTTGTCTCACTGTTATGTGCCCCTGAATTTAATCCCTGGTGAAGAAAGAAAAGAGAAGAAAATGAAAAAAGAAATCAGTGATAAAAGAGAAAAAGCAATTTGAAAGCAACTTAAGAAAACAAACTACTAATACACTGGAGATTCTACTCAAGAATATCAGATTTCTCAGCAGAAACATGGATCATCAATAGCATCTGGGATGATATATTTAAAGTGCTTAAAGAAAATAAACTGACAAACAAGAATACCAGAACCAGTAAACTGTCCTTCACAATGAGAAAGGAATTAAGACATTTCTTGACCCTCCCCCCTCCAAAAAAGAGGTGATCAACTACATTGCCAGTAGAGATGCTGTTCAAGAAATTTTAAAGGGAGTCCTTCCAATTGAAATTAACAAACATTCAATAGGAACGCAAGATCTTAATATAAAGTTCTCTAATGTATATGAATGTATGTGTATGGATGGAAAACTACAAAAGAGTATTTCTTAAATTGGGGCTTGTAACTTTTTATTTTCCTGAAGGAATCAAATGAAAAAATATGCAAATTATATGATAATGAGTAGCCAATAAATGAATTGTTTATGACAATAAGAAAAGGGGAGGAGGAAAAGCTGCAAAGGAGTACTTGGATGTGATTAAAGATATTGGCTTAAAATGTATTGATAACTTTAAAATGTTATTTGTAATTCCTTTGGCAACTAAAGGAATTTGATGGTCTTTTAACTTTAAGTGTAAATGGATTAAACTCCCCAATCAAAAGCCATATGTTGATAAAATGGACTTAAAAACAGAATCTGAGATGATTGAAAGTGGTGGATTAAAAGGAAGGTTGCTTTTCCAATTGCTCCATTTCTTTGGATTCCAGTGCTTGCAGGTACTGATTCTCAGCAATGTGGGTGAATGAAGAAATTCACTGAAATTCATTATCAGACAGGCAGAGACTCTTAGAGACCCAGAAATTCAAACCTACTAAAGAAAGAAAAAGGATTTTTGAGCCAAGCCAGTGGCCTCTAGGACAGAGGCACTGGTTCACAACAAAGGGGAGGGAATAACACAAACAGAGAGAAACACAAAGGACAAAGGTGTCATGGAAAAACCTGTAGAACAGAAAAGCAGTCTAAACTTGGCTGTATGGTAACCTGATGTTTGAAACAAACTCTGTGCTATTCAACTGGCAATCAAAAGACCTGAGGTGATCCCCTCCAAAGAAGCTAAACCACAGCCTGTTAATGCACAAGCCCAGGAGATCACAGGAAATATTACCATGCTGTCCTGTCAACCACCTGCCTAGGATATACCTGGAAGTAGGTGATTGAAACAGGCACAGAGAAAATTGTACCCAGAGGGACTCGAGTCAGAAATCTGCATGGAGGTGCCACTCATTTTCCTGCTGTTAAAAAAGACCTTGCCTCACAAAGGGGTTGGGTGGGAAACTGAGACTGATTAAGTTAGGGCAAAAGCTGTAATCCCTGAGTCACCTCTCAAAGCCTAGGAAAATTCAGAAAAAAAGATGATATGTCCCACCTCCTTCCAGCACATGCACTGAGACTCTAGGAAGGAGTGGTATAATAGAGGTTTTCAGGCAGGAATAGAGCGAAACTCTGCACACAGGCTTCCCTAATAAGTTTGCTCAGCCATGGGCAGAGGTGCAAACAACCCATGTGGAGTGTCTAAAATCCCAGGAAAATGGTCTTTAATTCCAAAGCCCCAGCAAGAAAACAAGCACACACACCAATTCCCAAAATTTTTCAGGGAGTAACTAGGCAATAAGTCTTGAATCCTTTGCAGCCCAAAGTTACATCAGTAAGAGAGGAGCTGACCAGGGAGCCCTATACCCTTTCATGGAAATTTTCATTTCTTTAATACCTAGTATCTCAGCCTATTCATGAACATCACTCCTATGTTTTACTTTCATCAGGACCTTCCTGCCTGCAATCACATGGAGCCAGAGGAAGCACTGCACTTCAGGCCCCTATATGCCAACAAGGGGTTCCCCCAGCCCACCTCCATCTTGGGACACGGCAGCCATCGCCATAACCCTCCCCATGTAGTGACTTCCACCTTGGGATAATGGACAGGGCCTAGAGGCAGCTGCCCACTACAGCACCACACTTCAGCCCCAGCAGAACACCAATGCAAGTCCCACCCTTTCAACTCCATCCCTGAAAGCCTTCACCTCCATCTTGGGACCTCTTCACCACCATATTGGGTTACCTCTGCTGCCGCCACCGTCATCTTTCATTGAATCAGCTTCCATCTTGGGACACTGGCTGGGGCCAAGAAACCCAATTATAGGTTTGGTTATACCAGAGGTATCCCTACTAGGTGGGTTAATAGCCACCATCTTGTTGCAGAAGCAGGAGAGAGCTTTGCATGGGGTTGTCTCTTTTTCTTTTTCTCCTGCTAACAGCCAACTTGTTTGGATTCCTCTTTCAATTTTCCTAAGATATAATGCCTCTACATTCTCACACCCTACCTCATAAATATCATACACTACCCCCCAGCCTTCTCTCTTTGCCCACTGTTAGGAAAAAAAAATTCAAACAGGAAATTTCATTACAAGTTTGCTCATCCTGCCCCACTTGCTTGTAGCACGGAACAGTGCAAGAGCAGTGATGAGCTCACTTGCACGGTGGACACTCACAGGTGGACATTCACAGGTATATGCAGGTGCATGTAGCCCACTGGAGACCACAGAGAATTTCTGCTGACTCCATGCAAGCCACCCACTGCCATTTACTCCCTCATTACTGAACAAATAAAACACAGTTAATTTTCAACATTCTGACATCTCAGAAGAAACACCTAGGAGGTTGGTTTCTGTCTCACTGGACTCAGCATTCAGTTCAGAAAGGAAGTATAGCATATTTTAGAGCTCTGGCATATGAAAGCTTAAAGCCCTGTTGGATATGAGGTGCTAATCTGCATGAGGACAACTAAGGGAAACTAGAGTCAAGGAATGTGGGGAGTAAATATAATAGAACATCAAAGATCCCAGAATATGGGTGAGACTCAGGGAAATAAAGACACTTAAAATGGAATGAATAAAAGTATGCTGGGAAATTGGTGGAAAAACACATACAAAGGCCCAGGGTAGACTGAACCACAGTAGAAATGTACTTGGCTGATAACCAAATGGCTTCCCCTGTGTGGATATATCTGCAAATGCTAGGCATAGAAGCATTTCACTTCAAATGTTCAGTTTTCAAAGAAAAGAAAAGAAAAGAATAATACATCAAATAAAAAAGGAAAACTTGACCTACTCAAAAGAGCAGAATAAATTGCCAAAACCAACCCTGAAAAAAAAAAAGGCTGAAGACATATTACACAAGGACATATGTCAGACTTAATTATGCCAAAAGACTGATGGACAATATGGATACAGAACTAAGAAAAAGTGAAAAGAGATGTAAACAAAAAAGATTATCAAGAGATACAAACTGTAAAGGAGAGGATTAGTAGCAAGAGAATAGACAGGAAGTAATTTAGAGTAGGGAAGTACGTGGGAAAATAGTACAGTACATAAAACAAACACATAATTGTATTTAGAAAAATACAGATGTTAAGATAGTAAAATTTGGAAGGGGAAAGAAAAACGAAAGAAGAAAAAGGGGGGAAGGGCATATACAACACTTCTATATTATATTATTCAGATGACTCAGTCCTTAAAATCCTATTTCATGCAAACTTCTTGGTTTCACATATGTTGGGGATATGATGGCTGTCCACTGGAGATCTGATCTGGGAGTTGCCCCCACCTAATACGGTGAAAATGTTGCACTAAGATGGAGGCGGTCTGCTTTCAGTACCGGGATGTCTGATGAGGTGGGTAGAGCCAGGTGATGGCATTCTGCTGTGGGTGGGTGGGTAGCAGCTGAGTGACCTGCGTGGGAGTGGAGTGAAGTCTTGGTGATCTGCAGATGTTTTGATAGATAATTCTGCTAAGGTGCTTGCTGAGCCTTGTGTGGGCTAGAACTTCAAGCTTTGGGTCCTGCTCCAATGGTGAGCGTCCTACTCGAACACTGAGGCCCAGAGCCCTGTGCGGGTTCACAACACTGGTGACTTCTCAGGATATCAGCTGTATAGGGGTCTTCTAACACTCTCAGAGATGCAGTATTCTGAGTAGGTGTATCTAGAGCACAGAGCCACACACAATACTGCTTCCATCTGTCCCTACATCTTTCCAAGCTGTTTCAATAGTAAACATCTTAATAACAACAAATTGTTCATAGGTTATATATTGTTGATATTTGGATCTGTTAACATTGCCCTTCCCCACAAAGGAGAGGTCTTGGAACCCTACAGGAGCACTACAAAATATAGGGTAAAAACAATAACACTCAAGACCCACAGACCTGGGAAGGAAGACACAGGGCAACATGAAAAGACAAGAGAAGAAAATGCCTCAAACAAATCAAAACATCACATCATTAGAATGAATTGGCAGCCACAGCAGAAGAAGTGACAGAGAAGGAGTTCAGGATGTACATAGTTAAAATGTACTGTGAACTCAAGATATAAAAAAGCAAATGCAAAGAGTGAAAGATCACTTCGACAAGGACCTCATAAACAAATGTGGTTTGTTTATGAAGAAAAGGTCACCTCAACAGGGAGATAGAGGTTCTAAAAAAATAGAAATCCTTGAAATGAAAGAAACAATAAACCAAATTAAAAGCTCAAATGAAAGCATTACCAATAGAGTAGACCACATGGAAGATAGGACATCAGACAATGAAGATAAAATATATAATTTTGAAAAGAACATAGAACACAAGCAGAACATTCAAGAAATATGAGATAGCATTAAAAGACCAAATTTAAGAGTTATTGGGATAAAGGAAGGTATAGAGGTCCAAACCAAAGGAATTAATAATCTACTCAATGAAATAATATCAGAATATTTTCCAAACATGAAGAATGAATTGGAAATCCAAATTCAAAAAGCCTACAGGATGCCAAATATATAAAATTTCAACAGATCCACACCAAGTCACATTATAATGAAAATGCCCAATATAGAATATAAGGAGAGAATTTTAAAAGCCACAAGAGAAAGGAATCAGATTACATAAAGGGGAAAACCAATTAGGATAACAGCAGATTTTTCAACACAGACCCTGAAAGCTAGAAGATCCTGGAACAACATATATCAACCTCTGAAAGAAAATGGGTGCCAACCAAGAATCTTGTATCCAGCAAAATTAAGCTTTAGATTTGAAGATGAAATAAAAACTTTCCACAATAAAAAAATAGTTAAAAGAATTTATAGCTAGAAAACTAGCACTACAAAACATCCTTGGCAAACTATTCCATGAAGAAGGAACAAAAACCAACAATTAAAATCAGCAGAGGGAGGTAGTACTCTAAAGCAAAAACTAATCAAAGAAGAAAAGTTAAATAACAAAACTAAATCTGGAAATACAAACCATGCCTCAATAATAACCCTGAATGTTAATGGCTTAAACTCACCAACCAAAAGACATAGGCTAGCAGATTGGATTTTAAAAAAAGATGCAACAATATACTGCCTCCAGGAGTCTCATCTGATAGGAAAAGACATACACAGGTTGAAGGTGAAAGGTTGGAAAAAATCATACCACTCACATGGACTGCGGAAACAAACGGGGGGGGGGAGGTGGTCCATCCTTGTATCAAATAGACTTTAAGCCAAAGTTAATCAAAAGGGATAAAGATGGACATTACATATTGCTCAAGGGAACCATACACCAACAAGACATAACAATCATAAATATAAATGCCCCAAACAATGGTGCAGCTATGTTCAGCAATTTTTTCTCAAGTTCAAGAGTCAAACTGACCACAACACAATAATCTTGGGTGACTTTAATGTACATCTCTCACCACTGGATAGATCTTCCAAACAAAAGCTGAACAAAGAATCTATAAAATTAAATAATACAATCAATAACTTAGAATTAACTGACATATATAGAATATTCCTACCTGCATCAAGCAGATACACTTTCTTCTCAGCAGCGCATGGATCCTTCTCTAAAATAGACCATATAATATGCCTCAAGGCAACTCCTAGCAAATACAAAAAAGGAGAGATATTACCATGCATTTTATCAGATCCTAATGGAATGAAATTGGAAATCAATGACAAAACAAAAAGTAAAATTACTCCAAACCCTGGAGACTGAAAAAATATGCCACCGAATGAACTGGGCTGCAGAAGACATCAAGAAGGAAATTTTAAAAATTCTTAGAGGTAAATGACAACATATTGAAATCTCTGGGACACTATAAAAGCATTTCTAAGAGGAAAGTTCATTGCATGGAGTTCATTCCTTAAAAGAAGAAAAAGTCAACAAATAAATGACCTCACACTACATCTCAAAGCCATAGGAAAAAAAGAACAAATCAGCAGCATAAGCAGAAGGCAAAACATAATTAAAATTAGAGCTGAAATCAATGAAATCACAACAAAAGAAACGATTGAAAAAATTGACAAAACAAAAAGTTGGTTCTTTAAAAAATAAATAAATAAAATAGACAGACCTCTAGTTACACTAATGAAGAGAAAAAGAGAAAATTTAATTACCAGCATTCTTGATGAAAAAGGTAATATCACAACAGACACTACAGAAATACAGAGGATAATTAGAAATTATTTTGAAACCTTATACTCCAATAAAATAGAAGACATTGAAGGCACCAGCAAATTTCTTTTTTTAAGAGAGAGAGAGAGAGAGAGAGAGAGAGAGAGAGAGAGAGAGAGAGAGAGAATTTTAATATTTATTTTTCAGTTTTCGGCAGACACAACATCTTTGTTTATATGTGGGGCTGAGGATCAAACCTGGGCCGCACGCATGCCAGGCAAGCATGCTACCTACCGCTTGAGCCACATCCCTAGCCGGGCAAATTTCTTAAGTCATACTATTTGCCCAGATTGAATCAGGAAGATTTACACAATTTAAACAGACCAATATCAAGTGAGAAAACAGAAGAAGTCATCAAAAGGTTACCAACCAAGAAAAGCCCAGGACCGGATGGATACACAACTGAGTTCTACAAGATCTTTAAAGAAGAACTAATACCAATACTCTCCAATTTATTTCAGGAAATACAAAAAGAGGTAACTCTTCCAAATCATTCTATGAGGCCAATATCACCCTGATTCAAAAACCAGGCCAAAACACACCAAAAAAAAAAAAAACCCTTTAGACCAATATATCTAATGAACACAGATGCAGAAATTCTCAACAAAATTCTGGCAAATTGAATACAAAAACATATAAAAAAAGATTGTGAACCATGATCAAGTGGGATTCATAGCAGGAATGCAAGGTTGGTTCAACATACAGAAAACAATAAATGCAATTCATCACATCAATAGACTCAAAGATAAGAATCATATGATCATCTCAATAGATGACAAAATACAGCACCACTTTATGTTCAAAACACTAAAAAAACTAAGGATAACAGGAACATATCTCAACCTCCTAAAGGCTATCTATACTAAGCCTCAGGCCAACATCATTCTAAATGAAGAAAACTTAAAGGCATTCCCTCTAGAAATTGAAACAAGACAGGGATGCCCTCTCTCACCACTTCTATTCGACATAGATCTTAAAACACTAGCTAGAACAATTAAATGAAAGAAATTAAAGGGATATGTATAGGAGAAAAAGAACTTTTAACACTATTTGCTGACAACATGATTCTATACCTCGAAGACCCAAAAAGCTCCACCACAAAACTTCTAGAACTAGTAAATGAATTCAGAAAAGTAGCAGGATATAAAATCAACACCCATAAATCAAACATTTCTATATATCAGTAACAAATCCTCAGAAAGGGAAACGAGGAAAACTACCCCATTTACAATAGCCTCAAAAATAAATAAATAAATAAAATATTTGGGAATCAACAAAAGAGGTGAAAGATCTATAAAATGAAAACTACAGAACCCTAAAGAAAAAAATCAAAGAAGACCCTAGAAGATGGAAAGATCTACCTTGCTCTTGGATAGACAGAATTAATATTATCAAAATGACCATACTACCAAAAGCACTATACAGATTTAATGCAATTTTGATCAAAATCCCAATGGCATTCCTCATAGAATTAGAAAAAGCAAATATAAAATTCATCTGGAAAAATAATAGACACAAAATAGCTAAAGTAATCCTTAGCAGGAAGAGTGAAGCAGGTGGCATCACTATACCAGACCTTAAACTATACTACAGAGCAATAGTAACAAGAAAAGGAATGATATTGTCACCAAAACACACTGGTAGACCAATGGTCCAGAATAGAGGACACAGAAACTAACCCACAAAGTTACAATTATCTTATATTAGACAAAGGTGCCAAAAACATGCTGGAGAAAAGATAGCATCTTCAACAAATGGTGCTGGGAAAACTGGAAATCCATATGCAACAAAATGAAATTAAACCCCTATCATTCACCATGCACAAAACTCAACTCAAACTGGATCAAGGACCTTGGAATTAAACCAGGGACTCTTTGTCTAACATAGAAGAAAAAGTAGGCCCTAATCTTCATCATGTGGGATTAGGCCCCAACTTCCTTATTAAGACTCCTATAGCACAAGAATTAAAATCAAGAATCAATAAATGGGATGGAAACAAACTAAAAAGTTTCTTCTCAGCAAAAGAAACAATCTCTGAGGTGAACAGAGAGCCTATATCTTGGGAGCAAATTTTTACCCCTCACACATCAGATAGACCACTATTCTCTAGGGTATATAAAGAAACTCAAAAAGCTAAGCACCAAAAACCAAATAACCCAATCAATAAATGGGCCAAGGACCTGAACAGAAACTTCTCAGAAGAGGATATAGAATCAATCAACAAATATATGAAAAAAAGTTCATCATTTCTAGCAATTAGAGAAATGCAAATCAAAACTACTCTAATATCATCATATCACTCCAGTCAGAATGGCAGCTATTATGAAGACAAACAACAAGTGTTGGCGAGGATGTGGGGAAAAGGGTACACTCATACATTGCTGGTAGAACTGCAAGTTAGTGCAGCCAATATGGAAAACAGTATGGAGGTTCCTTGGAAATCTGAGAATTAACCACCATTTGACACAGCGATTCTTCTCCTTGGTCTATACCCAAAAGACTTAAAACAGCATACTACAGGGACACAGCCACATTAATGTTTATAGCAGCACAATTCACAATAGCTAAACTGTGGAGCCAGCCTAGATGCCCTTCAGTGGATGAATAAATAAAAAAATGTGGCATATATACACAATGGAATTTTACTCAGCAATAAAAAAGAATAAAATCATGGCATTTGCAGGTAAATGGATGGTACTAGAAGATAATGCTAAGTGAAGTTGGCCAATCCCAAATAAACAAATGCCAAATGTTTTCTTTGATATAAGGAGGTCGACTCATGGTGGGGTAGGGAGGGGGAGAATGGGAGGAATTGATAAATTCTAGATAGTGCAGAGCAGTGAGAGAGAAAGGGAGGAGGGCAGGGGATTAGCAAGGATGGTGGAATGTGATAGACATCATTATCCAAAGTACATGTATGAAGACAAAAATTGGTGTCAACATACTCTATATACAACCAGAGATATGAAAAATTGTGCTGTATATGTGTAATAAGAATTATAATGCATTACACTGTCATTTATTTTTTTAAAAAAAGTCAATTAAAAAAAAAAAAGAATGGCAACCAAGAAAACAAATAGTGTCAGTTAGGGTTGTGGCTCAGCAGTAGAGTGCTTGCCTAGCACATTCGAGATGCTGGGTTCAATCCTCAGCACCCATAAAAATAAATATATAGGTATTGTGCCCAACTAACAAAAAAAAAGAATACAAATAATTTTGCCACGCACAGTGGCACATGCCTGTTATCCCAGTGGCTCAGTAGGCTGAGGCAGGAGGATCGCAAGTAAAAAGCAAGCTTGAGCAAAAGCAAGGCACTAAACAATATAGTGAAAACTTATCTAAAAAAAATACAAAATAGGGATGGGGATGTGGCTCAGTGGTCACATTCAGTCCCATGTAGACACCTCCACCCAAAATACAAATAAAATAATGCCTTAAGGAGCTTATGTGGGTGAAGAATCAAGAAGACTCATCTAGCCTTTTGTTATGTGGAAACAACAAATGGATTTTGCCCAAGGCATTACAATGACAGGCAATAGACAGAGTATATGATTCCTTTCACTGGGGAGACATGCTACAATGGGAATGGTCAGTCGGGTTTTTATGGACTTTGGGACATCAAAACCGCCCACCAGCTCTCCTGCAACCACTCTCTCTATACCTCCAGTAACTCCAGAAAGGTGCTATCTCCACCTGTCTCAGAATCTGGTCAACACTGAGAATCATACTCAGGGGGAGACTGGACACAAGATTTCACCCATATGCCCTATTATATAGGATATACACTCTTAATAATCCTCATATATACATTTACAGGGTGGCTACAGACCTTTCTTATAGGGAGAAAAGGCACAGGAGGTGGCAAAAGTATTCCAAAAGGAAATTATCCGCAGTTTGGCTTCCAAAGATCTCTAAAAAGTGACAGTGGTCAAGATTTCAGGACACAAATTATCCATCTAGTAGCAAAAGCACTGGGGGTATAGTATTATCTACATTCCATTAAGCACCATTTTCTTCCAGCAATATAAAAAGGGCCAACCATTCTCTTAAGAATACTTCTGCTAAGTTGTCAGGCAACATCCAAAACTGAATAAATTTATAACCCATTGGCCTTAAGAGAGTTAGAAATACTCTGAAAGTTAATCTGATGTTACATCCATATGAGAAATCAGCAAATATAGTCCTAGACCCAGAAGTGAATCAGATTCTGCAGTACCTGATTGACCTGGGATGAGATCAGGCCACAGTCCAAGAATGAGAAAATGCCTGTTGGCCATGCCCAGTAAATCCCATAGAGATCCACAAGAAAGGAAAGCCAGGAGACCAAGTTCTTGGTGAGACCCAGAAGGACATGAAGCCATCAAAACAGCTACAATCTAGATGGAAGGTACCTTACACCATCATTTTAGCTCCCTCTATGGCCATAAAGGTACTTGGCATAACAAGTTGGATCAATCTCTCCTGGGAAAAACCCTCCCTCAGGATCCTAAAGATATTCCAGGCTCACCCACAGCTTCACAGAATTCATCCCATGTCTGTGAAATTCTCAGAGACCTCTGCTCACTATTCTGGCATTATAACTCCTCAAAATCAGATATGTAGTTCATAATTATTAAGTGAAGTTTGCTTGTTCTCTCTACTTCACTTCTGCCTTAGGACAACTTCTCCAAGTATGTATGAGCAGTGACTAAAGCCTTTAATCTCTCCTCTTCTTGGCTGTGCCCTTCTGAAACCAGACCAAAAATAGTTTTTACTGTCTCTGGAAACAATGAGTTGAGAAACAAACTCTTCAACTTCCTCCCAAGTTATTAAATTTCCCAAATGAAACTACAAAAAAAATTTCTAACAACATTCTTTGCTCTTATGGAGCAATATTCCATATCCCATCACTAACTTTAGCATCCCAGATATGGTGTGTTTTATTTCTCACAGCCAGATTCCCAGCTCCTTCTTTGCCTCCAGGCCTCCCATTCTCATGGATGAGCCCACTGGCCGTTTCTAAGGCAGTGATCTCTCACTTCAGTAACTCCCCATGCTCTGTCTACTGGGTGTCTCCTCCAATTCTCTGTTCTTAACTACAAACCCTTTTGTTGCATCCATCTGGCAAGAACACCTTTTCATTACTAGAAGTCCAAAACAACTATAAATAGAAGGAAGAAAAATAGCTGGATGTGCTGGAGCATACTGGTAATCTCAAGCTATTCAACAACTGAGGCAGAAAAATTACAAGTTCTAGGCCACCCGGGATCCCTTAACCAGACCCTGTCTCAAAATAAAATTTACAAAAGGGCCAGGATATAGTTCTGTGGTTGGTATAATTATGTCTAGCATGTGGGAGGCCATGGAGCAATCCTTCATACTGAAAAAGAAAAAAAAAAGAATACAAACAACAAAATAAAGACTACAAATTGGAAAACACACAGCTACTGTATTGAATCATCAGCGATTAAAATCTTTTCCCCCCAAATAAAAAACAGATAAGGGTACATGTTTTCACTAGTTCTTTTTAACATACTGGAAGTCCTAGCCAGATCAATCAGCAATAAGTAGAGACAAAGGGCATACTAAAAGGAAAAGAAGAAGTATAATTACCTTTGTCTATAGCTGATATAAATTCATATCTCAAGAACCTTAAGATCCAAAGAAAATAATCAGCAGAATGAATAAATGCAGTAAAGTTGCCAATAAATAACACACCCACACATAAGCTGTGTTTGTATATACTAAATTAAAAATATGGAAAGAAAATCAAGAAAACAACTCAATCTAACATATCAAATAAAATATAATGCTAGACCCTATGTAACCAAGGAGACCAAGGATTTATAAGCTGAAAACTACATAAAAATGAAGAAGACATAGAATGACACCAAAAGTGAATGACATCAAATATCATGGGCCAGAACACTTAAATTTGTTAACACAAATTTGTTAAATTTGTTTTTGTAGTGTCAGCACCACCCAAAGCAATCTATAGTTTCAGTGCCATCCCTAACAAAATCCTAACTTCTTTTTTATGAATACCATATTCATATTATAGTTTCATATATGGTTTCATATTATATTTTATTTATTCTAAAGTTCTACATGACAGTAAAGTATATTTTGACATATTTATACCACCACAGACTACATCTTATTCTAATTAGGATCCCAGTTTTGTGGTTATACATGAAGTGGAGATTCTTGGCTGCAAAAATTTTAAAATCCATCCTAAAATTAATGTGAAATACAAAAACTAACAACTACCAAAACAATTCTGAACAAGAACAACATTGGAGGTCTGACACATCATAATTTCAATATTCCCTGCTGAAAAGCTACAGTCATAAAAAAAAATGGTGTAAAAATGGTGAAAGACAGAAATGTAGGTTAATAAAACAGAGTAGGAAATCCAGAAAAAAAAGACCCCTCTGGGCTGGGGCTGTAGCTCAGTGGCAAAGTGCTGCGCCCCTCCCCTGACTCAGGCAATGGCAAGGCCCTACTGAGGTGGATGGCGCAAGGCGTCCATCCTCTGGTGGAACGCAATATGTTTCTGGGAATGGGCTGATTTGTTTTTGTATTCCTCTAATAAGTATAGTTGCGATTTCTCATATGACCATTAAGTATAAAGGAAAAAACATGACTTTCCCAATTAATGCAACTACTTCTAAAGAATGGATCTGTTTGCTCTAAATGCAATGATTCAGCTGTGGAGCTTATATTGTTAATGTCTAATGAAAAACTCCCTGAATTCCTGTCAAGGAAGTTTTTGAGAAATTAAATTAAAATCTAGAGAAGAAAACAATGTTAAGAAGACAGATTAGTGCTTAGTACTGGGCAACTTGTTCTTGTTCCTGTACACAATGGTTTGTGCTCTTACTCCTGTTTGATTAAAATTAATAACAAGTCAAACACTTGCTGTAACCATGGCACTGGTTCCAGTCAGTAAGTCAAGAAAGAATAGTCAAGGTATAGGCCAATAGTTTGAGACATTTCTAACTATTATTAAAAGTTAACTAAGCAGAAACAGCTCAAAGCAAAATGCGAACTGAAAGTACAAATGCTTGCTTATGCACAAGCCAAGATACATTCTTCTATTCTAATTGTAGCTATGTAATATTTTGTTTCTTTGAATAATGATTTCTGTTTTGTAACCACAAAGTACTGTGAGCCTGCCAAAATGAAAAGTATATATGATCAACTTCACAAGTAAAAATTGGGATCAACACCTGCACTTTGGTGTCTTTGTTGTTTCTCCACCCCTCTTTCGTCAACTCCTCACCATCCGTTCGTCTCCTGAGACCCCCTGTTGGAGCTGGTCTCCAACAGCAAAGCACTTGCCTAGCATGTGTGAAGCACTGGGTTTGATCCTTAGCACCACATAAAAATAAATAAAATAAAGGCATGTTGTCCATTAAAACTACAAAAAATGTTGTGATTTCTCACAACACCATTGCATGGAAATGGACAGTCTTTTCAACAAATGCTCTTAAGAAAACTGGTTAGACAGTCACACACTAAAAAGGAAGTTGAACCCTTATCTGGCACCATAGAAAAAAATTAACTCAACATGGATAGAAGACCTAAATGTAAGACTTGCAACTATAAAACTCATAACACACAACAGAGACAATATATTACAATGGATTTGACAGTGATTTTTTTGAAAAGAATACCAAAAGCAAAGGCACCAAAAGAAAGAATGAATAACATCAAGCTTAAAAACTTGATTCATATTAAGGGACACAAACATCAGTGAAAAGGCAATGCCCTGAATGCAAGAAAACACTTGAAAACCACATTTATGTTAAGAAGTTAAGATCTATGATATAAAGAACCTTTATACCTCAACAATAAGAAAACAACAACCTAGTATTAAAACAGGCAAAGGACTTCCACAGATGTTTCTCCAAAGAAGATACACAAATGGATCAGAAGCACATGGGAAAATGTTCAACATCAATAATCAGTGGAGAAATCAAAATCACAATGAGATCCAGCTTCACACACATCATGAGGTCTACCATCAAAGAAACAGAAAACACCAGTGCTCCTGAGAATGGGAAGGAACCGGAACTCTCATGCACGATGGGTTAGAATGCAAGTGGCGCAGGCTCTATGGAAAACTGATTGGCGGTTCCTCAAATTATCAAAAGTAGATTTACATGATCCGTCAATTCTACTTCTCAGCAAACACCAGTAAAACATTACAAGAAATGGCTTGAAGAGATCACATACAATCACTCCAGGATTGTTTATTATATTCAAGGGTTCATTAAGGAAAAATATTTTAACTATGCATTATAGTTATACATATTCATGGAATATAGTTTGTTCCAGTTCAGTCTCCAGAACTTACCCATTCCCTCCCATCCTACCTGGCTCTGTTTCCTTTCTTCCTGGTCTTCCTTCCATGCATGTATAGTTTTCTTAATTAGTGCTTTACAGACATACATAAAGAAGAAAGAAAACACTTTCTACGGTCTCTTCATATATGTGCAGAAAATAGTTTAGTCAAATTCATTCCACTATTTCAGCCTTTTTTTTAACCCAAGGAAGAATATTTTACATGTGGCATATGATGGAATATTATTTGGTCTGAAAACTGAAGGAAATTCTGGCCTATGCTAGAATAGGAATGGACCTTGAGAATGCTAACTGAAGGAATATATACTGTATGATACTACTTATATGAGGTACAGCACACAGAGAGATTGAAAACAATACAGAGAAGAGAACAGTGGTTTCTTAGGTCATGAGGAAAATTGACAATTATTTTCTAATAAATAAGCTTCAGTTTGGCAAGATGAAAAAAGTTCTGTGGATTCATGCTGGTATCAGAAGAATGGCAAAATAAGTCAGTGAAATGAATACCACTGACATGCCTTCTCACGTAGTTAACTTGGTAAAATTTTGCTGTATTTGATCACATATTAAAAATTTAAATCCTTTTATTTATTTCCTCATAAATAAAAACCAAAGAAGTTATCCACTAGTAGAACTGATCAGTAAGAAATGTGAAAGGATCATTCAGGGTGAAAGGATGGATTACGCACTCAGTCCTGGAAGAAAATGAACAATAACAATGAGGATAGCTCCTCAGAAAAAGCCAGTATCATTGTAAATTTAGTTTTAAACTCCTCTCCTAAGGTGACCGAGGTACAACTATGTAATAATTATAGAGTTCATGGGTTTGCCAGTGCATGTACACCAAGAGCTCAGACATGTGCACACATGGGCCACCAGTAGACCCAGGCTGGGAGGGGCCTGTGGGGACTTATACTTAGGGTCTTGGCCTTTGTCTTGGCAGAAGGAAAAACCCAAGGGAGGAAACAACAGGTGGACACACATAAACAACTCTCTCAGCAATAGTCCCTGGATCTATGAATCTCCAAGAAACTTTTGGAGCTCCAGATCAACAGGAACAAGGGTCAGTGCACATGGGAAAGGCTTGCCATCATCAATGTGCTCCTGCCATCCTATAGCCACAGACACACACATGCCACCCAGCCACAGAGATCACCCAGGTACTGACAGACATGCAGCTATAATATATACTTTTCCAAATGTAGGCTTATACATTCCTGTATACTCTATACTCCCTAAGACATGTGCGCATGATATCACCAAACACTGTGTATGCACAAACAGACAAACAGACAGACACACACACACACACACACACACACACACACATACACACAACCTACTTGTTACCAAAAGTCACACAAACAAAATACTAAATCCTCTGGAAAAATCATACAGACTTGATTCTCTCAACAGAAATACACATTCAACAAACATAAGTAATAATGCTTCATCCCCAACATACACAAAACACTCTTAAAATCTTCCCAAGATTAAATGCAACTAGATACACCCTGATTATAAAAATGTAACATCCATAACCCTAAAGGACACAACACAGGCACAACTACCAACATTCACACATAAAAATGACTCTATATCCTCAAAATCATTTGATCTGCAAACACCAACTCCCAAACACACATAAAGTTTCCCAATCATCTTCAATGATAATCTAGTTATCACCATTTCCCAAATAAACACATAATACATGTGTGACTCAAATACTTATATTTTACCACTGCATTCTCTAATCTCACGTCTTCCCAAATAAACAAACAAATAAAATACACACATTCACAAAAACACTCCATTCAAACACCCCTCTTAATAACTAACCACAAGTCCCACCATGCAATAATTACCATATATACTGTCAGTACCCAAGCCTCCTCACTTGTATTCTCATATAAACATTACTCCTATATTCCCACTGTGGAAACACACACAAGCTACCTTCAGCTCAAAGATGAATACATAGCCACCACATTTCCTAAATGCATTCACAGCCCTAGATTACATGAGCTTGAGAACACAGATGTCTGTTTGAATCTACATATCCACAGCACTCTCACAGACCTAAAAGCACATGTAGCCACTCAGTCACTATGAACAGGTATGTACAGAACTGCTCATATCTCCTAATGTACACAGTCACAAGCACACAACACTGTGGAACTCTGAAAATCCTCAATTTCATAAACTTCCTATCTGCCAGAATGTTTGACTGTACACCCAGAGTACCTCATGCCCAAATCTAAAACAAATACACACCAAAACCCAATTAATTCACAATCAATGACCTTTCTTACAAAGTCTCATATTCCAGTCACCGCCAAGAAACTCTTAAAATAGATATGAAGTAGGACAGAAGAGGATGGACACCAGAGGAATTTTCAGGAAGTAGGTTTATCGGCTGCAGTCAACCAATCCAGAGTATGGTTCATGCCTAAAACACTATCTGGAAAGATATTCTGGAAGTCTTGAACTTTATATCCCATGGTGGGTGGGGGCTTGCAGGTTCACTTGACAAATGCTTTTCATTCCATCCTCTAGGCCAGACACAGGTTTCACAAGTTTTTACCAAGAAAACAGAGACAATATCTTTTGTACAACACGTTTACAGATTTTAACAAAAGGTGTGGACCTTTTGTGTATAGACCTGGCATTTACAAGAAAGAGGACGCTACCAACCACAATAACCTCTGCAGACATGCTGCTGATCTGACAAGAGGAGAAGCTTAATTAGGCAAGCATCTTTTGGATGAGAGTATTTGGTGTGCTTCAGATACACATATCCTCACACCCCAGAAAAACACACAACAGTCACTATCACCCAAATGTATTCACACAAACCCTCCCTCAATAATTGAATAGACTCAAGCCAAACAAATATAATTATTGACATATGACACCAATTTCTATTCTCAGTGAAAACATATACAATCACCTGTAGGTTGAAAACATGCACATACACAGAATGCCTCAGAATATGAAGTTCAACAATAAATCTCAGATACACACATACACTGCTAACTCCTCCTATATACTCACAAAGGATATCCCTCCATTCCCAAGAACAACAGAATCACCTCAAAGCCCTAAATAAGGCATTCACAGCAGTCCCTCTTAAGACATTATCAATAGAATCTGTACACATCCATGGGCCACATACACATAACTCCTAACACCCCAACACCCTTGATCCCATTCTCTCCAAATATCTGTACACCAAAGACTGTGTCCCTAAATTCTCAACTAGACACCATGAACATACATATACACTCTAAGATCTGAAAATGCACAGATCCAACACTGAGTGGTAAGGCAACATCCTAGCTCCTCTCAAATGCATGCACACATGTTCACAATAGTCCATAATGCCAACAACACCTACAGAACCAGCAATAACACCCCAAACACACATTCTGCCAGAAAGGCATTGACCCAAGAAATCACTTAGACACAATCTTTACACATGACAATCGACATTCATACATAAGATAATTCATGGTGTCTGTTTCATGTCCTTTCCATACCTCTACACATGAAATGAAACACATGAGAACACAAAGTCCTGGTGCTACAGGCACAAGTTCACACACACACACACACACACACACACACACACACACACACATATGCAGGATACCACATACACAGTCTGAACACTGACACATCCAATTAGCAATTTTTTCAATGCTATTGATGTTCTAGGCACTGCGGATAGAAGTGGAGGGATGAAAATGCAGATTCCAGGCACACACCTTGGTGTTGAAAATATAAGAGAATACAAAAGTGCAAAAAAGAAAGCACATTCCCTCCTATAAAACAAAAAGTACTTGCCACTCACTCAATGAGTGTTCAATATGAAGAAAACATTTCAAGTAGAAAGAGAGCCTCCTCAGGTAAATCTTCTGGAGATGAAGCTACTCTGGGACACTGAAGGGATACCTAAAAGAAAGGATCATCCCAAATAGACCCTTTTGAGTATCCACTGTCAGCCCAGATGGATGTCTCCTAGCTGGGAGGCCACACCATTGTGCAATGTGTGTTCCCATGCCAGGGCCAGGCTTGTTCACCTGGGGTCTCTTCAGCCACATCTGCTCTATTTCTGAATGGGGTCTAGAGTGCTCTCACACAAGAGGTCATGGGCATCCTTACATGCCCCAATTCTAAGCAGGGGACATTACTGTCATGTTTGTTCCTCAAAAGTACCAGCTGTTCCCTGCTACTTAGAGACAGAGGAGGTGGGATTGGTTAGAAGATTTGGACAGAAGCTGTCCTAATCACTTTCCAACACTGTGACAATATATCTGAGATCAACACCTTCAAAGAACCAGAGATTTATTTTGGCTCATGATTTCAGAGGTTACATTCTATGATTGCTTGGGCCTCTTCCCTCTGGACCTGTGGCAAGGCAGAACATCTGGCAGAGACTATGTTCTGCTCACCTCATGAGAGCTGGGAAGCAAAGAGAAACAGAATAGAAAACAGAATAGAGACAGAAATGCACAGAGGTACCAGTACCCCGTTAGGTGCCCATCTTCAATGAACTAATTTCATCAACTGAGCCCGACTTTCTAAAAGCTTCCCACACCTCCCAATATTGCCATCAGGAGAGAAAAACAGGTATAATAGGTGAGTCTTTGGGGGAAACTAAAGAGAAATACCAGAATATCTACCCCTTGTCCCCAAAAGCTCATGTCTGTCTCACAGCAAAAAAAAAAAAAAAAAAAAAAGCATTCAGTCCATCTAAAAGAGTCCACCAATATCAACATTGCCTGCCTTTCTCAAAAGTCCTCATCCCAATCTCCTCTGAGACTCAAGGGAACACAGTGATGCTGTACCCTAAATTAAAAGTTTTTTTGCTCCACTCTCTTCTTTTTGATTAGCTTTCTTTCTCCCCACACCCTCACCTTATATTATTGACTAACCATAGAGTTAGTTAAAAGTACTAAGCCTTGCACTGGGCACTTCTCCTTGATAGGTCACAGGAAAGGTTCAAATGAAAAGGTATGGCAGAAGTGTAGAGCAGAGACTGACTAGAAGGGAAACCAGATGCTCACACCTTCAGAATGCAAGCATCTACACAATCACATTACCTTAGATTCACAGATCCAGATGGCTCAATGTCCCCTGGACCCAGATAAGACCCACACAACCCCAGCTCCTCTAAAGGACATCTGTCAACACTAGTGAACTGCCCTTGTGCCCACCTGCCCAAGGCTGAGAGAACAATCCCACGTAACACATTGTATACACTTTCACTCAGAAGCACTAAGCAAGATGAAACCAGGAGCTAGCCATTCATCTCTGACAAGCTGGATTGTTGCAAAATGAAGCCTTTCTTCTCTCTTCTCTCACCTCTCTGCCTCTTCATTATTGGCTGTCTAAAGCAGAAACAAAGCAGCACAAACATTTTATAGTTATAACAGCTGCAATCCTCTCTAATCATCAAAAAGAAACTTAGCATATTTCCAAGATACAATGGCACAAGGGGGAATGCAACTAGTCCACAAGAACAGGAGACCAACAAGCAAGAAACCGAAAAAGCACAGCAGTGCAAACATTAAGTCTAGTGCTCCAGGTGTGGAATTAGGATACATGATGGTGTGACATGGGCTCCTGAGAGCTTGGGCATCCTCACCCCTGTGGGGCCACTTCCTGGAGTTAGGTGTGCTCACTGTCTGTGACTTTCCTTGGCAGGCATTTCATAGGCCTGTCATCGATGAGTTTCTGAGGTCTCCAGTACAACGCTCACTCTACTCTCACAGTTTGACAAATCACTGTTTCTGGGCCTACTGGCTTGGACTCTGACTGGGTCATGCACTTCCTGGTCTCAAGCCTTTACTCCAAAGTATCAGTGCAAACCTTCACAAACCCACGACTCTTGCATTCTGAAAGCCTGATAATCAGCATCACACAGCCAATGCCAAGGTCAGCTGTAACAAGAACATTAGCCAGACCAGCCTGGGCCATGGCCTCTATGCGCCCATATGGTACTATTACACAACAAAATAAATCTTGAGGTAAGGAATCCCATGACACTCTCCTCTCCAATAAGTCCTTGAGCCTCCTACAAGTGGGGTCCTTCCCATTCCTGAGATACCTCAAGGTGCCTTCTCTAATGTTCTGGTGTCAACTACTCAGCTTTTTTGTAATACAACTAATCCCTTTACCAGCCACACCAGCCTTGGCCCAAACATTGTGAAGCTTTCCTTTCTAGAAAACCTGCAATAATTTTAAACCTTTCTATTCTGTCTTTTTATAGTGAGCCCCACTGTAAATCAGGCTAACAGTAGCTAGAAATACCCAGGCCATATCTCAAATGCTATACTGCCTTGAAATATTCTCTACTGGATTAATTATCTGTGTTTTACTTGCCTTTTCATCACTGTGACCAAAAGATCTAACAACAACAATTAAAGCAGACAAGTTTATTTAGCTCATGGTTTCAGAGGTCTCACTCCACTGAACACCAACTCCATAGCTCTGGGACCAACGTGAGGCAGAACATAGTGGTAGAAGTGTAGGGAGTGGGAAAGCAGCTCAGGATATGTCAATGAGGATGCAGAGAGAGAACTCTGCTCACTAGGGACAAACTGTGTACCCCAAAGACATGCCCCTTTGATTGACTACAGGTACCATCCAGTTAATCCACACCAGTGGGTTAATACACTCATTAGGAATAGGATTAAGCTCTCATCACCCAATCATTTCACCTCTAAACTTTCATGCATGATGGTGTGATATGGGTATTACACATGAGCTTTCCAGGGATGCCTCATATCTAAAGTATAACCTTCTCTTACCTTTAAATAAGCCTCCCATGAATTCTAAGGACATTCAGAATGTAGGCCATTTGTTGCCAGAGGTAACATGAGTGGCCTCTACTCCAATTCCCACTAAGGTGCTTACTTCAATCTCAAAACCTCATGGACACAGCCTCTACTGTCTGCATTTCTCCACACATTCTGGTCTGACCTCACATCAGCATAACCCACAAAGCTCTCTTCTAGCACTCTAGGCTTTCGCTAGCCTGTTTTTCCGAGCTTTTTCAACATCGCCTGAAAACCAGTTCCAAAATCCTCTGAATCATATGACCAAGTATACTCAAAAACACGTGCACATTCCCAGCACTATTTTTCTGGGTTAATCACTTTTCTGGGTTAATCAGTCATGTGCCACAGTACTAAAATATCTGAGATCAATACCATGAAAAGAGAAAAGATTAATTTGGGCTCATTGTATGGAGGTTAAAACCCATGATTGCTTGGCCCTGTTGCTTTTGGACCTGAGGCTGGGCAGTATAGTATGCTGGAGAAAAACTGCTCACTTCAATGTGGCCAGGAAGCAAAGAGAAAAAGAAAGGAGGTAGTGATAGGGAAAGACCTATGTCCCAATATTCCATTCTGTAAAACAACCCCAATGACATGATTAACTTCCACTGCATCCCACCTCCTAAAACCTCTCCCTACCTCCCAATAGCACCATCCACTGCAGACCAAGCTTTTAACTCGTGAGCCTTTCCCAGACAATGATTTCCCAACCCTTGGTGGGGACTGGATCCCCTCACTTATTCCTTTCACCACTTCACATACAAAGGGTAACCCTGATCAGAAACCATCCCTGGGTCACAGCCAGAAGGAGAATCAGCCTAAGGAGGCAGGAACATGAAACTTCAGGTGAGTTCCAGGAAGGAAGGGCCTGTTGCGGGGTGCCCTGGTGGCCACCTCGAGCATGCAGCTCACTGATATGTCAACCACTCAATGCGCAGAGGTTCTGCAGGCTTTCAGCAGCTCACATTGTGGAACACAGTATTTTCATCCACCAACTTAGCCTCAGAGCAGCCACCAGAATCTGTCACTGCCCAGATGAAGCTCATGGTGTTGGCATGGATGAGGACTTTCCCATCTTTCCAGAAAACCCCATGATTTTATGCCTGCTTCCCATCACAAACATTATGCCTATTTTAAAGTTTCTGTTCTCCACAGCCATCTTATAACTGAGACACCTGGACCACACGCATGCTGAAGAGGAACCTGTCTGCCTAAAGAGCATACACTGCTGAACCCACCTGCATGAGGAAGAGCCAGAAATCAACAGTCATGTGGGCTCTTTGGCCCCAAAGAATGCACTATCCCTGTTTGGAGCAATGTGGTGGATCAGAATGACCAGGGTCAATGCCTTGCCCAAAGAGTCCCTGATGCCCCATTCACAATGCATGCACAATCTGTAAGATATGAACACATTGTTGCCTAAATATATTTACTTCACAAAGATGCCTGTTCACAAAAATGGTGCATACACACACACACACACACACACACACACACACACACACAAATAAAGTATGCTAGTAAACAATCTAGAGGTAGGTAAGAAGCCTTGACATTTAGTGTACAAAGTATATCTATCTCAAGACTAACATCAACCTAACAACCCGATGCTGCTGAACTGAAAGGAATGAGCAGCATCAGCTACCATATTGGTTCCTGGCAGCTCCAGCGTCTCTTGCACTACACAAAGCAGATCCACGTAAAATCCCACAGTTCTAAAATAGACACATTCCATAACATCCAAAGACACAATCTATTTCCAAGCACAAATGAACCTCTCACATCTGCCAGAGTACATAAGATCCCTATGAATTCAAAACACACTCAGCCTCTAACAACTTATACTTCTCAAATGCATGAGACAAAACATAATTATATATTAGGACTACATATTCTAGTAACATCACCAAAATCATCAAGAATTACATGCCACAATAAACACAAAACACAATTACTAAGCATCCTGTATACACAGATTCTAAACACACACATCCACAAATCCATGAACATACACCTAATCACGTGGGTGCCTACATACAAAACACAAAAATGCTAGTCTTGCGTGCAATGAGTCAGAGAACTCAATACCAGCACACATGAAAAATCATGCACTCATAAATCTCTATCTATGGATCAATATATACATAATTTCCAAACAGGAAAGGAGGGACAGACACATAAATATACCCAAATCATGAATATAGAGAGTCTTTAAAACACTACAAAGTATTCCATATCTTCAGAACGCAACCTGCCAACCTCACCAGTCAAACGTTCCTGTCCTCACCTAGAAATGGCACAGCATTCTCCAAAGAAATACACTTTGAATATTCCTAGCAACCTCATTCCCAGTGAAGAAATTTATAGAATTCAACCATCCATCTACAAATCCACAAACCAATTTGCATGCCCAAGACACAAAAAATATCTCAAGAATATCATCTAAAATACACATAAGCTCACTTACAAATCCCAAATTATCACAGGCAAATAGAACACATTTTATTTTTACTCAAATGCTAACAAACAACTGTATCATGTATCCCTAAAACATATAAACACAATTCCCACAGCACAATGTCACCTCTTCATCACATACATAGATCCTCACCTCCCAGTTACAAATAACTTTCTACTTCATATATATATGGCCCCAGAAAGCAGACATCAACTGCCATGTCCCTTAAATAAACATACTAATTGACACATAAATATTCTCCTTCTCACAAGTATTATGAACACATGCAACACAAACACACGTACTCCTGAGGTGTGGTAGTTAATACAAACTCAATACACAAGTAACTCTCCATAGGCATCTCATTTCTACACAGTTACCCATTACATAAAATATGCAAATATACCCAATTATACACAAAACATTATACTATCTTCATATACAAGCTCACACACTCCCAACTATGAATAACTCCTTGTCTTCAAAAATGCAGAACCCTACCAACTCCACACCACACTTGAACATATTCATCCTACTACTCCACAAAATTAGCCTTCAAGCATACAAGTACATATACATGAATAAAGAAAAAAAATTTTTTAATAAAACCCCACATAACCAAGTACCATATCCCAAATATACAAGTACCCCTCTTCCATTTCCCAACTACATCAATCACATGGCAAACCCAGAGATTTAGACCCAAACACATTATTAACATAGCCCATACGCAAACACACATATTACACCCAGACATCCCAAGGTGCATTCATGAGCCTAAACAAATAAGTAACAGCCCTCCAAATACACCAAACACTGCACAGTCTCACAAAATACATCATGACTTTCCCTTGGTCTCAAATAGCCACCCAGACACCAACACCCACACAGGTGAATCATATCAGATTCTCATGGGTAAGTTGAAAACAAAACAAACCCTAAACTTTGAATGCATATCAACACATTAGGGACACCAGCATCTCACAAAAAAAAAAGAGTAAAAAAGTAAAAAACACTCAAGCCCTCTGAATTCTTACCATCCCTCCAGGAAAAGCGCAGCATCTCATTTTCTCATACAAATAACCACTCCATGTTCTTCATGCCCATCAAAATGAAAGGAAAACTTTCTGGCATCCAGAAATACATACAAGAAACCCCTAACAGTCCACCAACACCACGTGACAGCATATCATCAGTTTCACTGCTCAACACATGAGTATCACAAAATTGATAATAAAATATGGATCTTTTTATTACAAAATGTCTTTTGCTCAAATGGCTCTCTAATAATAATTATAATCAAAGAAACATCATGAAAGAACAAATAAGCCCTTCACCCAATCAAAATCCAATTCTCTTAGCTTATACCTAATCTATCTGTCACAGATTATCTGCACACTATAAACTCAGCTAGAAATGCACAAGACCCTCCATTCTTGGAAACTCCCCAGTCCGAGGTTATGGGAGAAGGTCACACCTGAAAACATGTTTGCCAGAAATGTTGACCATGCCAGGCACGGTGGTGCACACCTGTAATCCCAGCACCTTGGGAGGCTGAGGCAGGAGGATCGAGAGTTCAAAGCCAGCCTCAGCAAAGGTGAAGTGCTAAGCAACTCAGTGAGACCCTGACTCTAAATAAAAGACAAACTAGAGCTGGGGATGTGGCTTAGTGATCAAGTGCCCCTGAGTTCAATCCCCAGTAACCACTACCCCCTCGAATAACAGAAAAAGAAATATTAACTAAACAAAACCCACAAACCACTCTAATCAAGAATTTTAACACAGAAACTTTGATCACTTAAGTCTTGTTTAGATCTACTGGACTGGAACTCTTGGTAACATATACATGAATTCAAGACATACACAGCCCACACTCCGGAAGAGGCTACTTTCCTGAAACACTAGAAAACTGAGGTACCCACCTAGGACCATCATATATGTTCCTTGGAGCCTACCATCTTCCATTCCAGCAGGCCAGCTTGTTGCTAATAAAGCTCATTCTCACTACTTCTCAAGTCATTGACTTCACTAGGTTACAGTGAAAAAGCATACACACACACGATGTAAAACGCTCAACAGAACACTAACAAATTTTCTCCTGAAATTCTTCCATATCAAAAATGTATATGTTAGAGGCTGGGCTTGAGTTCTCACAGTCCCTAAATTCACACATGTAAACCTAATCATATAAACCTAAATTACTCTGAACTGCCACAGTCCGGCTGCAGCAAAATAACCGGGGGGTGACGAACAACATGTGTAGATTGATACAGCAGGAGTAGGAGCTGTTTATTGTAGGACAACAGAGGTATTTATACATTCCACACAGCTTATCTTAATAAACATTAACTAGATACAGCAGTCAACCAATAAGAAATCTCCACACTTAATGGCTCGCTGGCTCAACTCATAAACCACTCCCTCTGGCATTTTGCCAGGCGCCATCCAGACTTGTTTACAGACTCTAACACTGAACATATGCAAACAACTCCCACAATCCTGAACACAAACACACATTTGTTTTTTCCTTCCTCAGAATGGAAATGAAAGTAATGAATTTGAGCTCAACAGAAGTAGACTATGTTGGATACGGACATCTGCAACCTGGATCTATTCTCAATGAAGGGACTCTTTTACCAATTTCTGAGAATGCTGCTGGAAACAGCCTTGGCTGTCAGCTCCTTTGACACTGCATCAGCTATAGAGAGTACCCTCAAGAGCTCTTACAACTTTCTAGGGAGGTTTCATGGATAAATGCGTAATAAAAAGCTGAGCACAGCCCTAATGACAATATTAATTCTCCCCTGACACATGAGGCTAGCAGAGACGGTATGGGGGCCTGGGTCATATTTCAACTTATCCTCAGCCTGATTATGGTCTTTTTGAACTTTTCTTCAAAAAAAAAAAAATACAATGCTGACAAAACTGTCTCAGGGACTGAACTGCAAAGAACTCAACATAAGACAGCATTCTTTGATTCCTTCAATGATTACTCATTAAGCACCAAGAGACACTGAAAGACCATCTCTCTTATGGATATTTCACCCCACAGAAGGAAATAGACAATAAACAAATATATGTACTATGGATTCACACATGGAGTTTTTGGAGAGAATCAGTCAGTAATTAGATTAAGGGTCAGGGTCTCTACAGAAAGAAGGGAAAGGCTACAAATATAGGCTTGAGGAAAAGTGCAAATGCAAGAATACATTGCCTTGTACTGAACGGTTTCAACTTCTGTGGTTTTCTCTTCACTGGATACAATCTTATCTTAAGGTGTACATTCATTTTCGGGCACACTAGATACCTAGTGAACCAATATTGTAGACTAACAAACACTGGAAAATTCAGCAATTCAAAATGACAGGCATTTATCCTCTCAGGCATGGCATGAGGGTCAGGATTAGGGATGGCTCTGGCAGACAGCTCTCCTCCCCCAGTCTGGCCTCACTCAAGTGACAGAGACATGCAGCTCTCCCAGGGCCATATCCTCCAGCAATCAGCCTCATGATGTCCTCCAGAAAAGAAAGAGGAGGACTCCAAGCAAGGCTTGGAGTCTTATGTTGACAGAAAGCTCAGAGCCAGAACAGAAGGGAGGGGCTGTGTTGAGTCACATGGCACAGGGCAGAGATGCCCTGAGGTAAGGAACCAGGTCATTTCTGCTACTCCCTCAACTAGGTGTAGACTCTGGGGAACAAATTTTACCCAAGAGCAAGTTACTGTACTTAAACTTTTGGAAAGTCAAAAACATACCCTCCTATATCTGTTTCATTCTTCATTGCTTACTTAATACAGACACTGAAGGATGCTGTGGAGGATTTGAAGTCAATGGGTCTGCTTGCTGTCCCTGAGGTATCAATCCTACATGAGACACATGCTAAACTCAATGTTCTTATGAGGGAGAGGTGGAAGTTAGGGCTTAGGAGCAAGAGCAGGGAGCCCATGTTCCCCATGGGCCATGGAATACATGCTGATGCACTGATATGGATGGAAACGGGGTGGGGGGAGATATATTAAGGAGATGGACAGTTATATTCTGGATGGACCAATAAACAGGATACCAAACATTTTTGGCAACTACTAAAAACACACCATTCACTGCTCCAAGCACTTTACACCTTAACTCTAATCTTCACAATCTTGTAGATTTAGCTTTATTATTCCAGTTTTATAGAGAAGTAAGCTGAGGTTCAGAGAGGTTAAGACACTTGAGCAAAGTCACTTGCCCAAGGATCAGAGCATCACTGAACACTGTGATACACTGTGTTTAGTGGCTCCAGTTTGGTAGTGGAATTTAACCATGGTGGGACACTTACAGCCCTGTAAACTAGAAGTCAAGGCTCTTCTGCCTACCCCTAAAGGACATCTTACTAGAACACCTCTAGTGTGTATGTGCGTGTGTGTGTGTGTGTGTGTGTGTGTGTGTGTATGAGGTTTGAGGAGGCACATGGTAGCTGAGGCACAGATTTTGCAGGCTTTCAACAGCTCAAACCATGAAACAAGGTGTCTCTGCCCACCAGCTATGGCCCAGAGAAGCAGACAGCCCCTGTAGCTGCCCAACTGGTTATCAGAGCATTCTGCATAGAGAGAACATCTCCCATCTCACCTCATGCCCAAGAAATAATGCAACATTATGACTTCTGCACATCATGTAGCCAATGCTATGAAAAATAGAAGCCACCAACCATCTGACTGGGAGGCTACTCGGCCTCTAAGTATGGCCACACTCAGCCTTTCGAGTGTGTACTTTTGCTTTGCAATCAAGCTCTTTGAGTTTCCCTAATATCTGGGCCTTAAATTCTTCTCTGCCAAGAAACCTGAAGGTTTGAGTAGAGGATCCTACATTTCTGAAGACCTTCTCAAACCCTTCACTGGTGACACCTGCACCATCAACACATAGACAAATTACCAGTTTTTATCTAAAATAGAAAACCATAGTACTCTGAATGTTCACACCATTCCTATACCTATGCGCACACATACACATGCGCTAGATACAAACATACAATAGATACACTGTCCATATGCACACCGTGAAAATACTATGGGCACAGTAAAACCACCTAGCATACACAAGTTGTCTCACACACACACCCCCCAGCCAAGATTGAAGCAACAGCCTAAAGCTCTCAAATTCCTGTAATCTGCTATTCCCAAATGCACAGCCTGTCTACACGGCTTCTCTATCTCTAAACAAACACAACGAACTTCCCAAACCCCAGAATACTCACCAAAAAACCTTGAGTTAAAATACTCACATGACCACCATAACCTACACGTTTCAACTGCATAAGACCAAACACAAACGTCAGGACCACTCCCTCAAGCAACATCACCAATCTCTCTAAACATTACATTCCAGAATAAACAGAAACAGGACCCTTGAGCCCAAACACTCATATGCCTGCATGCTAAAACACTAATTACACAAGTATGAGGCCCTGGGTTCATATCACAGTACCAAACAATACACAAAGAAGAGCAAACACATGTACAAAGGTACAGTGACTAATTCACACACAACTCTCACACACTAACACATATACACAAACATTCCCAATACTGAATATACAGACCCCTCTCAAACACTGGCACATTCTACATCTTCAGAACACAACATAAACCTTATCCCCAAATATTCTCACACACTTGTAGACACCCCAGCATTCTTCAAACAAATACACTTTGATATAACAACCACATTTATGAAAATAAACTTACTTGATTCATCCACCCACAGCTCAATATACACAAAGTAGTACACATGCCAAACACAATATTCTCTAGCACACCACTTAAAAATACTCATCAACCCAATCATACATTTTATAAATTTTTAATTTTTTAAAATGGAAACCAGATCCAACATCCCCCAAATACTAAGAAATAATTGTAGCATATTACACACCTATAGTACATACAAATATAATTCATACTTCTTGGCATAAATGCACAAACCCAGCATTCCATCAGATACAGACAGCCTTACTTCCCAGTTACATACTAGTAAATCCCCACTTAAAACACATTGCCAACGAAGATATTCATCAAAACTGCCATACCCCTGCAATACCTGTCCCCTTAACATTCTTTCTTCACACAACTCCGATTATAAAACACCCCATACAAACCCGAAGAATGCTAATAACTACAGTCAATACACATGTAACTCTCAAATATGCAAATTCCTATTTTCTTACACTACCTGCATATACAAAGTCACACATTTCCAAATATTCACAAAGAAATCATCCATTTCCCCAAATGGAGACTAACATACACTTCACATCACAATCACACATATTCATTCTGCCACACCTCAAGATTAGCAATAGACGTGACTTCACACAAGGAAATACAAAAATCCATAAAACAACAACAAACAAACCCACAAATACACATAATATCCTAAATACACAAACATTCCCACTACATTTCCCAAAATAGATTGTATACCCATCAAAAATACACCCAATGATGTTACTTAACATTGCTCATATACACATGCACATATCTCTTCCAAATAACCCATGATATAAACAAAAATTGCAGCATTTGGGGTGGGGGGTGGTGCGGAGAACTACAGGTGAAATATTCCAAAGGCAAAATACAAACACCTACACCAAACTCCCTGAGTTGATACGTATTATTTCTCACACCCTCCAAATGCAACTTTCCTACTCTCCCATTAGAGATACAACTTTCTCTCAATAATCCATCCAGACACATACAAATCTCAGATTCTCACCAGCCAACTTAAAACATAACAAACCCAAAAGTATGAATGCAAATAAATACATTAGGAACACCATCTTCAAAATGGACATGCAACCAAAAAATTCATGGCCTCTGAATTTACATAATTCCCAAGAAGGAAAAAAGCTTGCAACATAGTCAGATGCAACCATGCACCGCAGGCAAAAGAAGAATCAAAACGTATTAGCATCCCCCAAACCAAACTCTGACACCGCAGTGGCCAATGAACATTTACGAAAAAAGAACACATAACTTTCCTAATGTAAAAGATGAGCACCACAAAATTGAATAATACAACACGAGTCTCTTTATTGCACACGACTTGGGGTCACATGGCTCTCCCATCACATTTAGGTGCTCTGTCCAGACGTGCCCACCAACAGCCCACCTAGGAGGGCCCTCAATCACGGTGTGACCACAGCGGACTCAGCACACTCGGCTCAGTGTGTTCCCTTCTGCAAAATCACTAACATCACGAGAAATTCACGTCCTTCAGCCTAACAACCCGGATGCCAGCTGACGGTGTCCCCAACAGTCACAGCTTTCACCAGGAACAAGGAGATGACCATCACCACTTCTTCTGACACTGACAGGAGCCGCGGACCTGCTGACCAGGACCGCGCTTCTCAATCACTGCACAGGTGCCCTGGAGCCCGGGCGCCACACAGGCTGTAAGGGACACGGATGGACAGTGGCCATCGCACTGGCCAACGCGCCCCTCACTTCACTTCCGGGCCTGGTGCGGGCGGCCGCGTCCCAGGGGAGGCGAGACCGGCGCCCGGGCTGCCCGGCGAGGCGCAGGGGACGGAGGACCCGCAGGGACACACTGGGGACCAGAGAGGTTCGCGGGTCCAGTACCTCGGGGCCTATGGGACTGGGTCTGGACGCCGCCATGGGAACCTGGCCGGCCGTTGGGAACCCGCCGCCCGCGCTCGCGCCTGCGCCTTGCCCCGCTGGAGCCCCAACGGACGCCCGAGCCCCAACCGACTCTGGAGCCCTTGGATGGTGGCCCGCGAGCGCCAGAGCGCCTCCAGCCAAGGGCGTGCGCATGCGCGAGGGGTGCGGAGCAGACTAGAAGCCAGGAGCGCCAGGCAGGAAGAGGACCAAGTTGGTCAGAAGGCTTCTGGGTGTCTCAGGAAAGGCGGCTCCTCATCCCAGAGCCTCTGGGCTGGCCCTTCATTCAGCGTTCAGCGAGTCCATCTACAAACCTGTCATCTCTGCATTAGAGACCACCCTGCTGCAGTACTTGGATTCTCTGGATCCTGGAACACAGGCTCATCTTGGGCCCGGTGATTTCACCCCTTTTGCACTCAGTCCTTTTGATTCGTGCTCACTCATCCAAACATCAGTGTGTGCTTTCCTCCCAGGCCATCTCTAGGTTCCAGTAAGAAACAGCTCTGCAGAGAATTATAGGTCTGGGCAACCTCTGACAACCCCATTCCTTGATTTTACCTACTGCTGCATTTACTGTCCTCGGCATATTACTGCATAGGGAGAGCTCTCCCAATAGATACGGATGCTCAAATGTTCTCGCTGAAAGTTTTTCTTCTGCGTTTAATGAAGACTTGGCAATGTTGACCAATTTCAGCAGACAGCAAATTGATCCTCTTCTTTGTCTCCTACATGGCATACTTTCAGCTGGAAGTTTATGAATGTGTACCATGGATTCGCATGACCTTAGAACACCCTGAAAAAGAAAATCCACTCCCTTGATGCTCTCTCTGGGGATTTGGGTAATTAGTATCCCTCTAAAGGATAATGGAGAAGATATGTCACAGGTGACACTGCCAAGGGCCTCCCCTGCACAGAACTAAAGGCTCTACAGGAGGCAGACAGGGCCTTTAGCCATTCCGCCAATGTTCCTGATTAAGGGGACATCCATGTGCAGAAACCTTTTTGTTTCATGGTAGGGAAGAAGGACATTTCACCCCTAGTTCCCATGGCCTCTTTGCACGAATTGGATTTGAGCTATTTGGCTTATATGCAGCTGAAACAGTGCAAAACTGATTGCATGGGGTACAGGGTTTAGCTAAGTAGCAAAGCACTGATTAGAAAGTTTCCAAGGGCCCTGAAATCTCTCAGTCTAGCAAATAAACCTTGCTTCAAAAATATACTCTCCATCATTAGTTACACTAAACCATTATTTTAAAAAAATACTGATTGTGGAATGAGGAGAAGACACTTTTTCCATACTGCCCCTATTGTTTCACTTATTTCACTGACTCAAAAAAAGAAAAAACCCTGCCAGACATAATATCAATGACATGAATGTGGGAAGTAATTAGAAGACTTGACAAGTGAAGAATGAAAGAAGCATGTTTTCAGTTCCTGAGTATCAAGGATTGCCTCTGGGTTCCTTTGAAAAGGCTTGTAACAAGGTGTTGAATATTTCACAAACACCAAAGTGTGCACTTTACAGACATGATGGGATGAAAAACCATTATATCCTATAGAATGCAAGCCACACCCTACAGCTTAGCGTATTGGCTGTTTATACCCATGAACTTATGGCTGATGAGAGCCCTGCTCACTGGCCCTGCCCAGCAGGGGGAGAAAACAAAAATGACAGGTGAGGCATTGCAATAGAGGGGCATCTGTCATGCCAATCTCCTGTGCATTTGAGGAACTATTCCAAAATGGCCCGGAGGCACACACCTCTTGGGTCACTACTAAACTACTTGATGTGAACTTGAGGTTCTTCCATACCTGCCAGAGCTCTTCATGGAATGTCTGCCCAGCCCCCACCCAGGCCTGCTGCCCTCAGCCCCTCCCCCCCCTGCAGAATGTCTGGGTCCAACATTCCACTGGGGTTTACATTCAAACTTTGCCCAGCTTGGCTCAGTTGGACCCTGAGCATCTGCTATAGCCAGGTCACTCTCTGGGTCCTGTGTTGACGTTTCCCACTTGGAGACTCCAGACTCTGTGTCCAGTGTCCTAGCCTTTAGGAGGAGGTGAGCCTGGAGGGTTTGGTTTTTGACTGCTGGTCACTCCTTAAATCCTTGGGAATTTGAATGGAGCACTTTCTCCATGTGAGAAGAAGTAGAGGAAGGAAAGTCCACTAGAGGACACACTTGACATGGCTGGGAAAGCCCAGGGAAGACTGATACTGCTCATGGGGAGGAGAGCTCCTAAGACATAGATCCAGACAACTCACGGGAAGTACATGGGGCCAGCAGAAAGGAGAGAGGCAAGGGATTGCATCCTTGTAGAATGGACACAGGTCACTTCGTGGCCTTTTAGACAGTCAGACACGGTATCACAATGTTGGGCAGTTTGGGCTCCCTGAAGGGGGGAGAGGCTGAAGGGTCTCAGATCATAAGTGGGCAGTGTTGAGAAGTGTTCTTAGCTAGAAAACTGCCCAGTGGGGTTCTCGATGACCACAAAAGCAGGGTGGTACTCTCTGTGGGTGAGGCTACAGGGCACTCCAACTGCCACAGCCCAGGGCACCTCGCCAACTTCCTGCCCAGGAAAACTTCTCCTTCCATTCAGACAGTTGGTTGTTCGTGATTCCTAAAGGTCAGGGAACCCAGGAAACCTCAACCAACATAGATCTGGGCTCCTGTGAGGTCTTCTGAATCGTTATCACTTTCATGGAAAGAAGAGTTCTTTCAGAGCTTCTGGTGTTGGCCCCTCTCGGTGGGGTAGCCCAAGCCTTTCATTTCATGTTGGCAGGAAGACTTCTCTCATCTTCCTTGTTTGGTACTCCATGAACACATGTGGGGTGTCCTTCTTTTTTCAAGGATCAGGGTGGAAGATGACTGGGTTCTTTCCAAGAGAGGAAGGAGAATAGCACCCAGTTAGGAAGGGGCCCAACTCATATTGTCACTTGAAGTTAGGCAGGGGTCCTGATCAACATGTGCAAGCGTGGAAGTGCGGTGGACCTCGCATTCCTTGACTACACTAGTGAACAGGGATGTGCTCCAGACAACCTGGCCACACCTGGCAGCTGGCGCAGACCTGGTTCTCTGTGACATTTTCCTTCCTTTGTTTAGGAGCTCAAAGGAAAAGGACTGCATAATGGCTCCAATTCCCAGGCCCAGTACCAACATGACCAGTGGCTGTGAAAATCTCTGAAATGCCCCAATCCTCACCATCCCATCACCTTCCATGATCCTCAGAAGCCATTGCTGGTCAGGGCAGGAGAGGGTTTCAGGGAACTCATTGTCTATCACACAGACCTCTTCCCTGGGAACAGAGCTTGTGTATCATGGCAGGGACCAATGAACACTGGGGACATGGCAGGCCAGAACCTGTCCCCCATTTAGTGTTTACTGTGGGAAATTCTGGGAGAAGCATCCACATTCTGAGCAGGAAGTGCTTCTGGCTGACCTTCAGGATTCCTCAGCCCCTAGCTAGGGACAGGTTTTATTCAGGGGATTTTTGTTTGTTTGTGCAAGTCTAGGAAAGAAGGGGGAGGAGTACACACGGAGTATAAGCAATAGGAAGGCTGAGGAGGTGATGGGGCAATAATCTTTAGAACCTGTAACCTTCACAAATGACCTTGGAGAGCCTAGAACTGCCCAGGGGAAGGTCCCTTACCCTGTTGGCGAGCATGGGGAGGGGCATGGTGCCACTGAGCAGAGTCAAATTGATCCATTTCTAGGGAGTCACCTAAGAGGCCAATGGAGTGTCTGCCAAGGATGCACAAGGGGCCTCTCAGAGGCAGGGAAAGCTGAGGTGCCGCAGTCCACTGACGGCCTTCGGGGAGTCCTGGTGTCTGGGGAACCAGTTTTCTCAGGGTAGAACTATGACGAAGGGAACACAGCATGAAATTCACTCAGGGACGTTTGCAAACTGCACAGCTTCCCTGCCCACAGGGCCCTGAGCTGTGAGCATTTGTCCTCAGATTCCCACTGACTAAGGAACTGGGGGGCCTCAGTCCTGCTGCCATTCCCCCTCCTCCACTCTCCCCTTTGCTTTGCCTCCACAGCATCCGCATCAGAGAGACCAGGCATGAGCTTCAATCCTGGTGCCCACATGTCTGCGTTCCGGGGCCTGCCCTTTCTTCCAGCTGCCCCTGTGCCAACACACCAGCTGTTCTGGGAGCCGCCCCTGGCACCACGGGTGACTGCACCCATCTCCCAGGGTAACCCTCTGGTGCTGTCCGCTTACCCTGGACCACCATATGTGCCAGGGCTGTCCACCCTAGGACAACACGCGCCACAACTGAGGCCAGCAGGGCCTCCTCATATTCAGAACATTGCCCACACTCAGGCACCCCTCAACTACAGGGCCCCAGGGGCCTTCTGTGGGGGTGTGGAGCATCCTGCTCCATTCCTCACGGCACCTTCTGCCCTGAGGACCACTGTGCCTACCTCAGCCAGTGGGGGGATCCAGAACTATGGGATCCACTGGCACCTGGGCCTTCACCCTCCAGCACCACCACCATTTGCCCACCTGGTCCCCATCGCCTTCCCAGTGAACATCCAACAATCACCAGATGGAGTGTTTGGGGAAGGCACACAGCCCACCTTCCAGGCTGCAGTGCCAGCAGATGACTCCAGTGAACCTCAGAGCAACTATGAAGATTTCAGGCGCTGGCAGCGTTTCAAGACCCTGGTCCACAGGCACCTTCCTCAGACTCCAGATGTGGAAGCACTTTCTTGCTTCCTTGTGTGAGTGTTCTTCCCAGGGACCCAGAACTCCTCCTGGAGCTCTGACAGAGGGAAAAGCATGGGATGGACAAAGGAGGTTGGGGTGTAGAGAACTGGAAGGGAGGTCCTGAGGGTGGGGGACGAGCTGAGAGACCAACACTCCCAGGAAGATTGATCTTGCACCAGTAGATGAAATGTGCCTCATCCCAGGTGCCCATCAGAGCCCTGTGAGTGCAGCAGTCTTTGTTTCCAATGATCCTCTCCATCACATGAAGACTCACGGTCAGAGGAGGTTCCAGAGCTAACGTGAGCCAGGATTTGGAGTTGCCTGTCTCACTCCATAAGATGGTCCCTCCCCTAGCAATTTCACCTTCCACCATGGACCTGACTGTTCCTGGCACAAAGGACATCACAAGGAGAAGTGGGTTTAGGGCTACTGGCCCCAAGGGTGAACACTGCACACACCCACACACATTGTCCTGAAACCCCGATCAGGATCCTGTGGAGATGTGGCACTCATGGGGAAGCTCACTTTGGATTCTGGATGGGGATGATCATCTTTGCCCCAGTTTGTAACCCTGCTCCCAGGCCACTCATTGCATGGTCTTGGTTATCTGGGGCTGCCATACTGAATGCCATAGACTGGGTAGATGAAACCCCACACGTTCATTTCTCACAGTTATGGAGTCTGGAGTCCCACAGGAAGGGTGCCTGACCCAGAGTCCCATGAGGCCTCTCTCTTCTCCTTGCTAGAGAAGATGGCTGGCTCACCTGCATCCTCACATGACTGACATCTCTTCAGTGTCTCTGTCTTCTCCAGGAAGACCACTAATGCACTCATGAAGCCCACCCTCTGGATGTCATCTAACCCTCCTAAACACTAAAGACAATCTCCAGATACCACCACATTGGGGGTTAGGACTTCAACAGGTGGATTTGGAGGATAAAAAGACATTCAGCACCTAGTACACCACACCACTGAAGAACCCAAGTAAAATCCCAAGGCCAATGCAGACCTTGGTGTTAATGTTTGGCATAAGGTACAGTGTCCTGGAGTCTAAATGCTAATGCTTTGAGATGAACATGATGGAGCAGATGTAACAAAGGCAGGAGGGCATGTTGGGAAGATAAGAACAGAGGGTGACCTGGGGACCCTGACTGATCCCAATGAATTCCAGCCCAGTGCTTCGGTCTCTCTCTGAACTGGAGCCCACCATTACCATGGAGGAGGCCCTGTGGAAGGGTTTGCAGGAATGGCAGCGCACCAGCAACTTTGACCGGATGGCCTTCTATGAGACTGCAGAAAAGTGAGTCAGGTTTCAGGGCCCGGACCTGAGTGCTGGAGGATGATGGTTTGCACAGCAGGGTCAGTTAGGGCCTGTCACCTACCTATGTCTTGGTTCCGAGGCATCTAGCTCTCCATATAGCGGCTCCTATAGCTGGAGGCCTGGACATTCCCTCTGCAACAATCCCAGAAACTGCAGCCTCCATACTCCTGATCCCAACCCTGCCTTGAGGTGCAGGGTCAGGATGGGGAGGAGTAACCAGCTCAGGAAGATGGTCTCCTTGTTCTTTGTTGGCTCTGCAGGGGTGAAAAGTTGCACTAGGCTCACACAGGCCACTACCTGGGAAGTGGCACCTCTTTACAGAGTGGGATCGATTATAACTCATGAAAGTGGCCACTACTTCAACCTGATGTTCCAGAAGAGGGTGCAGTGGGGATCGCATGGTCAGGGGCATCCAGCACCTCAGATGCCCTGAGGACATATCCCTGGACTTTACTGCCCTTTCTCTATATAATCCTTGCCATTCTAACAAGGGAAGAGAAGGAAAAGAACCAGCCCTCATTGGAAGCAACCCAATGTTCTCAGTTTAGCTTCCATTTTCACATGACCTCTCCTGTCCTTTGGATAAGGATCCCCGGTGTTCCCTGACATAAATCTCATCCCTACCAGCTTCTGGTACTTACCTGGTCTGTGTGGTTCGTGGCAGAATCAGGAGAGAGCCAGAACAAGGGTCACCTAGGGGCCCTACCTGGGTCCCTCAGATCTGATTCCCTTCAGGTTCTGCCTGATGTAGTGTTTCCGCAGAACTGTGGTTCTTCCTTAGTAGCAGCTCCTTCCTGGGACTGGCCGGCACACTGTAGGCAGGAAACAGCTCCACATCCCTGCCACCAGCTCCTGCCTGGTATGGGGCTTGCACCTGCCTGGTATGTCTCACCTGATTCTCAGCTCAGCCTGTGCCTCCCTTACCCAAACCCCACCTAGGTACGTGGAGTTTGAGGCCGCAGAGGAGATGGAGGATCCAAGGATGCAGTTGTCAGGGGTCTTCCAGTGCCGACCTCCTCCTGTACCTCCAAGGAGGGATCCACCAAGGCCCCCAGCCCCTAAGGCTGTGCAACAGCCAGGTAGGGTCCCCACTTTCCCACAAGAACCCATGATAGTGTTCAAAGGGTGCCAAGGGCCAGAGGAGGCTGTTGTCCCGAATAAGAACATTTCCTTCAGTATGGGGGATTTGGTCTTGCAAGCAGAACAGTCCCCTTATCACCTGAGGTCCCTGCCACCCATTTTGTTGAATTGCGTATTGACTGGGCCAAGTACGTAGCTCCTCTCCTCCCCTGACTGTCTAAAGAACCAACACACCATCTGCTTGGGACTTGGGTCTGGCTAGGCAGAGTGTGTGGAATATCAGTGGCTCAGAATTTCCTCCCACGTGACTCTCCTAGATGTTGCAACTGGTGCACTGGTACCTTCCTTGGGAACTCTTATGGTTGTCCCAGTGCATGTCCCAGACCAGGTTAGGTCCCCTGAATCCTGCCTACTACCAAGTGTTTGGATCCCTAGCCATGCACCATCCCGGTCCTCCCTGTCCTAGGGTGCACCTCCAGAAAGACCACCCCTAAAGCACAGCCTGCCTGCTCATTGGCAGCCAAATGCAAGGCACCAGAGACTAAGGCATGCAAGACCAAGGTGCCCGAGGAGATCCCACCTGAAGCCATCCAAGAGCTCACGGACATCATGGATGAGCTATTCGGGCCTACCAACTTTGCCATGTGGGAGCCCTTCTACTTGTCCACAGGAGACCATGCTGCAAATCTGGGAGAGGAAGGACTGGAGCAACAGCCAACAGACGACGATTTATACCCTGATTCAACTCTACTGAGCTTCATTGATGAGGATTTTGTTAACCAGGTGAGCTGGGATACAATCTTGGTGTCCACAAGGTTTCATAGAATGGAGCTTAGATTCCCAACATTGTACGTGTGTGTGTGTGTGTGTGTGTGTGTGTGTGTGTGTATGTTCTTCTGTACATGTGTGTAGCTGGTGGTTGGGATTTAACAACCCCATGGTGGGGAACAGGATGGGATCATCATTGCTTCCTGTTCTCCAAGAAGCCTTCCTGACTTGGGGCCATTTCCTACCAGGGTCACTCACAACGTCTTCCTTCTCTTCCCAGGTGGAGACCATGATTCACCCCCAGTTCCTGGAAGAATTACTTTCCTCTGAGCCTTATATAAATATTTTGGACCTAACACAAGAGCTGGAGCAGGAGGCAGGACTCACCCCTGACCAGGTAGAGGGGGGAAGTGGGGTCTCCCAGCAGACCAGAGGCAGGAGGTACACCAGTTATCCAAGAGAGGCAGGGGCACCTGATGAACAGGTGCAGGAACACCAGGAGCACCAGGGATTGGGAAGAAGCAAAAGGTAGAGCAGCAGAAAGCGGCACCACATAGAACTATGGAGGTAGAGACACTAGGTTTACTGGGACTTGGAGATGGACACCAAGTGGATATGGCAGATATGTATCCCTATCCTGCCTGTGACACATGGCTCCTTCAATGTGAATGCTCCAGGACAGAGTACGTAGGTGGGGGGAAAAGGAAGGAGTCAGGAGAGTCATGACAGCCTCAGGGTATCAAGCTGAAAGGAAGTCCAGCAGGATGGCCAGTAGAAGCTTGGTCTGCCTCTCTGAGACCAAGACAGGTGACAGCTCCACTTCCCACCTCCCGTGGAAACATGATTGTCCCTGGTCCCTCTGGCCCTCATCATACATAAAGAAGAGTTAGCCAGTGCCCATCCCCTCCTGCACTGGTGGAGAAGCACCTCTGTACGTGCCCCAAGGTTATGTCATGTCCCAACAGGACTCAAGAGCTTCCGAGGCAGCTGCCAGCCTAGGTGCAGAGAAACGTAAACACTGCTCTGACCAAGGGGTCTGCACGCAGAACTGGCCCCCAGAGGTGACTTCCCAGGACGTGAAGAGGCGCAGAGCCACAGAGCCAGAACTGCTGGGCCCAAAGAACACTGCTATCCTCCCGAGCTGTCAAGTGTCTCCCTCACTGGGGGCCATCCGGTCCAACCATCCACCCCAGAACCGCAAATCCTCCTCCCTAAACCTGAGGGGGAAAGGTGCTTGTGGTCCCAGAGGAGCCACTTCTTCTGGAGGGCCATATGGGACAGCCAATGGCTGCAGTGTGGATGATGGCCTCCAATGCCTGGACTTCCTCCTAGTCTCCCAGCACCGTCTGCTGCCCTGGGCTCTATGCCAGAGCCAGGGCCCTCGCATGGAACCCCTCTGCTCAGGAGACCAAGCACCCCAGGCCCCACCTGCCCAGACAGGCAGCCTCCTCCCCCATCCTCCACCAGCTGCCATGTCCAAGAAGAGCGCTCTCACTGGACGCTCCCACAACACGGAAAAGATGCCTCGCCCCAGGGCTCCCCTGGAGGTCACTGGAGGGAAAGACCTGCATCTGAAGCAGGTTCGAACCTCACAGCCTCAGAAGAGGAAGTGCAACGCACCAGGCATTTCGAAGAAGAAAAGGAGGCTCTATGGACAGTAGGGCTGGTGGGTGGCCTCTGGGGTGCCTGCCCCTCAGGCCAGGTCTCACCCTTGCTTCATTCTGCACACAATGGGTTCCTCCTCACTCAGGATGGCTCCTGCCAGTCCTCGGGACAGGGAAGGGAAGGGGATTGGGAAGGGGGAGGGCAGAGGGAGGCTACTGAGAGGGAGGGGGCGGGATGTTCAAGCCTGGAGGGAGGTTGGACCTTGTTGGCCTTGTGTCACTGGGAATAAAGGCAGATTTTTAGGAAAAATCTTCTCAGGCTGCTACTTCTGCCATGGAGTCTGTGTAGTACCATGCAGTGAGAACTGAGAGGAGGAGGTAACTGGAGATGCCAGGCATCAGGGTGCACAAGTGTCCGTCCACTGGGTCTTGCCTCCGGATTGAGGCTGGTCCTTCCACTGATCCTGGGAGAAAGGAGCAAACAAGCTCCCAGAACCCCACTCATCACCCCATTGAAACGGGGTCACTTGGTTTAGGGGATCTTGTCTCTGTGCATCCCTTCACGATCTGTGTCCCTTAAACATCTCTCTTACCAATCATCTGAAGGCCTGACTAGGAGGATCACGAAGAGCCAAAGCGCATCTCCCTTGGTGTTGGCAGCTCTGAGGTCTGAGGACTGACTGCTGGCTCCTCTCAGATCTTAGTGTTAACAGCCCTGAAGTTCAATGTCAGTGACCCTCAGCCTCTAGTGGCAGCGGCTCTCCTGTTGCTTTCCTGGAGGCAGTAGCCAGCCACTTCCAACACCTCCCTGGAGGTCATCTGATGGCCAGACCTAGCAGCTCCTGTAGCTGTCCCCTGTCTGGGTCACTCTCTGTGCTCGCCACCCTCAGGTTGACCTGCCCAGTTTGCCAGTTTTCAGTGCAACCAACTTGACCTACTCCAGTTGCGATGAGAGGCATGAACATGAACTCTCCCCCTCCCTAAGAGCCTTCATTAGGACTCATGCTGCGGCAGAAGGGGAAGAGGTAGAGGGACTGTCTGCATCAGGAGATGGGGAAGGAATCTTATTTGAACGAAAAAGGTGAACTCAGGCATGCACAGTGTCCTTCCAGATACCCACAGTCTTCCTCCATAGGCACAGGCAGGGGAGGGGCTCCCTGCACACCAGACTGGGGACCACTGAAGGGCCCCAAAGGGGTGGAGTCATCTAGAGCCACTCCACTACAGGGTGGAATCACCAGGGAGGACCTGTATGGAAACAAAAGGCTCGGGTACTGTGAGGCATTGTGGCAGCCGTGAGCATCACAGGCAGGGGTACAATTTCTTATCAAGGGCCTCTTGTCAGCTCTGGGCCCTCTTGACTCATTTGGATGGAGGGCTGCTTTGGGCTCTGGGTCCCCCTGGGCCTTTACACAGGTTTCTAGAAGTAAGCCTGGAAACAGTGTTATTGTTTAGACAGCTTCTTTCTCCTCCCATGAATGATGCTGGACAGTGAGTTTGGACTGATCCCCAGCATGGCCGTGGTCTTCCTGAGTAGATGGCCTGATGAGAGGACAAGGCCTGGCTTCTAGGGGAAGAAGTCACAGCAACCTAGAGAAACGTCACCCGTCACCACCAGCAAGACCCACTCCCTCAATTACTGATGTGCTCTGCCTTCTGACCGTGACCACAGGGGCTGGCCCCTTGTGGATGGATGCCCTTTGTTAGCTGCACCTTCATTGAAACTCAGTTGAAGAAGCTCCTCCTGGTCTCTCTGCACGTGGTAGGGTTGGTCAGAGTCTCCTGTTTCCCGGGACCTTGGCCAGCCTGTGCCATGCTAGTCAACAGCTGAGCCGTGGTCTGCTAACATCTTAAAATTTTTGCTTTAGCTCATTACAAAAAACTTTAGGAAGACCTTCTCATGGCACACATCACTCAACAAGTATTAGAATTCTAAGGTTTTCAGTAGACTTTCGTAGACTTTGCCTCCATATCAGCAATAAATCCATAGACACAGGGAGAAGGGCAGACCTGAGGGAAGGGGTCTAGAGATGCTCTCACCTAGGGAGTGGTTATGAGCAGCTGTAGGGACTGCCACCAAACAGGAATTAAGTCTGTGGAGTGGGTAGGAGCCCTCCTGGTTAGAGAGCAGTGTGAACAAAACCATGATGTTTCTTCTTCTCATCAGAACAAAAGAAAGCTACAATTTTGTGCATCTTTTTTGCATAAGAAATTTGTTGTGAGCACTTACCACCAAGTAGAAAGGAAACCCTGAGGGAGCAGGTAGTAGAGTTGTTCATGCCTGGGCATGGGTCAGAGGGAGATATTTGAAGAGACGACTGATGTGTGAGTTAGCTTTTTGTCACTGGGAAAAAATACCTAAGAAAATCAAATTAAAAAGAGGAAATTATACTTTGGGCCCTGGTTTCACAGGTTTGTACCCCTGTTACATGTAACTTGGACACATGGCTTGTAGGAGGCCTGTGGGAGAACAGTACACCACAGCAGGCGCACATGGTGGAGGAGTCCTTTTCACCTCATGGCATAAAGGAAGCAAATGGGGGGACATGGTCCCAACACCACGTCCAGAGCACACCCCCAATTCCTAGGCTCTGCTGTTTAAAGGTTCTGCCATCTCCTGATAGTGCCACAGGCCAGCACCCAAGCCTTTTGCACATGAACTTTCGAGAGTCATTTAAGATCTGAACCACACCACTGGTAATGGTCCAGAGCTCCTCCTGGGAAAGTAAGAGGGTTTGTTCTGAGGCACCCGTTAGTACCCTTCCAGCACCAGGATTCTCAGCTCCTCCAGTTCTAGGAGGTGGTGGGAGGCCCTACGTCCTGAGGTTGTGAGTTGAGTGTTCATCAACCTGGAGGGAGAAGGCTCCTGAGTGTTAGAAGGGAGCAGACAAAGCTGCCTGGAATCAGGGCAGGGAGGAGGGGTCCAGAGCAGTGTGGGCAGTGGGATGAGGATGCAGGAAGAGTGGGGGCCCCAGAATCAGAGGCGAATGATGCTAATCAGGGGCCCTTCCTCCTTCAGCAAATCCCAGGCACCACAGGACTACGAGATCCTACTGGGGAACACCCAGCTGTATCAGCACACCCAGCACACCCAGAAGATGCTCGTGAACCAGATTATCACCCACCCAGGCTTTGAGAAGCTCTATGTCTTCGGGAGTGACATTGCCATGTTGCAGCTGCTCCCGCCTGTGAACTTCACACCCTAAGTGGTTCCTGTCTGTTTCCCACGTGCAGACATGCAGTTGTCCAGTCAAATGTCCTGTTGGATAACTGACTGTGGTAGGCTCACCTACGGCAGTGTGTGTGTGTGTGTGTGTGTGTGTGTGTGTGTGTGTGTGTGTGTGTGTTGAGGGGAGACAGGAAGGAAAGGATGAAAGTGCAGAGGAGTACAGGGCATGAAAGGGGCAGCCAGGCAAGAGCTACAGGTTAGTTTCTAACCCTTGGTTGGAGTCTTTCTCATTCTCGGTTTTTGGTGAGCTTTCTGATACTGTAAGAAAACACCTGAGATAATCAAGTGAAAAAGAGGAAAGGCTTATTGTGGCTCATGGTTTCTGAAGCGCATCCCATGGTCAGTTGGCCCCATTGCCTTGGGCCTATGGCAAGGGAGCACATTGTGGCAGGAACACATTGTGGAGCAATGCTGATCAGGAAGTAGAGAGCAAAAGGAGGTGCCAGGTTTCTGATATCCCCTTTAAGGGCACACCTCCAGTGATCTAACCTCCTCAGCTTCCTAAAGTTTCCAGCAACTTCCAATAGTGCCACAGGTTGGGGCCAAGGCTTAAATACACAGGCCTTTGGGGACCTTGGGAAGGTGCTTGGAAAAGGTGTTAGAAAGGCACACGTGGTGTCCGACCCCAGAGCCTGCATAATGAAGTCAGAATAGTCACAACTTAGGAATGTTTAAAGTCTCTGACCTCACCCAGCTCCTCTCTTGTCCACGGCATGTTCATGTCAGGTGAACTGAATGTGGAGAAAGCGCCAGTGTTTCTTGTTGCATTTTCAGATGGAAAGAAGAGGATTGTAGGCGAAGACTTTTGCACAGGAAGATGTAATAAATGATTGTGTGTGATTTGGGAAAATGCTTCTGCTGTGCTTTCAAGGGCAAAAGAACAATACAGAATTGTAATTATCTGAGGTTCAACATTTATTTCTCAATAGAGAAAGTTTCTGTGAAAGATTCTGGACAGATCCCCAGATATTAGACTGACCCCCAGCATGGTCATGGCCTTCCTGAATAGGTGGTTTGATGAGAGGACAAGGCCTGGCTTCTTGGGAAAGAAGTCTCAGCACCCTGGGGAAACATCAAGTGTCACCATCACCTACAACCCCCACTGATTGGTGCACAAAATTCATGCAGTGTTCCCACTTCTTCTCTCCTATAATATTGCTGATATTCTTTCATTTATTTGTAAGATTTAGTCATTGGATCCATTCCTGAATTATCATTTTGCATGAACTGCTATCTGTTACTTCAATTAAGATCCCAAACTCAGAGTGTTGATTTTACCTTCACTTATTCCTGCTCTCTCTTATGTTTTTTTTTTTAGAGAGAGAGTGGGAAAGAGAGAGAGACAATTTTTTAATATTTATTTTTTTAGTTATCGGCGGATACAACATCTTTGTTTGTATGTGGTGCTGAGGATCGAACCCGGGCCGCACGCATGCCAGGCGAGCACACTACCGCTTGAGCCACATCCCCAGCCCCTCTATCTTATGTTGATCCAGGTTTCTGACCTATCTCATTTTCTGGCTCACTGAAGAACTTCTTTTAACATTTCTTTCAAGGCAGGTCTGCTGGTGACAAGTCCTCTCCAATTTTATTTGACCGGAAAGTCTTCATTTTTATTCTCCTTTGCAGGAGCATCTCACTAGTATAGAATTTGGGGTAAAGAGGAATTTTTTCCTCTCAACGCTATATTTTTCATTGCCCCCTCTTCTGGCTTGCATAGTCTCTAAAGGAAAGTCTGATGTCATTCAGATCTTTGCTTCTCAGTGGATAAGGCACACTTTCCCCCTATGGCTTCTTGAAGGTTTTCTCCTTGTCTTTATTTTCTGCAGAATGAATATGACATGCCCAGATGGAATGTTCTGGCATTTATTCTGCTCAATGATTTCTGTGGTTTGATGGCTATTGTGAGTTTTGGCAAATTTTCAGTCATTAGGATTTCAAATATTTCTTCTTTCTTCTCTTCTGGTGTTCCCACTTTGCATGTGTTACAACTTTCATAGTTATCCCATATTCTTGGGTATTCTGTTTTGTCATTGTTACCCATTTCTCTTTGCATCTGGGCTTGAGAAGTGTGTATAACAAACTTCAAGCTCACTCTTTCTTCCCTTGGCTCTGGATATTTGTTGATGAGTTTTTTTAATGTTTTCTTCATTTCCATTACAGTGTCTTGATTTCTAGCATTTCCTTTGGCTTTCTTGAAATGTCCAACTACCTGCTGACATTGCACATACGTTTCTGCAAACTGTTTCTTCCATGTGAACACTTAAAATGTATAAATCAGTTATTTTGGATTCATGACCTGAATATTTCAAAATATCCACTAAATATAAGCCTAGTTTTGATGATTGCTCTTCCTTACAGGAAATGTAGCCTTCTTTTCTTTGTCTTCTTTGTCTTGAAATTTTCTGCACAAAGTCAAATATGACTTGCTGGGTGACAGGAGCAGAGGTCCATAGGTGTGCAGGGTGATGTTTCATGTTTACCTGGTGAGTAGTTAGTTTGTGTTTACTCTGGTGTTTCCGTGTGTGAGAGGCTAAATTTCCCTGGTGTCCTTATTTTTCTCTCCGCTCTTGCCTGTTAGTTTCCCAGAGAATCCTTACTGATTATGGACTGAGACAGTTTTTTCCTCTCTCATTATACAGAAGCCCTATTGAGGTGGTGCTGAGGTGAGGACGTGGGATAGGAAGCATTCCCTAGTCCTAGGATTAACCTCAGTCTCATAGGGAGCCTGGGTCCCTGAGCTGGGACCTCCATGCCTACCTCTCATTGGCACCCATTCCCACCCATGGTGTGGCAGGAAGGAAAGAGGGAGCTGGATTTTGGTGTTTCTGTCCCCAAGTCAGTTAGATGCTAATAGACTCTAAAGGTCAGGCTCTGACATGACAGTTTCTCTTGCATCATGCTTTATACTTGATAGTAGAACAAATATTCTGGAAGTAGTTCATTTTCTCCACAGCCTTTCCAGAAACAATCTGGTCTAAAGCCTGAGAACCTGACAAGGCTCCTGGAGGTAGCACTCAAGGGAGTGAGGGGCCCCAGGCTCCCATGGCCTCTCTGTAGTTCAACTTCAAGTCTCCAGCAACTGCTCCCCTGCAGCTTAGGTTTGCTCACCCAGCACTGGTGCCGCTGCCTGGCGTGTACGCCTCGGCTTCCCTTCAGGTAAGTCTTGAGTCTCCAAGTGAGTGTATTAGTTGTAGTTAGTTGGTCAAAGCTCTGAGGCTCTCACCCAACTCCAAAGTAGGAACAGTAAAGAACCAAGACTTCATTCGTCAGCAGTCATTATGTGGGCCATTTCTCTGAAGGAAGTAGAGTAATAATGAGGTTAGAATTTTACAGTTTGGCCAAGAACACACATGATTTTAAAAAGCATATCTTATAGCTCTGTGGTAGGGCTTGTGGTCAGCACAAGCAAGGCCCTTATTTTAATAACCAAAACCTAAAAAGAAAAAAAAGTGGGGCTGGGGTTGTGGCTCAGTGGTAGAGCACTTGCCTGGCATTGCAAGAAGCCCTGGGTTCAATCATCAGCACTGCATATGGATAAATAAATAAATAAATGTTCACTGGCAACTAAAAAATATTTTTTAAAAAAGTACATAGATGTATGAGAATGGTGGGCTTCTCCAGATATTTGGCTGATTTAACAAGAATAGGATTGTGTTTATGCAAAAGGAAGGCAAAAGGTCCTGGTCAGCAGGTCCGTGGCTTCTGTCGGTGTCAGAGGAAGTGGTGAAGTTTATCTCCTTGTTCCCTGTGAAAGCTGTGAATGTTGGGGACCCCGTCAGCTGGCATCTGGGTTGTTAGGCTGAAGGACGCTCATTTCCCATGACGTTAACGACTTTGCAGAAGGGAACACACTGAGCTGAGGGTGCTGGGTCCACTGTGGTCATACCATGATTGACGGCTGTCGTATGTGGGCTGTTGGTGGACAGAGCACCTAAATGATGATGGGAGAACGGTGTGACCCCAAGTCTTGTGCAAGAGTCGTGTTGTATTATTAATCTGTGGTGCTCATGTATTGCACAGTGACTTTGATGATGTGCTCTCACGCGTGGTTGGGGGGCCCTTGTTGGTATTTCTGGGTGCTGGAAGTTTTCCTTCTGTCTTGATGGGCATGAGCATCACAGGGCGGTTATTTGGGTGAGAAAATGAGGCCGGCACTGGTCCTGGAGGGTTGGTAGGAGTTCCGAGGACTCGGGGTGTTCTCGCCGTTCCTTTGGTGGGTGGTGGGGTCCCTAATGTGTTGATGTGCATTCATCATTTGGACCTTGTTCTGTTTACGACTGACTGAGGAGAATGTGGTATGGGTTCAGAAGTGTGGGTGGTGGTGTCTGGGTGCTTTGTAATTGGAGAAGTTGTCCTAAGGCAGAAGTGAAGCAGCAAAGAGAACAAGCAAACCTCACTTCATAATTATGAGCTACTGATCTGATTTTGTCAGAAAAAAAGCACAGGTCTCTGAGAATTTCACAGGCATAGGATGAATTCTGTGAAGTTGTGAGTGAGTCTGGAGTCTCTTCAGGATCCAGAGGGAAGGTTTTACCCAGGCAAGATGAATCCAAGTTGGTATGCCCTGTACCTTTATGGCCATAGAGGAAGCTAAAGTGTTGGTGTAAGGTACCTTCCATCTAGGTTGTAGCTGTTTTGATGGCTCCACCTCCTTCCAGGTCTTCACTAGAACTTGGTCTCCTGGCTTTACTTTCTTCTGGGTCTCTGGGATTTACTGGGCATGGCCAAAAGACTTTTCTTATTTCTGGAGTGTGGCATGAACCCATCCCAGATCAATCAGGTACCACAGAAGCTGACTCACTTCTGGGTCTAGGACTGTATTTGCTAATAGAAAGAGCATGCCATATGACATCTCATATTGACATAGCATCAGATTAACCTTCACAGTATTTCCAGCTCTCATAAGGGCAACTGGTTATTTTGGTATTGGTGAGAATTGTTCTTTCTTATTCATATTGCACAAGAAATAAGAATATAATTTAAACAATACCATTCCCTTCCTCTCCCCTGCTCCCTCCGTATAGTTCCTTTCATCAAATCTACTTATGTACCTTCAATTTTCATGAGCTGCCACCTCGATTTATCTTTTTCTTCTATAGCTTTCACATATGAGAGAAAACATCCAACTGTTGATGTTCTCATTTTAGAATATATTGCTTAACTTAAGGGACTCCAGTTCCATTCATTTTCCTTCGAATTGACATAATTTCATTTTACTTTACAGTGAATCAGTCTCCATTAAAAGTTTATGTATAGACACACACTCATACACACACATATTGTGGGGACACGTGCTTCGAGTACTGCATACATGGCATACATTAAGGGCGCCCGTGTGGCAAACCTCTCCCTTTTTGCTAGGCACTTGAGTGGCAAACTGCTTACCCCTATAGGCACAGTGGCCGAGAGAGAGGCCACATGTTGCAGTCCCAGCGCTTGCTCCATGGCTTGCTCCTTGATTGGTTGCCACAAGGTCAATTGGCCAGAAATTGTATTGGTGGCCGCCTATAATCTGCTTAGCTGCTGCCCAAGTATATATACTTGGTAACTACGTAATCAAATCAGACCTGCTTCTAGCTTGGTCTCTGGAGGTCTTGATTTGGGACTCCACAGCCACACTGGACAAGAGAGAGCCATGCAATACATATCACATTTTCTTACTCCATTCATCTTTTGATGGACCTGGGTTTCATATATGAATATAGCGAATTGTGCTGCTCCAAAGGTGGGTGTGCATGTATCCCTATAGTTTGATGACCTTAAATCTTCAGGATAAATACCAAGGAGTGGTATTGCTAGGTAATATGGTGGTTTCATTTCTAGTGTTTTGAGGAGCATCCATACTGATTTCCATAGAGTTTCTACTAATTACAGTCCCATCAATAGTGTGTAAGTGTTGCTGTGTTTTTTTCATATTCTCCAGCATTTAGTATTGTTTGTTTTCTTGATGCTGTCTTTTTGACTGGAGCGAGATGAAATCTTGGGGTTGTTAATTTCCCTAATTGCTAATGGTATTGAACATTTATTCATGTATTTGTTGGCCATTTTTATTTCTTCTTTTGAGAAGTGTTTATTTCTTTTGCTCATTTATTATTGCATTGTTTGATTTTTGATGTTAAGCATTCTGAGTTCTTTGTGTATTCTGTATTTCTTGGTCAGAAGGGTAACTAGCAAAGATTTTTTTCTCCATCTATAGGTTCCAAAATCTTGTTTCCTTTTTGTGCATAAGTATTTTTAATTCAATACACACCCATTTATTAACTCTTGGCCTTATTTCCTGAATTGTGTGGGTCCTATTAAGAAAGTCATTCTTGGAGTGATGAGTCTCCATTTGCTTCTAAAGGAGGCATAATTTCTGGTCTGATCCCTGGCTCTTTGATCCATCTTGGTCATGTTGTATACCCTTGTCATGTTTTTAAATGTGATTTACTAACATTTTATTAAGAAATTTTGCATTTAAGTTTATGTGGGATACTGGACTACAGTTTTCTTTCCTCAGTGTGTCCTTATCTGGTTTTGGTCTGAGAGGGATACAGACTTCACAGAGTGAACTTGGACTTATTCCATCCCTTTCCATTTCATGGAGCACTGGCATGAGTTCTTCATTAAGTCTCATAGAATTTAGCTGAGAATCCATCTAGACCTGGGGTTTTATTTCTTAGAAGCTTTTCATTACTGCTTCTCATCGCTAGTTACTGGTCTGTTTAGGTCTTCTTTTTCCTCTGACTTCAATTTTTGCAAATTATAGCTGTGTAGAAATGTACCCATTTTTTCCTGGATTTTCCAGTTGGTTGGTGTATAATTTTTCAAAATAGTCCATAAAGATTTTTTTGTTTCTGTGATATATGTGATGATTTCTACTTTTTCAACTCTGAATTTATTAATTTGAATCTTTTTTTTTTTTTTGGTTAAGGGCTTATCCATATTTTTATGTTTTCAAAAACACTTTGTTTAATGGAGCATTTATATTTTCTTCATTCTCAATTTCATTAATTTTGGCTTTGATCTTAATTATTTTCTTCCTTCTTCTGTTTTTGGATTTGGTTTATTCTTCCTTAAGGGCCTTTAGATGCATCATTTGATTTTGTTTAAACATTCCTCTTAGAACTAACTTCATACTGACCTACAGTTACTGGTATATTGTATCACTATTCTCATTTGCAACTAAGAATATTTTAAAAATTTCTTCCCTGATTTCTTCTATCACCCATTCATCATTCAAACATGTATTGTTCAATCTCTATATCTTCATTTAGTTTTGTGGGGTTTTGGTGTACATTTTTATTTTCATTCCATTATGATATGATAGGATTCAAGGAACTATTGTACCTTGGTCTCTCTGAGAGATTAACTCATGAAGTGACTCTTTTATATAATTAATGGCACTGATGATTGGGGCATAAATATCTGCTGTCATTGTATCTACTTGTTCTCTTGCCCAATATGAGGTGAACTTTTTGCCTGTTCTGATTAATTTTGACTTGAAGGTTGCTTTATCGGATATGAGAGTAGCTTTTCCTGCTTTCTTGGGGGTTTCATTTACATGGTTTTTCTGTTTTCATCATTTTTACTTGTCTGTAGCTATCCTTAAATGGAATGTGAGTCTCTTCCAAACATCATATATTTGGGTATTGTATTCTGACATGTTGTGTCAGCCTGTATCTTCTCATGGAAAGTAGAGATCCATTTACATTTGGTGTTATTATAAAGAGGTGTTTGGTAGTTCCTTCTTTGTTTTCTGATGTGGAATTTGTTTCTGTTTCTCACATGCTTGGCTCCACTTCAAATGAGATCTGTCCATTTGTGAGCTCTGTCGTTTTTTATTTCTCCTCTATGTAGTAGCTCTTGGTGTATTTTGTTTAGTGCCAGTTTAGTAGCCATGATTTCTTCTTGTTTCTACTTCTCCTGGAAAGTTTTTATTCCTCATTTGCTTCTGATGATGGGTTTTACTGGATATATCAATCTTGGTTGACAGGTATGTTCTTTCAGGGCTTGGAACCTGTCATTTGACACCTTCTATAATTTTGATTTTGTGATAAGAAATCAAAAGTAATTCTGATTGGCTTTCCTCTAAAGTGACCTGATGTTTATCTTGCCTCTAAAAGTGACCTGAGGGTTATTAATAGGAGACAGCCAGGAGGCCATCCTCTCTGTATCCTGTGGGTCCTGGCTTATCAGATGTGGGAGGGGACACCTTCATAGGAGTGTTCAGTGAGGTGATCCTGTCCTCAGTTCCATTCTCATTACACCCACTGATATGCTTGGAGGCTGAGGATCCCAGGAGGGAGACACACTCTGAATGGCAGAGCGGGGACCAAGCCAGCTGGCAAAGTACTCAAGGGCTTCTTCCAGGGGATAGAGATCCCATCTGGTGGAGCAGATTCAGCTGCAGGCAGGGGAGAGGTACAAGGGACACCAGAAGCTGCTTTTGGAATCGGCCTCATCCTAGTAAGCCTTAAAAATTCCCACAAAGAGAAAACAGATGTGTGGAATCAGGGATCTTGGCATGCACATTGGGGGACTTACCAGATGGCCAAGAGTGTCACAACTTATACTGAGTTCAGTTTTATTTTTCTCAAAGTGGACTATGATGGAGAGAAGATGGGAATTCCCCAAAGCAAAAAGAGCTTCAGATGCTTCTCGGATGCTCCCTCACTCCCTCCCTTTACTCACAGGAATGGCTCCTCTGGTTCTACCGGGGCAAGCTCACCCATCTCCTAACTCTCAAGTGATCCAGCAACCTTGCATCCTTAGCATGAAGTGGGGCTCCTTGGAGAGCCAGGCTTACCAAGAAAGCTGAAGCAGGGGCTGCTCTCAGATTCAACCTGGGGTACCAGTTTTGTTACTGAAAGTTCCATCCTTGTCTCTGATACCAACCCCAAAATGAGGACATGGTTTGGAGAAAAAGGAAGAAAGTTTTATTACTTTGCTAGCAAAGGAGAAACATGGGACTCATGTCCCACAGGCTGTGATTCTCAGATGTTTTCTTTCTCATCCTCTGTTCATAACTTCATAATGTATGGATCTCTCTTGAGTCTGACTGTCCAATATTGAATTACTTTGAGGGAGTACCTCTTACAGAAGCGGTGGGCCTTGGTTCTTTTGTGAACCATGGAGTGGGAAGTGCAGTCTTACTTGGCTTTGCCATCTTTGCTCCTGTGCCTCTGTCTTGAAACCTTTCCCCTGTGTTTGCCTCTACCAGTTTCAAATGTTACTTTTAGGTCTTTGATCCATTTTGGGTTGAATTTTTTTAAATGTTTTCTATTCTGACTTAAGAGAATGGTTCCAGCCTTTTTATAATACCTCATGTTTATATCAAGTTTTAAGGATTTCATTGTTTTTTCTTTTTCTCAGTAAGTGTTAGAAGTCAGGTTTTCCAGGAAAACAAATAGTACAATTGTGTGTGTGTGTGTGTGTGTGTGTGTGTGTGTGTGTGTCTGTGTGTGGTGTGAATGTAGATAGACCAGGGAGAGAGATTTATTAGAAAGTATTGGCTCCTGTGATTGTGGGTGGGGGGTGGTGAATGAGAATCCTTCAGGGTCTGTCAGGAAGCTGAAGACCCAGGGAAGAGCTGATGTCGCAGCCCATGTTTGAAGGCTTCTGGCAGAATTCTCTCTTTCTCGGGATATGTCAGTCTTTTAATGATTTGAACTGATTTGATGAGACCCTCCCACGGTGGAGCAAAATCTGCTTTATCAAAGTCCAGGCACTAGAAATCCACTCCTCCTATACTGGGCTTGCATTTTCAAACTAGCCAGGATTCTGTCCACCAATGTGCAGTTCCCATTCCTATGCACCCACTCATCTAAATCCTAGCTCTCCAATCTTCGATGCTGGGGGCACCATTCATTAGCTTCCTCATTACCTGTCTCTATCTCACTGTTTGTTCTTTTTAAGTCAAAATTATTTTTATTCTTAATGCAGCATAACATTTCTTAAATTTCACACATATAAATTTGCCTCTAATATTATACACTTGAACAAATGCAGTACTGTTCTAAATATTTCCTTTATTTACAGAAACTACATACACCTCCAACTGAGAGTGATCAGACTCAAATGTAGGAAATATAGAACTTAGTAACTGTTCATAACAAATAACTGCCCCTTGCTGCTCTTTTCTTAAGCTTCTTTTGGCATTGAGAAATATAAGTTTCATCATTGTTGTTCTTTAGGATCCATTCTCTTTCTTAAATAAACTTGTTGGAGGAACCTGTGATTGTTTGCTTTTTAAGGTGTTCATACACATTTGTTAAAAATGGTGTTTTGTATTATGTATTTTGATATTTTCCTGAGTCAGTATCTTTCACTCCTACAAAGCTGGGTACGGGGCATGAGCTACAGCTCTCATTTGCCACCCAATCATGGGGATGAATAGCCAATAAACTAGACTTTAGTGTTTTGCATTTATTGGATATTGTGTTTCGTACCCCATTATGTCCACAAAACATGTGTGTGTGTGTTCATGAGACATTCAACTCTTATGACAAGACAAAACATTGTCTCAAGCACTGATGAAGTCAGGCTTCTTTGGGAACGGTTATTTTACCTGTCAAATCAGCTAATTATTTCCCATAATTTTCATTCACATCTTTGACATAAGCTTTTTTTTTGAACTGTGATTTAAATTTTGATTCCAGAAAAACAATGTTCTCCAAAATTTGCAATCAGTTTTCACAAACCAAGATGCAGAAATAATTATCCCACATTCAGTTTGTGAAGACTGGCCATGGAAATTGTCAGCTAAATATCCTTCAGCCCCTACTGTCTGACCACTGCTGTATGAAAGCTCTGGACTAATATGACAGCTCTGGACTAAAGCTGTGGAATTTTTAAAAAAAGGCATCTGGTGCTCTCCCCACATCTGGAACATTGGAAGAATGGCAAGAGACCACATCTGCATCCTATAGAGCTTTTCAGTTTGCACTTGAGGGCCCTTGGCAGTGTCACATGTAATGCATCTTATATTATCTTTTGAGGGAAATGATACTAATTATACAGATTCCCATAAAGAGCATAAAAAGACTGACCCCCCCCAATCTATTAAGAGGCCTAGAGAGGCCATGATACACATTTTTAAAAGTTCTAGTGGAGTATATGCCCAAACTGGTGAAGGGTAAAATTGCCATCTATTGAAATTGGTCAATATTGTCAAGTCTTAATGAAAGGTCTAACAAAAACTTTCAAGGAAAACATTTGTGTATCAGTACTTGTTGGTACAATTCTCCTTATGAAATAAATATACCCTGTAAAGTAAATATGGTAGGAAAGAATGGAGTAATGGAGCCTTTAGAGTGTTTTAGGATTCTCACAGACACAGGACACCAGGGCATTCAGCAGGGAAGCAGTGTTGATTTCCACTGACACAGACTCAGTACATTCTTTTTTTTTATTGGTTGTTAAAAACATTACAAAGCTCTTGACATATCATATTTCATACATTAGATTCAAGTGGGTTATGAACTCCCATTTTTACCCCAAATACAGATTGTAGAATCACATCAGTTACACATCCACACTTTTACATAATGCCATATTAGTAACTGTTGTATTCTGCTACCTTTCCTATCCTCTACTATCCCCCTCCCCTCCCCCTCCCATCTTCTCTTTTCAGTGCATTCTTATTTGAAGGCTGAGCATTTACTTTAGGGAGGCATAGCCTTATATATTCTTGTTAGTTTCCTTTTTCATACTAGTTCTTTGTTTCCCATGAGGTGATACATATTTCTGGTTAGGTCAATCTATTTCTATACTATAGAGTAGCAACAATGTTAGAACCAGTTGTAGAAGGAGCATTTTGATACTGATGGTGTTGGGTAATCTTTTTCTGTGCTCTGAGAAAAATCCTTACCACCAGAGTATTCCCCGGGGCTGATTTTTTTTTTTTTTTTTACCAGAACTGTTCTCTAATGGGACCTATACATGAAGTAGGAGGAACACACACATTGATTTTTGAACGAGTATGCAAGAATCAAACAGAGTTAGTGCCAAGTGGGTAAAAACAGTTGGCAACATGGGGAGCCTATGCTTCAGAGTGGACTTCAGAGTCTTGCAGTGAGCATGTATCTAATGCAGTTTTGATAAGTTTGTAATACTGAAAATCATAAGTGGTCACTTTATTCACACTCGCTTAAAGGAAGGCCAGCCACAGAGTCTGCATGAGAAGACATCAACTTGCCCAGGAAACCTTTTTGCTTTCTGACTCACTTCCATCCTCTTCCTTCAGGGCTTTCCTGGGCTTCCTGTTGGGAGCCCACACTCATGTGCACCCCTTGGCTGTGTTAGGGATGCATGATTCAGTTACTTCTTAGTATTTGCATATAAAGGAGGTGTGTTCTGCTTGCCAGTGATAACTTGAACAGATCATGTTTGTAATGGTTTTGTGTATACTTTTAATAGTACGCTGGGGATATTATAGTATCTTGAGCATGAAAATTGGTTTGTGGATTCAATGGTGGGTTGATGAATTACATAATTTTTTTCCTCAAGAATGAGCTTATTAAGATTATTACTTTGGAGAGTGTAGTGGGTTTCTGGGTGTTTTAGGATGAGGTTGGCAGTTTGCACTCTGGATATGTAGAATACTGTATGGTATTTTAGGGAGTCTATATATTCATGTCTTGAAATTATATTTATGTCTCTCTGTTTCTGTATAGATATTCAATGTGCATGGGTATATTTGTGTGTGTGTTGTGTGTGTGTGTCTGTGTGTGTCTGTGTGTGTGTGTGGTTTCTGTGTGTAATGGTGTCCAACTCCAGCCTCATGTATGCAAGGTTAGCATCCTGGAAATTTATTTCTGGCTTTGACTTTCTCATGACCTCTCCTGAGTCTTTTGCCCTTGGACCTTCTTCATAGTATACAGTCCTAACCACTCCATTCATGGAGAGAGAGGATTCATGGTGTTCTCCTACATACATCATGTCTTTGACCAGATGCTGATGCTTGGCTTTTCTCTGTGGTTCAGGGCAGGGACATGATAAGCCTGGCATGAGGAGGGCATACATAAAGGAATGTGCTTTGTTCACTTAGGCCCACATGATTCCCTTCAGGTGTTAAGTGATTAGGGTCTTTCCAGAACTGTTTCTGCTTTGGGAATTGATCCCCCTTGGGACCAGACTAGCCCACTTCAGAGCACTGCTCCCCATCCCTACGACCAGCTCCCCATTGGTATGAAGCTACAGCTTGAATTTTCCATGACTAATCCTTTTTTTAAATAATCCTGTACCTTGAATACCTGCCAGGTTTGTGGAGTTTGAGGCTGCAGAGATGAAGGATCCAAAGCTTAAGACGATTATGGATTCCAGTGCCATACTCCTCTCTAATCCCCCTGAGGCGCTGTCTTCCATGTTCTCCAATCTTTGAGATTGTACAGCAAGAGAGAGATAAACACATTCCCAGAGGAATTCGTGAAAAAAGGAGGGAGGACAATGGAATTTGTTGTCTCATATTTGAACATTTTGTTCAGAACAGGACATTCATCTTGCAAGCATAACAGCACTCTAGCATTTGGGATTCCAGCTGTCCTTGGATTTGAGGTGGATATAGCCTAGTCCAAGGTGCCATCTTCTCTCCCCCTGCCTATGCAAAGAGTCAACACACCATCTGCCTAGGACATGAGTCTGTGTGGTCCAAATATATCGAATATGGGTACCTCAAAATGTCCTCCCTGGGCTGGGGATGTGGCTCAAGAGGTGGCACGCTCGCCTGGCATGCGTGCAGCCCGGGTCCAATCCTCAGCACCACGTGCAAACAGAGATGTTGTGTCCACTGATAGCTAAAAAATGAATATTAAAATCCTCTCTCTCTCCCTCTCTCTTAAAAAATGTCCTCCCACATGACATACCCAAGGGAGGATGCAACAGGTGGACAAACATAGACAACTCTCCCAGCAATTGTTCCTAAATCTGTGAATCTCCTGGCAGTTTCCTTCTGGAGTCAGTCCCTTTGAACCATTCTGAAGAGGAATGGTCATACCTCACATCTTGGAGGAAAAGCTCCCCACCACCACTCCTAAGGGGTCATCCCTAATTGGCTTCCATCCACCTATCCAGGATCCAAGAAGCACAGGATCCACTGAAGCACAAGAGGCACTACTGCAACAACTAATGTAGTCAGACATCAAATAAGGACGAGAAAGCAGAAATCACTTTTGGAGTTTCAGATCAAAGGGAACAAGGGGTCAGTGCACAAGGGAAAGCCTTGCCATCACCAATGTGCTCCTGCCACCCCTTACTGCCATGAATGCACACACACATCACCCAGCCACAGAGACCTGTGCACACACTCCTTGCTGAAGCATGTACATGTGAGGATGCACACTCATTACAACCCCTCCAACTCAGATATCATCAAAACCCCCCACATTTGAAAACAGGTGCATGACCCACAACTCACTGCCATCCCACCAAACACAAACACAGATGCATAAATAGCCCCCATCTCTGCCTTCACTGAATCCAGACACCACCCCATACCTTCTTCAAAAATATACTCTGTGAACACCCCAAATACACATGCCTGTAGTCTTCCAGGACTGAGAGACATGCAGTTATAATGTATCCTTTTCCAAATGCAGGCTTATACATTTCTATATACTCTGCACTTCCTGAAGACATACACATAATATCACAAAACACTGAGTATGCACATACACAGAAACACATATAAAAAAACACAAATATCTATACAAACACACACACAAAACCCTACAGAATTCACATAAACAAATTCCTAAGTTCTCTGGAAAATCACACAGAATTGATTCTCTCAAAAGAAATATACACTTAAGAAATGTAATATTGCTTCATCTCCACCATACACAAAAAACTCTTACAATCTCCCCACAAATGAATGCAATCAGATACATCCTGATGATAAGAATGTAACATCCACAACCCTAAAGGACACAGGCACAATCACCAACATACACACACAAACATGACTGTATATCCCCAGAATCACTTGATGTGTGAACACCAAGTCCCAAACACACATAAAGTTTCCCAACCCTCTCCCAATGTACACAACCAAATGATGTGAACTACAATCTACACGTTGTCACCTCCCAAATACACACATAACATATGTGTGGCCCTAATACACATATTTTACCTCTGCACTCTCTAATCTCATACATTTTTCAAACCAAAAAATACATTCACAGAAACACTCCATTCAAATACTCCTCTTGCTAACTAACCACAAGTCCCACCATGCCATAAATTACCTATAAACACTGTCAGTACTAAAGCCTCCTAACTTGTATTTCCATATAAACTTAACTCCTTCATTCCCTCAGTGGAAACACACGCCACATGTCTATTGCTTGAAAATGAATTCTCAGCCATCACAGTTCCTAAATACATTCACAACCCTAGATTACATAAGCTTGAAGACACACGTGTCTGTCTGAACCTACAAATCCACAGCACACCCACAGACCCAAAGGACATGCAGCCACTCTGTCACTATGAACAGGTATGTGCAGGACTGCTCATACTTCTTGATGTACACAGTCAAAAGCGCACACTGTGGACTCTGAAAATCCTCTTCCAGATGCCTGACTGCACACCCACACATACCTCATGCCCAAATTAAAACAGATGCACACCAAAATCCAAACGATTCTGATAAATAGCCTTTCATACAAAGCCCCATATTCCAGCCACTGCCAACAAACACTTAAAAAGATATAAAATAGAAAAGAGGAGGCTGGATACCAGAGGAAGTTTCAGGAAGCAGGTTTACTGGCTGCAGTCAACCAGTCCAGAGTGTGGCTCGTGCCTGAAACATTCTCTGGACAGCTATTATGGAAATAGTTTCAACTTTATATCCCATGGGCGGCAGAGTTGGGGTGGGGCTTGAGGGTTCTCATTACAGGTGCTTTTCATCCCATCGTCTATGCCAGACACAGGTTTCGTAAGTTTTTACCAAGAAAACAGAGACAATATCTTTTGTACAACAAGCTTACAGACTTTATCTCACCTTTTGTGTGCAAACCTGGCATTCACAAGAAAGAAGACATGACCAACCAGAACAACCCCTGCATGAATGCTGCTGATCTAACCACAGGAGAAGCTGAACTAAGGCAAGGATCTATTGTGTGGAGGGATTTTTGTGAGCTTCAGATACATATATCCTCACACCCCAGAATAACACATGCCATTCTGTATCCCCCAAATGCACTCATGTAAACCCCCTCAATAACTGAATAGATTTAGAACAAATATACTTATTAACATATGACAACAACTTCTACTCTCAAATGTAGCACAGACAATCACCTATATGTTGCAAATACGCACATATACAGAATGCTTCAGAATTTGAAGTTCAGCAAACCTCAGGCTTACATGCATATCACTAACTCCTCTATATACTCAAACAGGATACTCCTCCATTCCCAAGAACAACATGATCACTCAAAGCCCCAAATAAGAACATACATGGCAGTCCATCTTGAGAAACTATCAACGGAATCTGTTCACATCCACTGGTCATACATACATAACTCCTAATACCCAAACATACCAAAAAATCCCATTCTCTACGAATCTTTATATACCAAAAAATATACGTACCTAAATTCTCACCTAGACACCATGAACATACATATAAACTCTATGAAAATGCACAGATCCAACACAGAGATGTAAGACAACATCCTAGCTCTTCTCAGATGCAGGAACACATGGCATTGTGGACTATTGTGAACAACAACACCTTGAGAATGAGCACTAACGCCCCAAACACACGTCCTGCCAGAAAGGCATTCACCCAACACTGACCAAAGACATCACTCAGACACAGTCTTTACACATGACAATCAAACACTCACACCAAAGTTAAATCATGGTGTCCTGTTTCATGTCCTTTCCATACCTCTACACACGAAGTGAAACACATGAGACCACAAAGTCCTGGTGCCAGAGGAGCAAGTTCACACACACACACACACACACACACACACACACACACACACACAGACACCACATACATAATCTGAACATTGACACATCCAGTTAACCTTTTGTTCAATGACATTGATCTTGTGGGCCCTGCACACAGAGGTGGAGGAGTGAAGAAGCAGACTTCAGGCACATACCTTGGTGTTATAAAAGTACAAAGGAGAGAGAACATTCTCTCCTATAAAACTGAAAGGTACTTGCCAGCCACTCAATAACTGCTGAATACAGAGGAAAACCCTCCAAATAGGAAGACAGCCCTCTCAGATAATGCCTCTGGAAATGAAGGTCCTCTGGAACACTTAAGAGGTACCTAAAGGAGAGTATCACCCCAAATAGACCCTTTTGAGTAGCCACTGTCAGTCAAGATGCATGTCTCCTAGCTGGGAAGCCACACTGTTGTGCAATGTGTGTTTCCATGCCAGGCCAGGCTTGTTCACCTCAACTCTTTTAAGCCACATCTGCTCCAGTTTATGAATGGGGTCTGCAGTGTTCTCACAAAGGAGGCCTTTGGCATCCTTACATGCCTGAATTCTAACCTGGGGACATTCCTGGCATGTTTGTTGTGCAAAAGATGAGTGAGTAAATTATCAGCTCTTCCCTGCTACATAAGACAGAGGAGGTAAATCTGGTTAGAGGAAGGGTCTGGAGCTCTTGTATTTTTGACAGGACCTGTCCCAATCACTTTTCAACCCTGTGAAAATACACCTGAGATCAACACTGTCAAAGAAGCAAAGACTTATTTTGGCTCATGATTTCAGAGGTTACATCCATGATCATTTGGCACTCTTGCCACAGACCTCTGGCAAGGCAGAACATCTGGCAGAGTGTGTAGCAGAGGAAAATTGCTCACTTCATGGAAGCTGGGAAACAGAGAGAGAAATACATAAGGATCCAAGGACCCCTTCAGGAACACTTCCCAAGTGAACTAATTTCATCAACTGGACCCCACTTTCTAAAAGCTTTCAGCACCTCCCAATAGTGCCATCGGCAGGGAGCCACAGGTTTAATACCTGAGCCTTTGGGGGACACTAAAGGTCGTTACCAGAACATTACCCCTACCCCTTGTCCCCCCAAATCCATGCCTGTATCACAGAAAAAAAGGCATTCAGTCCATCTCCAAGTCTCCAAGAGTCAGTCCACAAATCTCAACAGTGCTTTTCTCAATAGTTCTCATCCAAAGTCTCCTCTGAGATGCAAGGGAACATAGTGATGCTGAACCCTGAATTAAAAGGTTTTTACTGCCACTCTTTTCTTTTTCATTCATGAGCATAGCTTTCTTTTCTCCCCATAACCTCATCCCTATCTTAATGACTAAACATAGAAACTAACTAAACATAAAAGCACTAACCCTTGCACTGGGCACTCCTCCATACTAGGTCACAGGAAATGTCCAAATGAAAAGTGTATGGGCACAAGTGTAGAGAAGACACTGACTAGGATGGAAACCAGACGCACACACCTTGAGAATGCAGACATCTAAACAATCACACTATCTTAGATTGACAGGTCTGGGATGGGTCAGTGTCCACTGGACTCAGATAGGGCCCACACGATCCCAGCTCGTCTAGAGGAGTTTTTTTTAAATATTTGATTAGTTGTCAATGGTCTTTATGTATTTATATGTGGTGCTGAGAATCAAACCCTGTGCATCACACATGCCAGGCAAACGCTCCACCACTGAGCCACAACCCCAGCCCTCTCTAAAGGACATCCTGTCAACACTAGTGAACTGCCCTTGTGCCCACCTGCCCAAGACTCAGACAACAATCCCACAAAACACACTGTATGAACTTTCACTCAGCAGAACTAAGCAAGGTGAGACCAGGAGCTAGCCATTCATCTCTGACACACTGGATTGTTGCAAACGAAGCCTTTTCCTCTCACACCTCTCTGCCTCTTCATTACTGGCTATCACAGGTGGAAGCAAAGCAGCACAATCAAACCTTTTGTGGTTGCATTAGCTGAAATCCTATTTATTAATCAAAAAGAAAGTTAGCATGTTTCCAAGATACAACTGCACAGGGGAAACACAACCAGCCCCATAGAGAAGAACAGGAAACCAGCAAGGAGGAAACTGAAAGAGCACAGCAGGGCACACGTTAAGGCTAGTGCTCCAGGTGTGAAACTAGGACACCTGATGGTGTGGTATGGGTCCCCGAGAGCTTGAGCATCCTCACCCCTCCAGCCCGCTCTGATGTGGGACCACTCCCTAGAGCTGCTGTGCTCACTACTTTCATTTCCCTGAGCAGGCGTTTCACAGGCCTGCCAGTGCTAACTCACTGAGCTCTCCACCACAACACTGGCTACACCCTCACAGTTTGACAAATCACTGCTTCTGGGGCTGCTGGATTGCACTCTGACTGTGACATGCTCCTCCTGCCCACCAGCCTTTCCTCTGAAGTATCAGTGCAAACCTTCGCAGCCCGACTACTCCTACATGCTGTAAGCCTGATAACCAGCATTGCATGGACAATGCCAAGGTCAGCTGTGAATGAGGACATTACCCAGGGCAGCCTGGACCATGGCCTCTGTGGGCCCATATGGTGTTCGGGGGCCAAGATGAGGCAGAACATTGTGGTGGAAGTGTAGGGAGTGGGAAAGACGCTCAGGATATGGCAATGAGGAAGTAGAGAGAGAGGGACAAACTATGAACCCCAAAAGCATGCCCCCTTTGACTGACTACTTCCAGGCCTACCCTACTTACCATCCAGTTAATCCACACCAGTGGATTAACACACTCATTAGGATAAAGCTCTCAAAACCCAATCATTTCACCTCTAAACGTTCTTGCATTATCTTACACATGAGTGTTATGGGGACACCTCCTATAAATCTATAAAGTATTACCTTCTCATACCATTAAATAAGCCTCCCACGAATTCTAAGGACATGTAGAATGTAGGCTAATTCTTGCCAGAAGTATTGTGAGTGGCCTCTAATCCAATTCCCAACTTACTTCAGTCTCAAAACCTCATGGACACAGCCTCTACTGTCTGTATCTCTCCACACATTCTGGTCTGACTTCACATCAGCATCACCCACAAAACTCGCTCCTAGCACTCCAGGCTTTCTCTAGCCTGTTTCTCCAAGCTTTTCCATATATCCACCTGGAAACCAGTTAAAAGCCTTCTGAATCACAGGTCACAAAAACATGCACACTCCTGGCACCAATGTTTCTGGGTTAAACAGTAGTCTGTCCTAGTTCTAAAATATCTGATATCAACGTCATGAAAGGAGAGAAGTTTAATTTGGGCTCATTGTTTAGAGGTTACCATCCATGACTGCTTGCTTGGCCCTGTTGCCTTTGGACCTGAGGCTGGGCAGTATAGTATGCTGGAGGGGTGAGGATGCTTAAGCTCTCATTCTCATCACTTCAATGTGGCCACGAAGCAACAAAAAGAAAAAACAAAAAAAGAAAAGAAAAGGGGTATGGATAAGAAAAGACTCAGGTCCCAATATTCCCATTCCAGAGAACAACCCAATGACATGATTAACTTCTACTATATCCCACCTTGAAAATCTCCCCCAATAGAACCATCCCCTGGTGGCCAAATTTCTAACTCATGAGCCTTTCCCAGATTCTATCTCAAGACTAATTCCAACCTAATGACCTGATGCCACTGAACATAAAACTCAAAAGGATGAGCAGCAACAGCTACCATAGCTGGCTCCTGGCAGTTCCAGCACAGAAAGAATGCGTGCACAAAACTCACCTGCCCCAGGGTGAACGAACTTGAATTCCAACCTCAAATACACAGACAAAACCCCAGTAACATCTCCAGCCAAAAATACTCCTCAAGGATTCTGAACAGATGTACATCTGATCTCTCCACCCTAAACGCACAGAATCGCCATCTGTTACTACATGATTTTTTTTTGCAGAAAATACCCCATTTGCCCTAAATTCATGTGCATTACCACAATTGAACATACACATTCAACATGGGCCAGGCACATACCTGTACAACAAACACACTGCTCATATACATCCAACAAATACCCTATGGGCACAGACACTGGCAAACCAAAAAGTATAAAACCAGTCATCTCTTGCACTACACAGAGCAGACCCACATGAAGTCCCACAGTTCTAAACTACATACATCACACATTCCACAACACCTGAAGACAATCTATTTGTAAGGACACAATGAAACTCTCACATCTGCCAGATCCTAAGAGTCCCATGAATTCAACCACAACCACCAACATTTCTCAAATGCATGAGAGGAAAACATAATTATATACCAGAACCACACATCCTAATGTCACCACCAAAATTTTCAAGAATTTCATCCCAAAATAAACACAAACAGAATGCCTGAGCATTTTGTATACACACTCATTCTAAATACACACATCTACAAATTCATGAACATACTCCTCATCACTTGATTATCTACACACAAAACGCAAAAATGCTAGTCTTGCATGCATGAGGCAGAGAGCTCAATACCAGCACACCTGAAAAACCATGCACATATTAATTAATCGCTATATATCGATCAATATATAACTTCCCACAGGAGACTCAGATACGGAAATATATGCAAAACATGAATACAGAGATTCCCTAAAACACTACTCAGTATTCTACATAGCCAGAAAGCACTCTGCCAACCTCACCAGCCAAACATTCCTGTCCACACATAGAAATGGCACAGCATTCTCCAAAGCAATACACTTTGAAAACTCCTAGCAATCTCATTCCAACTGAAGAAACTTACAGAATTCACCCACCCATCTGCTAACCCACAAAGGAATTTGCAACGCAAAAGAAAATAGTTCCACCGTATCATATAAAATACGACTAAGCTCACTTACAAATCCCAAATAATCACAGGCAACTAGAATACACTTTATAACTATTCAAATTCTAAGGAATAACTGTATCAAGTATCTCTAACACATGTAAGCACAATTTCCACACTCCCTTATGTAAATACACAATGTCACATCTCCATCTCATATATATATCCTTACTGCCCAGTTATAAATAACTTTCTACTTAATACATATATGGCAGCAGAAAGCAGACACCAACTGCCATGTCCCTTAAATACACCTACTAACGAACACCTAAACATTCTTCCCCCTCACAACTATTGCTACTACATGCAACACAAATACACACACCCCTAAGGTGTGGTAGGTAATACAATCTCAATACACAAGTAATGCCACATAGGCATCTCATCTCTACCCAGTTACCCACTACCTACAAATATGCACATATATCCAAATATACACAAAATATCACACACTCTTCATATTCAAGCTCACACACTTCCAAATATGAAGAAATAAATCAACTTCAAAAATGCAGAACCCTAACAACTCCAAACTACACTTGAACATATTCATCCCACTACTCCACAAAATTAGCAACTGACTAGCCTTCATGCGCTCAAGTATATATACACGAATAATGAAAAGACATTTTTTTAAAAAAACCCACATAACCAAGCACTATGTCCCAAAATACAAATACCCCTCTCCTCCATTTCCCAACTGCAACAACCACATTGCAAACCCAGAGACACATACCCAAACACATTCCTTAACTTAGCCCATTTCCAAAAACAAATATTACACCTAAACTTCCCAAGGTGCATTCATGGGCCAAAACAAACAACAAGACGACAGGTAAAATATCACAACTACCAAATTACAAACACCTGAGCCCAACTCCTGAGTTTACTTCTCATGCCCTCCAAGTACACCAAACCCTGCAGTCTCACCAAAAACCGTAGGACTTTCCCTTGATCTCCAATATCCACCCAGACACCACCACCCACACTTCTGAACCCATACCACATTCTCGTCAGTCAGTCGTAAACAGAACAAGGTCCAAATTATGAATGCACATCAACACATCAGGGACCCCACCACCCACCAAAGGAACAGGAAAACACCCCAGCCCTCTGAACTCCTTCCAACCCTCCAGGACCAGCGCAGGCCTCATCTTCTCACCCAAATAACCGCCCTGTGATCCTCATGCCCATCAAAACGGAAGGAAAACTTCCTGGCGCCCAGAAATACCCACAAGGGCCCCCCAACAGCCCACCAACCATGCGTGAGAGCACATCATCAGTGTCACTGCGCAATACAGGAGCATCACACATTAATGATACAACACGAGTCTCTTTATTGCACACGACTTGGGGTCACACGGTTCTCCCATCACCATTCAGGTGCTCTGTCCAGACTGGCCCACCAACAGCCCACCTACGAGGGCCCGTCAATCATGGTGTGACCACAGCAGACTCGGCTCAGTGTTCCCTTCTGCAAAGTCGCTAATGGCACAGGAAATGCGCGTCCTTCAGCCTAACAACCCGGATGCCAGCTGAAGGTGTCCCCAACATTCACAGCTTTCACAGCGACAAGGAGATGGCCATCATCACTTCGTCCGACACCCAGAGGAGCCGCGGACCCAGACCGTGATTCCCTAGGACCGCACAGGTGCCCTGGAGCAGCGCGTGGCACAGGCTGTAAGAAACACGGACAATGCCCGTGGGCGCCTCACTGGCCCATGCGCCCCTCACTTCCAGGCCAGGTGCGGGCGGCCCACGTCCCTGGGGAAGCAAGGCCGGCAGCCGCACTGCCCCGCGAGCCGCAGGGGCCGGTGGACACAGCAGAGACACTGCCGACGGGAGAGGCTCGCGGGTCCAGTACCTCGGGGCCTATGGGACTGAGTCTGGAAGCCTTCACGGGAACACAGCTGGCCGTTGGGACCACGAGGGCCCCACTCGCGCCTGCGCCTTGCCCAGCCAGAGCCTCAAAGGACGCTGAAGCCATTGGATAGCGGCCTGCGAGCGCGCATTTCCAGCCAAGCGTGTGCGCATATGCAAGCGGTGCAGGAGGGACGCCAGGGCGCGCCCCCAGTAGGAGGAACGAGGGGGTCCAGAGGCCTCCGAGGTGTCATGGGCAAGGAGGCGCCTTGTCCACAGCCTCTGGGCTGGCCCTTCTTTCAGTCAGAGCGTCTTTAATGACAAAGTGGTTTTCACTGTTATGAATTAGAGACCGCCCTGTGCAGCCCTTGGAAGCTCTCTACCCTGAAGCACTGGCTCCCCATTTGGACCCAGTGTTTTCACCCCCTTCCCACTACTTTCCTTTGGTTCATGTTCACTTGTCCAGACATCAGTGTGTGCTTTCCTCCTAGTCCAGCTGTAGGTTCCATTAAAGAATTATAAGTCTGGGTAACACTCTGAAAACCCCATTCCTTGATTTTGCCTACTGAGCACATTATTGCATACGGACAGCACAGCCACTATATACAGATGTCCAAATGTTCTCTTTGACAGTTTTTCTAGTATATTTGATGAAGATTTTGCACTGTCCACCAATTTGCGCACACACCAAATGTATCCTCTTCCTTTTCTACTCCATGGCATATTTTTAGCCTGAACTTTTCAAATGTGTACCGTGGATCCCATTGATCCTGAAATGCATCGCCAAAAACAAACAAAACAATCCTTCGATACTCTTTCTGGAAATTTAGGTAATTAGTATCACTTCTTTCCAAAGGATAATGTGGAAGACATGTCACATGTGATGCTCCAAGGTCATAGGACGGAAAACCTTTACAGGAGGCAGACAGGGCCTTTAGCCATTCTGCCAATGTTCCTGATGACAAGAACATCCATGTTCACAGTGTTTTTACTTTTTTCTCTCCTTCAGCAATCAATATGACCTCAGGACTTTACAAGAATAAAGGTAAGATGGTAGGACAAGAGGACATTTCAATGCTCCTTCCCATGGCCACTTTGCACAAATTGCATTTGAGTAGTGTGATTATATGAGCAGTTTGAAGCAGTGCAAGACTGATAAGGTAATGCTGAAGCTCCTGGCAAAGCACTGACCAAGAGTACGCAAGGCCCCTGAATTCCACCTGGGTCTAGCAAAGAAAGCTTGCTTTGAGCATCTGAACTCCATCATTCAGTATATGAAACAACGAAAAAAAATTGATTGTGGAATAAAAAGACAGTTTTTCTACTCTGCATAATTTATATCATTAGTTAAAAAGAAAAGCCCCACGAGCTATTTCATCAATGTGGGGAATAACTACATAAAAAGTGAAAGAAGCTTGTTCTTAGTGCCTGAATATCATGGTTTGCCCCGTCCCCCATTCATTGAAAAGACACATAAGGTGTTGAATATTTCAGGAACACCCAAGAGTCTGTTTTACAGACAGGGGATGGGATTAAAAAAACAAAACACTTTATATATAAAATACAATCTACACCCTCCAGTTTAGAGTAGGGGCCATTCAGACCCATGACTGTGTGGCTCAAGAGAGCCATGGCTCTCACCACTCTGCAGTGCATTTGAGAAAATACTTCAAAATGACCCAGAGGCACACACCACTTATGTCACCACTGGATTGTCTAAAGGAAACTCGAGGTTCTTCTATACCTGCAAGAGCTCTTCATGGAATGTCTGCCCAGCCCCCACCAGGCCAGCTGCCCTTGGCCCCTCCCCCCTGCAGAATGCTGGGTCAAACATTCCACTGGGGTTTACATTTAAACTTTGCCCAGCTTGGCTCAGTTGGACCCTGAGCATCTGTCACAGACAGGTCACTCTCTGGGTCCTGTTCTGACATTTCCCGTTTCCCACTGTGGAGACTGTGAGACACTGTGACCAGTGTCCTGACCTTTGGAAGGAGGTAAGCCTGAAGGGTCAGGGGTTTGTTATCTGAGAACCAGTCACCTCCCAACACTTGGGAGTTAGAATGGAGTACTTCCCCTGTGGTCAACTCCCTGAGCAGAAGTAAGGGAAGGAAAGACCCTTAGAGGATGCACTTGGCATGGCCCAGGAAGCCCCAGGAACACTGATACTGCTCATGGGGAGGCGGGCTCCTAAGACCCAGGTCCAGACTACTCAGGAGAAGTACACTGGGTCAGCAGAAGGGAGAGAGGCCAAGGGATTGATTCCTTGTAGAATGGACACAGGTCACTTCATGATTTTCTAGGCAGTTGCGGATGGTGTCACAGTGGTGGTCACTTAGGGCTCCCTGGAGTTGAAATGCTGAACCCTGTGCCCATTCTTCCGACACAGGGAAGCTGCCTGGGATGTCATTATGAGGGGACTGACCGAGAGTCTCAGATCATAACTGGGCAGTGGTGAGGAGTGTTCTTAGCTAGAAAACTGCCCAGTGTGCCTCACAAATGACCACAGATGCAGTGTGATATACTCTCTGTGGGTGATGCTGCAGGGCACTCCAACTGCCACAGCCCAGGTCACCTAGCCAACTTCCTGCCCAGGAAAACTTCTCCTTCCATTTAGACAGTTGGTGTCCTTGATTCTTGAAGGGCAGGGAACCCAGGAAATGTCAACCAACATAGATTTGGGCCTCTGGGGGGTCCTCTGAATCATTATCACTTTCACACTCTCTGTGTGTAGCCTCAGCTCATTGTTTTTCAAATCAACAGGAAGACTTTGCTCATCTCCCTGGTTTGGTTGCTACTCCATGAAAAGGGAGCACATGTGGGGTGTTCTTCATTTTCCAGGATCAGGTTTGAAGATGACTGGGTTCTTATGAAGGCAGGAAGGAGAGTGGCACACAGTAGGAAGGGGCCCCACACGTATTATCATTGGAACTTAGGCGGGTGTCCTGATTAATATGTTCAAGTGTTGAAGTGTGGTGCACCTCCCATTCCTTGACTACACTCTGCAGAACGTCCTGGTGGACAGGGATGTGCTCCCAACAGCCTTGCCACAGGTAGCAGCTGGTGCAGGCCTGATCCTCTGTGACACTTTCCTTCCCATTATTAGGAGCTCAAAGGAAAAGGACCTCAGAATTGCTCCAATTCCCAGGCCCAATAAAAACATGACAGTAGCCGTGAAAATCTCTGGAAAGCCGCACTGCTCATAATCCCACCACCTCCCATGATCCTCAGAAACTGTTGCTGGTCATTCCAGGAGAGGATCTGGGGAACTCAGTGTCTATCACATAGACCTCTTCCCTGTGTCATGGCAGGGACATGGCTGGACAGAATCTGTCCCCCTGTAAATGTTTGCTGTGGGAAGTGCTGGGAGAGGCACCCACATGCTGGGCAGGGTGAACTTCAGGATTCCTCAGCCTCTAGCTAGGCAGAGATATAAATCAGGTGTTTTTCGTTTGATTGTGGAAGCCTAGGAAAGAAGTGGAGGGGTATACAAGGAGTATTACCAAAAAGAAGGCTGAGGAGGTGGTGGGGCAATAACCTTTAGAACCCGTCACCTTCACAAATGACCCAGGAGTACCTGCATCTGCCCTGGAGAGGATCCCTTTCCTGTTGGTGAGCATGGGAGGGGCATGGTGCCACTGAGCAGAGTCAAATTGATCCATTTCTAGGGACTCACCTAGAAGGCCAATGGAGTGTCTGCCAAGGATGCACAAGGGGCCTCTCAGAGGTGCCGCAGTCCACTGACTGCGCTGAGGTGCCGCAGTCCACTGACGGCCTTCGGGGAGTCCTGGTGTCTGGGGAACCAGGTTTCTCAGGGTAGATCTATGACGAAGGGAACACAGCATGAAATTCACTCAGGGACGTTTGCAAACTGCACAGTTTCCCTGCCCACAGGGCCCTGAGCTGTGAGCATTTGTCCTCGGATTCCCACTGACTAAGGAACTGGGGGGCCTCAGTCCTGCTGCCATTTTCCCTTCTCCATTCTCCCCTTTGCTTTGCCTCCACAGCATCTGCATCCCAGAAACCAGGCATGAACTTCAATCCTGGTGCCCACATGTCTGCGTTCCAGGGCCTGCCCTTTCTTCCAGCTGCCCCTGTGCCAACACACCAGCTGTTCTGGGAGCCGCCCCTGGCACCAAGGGTGACTACACCCATCTCCCAGGGTAACCCTCTGGTGCTGTCCACTTACCCTGGACCACCATATATGCCAGGGCTGTCCACCCTAGGACAATACGCGCCACAACTGAGGCCAGCAGGGCCTCCTCATATTCAGAACATTGCCCACACTCAGGCACCCCTCAACTACAGGGCCCCAGGGGCCTTCTGTGGGGGTGTGGAGCATCCTGCTCCATTCCTCACGGCACCTTCTGCCCTGAGGACCACTGTGCCTACCTCAGCCAGTGGGGGGATCCAGAACTATGGGATCCACTGGCACCTGGGCCTTCGCCCTCCAGCACCACGGCCATTTGCCCAGCTGGCCCCCATCATGTTCCCAATGAATGCGCGCCAGTGGCCAGGTACAGTGTATGGGGCAGGTGCACCACCCATCTTCCCGGCTGCAGTGGTGCCACCAGATGACTCCGGTGGACATCCCAGCGTCTATGAGAACTTCCGGCGCTGGCAGCGCTTCAAGACCCTGGTCCGCAGGCACCTTCCTCAGACTCCTGACGTGGAAGCACTTTCCTGCTTCCTCATGTGAGTGTTCTCCTCAGGCTCCTCCTTGAGCGCTGTGAGGAGGAAAAGCATGGGTTGGAAAGAGGAGGCTGGGATGCAGGGGAACTGGAAGAAAGGTCCTGAGGGTGAGGGGACAAGCTGAGACCCTTACATTCCCAGATGTATTCCCCTCACACCAGGGAATGAGACGTGCCTTATGTCAGGGGCCCATCACAGCCCTGTGAGTGCAGGAAATCTGTTTCCAATGATCATCACCATCACATGGAGGACTCAGGTCAGAGGAGGTTCCTGGGGGTAATGGTGCCAGGAATTGGACTTGGCTCTCTGACTCCACATAATGCTCCCTCCCCCAGTCATTTCACCTTCCACCACAGACCTGATTGTTCCTGGCACAGAGGACATCACAACCACAAGTGGGTTATGGGTGCTGGCCCCAAGACAGAACTCTAAGGATACCCAACACATTGTCATGAACTCCTGTTGGGACCCTCTGGTGATGTCACACTCATGGGGAAGCTGTCTTTGGATACTGCATGGGCATGTTCATCTTTGCCCCAGTTTGTACCTGTGCTCCCAGGCCATTCTGTGCACTGTCTTAGTCAGCCTGGGCCACCATACAGGATACTATGGAACGCGTGGACACAAACACAGGCAGGTATTCCTTTCTCACAGTTCTGGAATCAGGATTCCCAGGTAAAGGGTACCTAACCTAAAGTCCCATGAACGCTCTCTTCTCCTTGCTGGGAAGACAGCTGGCTCACCTGTGTCCTCACATGATGGACATCTCTTCAGTGTCTCCTCCTTCTCCAGGAAGAACACTAATGCCCCCATGAAGCACCACCCTCAGGGTCTCATCTAACCCTCTAAGCACTAAAGCTAGTCTCCAGATACCATCACCTCGGGGTTAGGGCTTCAACAGGTGAATGTGGGAGGATAACAACATTCAGCACCTAGTACACCACATCCTTGAGGAATCCAAGCACAATCATGCTGGTCAATGCAGCCCTTGGTGTTTAGGTTTGGTATAAGTGTCCTGGAGTCCCAATGTCAATACTTTGAGGTGAACATGATTGGGAAATAGTAACAAAGGTAGGAAGGTATGTTGGTCTGCTGATGAAGGAGGGTGACCTTGTGGACACTGATCCTGATGAATTCCAGCCCAGTGCTTCGGTCTCTGTCCCGACGGGAGCCCACCATGACCATGGAAGAGGGCCTGCGGAAGGGTTTGCAGGAATGGCAGCGCACCAGCAACTTTGACCGGATGGTCTTCTATGAGACCTCACAAAAGTGAGCTAGCTTCCAGGGCCCAGAACCTAGGTGGGAATTCAGGGTTTGCAAAGCAGGGTCGGGTAGGGCATGTCACCTACCTATGTGTTGGCTCTGAGGCGTCTAGCTCTCCAAATTGCAGCTCCTTCTAGCTGAAGCGCTGGACATTCTCTCTGCAACAATCCCAGAATCTCCAGCTTCAATGTTTTGATTCCAACTGAGCCTTGAGGTTCAGGGTCCCAATGGGGAGGAGAAACGAGTCCAGCCACACTCAGTCCTTCTCCTTTGTTGTCTGGGCAGAGGTAAAGAGTTCCACTAGCCTCACACACACCACCTGCCCGGGAACTGGCACCTCTTTACAGAGTGGGGACTACTGGAGCTCATGAAAGTAGTACCCCTTTAACCCAATGTACCAGAAGAGGGGGGCAGTGAAGAGTGCATGGTCAGGGGCATCCAGAACCTCACATGCCCTAGGACAGGTCTGGCATCTTACTGCCTTTGCTCTATGAAATCCCTGGCATTCCAACAAGTGAAAGGAAAAAACAGAACCAGCCCTCCGGGGAAGCAACCCAATGTTCTTAGTTTAGCTTCCACCTCCACATGACCCCTCCTGTGCCTTTCTTTCCCAGGTGATCCTTCCAAGGCTCAAGGTCCCAGCCTCAGCATCCCTTAATTGGGCCAGGACCCTCATATACATAACTTCCCTGACCAGTTTCTGGAACCTGCCTGATCCATGTGGTCCCTGGCAGGGACAGGGGAAACAAGGGTCACCTAGGGGCTATGCCACGTCACTCATATCTGATTCCCTTCAGGTGCTGGCTGATGTGGTGTTCCCTCAGAACTGCCATTCTCCCTACTGGGACTGGCCTGACCCACTCCAGGACACAGCTCCATATCTCTGCCCCCAGCTCCTCCCTGGTATGGGGCGAGCACCTGCCTGGTATGGCTGACCTGCTTCTCAGCTCAGCCTGTGCCTCCCTTACCCACCAAGGTTCATGGAGTTTGAGGCTGCGGAGGAGATGGAGGATCCAAGGATGCAGCTGTCAGGGGTCTTCCAGTGCCGACCTCCTCCTGTACCTCCAATGCTGCAACTTTCAAAGCCGCCAGTCCTTGAGGATTTCCAAAGGCCAGGTAGGGTTCCCTCTTTCCCACAGGAGCCCATGATAGTCTCTGAATGGTGACAAGGGCTCAGGCAAGTTGTTGTCTCAAATAAGACCTTTTCCTTCAGTGTGGGGAATTTGGTCTTGTAAGCAGAACAGCCCCTAGCCCCTGAGGTCCCAGCCCCCCAGCCTTGAACTGCATATTCACCAGTACAAGTACACAGCTCCTTTCTCTCCTTGTCTGTCCAAAGAACACACGTATCATCTGCCCAAGACTTGGGTCCTGGAGGGTAGAGTACATGGAATATCAGTCGCTCTAAATGTCCTCCCACTAGACTCTCCTAGATGGTGCATCAGGTGCACTGTTATATCCCTCAGGTCCTAGGTCAGGTTGCCTCATACATGGCATGCCAGGTTAGGTCTGCTGAACCCTGCCTAGTACCCAGTGTTTGGGATGAACATGGATCCCTCATTCATGCACCACTCTGGTCCTCCCTGTCCTAGGGTGCACCTCCAGAAAGACCAACCCCAAAATACAGCCTGCCTGCTCATTAGCAGCCAAACTGAAGGCACCAGAGACCAAGGTGCCTGAGACAAAGGCACGCAAGACCAAGGCGCGCAAGAACAAGGTGGCCAGGACCAAAGGGCCTGAGACCAAGGCGCCCGAGGAGATCCCACCTGAAGCCATCCAAGAGTACATGGACATCATGGATGAGCTATTCGGGCCCACCAACCTTGCCCCATGGGAGCCCTCCCACTTGTCCACAGAAGAGCTTGCTAAGATCTTGGGAGAGGAAGGACTGGAGCAACATCCAATAGAGGATTTATACCCAGATTCAAGTCTCCTGACCTATGTTGATGAGGATTTGGTCAAGAAGGTGAGCCGTGACTACAATCTTGGTGTAGTCAAGGTTGCAAAACTCATGGAATTGAGCTTCTAGCACAGATACTCAGCAGAATTTGTGTGTGTGTGTGTGTGTGTGTGTGTGTGTGTGTGTATGCACACACAAACACGCACGCACTCTTGTAAATGTTTGTAGCAGGTTGTTGGGCTATAATAATCCCATGGTGTAAGGAGAATGGGATGATCATTGCTTCCTGTTTCTACTAGAAGTCTTCCTGACTTGGGGCTATTTACTCTCAAGGTCACTCACACTCTCTTCCTTCTCATCCCAGGCAGAGAACATAATTCACCTCCGCTTCCTGGAAGAAATACTTTCCTCTGAACCACATATAAATATCTTGGCCCTATCAAAAGAGCTGGACCAGGAGGAAGGACTCACGCCTGACCAGGTAGAGAGGGAAGGAGGGTCCCCCAGGAGACCAGGTAGAAAGTACACTGGTTATACTCCTCATGAACAATGGCAGGAACATCAGAGGTTGGGGAGAAAGAAAAGATAGAGAAGAGAAAGGGGCACCACATAGAACTATGGAGGTAGACAAACCAGGGTTAAGGGACTTGGAGAAAGACACCAAGTGGATAAGGCAGAGAGCAATACTGGCCGTCTAGGAGACAAAGGGACACAAATAGGCCAGAAAGGGAGTGGCCACAGGTGGACAGAGGATCAAGGAATAGCACGTAGATGAGGACAGCACAGGACCCTAGTCATGTGGCCCACAGGACGTCATCTGTCCCTATCCTACCTATGATGAATGCTTCCTTGGGTGACTTCACAGGACATAGGATGTAGAAGGGAAAGGAAGGAGACAGGAGAGTCATGGATGGGTTCAGGGCAGCAAGCAGAAAGGAAGCCCAGAAGAGTGGCCAGCAGAGACTCAGTCTGTCTCTCCACTTCCCACCTCCCATTGACATGTGATTGTCCCAGTCCCTGTGGCCCATCTCATGCATGTAGAAGAGTTGGCCAGTGCCCATATTCTCCTTCAGCTTGTGAAGAAGCAGCTCTTCAGGGTCCTCAAGGTCATGGTATGTCCCAACAGGACTCAAGAGCTTCCCAGGCACCTGCCAACCAAGGTGCAGAGAAACGGAAACATCACACTGATCAAGGGGCCAGCATGGAGGACTTGTCCACAGAGATTGCTTCCCAGGTCTTGAAGAGGCACAGGGCCATGGAGCCAGAGTTGCTGGGATCGAAGGACTCTGCTGTCCTCTACGGCCGTCATGGGTCTTCCTCATTGGGGGCCGTCTGCTCCAACCGTCCTCCCCAGGACTGCAGATCCTCCTCCTTAAACCTGGGGAACAAAGGCTTAGTGGGACCCAGAAAATCCACTTCTGCTGGGGGGCCACATAAGACAGCCAATGGCTGCAGTGTGGACGATGACCTCCAAAGCCTGGATTTCCTCTTTAGCTCCCCGCACCGCCTGCTGCCCTGGGGACTGTCCCAGAGCCAGGCCGCTCCAATAGAAACCCTGTGCTCAGGAGACCAACCACTCCAGGCCCCACCTCCCAAGAGGGGACGCCTCAGCTCCCACCCTCCTCCAGGTGCCATGACCATGAAGAGCGCTCTCACTGGATGCTCATGCAATGTGGAAAAGATGCCCTGCACTGGGCCTCCCGTCCAGGTCATCGGAGGACAAGGTGTGGACCTGGAGCTAGGTGGGACCTCACAGCCTCAGAAGAGAAAGTGTGTGTCATCTGGCAACCAGAAGAAGAGGCCCTGAGGACAGTAGTGTTGGCCGCTGGCCTCTGGGGTGGCTGCCCCTTCAGGCAAGATCTCACCTTTGCTTCATTCTGCACCAGAAGGGCCAAAGGTCTTCAGCTTGTGAAGACCTCCTTTCCCACAAAGGGCAGTTCCTGTGGGTTCTCAGGAACGTGAAGGGGGTGGGAGGGTACAGGGAATGTAGAAAGAGGGCAGGTGGGGGGCAGAAGGGAGGGTAGTGAGAGGGGAGGGTCACGATGTTCAAGCCTTGGTGGGAAGCTGTACCCTGTTGGACTGTCAGTTATAATAAAGGCAGTTTGGTAGGAAACATCTTCTGGAGCTGCTGCCTTCTGCCACGTGGTCTGTGCACGTCCATGCAGTGAGAACTGAGAGGAGAAAACTGGGGTTGCCAGGACCCAAGGCACACAAGCATCCATCAACTGGGAATTGTTTGCAGATTTATGCTGGTTCTTCCTCTGATCCTAGGGGAAAACAGACAAGTGCTCAAAACCCTAATCATCGCACCATTGAAAAAAACCTCTCTTGGTTTAGGGAATCTTCTCTGGGAATCCCTCCATGATATATGCCCCTTAAACATCTCTCTTACCAATTATCTGAGGGCCAGACATGAAGAGGAATCACAAAGCAGCAAAGCACATCTTCCTTGGTGTTGGAGCTCTGGGATCTGAGGACTGACATGTGGCTCTCAGACCGTAGTGTTAGTCCCCAGTCATTGAATGTCAGATACCCCCAGCTCCTAGTGGCAGCAGTTCTCCTGTTGCTTTCCTGGAGGCAGTAGCCAGCCACTTCCAACAGTGCCCTGGAACTCATCTGAGAGACCTAGCAGCTCCTGTAGCTCGACACTGCTCTGGGTCACTCTCTGTGCTGGCCACCCTAAGGTTGACCTGCCCAGTTGGCCAGTTTTCAGTGCAACCAACTTCCCTGCTCCAGTTGAGATGAGAGTCTGAATATACAAACTCTACCCATCCCTAAGAGCCCTCATTAGGACTCATGCTGCAGCAGAATGGGAAGAGGTACAGATCATGAAGGGAGGGGGGCATAGCCACTTTTGGCATGAGAAGATGGGGAAACAAATTTATTTGAATTAAAAAGATGGGCTCAAGCAGGCAGTGTCCTTGCAGATATCCTTGCAGATAACCATGCCTAAGCATGGTTAGGGGAGGGACTCCTTGCTCTCCAGCCTTGGGACCATTTAAGGGCCCCCAAAGCGTGGAGTCATCTGAGGAGGACCTGCTATGGAAGCAAAAGGCTCCGAGTGACCATGAGGCATTTGTGGCAGCCTTGGCCATCACAGACAGGGGCATGATTTTTTATAACATGCCTCTTGAGGTCTTTGGGCCCTCCTGTCTCCTTTGGAAGGAGAGTTACTTCTCAGCCTTCAGTCCCCTGTGCCATTAGGCAGGTTTCTAGCAATAAGCCTGGAAACAGTTGTTTTGTCTTTTTTCTTAGCTTCTTTCTCATCTCCTGAATGATGGTGGACAGTGTGCTTGGACTGATCCCCAGCATGGCCATGGTCTTCCTGTGTAGGTGGCCTGAGGAGAGATCATGGCCTTCCTCCCACCCTCCCACCCCCTCTACAGTCCTGACCATGAACTCCCTGGGGACCCAGCAGCCTGGAGGCTCTGAGTGCTTCCCAAGGCAGAACCACCACTGACATACCTCTGACCCTCCCTAGAGTCATCCCTGCCCTGACCACAGCCTGACCTGTGTTCCTTTGGCTGTCCCAAATGTAATCAAGTTCTCCTACAAACCAATGAGAAAAAGAAACTGAGGCTATAGAACATGGTTTGCCCGTTTAAAAACCAGGAAGTTTGCAAAGGAGAATGGTTTAATTACAAGGAGGCTAAAGTTTAGTGGTCCTGATGAGATAAGAGCTGGGGTGAGATCTGACATGCACAAAGGGGATCAGAGGTGACCTACTTTGTGGTCTGTCATGTGTAATCAAACACCATGGTTCTTCATAGGACACAGGTTCCGTGGCTTTCACAGACAGGGACACAATGTTTCCTCAAGTATTTCTTGACAACTTTGAGCCCTCCTGTCTCATTTGGATGGAGAGCTGCTTTGGAGGCTTCAGGCCCCTGTGCCATTAATCAGGTTTCTAGAAGTAATTCTGGGAACAGTATGTGTTTAGACAGCTTCTTTCTACTCCCCTGAATGATGTTGGACAGTGAGGATGGACAAAACCCCAGCATGGCCATGGTCATCCTGAGTAGGTTGCTTGATGAGAGGACTGGCCCTGACTTCTAGGGGAAGAAGTCACAGCACACTAGGGAGTCATCAACTGACACTACCAAGACCCACTCCCTCCATTAATGAAAAGCTGTGCTTCCTGACAGTGACCAGAGGGACTGGGCCCTTGTGGGTACCCTTTGGTAGCTGCACCCTTATTGAAACTCAGTTTAAAAACCTGATCTCTGTGCACTGGCCGCATTGATCAGAGTCTCCTGTTTCCTGGGGTCTTGGCCAGACTGTGGCACGCTGGCCAAACATCTGAGGCATTGTCTGCTAACAATTTGCTGCAGGTCATTACAAAATAACTTTAGGAATACATTCACATAACTCACATCACCCACCAAATATTAAAATTCTAACTTCTAATATGGAGGGGTCTGCAAGAATATCATGTCACCATACAACTTTGACCAGATGGTCTATGAAATGGCAGAAGAGTGTGTCAGACACCTGGGGCTAGGCCTAAGTGCTAGGGAACATGGGCTGCACAGCTGGCCCTAGTGGGCCTTGTAACCCATACCCAGCCAGGAAGGGCATCTGCTACCACAGGGAAAACCACTGAATACCTTGCTCTCCAAGCATTTGTTCCTTCTACCTGGAAGGCTGGACACTCTCTAATAGTCCCGGAAGCTCTGGCCTCAATGTTCTTATTCCACCACTGCCTAGAGGTTCAGGTTAGGGTGTGGGTAAGTAACCAGCCAAGCTCAGGGGGTCTACTTTAGCAGTGAGGGCTGCCCACAGGGTACAAGTTTCACTAGCTTGGTGTTGGCCAACCACCTGGGAAATAAACCCTCTTACAGCATATGGATCACCCCTGCTCACGAAAGATGCCACAATTATACCCTGATGTTCCAGAAGAGATTTGGAATTCGAAAAATATGACCAGGGAAAGGCAGTGTCTCAGATGCCCCGAGCACACACAACTCTGGTCTCATAATCCATGTCATTCTTGCCATTCAAACCAATAAAATACAGCCCTCTTTGGAAGCAACCCAAAATAATTTCAGCGTAGCTTCTACTTTCTTATGACCTCTCCTGAGTTCTGTGCCCTTGGTCCTTCTTCTATGGTATACAGTCCTAACCACACCATTCATAAAGAGAGAAGATTCATGGTGTTCTCTGACATAAAACTTATCTTTGACCAGATGCTGATGCTTGGCTTTTCTGTGTGGTTCGGGGCAGGGACATGAGAAGCCTGGAATAAGGGGATGGGAGGATATATAAAGGAATTGCCTGGTTGACTAAAACCCACATGGTTCAGTTCAGGTGCTAAGTGATGTTGGGTGTGCCTAGAACTGCTTCTGCATTTGAATTTCATCCCTCCTAAGACTGGACCAGCCCATGTCCAATCACTGCTACCCATCCCTGAGACAAGCTCCTCATTGGTATGAAGCTACAGCTTGGATTTTCCAATGACTAATCCTTGTTTTTAATAATTCTATACCTTGCTTACCTGCCACGTTTGTGGAGTTTGAGACTGTGGAAATGCAGGATACAAAGCTTCAGTTGATGTTGAATTTCAGTGTCAGACACTTCTAATCCCAAAGAGGAGGGATTATCTATCTAACTTCCACATTCTCTAGTCTGCGATTGTGCAGCAAAATAGAGCTAAATGCATTCCCAGAGGAACTGATGATTAAAAAAAAGGTGACAATGGAGTCTACTGTCCCACATGTGAACATTTTGTTCAGGATAGGGCACTCATCTTAAAAGAAGAACAGCCCCCGAGCATTTGGGATTCCAGCTGCCCTTGGATATGAAGTGGATATAGCCTAGTCCAAGTTGCTATCCTCTCTCCCCCTGGCTAGGCAAAGAGTCAACACACCATCTACCTAGGACATGAGTCTCTGTGGCCCAAGTATATCAAATATAGGTATCTCAAAATGTCATCCCACATGACACCCTGTCCCACTGGTGCAGAGTCTCCACTCATGGGTCCTGATGTCAGAATGTGCAGGGCCATCCTGGACCAGAGTATGTCCCTTGAACACTTCCCTCCATCAAATAGCTGGAGCACAGCTGGAACCACAGCTGGAACCACCCTGTATGCACCACCCTCTTACCCTCTGTCCTAGTTTGCACCTCCAGAAAGGCTGGCCCTTAGGCTCACCCACCAGAAGTCTAATGGTGCTGGTATCCAGAGACCAAGGTGCCTGTCTAGACTCACTTGAAGCCATAATGGAATATATGGACATTGAACATCTGCTGGGGTCTCCCAACTTCACCATGAGGAAAGCCCCACATTTGGCCATGGAGAAGTCCATGGGAAACTTGGAAGAGAATGAAATTGAGTGACATCTAAAAGGGGACAACTTGTACCAAGAACCAAATCTCCTGCTCTACATTGATGAGCTGTGCTCCAAGAGGATTTTGTCACCAAGGTGGGCTAGGGTGGGTACCCAGGTCTATAAGACTTTGGGAAAGCCACCCCAGACTCATGGAATTATCCTTCATTCTTCAGATTCTCGGCACTGGGTGTCTGTTGGGTGGAGTAGCTATTGGTCTTGATTTAACAATCCCATGGTGTGAACCAGGAAGACATCATCAACGCCTCCTTTAAATACCACAGGTATCCTTGACTTGGTCACACTTTACACCAACGCCACACACAATCTCTTCTCCAAGTGGAGGCTTTATGTACCACACCCTCATTACTTGGAAGTATTTCTTTCTGTAGGTCTACACATGGATATCTTGATTCTAACCAAAAAGCTGGCAGGAGGAAGGTCTCACCCAGCAGAGTGGCCAGCAAAACCTCAGTCTGACACCAAGACAGGTGACACCTCCCATTCATATTTACACATGGCCCCCCAGTCCCTCTGTCTCCCCTCATGCCCACTGCAGACTGGGCAAGTGCCATTTCCCTTCTGCAGCTGAGGTAAAATAACCCACTGCCCTCAAAGGAGAAATGATCCATGTAGTTGAACCAAAGGTATGTTGTGCCCTGAATTAAGTGCTTCTAAATCAGCTGTCAGCCACGGTGTAGGGGACATAGTGATAGCACTGGATATGACGCCTAAATGGAGATCAGTGCCTGCATGGGTCATCTCATAGGAAATTAAGAGATGCAGAGTCATACAATTTGAGGTCCTATAAAGGAAGCACACTGGTATCTTCCTGCACTGTCGTGAGTCTTCCTCAATGGGTGCCATCCAGTCTTTAAGCCTCCCCAGAACCACAGAATTTCATCCCTAAGCCTGTGACACAAAAGGGCAGTGGGTCCCAGCAAAACTTCTCTTTTAGAGAGAGCCACATGGGAAAGCAGAGGTGTTTAGCAAGGATGACCATGACCCTCCACGTCCCGGGCATGCTCCTGGCTTCCCAGCACCTTCTGTTGTCCTGCGAACTGTCCCAAACCAGGGCCTTCACACAGACCCCTTCATCCCTGGGTACTGAGCACCGCCGGGCCCTCAGCCCCAAAGAGGAGTCCTCATCCCCTATCCCACTCTGATGCAAATCTAGGAGGTGAGCTACAGCTTGACACTCAACCCATGTAAGAAAGACGCCCTATTCTGAGTCTCATCTCCAGGTCTCTGGAGAGCAACATGTGGCTCTGCTGCTGATTCCTACTGCCCAGCATCTGAGAGGAAGTGTCAGTCATCAGACCCTAGGGAAACAAGAAGAGGCATTGAAGACTGCAGGGTAGGTGTGTGGTATCTGGTGACCCAACCCTCAGGTAGGATCTTGGGGAGATCTCACCCTCCCCACATCCTGCAACACAAGGGGCAAAGATCCTTGTCACTCAGGACTGATCCTGCTAGTCCTCAGGAACGGGAGGGCAAGGGGAGGGCACTGGGAATGTAGGAGGAAGGCAAAAGGTGGGTACTGGGATGGGAGAGGGAGAGAGGCGCATACCTGGGCAATGCTATACATCCTGGGACTTGACTGTCAGAATGATGAACAATAGTTTAGTAGGGACCTGTTCTCATGGCTGCTGCCTTCTGCTGTGGAGTCTGGGCTACTATGTGTGTGGGGTGAGGACTGAAAGGAGGAGGTATCTGCAGATTCCATTCCTCGGGGTGCACAGGTGCAGTGCCAAGCCCTTGCCTCCATATTTAGCCTACACTTTCCACTGATCCTGGAAGAAAAACAGATCAAAAGCTAAACATAAACCCAGTCATCACCTGGTCATGTCTTTGACCTGATGCTGATGCTTGGCTTTTCTGTGTGGTTCGGGGCAGGGACATGAGAAGCCTGGAATAAGGGGATGGGAGGATACATAAAGGAATGTGCCTGGTTCACTAAGGCCCACATGGTTCAGTTCAGGTGCTAAGTGATGTTGGGTGTGCCTAGAACTGCTTTCCATTTGGATTTGATCCGTGCTGGGACTGGATCAGGAGGTCCTGTTCACGTGACCTCAGTTAATTTAAGGGGCCTCTCTACACATCCTTTCATTAATGGGGTCCCTTAAACATCTGTTACCAACTGGCTGAGGGTTCATACATCCACCTGGAGGGCAACCACAAAGAGGCAGAGTGCACCTCCCTTAGTGTTAGCAGCTCTGAGTGTCAAGGGACAGTGTCTCTCATATCTTAGAGATCATAGCCCTGAGAGTGAATGCCAGTGACCCCCAGCTCCTAGTCCTAGCAGCTCTGCCACTGTGTTCCTGACAGGAGAAGCCAGCAGCTACTGACAGTTCCCTGGAACTCTTTCAACAGCCAGACCTAGCAGCTCTTAGCAGCTCTCCATTGCTCTCTGTCATTCCCTTTCATAACTGCCCTCATGGTGACCTGACCAGACTGCTTTCACTGCCAGCAGCCTTTAAAGTTACCAGTTCTTAGTGCAAGCAGCTCCACCTGCTCTACTTGAGGTATAAGGCTTGAATAGGTTAAATAGACCCATCTACTTTAGGCCTCACTAGGAGTTATGCTGCACCACAGGGGAAGTGGTACCGGCACTCACTTTTTGCATACGGAGATGGGGAAGGAAGCACATTTCCCGGTTTAAAAAAAGAAAAGGTGGGCTCAAGTACACACAGTATCCTTCCAGATAACCATGGGTCTTCTCTGAGGTATGGATAGGGAAGAGGCTCCTAATCAGACAAGGAACAGCTGAAGCCATTGAAAATGGTGGTATCATCAAGAGACATCTAGAATAGACCTGTGACCAAAGAAAAATCTGTGTGGCAGTGACATAATTGGGGTTGACATGGATGCCAAAGACAGGGAAGACAATTTTTCTTTCCTTTCCTTTCCTTTTCATTTTTTCTCTTTTGACAGTACTTGGGATTGAACTCAGGATGTCACACATGCTAGGTACGGAGTTTATCATTGACCCATAACCACAGTCCCCCAAATTTGTCTTAGATGCCTCCTGGACAGCGTTGGCCCTTTCTCTTCTGTCTCATTTAGAAGGAGAGCTGCTTTGGAGCCTTCAGTCTTCTGAAGCATTTTCTATCATTGGCCATGAAGATTGCATTCTTCTTAGATAGCTGTTTTCAGATCCTGTGGAAGAGGCTAGATAGCCAGGCTGGACAAGTATTCAGCATGGCCAAGGCCTTCCTGCATAGGTGAACAAGCCTTGGTTTCTAGTGGAAGAAGTCATGGCCCTCTTCGCAACTTCAACTAACAACATAATCAAGACACACTCCTCCTATTATCATGACTCCCCAGATGCCAAGCCAGACAGTCATCCTGCTGCTCACTACCAACAAGTTCCAGCAAACAGGGGAGCAATGGACCACGTAAGTTGGAGCATCAGTCAGCACTGAGGTGAGCTGGGGCAAGCTGATCCATCACCCTGCAAGAGCCCTGCATGCACACATGGGTGATGCCCACTGCAGAAGCACACTCCACACAGCCCTGCAGTTCAGACACACCATGAGCATGCACAATTCAATGAACTGAAGCTCAGGCTTCCCAAAGCATACAGAAAATTAAAGTGAGGAAAACCAGAGTGGGACTTGGGGATTACCAATAGTGTTACTGCTTTTCCAAACCCTAATTTTCCTAAATTGAGACCAGTAGCTTTAGTATGTTTCCAAAGCTTAATCAGCATAAGTGGGAATACAACACAGTGACCCAAGGGCAATATAAACCCCTACACTAGCACCCTCGGGCAGAGAAAACCTGCTATCAGGTCCCCTCTCGCACTGCAAGGATACTCTTCCTGTTCTTCAATAAATCCTACCATTACACTCACTCTTCCTAGTCTGCAGAGTTTTCATTCTTTGAATGTGCAAGAAAGATCCCAGGAAGAAGGAATTGATGGTGAGCCACTGGGTTCTGCATTAACATAGAAGGGTATAACCCACCTTTGAGAGGGCCACCACTTCTTAGCTGCAGCGATCTGCACCTTACACAGACTTCACCTGCCAGCAGAAGCAGAAAACCCCCAGTGTCCCATGCTAACAGAAGTAGAGAATCAAGTTTCATCTTTCTGTGCCCAACCTGGAGCTTCTTGGGAAGGTTGAGTGAACCAGACTAACAAACTATCTACCCATCTTTTTTTCTGGAGTTCTATAATCCCTTTTAGAAAGGACTTTCAAAACTAATGGACGCCTATTACCCACTTAAAATCCAATAGTGCAGCTGCTTGTCTAAACCCACAGGTGACAGACTTACTGGAGGAGGCTTGTTCAATCCCTTTCGTCACTAATGGAGGAACGTTGATCAAGCTCAGCCTCAGTTTCTCTCTGTGGAACACAACCAGGTCAGTAATCAGTTAAGTGTCTGCTTCTTTCTTCCACTTTCAGACTGACTGGACCCAATGGTGGAGGGGTCCCTCACCCGGTGTATTTTGGATCCTAACACAAAGTCTTAGTCTCATACAAGGTCTTTGAAAAAGAAGTAACACACAAATCCCCAGAGAATGAGCCAGGTGGTCTATTTATCCTCTTCTCTTCTCTTTCTTTTAGCCTCACTCTCACACACATGCACTGCAAACACCATGTAGATTCAGTTTTCTTATACCCGTTGAGACCCCAATTGTTTCAACAGAACCCATAGATAAAGTTTTGGGAATTTTCAAGACCTTAAGCACCTGTTAGGACCCAAAACCCATGTTGTCGTTTGTGAGCTCTACCCAGAAAAAAGGTCCCATTCTCTAGCTTTCCAAACCCTGCCAGTTCAAAGAAGAAAAAAAATGCACCCCAAACAACGATTCTCAGGCAATATAAGATCCAATATTTGTGACATATAGAACCAAATTTTAGTGGCCCCAAGTATGAGTATGATGGCAAATAGGAAAGGCTAAAAAATTCTTCAGGGCACATGACCCTGAGGGACATGGCTCTCTTAGCATAATAACTGAGTTCCACCAGGACATACAATCAGGTCCACAGTGTCTCCACCATGGAAGGCAAAACATTACAAAAACAAACAAACCAAAAAAAAAAAAAAAAAAAAAACAGGGTCTATCATTTTAAGAGGGAAGTGACATAGGAAAACTTTTGGGTTATGTATTACTAAGGGCAACTAATCCAACCAGCATATAAAGACCTCAAAATGTGGTCACTTGTGTGTGGAGGTTCACAGGTACTCTGAGAACTCTGTGTTGGCAAAAGAAACTGGCAGGATTGAAGGAGTGGTCACCCATGGTTTTCCAGTCCACAGGGAATTGAGGGATACTTCAATTTGACTAAGGCAATGGAGGGATACTAGGGGATGCCAAAGAAGGGATGCCTTCTTGCCCCTTTATCTTTCATATGGGTAATACTCCATCTGGCGAAAGTACTCCTTAAGTAGAATTTTGAAAAACTGGGATTTCTTTGACACTCAAGACTCTAAAGAAGCAATATCTGATATTTTTCTGTACCCAAGCTTGGCCTGAAAATCAGTTGCAGAGTGGGGAAAAATAGCCCCTTTGGGGAAGTATAAACTATAATACCATTTTAGAATTAAACTTAGATTGTAAAAGGGAGGAAAACGATGGTCACAGGTACACTATAGTGTACAAGCTTTTTTGCCTGGAGGCACAACCCAAAATTATGCAACCAATGTAGATGAGCTTCTTCACTCTTGGCTGCACTAACTGGCCACAGGAAAGCAGTTTCTCCTAGAAGAGAATCAAATTCAGTGAAGCCTTTTTCTAAGCCTTTATGCCCTCCTTATTCAGGGTTGGAAACAGAGCCCCAAAATCCTGAGGGAACATAAAACCAGGAGGAATGTATTCCAGCCTCCTTCCAATGGTACAGGTCACTTTTTCTCTGTAAGGCTTGGGACAAATTAAGACTGACCTAGGAAGATTCTCAGATGACCCTGATAAATACACTGCAACATTTCAGGGCCCTAACCAAATTTTGATCTAACCTGGAAAGACATAATGTTGTTACTGAACCAAATCCTCTCTAGCACTGAACACTCTGTGGGTGAGTGATATATAGTGCAAATCCCAGAAGACCTACTCCTTCCAAATGAAGCAGACTCAGAAGAAACAGGCAGTTCCCCAGAAGGACCACAAACAAGATGCAGACAGTCACATGGGGTAATGGAAGGGAAAGGACTTTCAGAACTGTGTGCTTGAAGGCTTAAGGAGAACCCATACTAAATCTCTAAATCATTCCAAACTCTCTCTGATAACACAGGGGAATGAAGAAACTTCCACAACCTTTTTTAAATTTTTTTTTTAGTTGTAGTTGGACATGATACCTTTATTTTATTTATTTATTTTTATGTAGTGCTGAGAATCAAACTCAGTACCTCGAATGTGCTAGGTGAGTGCTCTACCACTGAGCCACAACCCCAGCCCCTTCCACAACCGTTTTAAAAAGACTCGGGAAAATATTAATTAAACATACCTCAATGGACCCAAGTTTCCCAATGTAACAACTTAAAAAAGAAATTCATAACTCAGTTACTGACATTATGAAAAGATTACAAAAATCAAATGTAGAAAAAGACACTGAAAATTTTTAGATATCTCCTAAAAATTGACACTCATCATGGAAGGATTAGACAAACTGCAGATAGGGCAAAGGGGCGGGAGGGGATGGGAGGAGCCACAGGAGTAAGAAAGATGGTGAAAGGAGATAGATATCATTACCCTAAGTACATGTATGAAGACATGCATGGTGTGAATGTAGTCTGTATACACCAGAGATATGAAAATTGTGCTCTATATGTGTAATATAAATCGTAATGCATTCTTCTGTCAAGTATAATAAATTAAAAGAAAATTTAAACCAAAAAAAAAAAGAAAATGATTGGAGCCTGAGAGTCTTAACCTAATCAGTGCATTAATCCACTGATAGGGGTTAACTTGATGGCAACTGCAGGCAGGTAAGGTGCAGCTGGAGGAGGAATGCTTTGGGGGTATATGTTTTGAACTTGTTGAGCACAGTTGTCTCTCTGCTTCCTGGTTCTGTGCTCACAGCTGCTTTCCTCCACCCGGTCTTCTGCCATGATATTCTGCCTTACCTTACAGCCCCATAGAATAGAGTCAGTCATCTGTGGACTAAGATCTGTGAAACTGTGAGCCCCAAAATAAAATTTTCCTCCTCTAAAAAAAATGCCACTCATTCTTTTACAATTGAGACCAGGAGGAGGAGAAAGAAGAGGAGGAGAAGGACAGAAAGAAAGGACAAAAGAAAGGCAGCTGCCCTTTTGACAACTCTAGAGAGGGCTAATTCCAAAGGAAAGGTCCCCGGAGTGGTATTGGTCCCACCATAGCCTGCTACAACAGTGGCCAAGAGGGACATGACAAAAAAAGACTCCCCACAAAAGCAATGGAAGCAACCAACACTCTTTCCTATCAGTGAAGGACTGCACTCAGAGGCAATGTCCCCAGTAGACCAATCCCTCTCATCAAACAGTGCCACAACAGGACTAATCGGCCCAGGGAATCCTTCTCAGGTTCCCAACTACTCAGACTGTTATTTCCACACAGGATCCCAGGATGAATGTTATGTTGAGGGAAGGGAAATAATTTCTGTCTCTACACTAGAGCCATTGTGCCTGTCCTCCTCTCAAACCCAGGCTCTCACGCTGTGACCATAAGAGGAGTCTCAGGAAAGCCTATGACTGGACATTTCTCCCACTCTCTTATCTTCTGTTGAGATTATCTCTTCTCACACGTCTTTTTAAATTTTTTTGGTAGTTGTAAATGGAGAGAATGTCTTTATTTGATTTATTTGTATGCACTGCTGAGAATCAAACCCAGTCAGGCATGCCAGCTAGGCAAGGGCTCTGCCACCAAGCAGCCCCTCTCACATGGCTTTTTGATAATGCCTGAAAGTCCAACTCTAATTGTGGAAAGAGATATTTTAAATTATCTAGGCACCACACTTCTAATGATACTAGAACTGGTACTATGTCTGCCCTTATTAGAAATGGAGATTAACCCAGATGTCTGGGGTACATGGTGAAAAATAGGTGGAGTAACAGGACCTGCTCCTGTCCAGATCTATCTCAAATCTTTTCCCCACCAAAACAGTATCCCCTGAAACCAGAAACTAAAAAATTATTACAAGCTATAAAAGCGACAGGGCCTCTTAACATGCTATAACAGGCCATGTAATATACTGTTGGGGAATGGAGACTAGTACAGGACCTCAATAAATAAAGAAGTGGTTTCCATATATTCAGTGATCCCCAATCCTTACACCTTATTATCTCAGATTCTTAAACATTCCAATTGGTTCCATTTTAGACATAAAAGGCATTTTTCTGTAAACCTCTGCATAGGGATCCTCAGTATTTGGTTGTTTTGAGGATGCCTCTGACAAGTCCATCTAATTGACCTTGACTGTTCTACCCGCTGCCTCAGGAAGTCCTGAGGCTGGTAGGCCAGAAACAAGGTGACCTGAGGCAAGCCAATTGGTCACTCTGCAGAAACCCAGCCTGCACAAAGTGGGGTGCCTACTATAGAACTTTTCCCAATGCTAATTATCATAAGTTTGGACAAACAGCATTGGTACTCATTCCAATTCATAAAAACAATAAATAATTCTACTGAGAAAAAAATTAAGTTGAACAATAGCATTCCCAGATGCAAGACAGAATTTTGACTAGCAGTCCTGCATTTTAATAAATACTAAAGAAACCCATTTTAATAAATACTAAAGAAACCGTGCAATGTGAAAGAAAATGTTGCCAAGGGGTCGATTTCACCTGGTGAAATAAAGAGTAACAACTGACATATTAAGATGTCATAAAATACATGGATACTTTTTTTCTCTTTATGAATTCAAGACATTTAAGGATGTATGAATTTTTTAAGCATTTTGGTGATGGCTTTTCATGATAGATAGTTGCTGGCTCAGAGTGCCAGGGACATTATGGGGAGTGCTGCTAATGCAACAATCTGAGAGCCACTGGCACTCCAACCTCAGAGCTCCTAATACTAAGGGAGCTAGATGTACTCTGCCTATTCATGATTGCATCTAAATGGACCCAAAGAAGCCTAAGATATGTGAGTATCTCCTCTCCTGATGCTAATTCTGAATTTCCTTCCTGCCCCATATATACCAGAACATGTGGGTTTTAATGCTTAGTGGGTGAGCACCATGCAGAAAGGGCACAAATGGAATGACTTCTCTGTAAGCAGCCAAAACAAGTGTTCACGCAGGTTTACTCATCTGAGAGTTCTTCAGTTCTTCCAAATAATGTTCCCTCTGCATATCACCACATGAGCCTACATCTGCCTGGAACAGGCCACATTTTCTTGCAGCAGTGCACTTTGTGGTTACTTTTGAATCTGAGCTGCTGAGCCTTCTTTTGCACATTGACAATACTGCCTGATTCACTTTTCCTTGTTTTTTGGACTGAGACTCTATTATATCTTGCAATTCACATTTACACTTTTTAGTAATTATTCTTACTTCATGAAAGTAACTATACATACATATGTATACATGTGAGTGCAGTTGTATGTGTGCATATTGGCATACATGCATATTTTTATTCAAATTACTAGTGTAACATTTTTTGCTGATTATATATCGAATGATATTCTCCATAGAATGATGATTTATGGGGTGGAATTTATTTCTAGTTACCATGGGTATGCCATGGGATCAGGGAGAGTGAATAAGGAATAACTGTAGGAATTAAGAAGACTATGAGAAGATATTGATCAAAATGACCCCCAGCCTGGGTTAAATTTCTTTGAGACTTAAAAAACCCTTGTATTCCCAATTATCAAAGTGCAGGAATCTGGATGAGAAAATTAATTACTCTAAGGCAGGTAAGGGCATATTGTTCAATGTCTTCTTAAGAAAAGGCCAAGGATAATAACAGAAGGACTACTCTGAGGGCAGACTAATGAGTCAATCAAAAAGGCTGAGATAAACCATAATGTGAGAAAACTGTTGACAAATCAAGAAACAAGTTCTACTCCATGAAAGGTAGCATTAAAATATCTGTCCTGCAAAGGGTAAGGAGTGTTGCAGATCAGGTATTCTAATCTTATCTCCCTCACTACAGTAGTCGGATTTCTGTGGCTCTGACAGTTTATATAAGGTAAACTAATTACAAGGAAGAAAACTTTCTTTTGACTGAACATTTCAGAGATTTCATTCTATGTATAACTGGTCAGCTCCATGGTTCTGCAGACTCCAGCGAGGCAGAACGTCATGTCGGGGACCACATTCTGGAGTAATGCGGCTCACTTCATGGCACCTGGGAAGTAGACAGCATGAGGCCAGGGTCCCAGTATCCCCCACAAGAGTATGTCCACAGCCATGCCACCTCCTTCACCTACCGGTTCATCACCTCTCAATATTGCTGCAAGCTGGTGAGGAAATATTTACATTATAGACCTTTCATGGAGATTTAAGATCCAAATCACAACACATACCTCATTCTATACTTCCTACACAGGGCTGTACATGCCTAACACTGTACGCTTGTGTTGTTAGAAAACTGGTATTTGGAATTCACAACTATGACTTAAGCAAGGTCAAACTGGATATCACATCTGGACTGGTGTGAATCATACAGAGATAAGGGATTCTGACTACATTCTGGCAGTGAATGAACACTTTGGTTGTATCTCTTGCAGTGAGGTAAGCGCATTTCATGAGAGGGTGGAAGAGAGAGTCAACTACAAGTGGTAGTAATTCGGTTTATCAGTCGGTTCTCTGCTTCTCAGGCACATATCATAACTGCCTTTCCTGAACTTCTCTGAAAATTGTTTCAGCCATACTTAATTTTCTGCTTCTCTACCATGGAACATACTGGATTCTATAAGTAAGATAATCAAATGTTACTGTAATGGTTAATTCCATGTACTGATTTGGCTAGGCACAAGTACCCAGCAGTTTTGGTCAAACACCAGGTTAGATGTTACTGTGAGAGTTTTTGGGTTTTTTTTGGGGGGGTGGGAATTCATATTTCTAGTCAGTGGACTTTGATTAAAAGAGATTACCCTCTATCATGGGAGGGTCTCATCCAATCAGTTCAAAAGCTTAAGAGAACAGACTGAAATCTCATGGGAAAAAATTCTGCCAGAAGACTGCCTTCAAATGTCATCTGCAACATCAATTTCTCCCTGTGTCTTCAGCTTCTTGAATGACCTTGCAAAATTCAAATTCACTGGCCCACCCACCCCCAGTCATGAGAGTCAAATCTTTACAGTAAATCTGTCCATGTTCTATCTACACCACACATACACAAACAATATTATTGTTTCTCTACAAACATGGATTATAACCTAGTTACTCAGAGAAAGAATGAAATGGAAATATTTAAATCCTGACATAAAAGGGGCTTAGGCCAATATGAAAAGCAGTATGGAGATTCCTTGGAAAACTTGGAATGGAACCACCATTTGACCCAGGTATCCCTCCCTCTCTTTGATCTATACCCAAAGGACTTAAAAGCAGCATACTACAGGGACACAGGCACATTAATGTTTATAGCAGCACAATTCACAATAGCTAAACTGTGAAACCAACCTAGATGTCCTTCAGTAGATGAATGGATTAACAATGTGGTATATATACACAATGGGATATTACTCAAGAGATATGAAAAAATTGTGTTCTATATGTGCAATAGGAATTGTGATGCATTCAGTTGTCCTGTATTTAAAAAATAATTAAAATTTTAAAAACATTTTTAAAAAATAATAAAAAATACAAGGGGCGGGGGCTGTGGCACAGTGGTGGAGCACTTGCCTAGCATGTGTGAGGCACTGGGTTCAATTCTCAGCACCATGTATAAATAAATACATTAAATAAAGGTCTATCAAAAACTATGCACACACACACACACACACACACACACACACACACACATATATATATATATGTATATATATAAAACTGACATAAAAATAAGATATAAGCCTAGACCAAATTTTCAAGTCAGAAGAGAAAGTGATTTTACTAAAATCAACTCAAATGAACCAAAGACTTATATGTAAGATCTGAACCTTTGAAAATGCTAGTGGAAAAATGGAAGAAACATTCAGGACATAGGCACAGAAATAATCATGGCTGTACTACCCACTTACTCTGTAGCTCACAACGGAGGAAACAGGAACACTGCTATTTAAGTGGTTTAGGAGTGAGGAAAATCATCATAATCCAATAATGGACGTCAGAGACTCATGAAGAACCAGAAATTATGGTGTTATAGAAAGAGTAAGAAAGGATACATCACAGCCAAGCCAGCACTGGCAGCAAAGCCAGGGCAGCAGGAACACCCAACCACTGCAGATGGAAGGCAGCTCTATAGGAAAGAGAAACACAGCAAATAAATTTTGTGCGCAAACACACGTAGAAGGCAGTCTGAACTTAGCTACTGAGGACAAACAACAGGCTGGTGTTTGAAAAGTGTTCCATATTTCTTGGTGTTGGAATGTGCACCTAAACCTGAGGCAGAGATCCAGCTTGATGTGGTGATGCTGGATCTGGCACAAGTGAGAACCCAAGAGAGCTCAGCAAATATTTCCACACAGTCCTATCCCCTGCCTAACTTGTGGCCTATGATGAAAAAAAAAGGATCTTGGCTCACAATGGGGAGAGGTGGGGAACTGAGATTGATTAAATGTTAGACTAAATGTTGCGATTCTACAGTCACCTCTCAAAACCTAGGGAAAGTTAGAAAAGAAGATTATCATGTCCCACCTCCTTCCAGCACATGCACTGAGTCTCTAAGAAGGGGTGGTATAAAAGAGGTTTTCAGGCAGGAATGGAGTAAAACTCTGCACACAGGCTTCCCTAATAAGTTTGATCAGCCATGGGCAGAGGTGACAACAATCCATGCAGAGTGTCTAAAATCCCAGAAAAATAGTCTCTTAATTCCAGAGCCTCAGCCAGAAAGCAAGCACACACACCAACTCCAAAAAGTTTTCAGGGAGCAACTAGCAGGGTTCCCGTTTCCTCCATTGTGAACTGCAGAGTAACTGGGAAGTACAGCCATGATTATTTCTGTGCCTATGTCCTCAATGTTTCTTCCATTTTCCCACTAGTAAGTCTTGAATCCTCTACAGCCCAAACTTAAATCAGTAAGAAAAACGCTGCCCAGAAAGCCCTGTACTCTTTCATGGAAATTTTCATTTCTTTAATACTTAGGATCTCAACCCATTCATGAACCTCATTCCCATTATTCACTTTGATCAGTAGACATGCAGAGAACATGCTCAAAAAGTTTTGTAAAAGTTTAGAACTTTGTTCTGAAATGGTTTCAGTTACTAGGAATTAGTGTATTTCTCAAAGTGGTGCTAGTTATAAGTAGCTAAGGTTCACACTGTGAGGAAGAATTAACACTTAGGTATTTGCCCAGTCCAGTTCCCTTAGAAAAGATAAAACATCTGAGTATCAGAGACAACATTTGGCTTTTGGTTCTTGGGGGTTGGCTTATTTCACATAGCATGATAGTCTCTAGTTTCATCTATTTACTGGAAAATGCCATAATTTCATTATTCTTTATGGCTGAGTAATAATCCATTGTGTGTATGTACCACATTTTCTTTATCCATTCATCTGTTGAAAGGTACCCAGCTTGTTTCCATAGCTTAGCTATTGTGAACTGAGATGATATAAACATTGATGTGGTTGCATCCCTGAAGTACGCTGATTTAAGTACTTTGGGCATGTGCCAAGGAGTGGGTAAATGCGTAATCCATGTATGATTGATATGTCAAAATACATTCTACTGTCATGAATAACTAAAAAGAATAAATAAACAAATTTTAAAAAGAGAAAACAGCTCGATAAAAAGTCCCGTGCACCTGGGCTATTATCCCAGTGGCTCAGGAGGCTGAAGAAGGAGGATTGAGTTCAAAGCCAGTTTCAGCAAATTAGTGAGACCCTAAGCGACTCAGCAAGACCCTGTCTCTAGAAAAAATATAAAAAAGGTCTGGGGATATGTCTCAGTGGTTAAGCAAGGGGTTCAATCCCCAGTACCCACCCACTCTCAAAAAACTACCTTGTACAATAGAAGAAATATCCATCCCAGCAGATGCACACAAATGTAAATGAGAGACAGAGCTAAAAACATGATATTTAGACAAGGTGGGGAGCTTGACTTCTGCAATTCCATGTACAAATATCTGATGGGCCAGACCCCAGTGGTGAAGCAAATGAACAGCACATGATCAACATCCTAATTGGAGGGTAGCAGGGACCATGACCACCAATTCTCACTCTGATTAGATGTAGAAATTCCCCACTCTAAAAATCACCAGCCAATAGCTTTAAGGGTTACCTCCAGCAATACCACATAAATCTGAAGGCAGCAGTAAATCAGCTGTAACACATTTGGGACTCCCACCCTGTGAAAGCTGTACTTTCTCTTTGTTTAAATAAAAGAAATTAATTCTGTCACATTACTCTACCCTCCATCATCCAGGGGTCTCATTCTTCAGATCTGCAAGACAAAGACCCTACATCTCACTATGTCACAGATTTGGGGACTCATCTTGGATCCTTGGAAGGGGGAGTAAAACAAACAGAACTGTCACTTAAGTTTTCAGAATTTTATACTCCTTTTAGAGGGGGAAAAACCTACCTGTGTCCAAAAGAGGAATACTGGGTACCTGTCAGCCAATTAAAAGCCATTAGTGTGGCCTCCAGTGTAAAGACACTGGTAACAGGCTTACTGGAGAAGGCTTGCTCAACTTCCTTCATCCCTGATGGTGAAATATTGGTGAAGTTTTGCTTCAGCTTCTCTTTGCAGAACACAAAACAACTTGAATTGCTAACTTCAAGTGTCTGCTTTCTTTCATTTTGTGACTGACTTGGTCCAATGATAGAGGGTGCCCTCACCTGATTGATGCATTTTCTCGGATCCCGAGACAATGTCTTGGTCTCATCTGGTTTTTGTGAAAGAGATGACCCACTAATCCCCAAGAGTGTTAACCAAGTGGTTTGTGTCTCTTTCTTTACTTCTATGCTGAAAATTCCTCTCCTCACCCCTTCTCGTGCACTAGTATACCCAGGTTCCTTGATATGTTCCTCCAAATTCCAACTGTTTCACTAGGACCTGTAGATAAAGCTATGGGTAATTTTTGAGTCCTTGAGATACCTTTAGAACATAAACCTAGATCATATTCCTACTAACCACCTCTAGGGCAGGGGCCAATTTGGAAGGTTCTAGCCTCAATTCTCTAAGAGCTCATAGGCTAGACCCTAAGACCCAAGGTATAATACAAATAGTCGATATGCCTTTTCCAGAAGAAGGGACATGATTGGTTTTTCTCCTTAACTGGGGACATCACCCAGAGCATTATCTGGCCTGCCTCCCTGTCCAGACCACAGAGGGGGCAGGGAGCATGGGGAGTTGGGGCTTGTTTTGTTTTGATGAAAGTGTTTTGTCTTGTGGGAATTGTGGTGTTCAGGAATTATGTAAGAATTGTTTTGGGATGTGAGTTTGAGAAAGGACATCAGCAACAAGGAAGTTTCTGGAAGATAAATTATTTGGTATGGCAAGAGAGTACAAAGCTAAGGATTTAAACAAGTTATAGAGTGTCTAAGAAAGTTGCAGATGGCTCTTGCAAGGTAAATTTCATTCAGTTTTTGTATGTGATCAAGTTGTGTCTGTTGGGTTTTTGTTTTTGAGGAGAGTGGTCTTAGGAGGTTGAGAGTCACACCTAATTTGGGGTCTTTTGAATGCTGCTTCATGGCTGGTTGCTGTTTTGGTTGCTGCAGTATGGTTTAAGCCCTACATGTGTAAGGCTGTAGGTTGTATACATCTGGGAGCTGGGTGTGTTTGTCTGTGATCTTTGAGTGCTGATGTAGGGCTTTATGGAATGGGGACTTACACGGACTTGGTACAGGCAGGAGGGTTGCATTGCTTGTGTTAAGCCAAAATGGGCTCTCGGGTTTTTTTGCAAGTTTTCACCTTGGTGCTTGGATGGAGCTCTTGAGAGCACATGTTTGGTTCTTGGGTGTGTGCATGTTTCTGGTCACCTATCCTTGGGGTGTCAGCTCTACTGTGATAGTGTAAGCTGATAGTTATTTGGACAATTAGGTTGTCACATGGGAGGCACTGGAGCAGGTGTGGGCTATTATTCCTTGGGACATGGTTGCCTGAGTGGTGGAATTCTAGTGGACATAGGAGGTTGTGTTGATGAGAGTAGATTGGTGTTTTGAGAGGACCTTGTTGATCTGATGCATGGAGGGTTGGATTCTGGTTTGTGCAGTGCACTGATATTTCACCTTAGAGAAGCTATTAAATAACTTCACCACAGTGAGTTAGGAATAATTCTCCCTCCAAAACTGTATCAATATATTGGTAGGCTCAACACAGTTTGCTTAGGGTTTACTAACAGGAAATCATAGGATGCAGAACCATGTTGACAAAGGGACTAATCCACTAGGCCAGAACCCTCTCCCATGGTTGCTCATGAGAAAGGGAAGGAACACCAGTTTACAATCTATGAGGAGACAAAGGAAGTAACAGGGGATGCCTTGTTCTTCCCTTCTTTTTTGTCATGCGGATGGAAAATACTCCCTATGCTATATGTTAAACAGTTGAGATCAGTTTGATCCACAAGCTCTAAAAAAAGAAATGCCTGATATTGTTTTGCATCTAAGCCTGGCTCAAATATAAGCTGGAGGATGGGATAAAATGACCTCCAAAGGGAAACAAACTATAACACTAACTGACAGCTAGACTTGTTTTATAAAAGGGAGGAAAATGGACATAAGTCACTATGTGTAAGCTTTTGGATGGATATCTGTCTGTAACGTGGGCTACATGACCAAGTTCCCAGACCAGTTCAAGATCAGAGAAAAAGCATCACTTTTAAAGCCAAGCCACTCTGGGAAATTAATGGCTCATATTTTTGTACTCTGGCGTTCTTATCTTTTAGTAAGTTCCTCCCTGCATGCTAGAGAAAGGGGACAACAAAAGGAAAAGGGATCTGGAAAGGCTGACTGCACCAGGCCCCAGACCTTTTGAAGATGATTTAAAGGCATAAATTCTGATTTGGGGACAATGTAGTAAGTGATATCCCAAATTACAAGGGACACTATGAGACCCATTTGTTCTTATGCTTCAATTTATCCCTCACCATAAGGCCTCCTTCGGTTCCAAAAGCAGTGCCTCCAGTCTCTCAGCAGGATGGAGTTCAGTGTATTTTTAACAGTACTGACCTCTCTATTGCCCAATGATTATTAACTTCCTCTCAAGAATTCTCTTTTATAAAATGTATATTTTTGGATTCCTGGTCAATATGATACCTGAAGATTAAAATACACTGTGCTTTAATTTAGAAAAGGCTCCAGGCCCTTTCAGGGAAAACCCCCTAACTTACCTTTTCCATATGGCTTCCAAATAAATCTGGAGCCATAAGAGGGGATATTTTTCATTTCTGGAGACAGGGCATATAATTCTTTGCCACCAGTGTGGAGAGGCCATAGCTCTTCTATGTCTCCCTGGAAGCTTCAATTGCACAGGGGATGCTAAGATGCCTCAGGTGTAAAAGCTAATCAAGAGCCAAAAGGGCAATGTCTGCAGCTCTCACTAAATTGATACCTTTAACATCAGGAATAGTGGACAGCAAAGGAGCATCTGTTAGAAGGAACCTCTATACATCTCTATGCCCATCTAGTTAAGGCACTCATGGAAACCACTACAGGGGAGTCCAAAAATTAACCCAGCAGGAAGTCTCCTGGTAGGAGAAATCCTATAAAATCACCAAGCTCTGGAACTTTTGACCACCAATGCTGTCTTTTTGCAAGGAGAATATCGCTTTCATGTTAACCATTCTAGATTAGTCCACTTACATAACACTCCAATCAGATTGTCACTTATGAAGAAGAGCTTTACAACTGGTGGACATCCCTGTGGGCTCAAATCCTTCAAAGGTTGTGGCCTTTACTTGCCCATGGACATGGTGTGTTTGATTTTGCTCTTTGGCTCATGTATATTAAATGCCTTAGTGATAGGCTGGGGTTGTTGCTCAGTGATAGAATGCTTAGCTCAGCACTACATATAAATAAAAAAAATAAAATGAAGGTCCATCAACATCCAAAATATACTTTTTAAATGCCTCAGTGAAAGGTATCCCTTCTCATCTGGAAGCTATCAAGTTCCAGAGAGATGGTGATAGAGATGGTGATAAAAATGCAGGTGCATTATTAAGGTCCTCTAGATAGACCCATTGAAGAGTTCTCCTATTTGCCAGAGCTAGAGGAAGGTGGAGTGGTCATCAACCAAATTCCAAAATAGCAGTTAGGGCTATTTCTTCAGAAGAGGGAATAAGAGCAGGAACTAGAAACATGATAGACACACTTGGGGCAGTCACCTTGATTGCTACAATTGCATGTACAAAGTATCGAATGGGCACGTGAATAAGCACATGAACAGGACTGGATCAACATCCTGATTGGAGGGTGGTGGTCATCATCAGAGAATGTCTTACTCTTATTGGATGTAGAGATTCCACTTCCTGAAAGTCATCCACAAGGGCTTTAAAAGTCACCTGAAGAAACAACAAAGCCCTAGAAAAAGAACAACACACTAATAACAAAATCAGTAGAAGACAGGAAATTATTAAAGCCACAGGCAAAATCAATGAAATTGAGAATAACAAAACAAAAAATATAATGTGAGGCAATGGGTGACCAAAGAAACAAAACTTGGGTTTTTTTGGAAGGATAAACAAGAGTAATAAATCCTTAACCAAACTACCAAGGATAAAGAAGGTTATCAAAAGTCTTCCAATAAAGGAAAGCCCAGGCCTGAGCATATTCTCAGCCAAGTTCTTCTACCAAAACTTCTAAGAAGAACACAAATCTTGCTCAAATAATTCCACAATACAGAGTAGCAGGGAACACTGCCAGCTTCATTCCATGAGGCCTGTATCACCAAAATACTAAGACAAAGACACTCCAAGGAAAGACAACTTCAAGTTAACATCCTTATTTTAGTCAGCTTTTCCACTACTGTGATTAAAAGTCCTGACAAGAACTATTTTAGTCAAAATTTTATTTGGGTGCTCATAGTTTCAGAAGTCTCACATTAATAAAATCAGAGAAGAAATAGAAAAAACCAGCACATACATCCAAAGAATCACCAGGGACTATATTGAAAACTTATAATCTGATAACTTAGGAAACCAGGAACAAGTATCTGTTTCTAAGCATATATGACCTATCTAAACTGTAAATATAGAGAAAAGCTAAATAACCAATAACAAACAATGAGATAGAAGCAGTAATACAAACACTTCTAAAATAAAAGCCCAGAAATAGAAGGATTTTTTTTTGCAGAATTCTGATAGACATTTAAAGAGGAACTAATAAAATAGAAAAAGGTGGACCATTCCAAATCTATAGTATGAAGTCAGATATTACCCTGACACCCAAAACCAGGTAAGGACACATTTAGGAAAGAAAAGTAGAAAACAACATCCCTAATGAACTTAGATGCAAAACTCCTTAATAATAGTATTAGAAAACCGTAGTTATCCACACATTAAGAAGATTGTACAGCATGACTAAATTGGTTTCACTCCAAGGATACAACAGATACTACTTTGAACATATGCAAATCAACAAATATACTTCATTACACACGTAGAATTTGGATACAATGGGATACTGATCTGAACATATGCAAATCAATAAATGTACTTCATCTCATATGTAGCATTTGGAGAACCATCATATAGTCATTTCAATACATACAGAGAAAGCACTTTAATAAAATGCAGCACCAATTCATTTTGAAAACTGAAGAAACAATGGATAGAAGAGACTTATTGCAAAAACCATAAAGGCTACTATATATACAAACCCCAACTCAACATCATTGTGAATGAGGAAAATATGAAACATTACCTTTAAATCTGGAACAAGTGAAGAACGTCCCATTCACACCTCTTCTGTTCAATATAGTACTGTAAAGTCTTTCTGGAGCTATAATGCAAGAAAATGAGATGGAAGGGATAAACATAGGAAAAGAAGAAGTCAAATTATATCCATTTTGATGATATAGTCAGATACCCAGAAGACCCAAAACACTCCACCACAAAGCCACTAGATTTGATATTAAGAAGAGCAGCAGTTTAAAATTCCAGCACAAGAAAATCAGCACCTTTCATATACATTAATAAAGAACCCAGTGAAAAAGAAACAGAAATAGCCTCATAAAATCTAATTGAATACCTAGAAATAACTCAAATCAATGAGGTGAGAGACTTCTACAATGAAAACTAGAGAACATTGAGGAAAGAAATTAAAGGTCTTTAATTCTTTAATGGAAAGGCCTTAAATAGGTAAAAGTAAAATTGTCTAAGTAGTCATACTACCAAAAGTGTTACACAGACTCAATGCAATTCCCAACAAACTAACAATGACATTATTTAAAGAACTAGAAAAAAAACAATTCTTAAAATAAATTTGCAAGAACAAAAGACTCAAAATATCCAAAGCAATACTGAGCAAGAAGAGCAATGATTGAGGCATCACAAAACCAATGACACCACAGAGCTATACTAATAAAAAATCATGGTATTGTCATCTAAACAGACATGAAGTCCACTGGTATGCAAGATACAGGGACAAATCTACATAGATGCCATCATTTGTTACTCAACAAAGATGTCAAAAACACATGTTGAAGAAAGTATTGATAACTTTTTTAACAAAAAGTGATGAGAAATCTGGATATCCACAAGGAGAAGAATGAAAACAGATTCCTATATTTTGCCCTGCACAAAAGACAACTCAAAGTGAAATCAAAGATATAGACTTTAGAACAGAAATTTGGCAAATTACAGAAGAAAACACAGGCTCAACATTCCAATATATTGGCATAGGCACTCACTTCCTTAACAAGACTGATAAAGCTCATGAAATGAAACTAAGAATCAATAATTTGGACAATCTCAAATTAAAGGGCTCCTGCACATAGAAAAGAAAACAGGTGCAAGAAGAGGCAGGTAACATAATAGGACAAGTGGCCCCTTTTGCCAGTGGCCCCTCCAACAAGGAATTAATATCCAGAATATATAAGGAACTCAAAAATCTCAACACCAAAGAAACAGACAACACAGTCAGTAATATAAGAAGAGTGGGAAAGGGAGAAAGAAAAGGAGGGAAGAGGGATGGCATAAGGAAGGAAAGGTGCAATGAAATTGACCAAATTATGCCAATTAAATATATGAACAAACCACACTGAATTTCTATGTGTATCTAAAGGTACAAATTTAAAAAGATACACATGTACAGAAGGCAGATGAGTTAAAGGAGCAGGGGGGAAAAAGAAGGAATGCAAAGACAAGTACTGAGGACTAAACAGGCACGAATTATATTTGTGCATATAATCCTGTCAAAGTGAACCAAAATCTTACATAAAACTATCATGCACTAACAATACCATTAAAATTTTAAATAAAAATTTTAAGTTCAGAAAAATAAAAAAGATATATAGGGAGAACTTACAACATAGGTGAAAATGCTTGCCATCTACTCTTCTTTTTTAATACGTTTTTAGATGGACACAAAATCTTTATCCATTTACTCATTTATTTTTGTGTGGTGCTGAGGATCAAACCCAGTGTCTCATATGAGCTAAGCAAGTGCTCTACCACTAAGCCACAACCCCAGCCCTTGCCACCTATTCTTCAGACAGATGATTACTATCCAGAATATATTAGGAACTCAAAAAATCAACACCAAATTAATAAATAACACAACAAGTAATCAGAGAAATGAATTAAACATATACTTCTTTAAAAAGCAATACAAAGGATTCTGCACATAGCAAAGAAAATAGTTGTAAGAAGAGGCAGCTTACATAAAGGGACAAGTGGCCTATATATGAAAAAAAATGCATGACGTCTTTAGCAATAAGGAAATGTAATTCAAAACTACACTGAGATTTCATCTCACTCCAGGTAGAATTGCAGTCATTGAGATTACAAATAATATATGCTGGAGAGAATGAGGGTGGGAGGGGATGAGAACAATTTTACATCCTTAGTGGGATTGTAAATTGGTACAAGCACTCTGTAAATCAGTATGGATGTTCCTCAAAAGACTAGGGAAGGAATCACCATATGACTCAGCTACACAACACCTTGGTATTTACCACAGAGAAGTAAAGTCAGCCTATCAGTGACAAGGGCACAGTCAAGTTCACAGCAGCACAATTTACAATAGCCAAACTATGGGAACAGCCCAGGTTTTTGCCAATGGCTGAATGGATGAAGGAAATGTACATCAATAATGGAGTTATTAGACATAAAAATGAAATCATATCATCTGCAGGAAAATGGTTGGAACATAAGAACATTATGTTGAAACTAAGAAAGTCAAGGGTCATAGGCTATCTCTCAAATGTGGAAGCTAGAAAGGAAGAAGGGAAAGAAAGCTTGGGTGACCTCATGAAAAGCAAAGGGAGGCCAGTAGAGTAGAGGAAAGGGCTCAGGGGGAGGGAGAAGGGAAAGAAAACACTGGGGAATGAATGATATCGACCACATATGTAACTACAAAATCCTCTACTTTAAATAAAAGAAATCCACCTGTAATAGAAAAGAGAAAAATAAATATATATGAAAGGACAAAAAATACCCAGCATAAAGCAAACCCACACACCATATAGGTTCATGTTCTGTGTCTTGTGAGGCTGCATTACAGCTCTTTCACGTTCCCTCTCACCACCTCTGAATTCCATAATCCAAGTGCTATGGCTACTTTTCCTTCTTTTCCATCTTCACTTCCTGGTTTGGGACCATACCTTGGAGACCTTCTTTAGTCTTAATCATCACCTTGACACTCCTAGACTTCTCTGATGCACAATTTGTGAGAAACCCCCTCTTGACCTTTGGCTAGGTTTCATCCCTTTAGATACTATTTTGGACTTCCTGGAGCTTTGCAAAAACCCAGTGATCACCCTGTGATCTTAGGCATAGTTATAGAATTATAGGGCTTCTTAAGGAGGACTCCTTATACAAATTACTAGGAGACAGCAACTTCCCCATTATTTACAGGACCAGCTCACAGCAACACTACTGGCTCTTTGATCTACTGCACAAGGACATCTGTCCCTTTGTCACTTGACTTCACAGGGGCTTTTCCAGAGGCTCATTACTGATGGCAAGACCTACAAATTGACAAGGTGAGGCATTCAAGATCCATATCAATACATCAAAGCATCCACATCTGATAGTTGGCCACACCTATGGAGGAAAGCAGACACAGTTCACTGAAGGGACTCAGAAAGTTGCCAGAGATATCTGGCAGTGAGGCAGAAGTAGGGGGACACCCCACCTTCTAAGCCTGTACAATGTGAAACTCATGAGATAGCACAAAAGAAATGCTTCAATTACCTCTGAGTCAGTTACTTTCATTCTTTCCTTTAGGAGCCAGTATCACAACATGGGAGCCTCACTTTCAACACAAGGGTAGTCTAAAGCAATGGGATGATTTTGACCCTGATGTCCTCAGGAAAAAGTGCTTCATTTTCTATCATAATATTGCCTGGACAAATTATAAGATAGGATATGGGGAACCATATTTAGGCACCAAAATGGTGGCCTAAATTACATCATACAACTGGATTTTTTTCTACGAATGATCATGCCAATGATCTGAGATTCCACATGGGACAAGATTTCATGGCATTTTATCAAAATCCAGACTTATATGGGGAGACAAGGAATGATTTTTAAGACTATGAAAAGCCAGATCATCCCTTACTGACAGTTCCTATTGTCTCACCAGGGAAGGCTATAGTTCATAATAACAAAGAGGATCCCCTGGCATTCCTCTCTATGTCCCAAAGTACTCTCAAATGTCTTAGCAGGGCTGGGAAGTGGCTCAAGCTGTAGCTCACTCTCCTGGCATGAGCAGGGAGCTGGGTTCGATCTTCAGCACCACATAAAAATAAAGATGTTGTGTCCACTAAAAACTAAAAATTAAATATTAAAAAATTATCTCTCTCTCTCTCAAAAAAATGTCTTAGCAGCTACTATCAGTCCTTGACATCATACCCAGAGAAGAGCCTTTTACCATCCAATGACCAAATCTTTGGTTCCAACACTCCTGCCCAACAGGAAGGGGACCAAATTGAGTGAAAATGTAGATGACCTGCAAAGAATTCAAAGAAAGACTTGACAATTGCTCAAAAGTTTCCTCCTGCTTTACCAGTAATTTTCAAACACTCATTCTTGCCTTCAATCTCAGGTGGAGGGATGTTTACTTAATCTCTCTACCTGCTGCTCCACAGATGAGCACAGCAATGGGAAGGAAAAGTTATTTTACAGACATGTTCATGGGCTGGGGTTGTGACTCAGTAGTAGAGCATTTGCCTAGTATGTGTGAGGCATGGATTCAATACTCAACACCACATAAAAATAAATTTAAAAAATTTAAAAATATATTTTTAAAAAATCATATTCTTCTGAAAAATTCAAGATTACCTTGGGAAGAGAAGAAAATCCTGTGGATTCCATACATGTCTTAATTAGATCTTTAGCAAGTACAACAATCTAGACCTGATCTCCTTTTAAGGACAAGCCCTTTATTGCTCAGTCTGTCCCTGATATCCAGAGAAAACTCCAAAAGCTTCAATTGGAACTTTGGGCTCCTCAAAATCAGTTGATATGATTTTCTCTGTCTTCAATAACATCTGCTAAGGAATCAGGAGGGATGCGTGAAAGGCTCAAATGTCCCACTCACAGTCAGTCGCTCCTCCAGTAAAAACCTACCACTTGACAGGTCAGGATTCAGTCCTCATGATAATACAGCAAGAAGCAACTGAAAGCAGAGTAGCTCCAAATGCAAGGGAAATGGACATTTGGCACCCAAGTGCACAAGCCCAACACCCACTCCTGCCCCAGACTTTGTCTACATGTAAGGATGACCCTGTCAACTGACACTGAAAGGGGAACTTGGCCCATTCCCAGTGAGAAAAGAGTTGAAAACACAACATCTGGCCCCTTCAAGAAGACTGGAGAGAGGGCTGGGGTTGTTGCTCAGTGGCAGAGCGCTCACCTAGCATGCATAAGGCACTGGGTTTGATCCTCAGCACCACTTAAATGTAAAATAAAGATATTTTGTCCACCTGAAACTTAAGAAAAATTTTTTTTAAAAAAAAGAAGACTGGAGAGTCTAATGGAAGAAAGAAGCCCCTAACAACCATTCCCATTTCACATGAGGAAACCCTGGGTAGTTCTTGAGGTGTCAGATAAGTCAGTGCAGTTCCCTGTGGACACTTGCTACATCCTGACATCCTATGCTGCTACTCTCAATTTCAGAAGTACGACTGGTATAGGAGTCAAATCACAATTCATACTGTTTCTTTGTTGGTTGATCCAAAGTCTGACACAATGGAATCCCATGACAAGCCCTGAATGCACAACTGATGCAGATTTCATTAAAGGGAACAAGTTATTCATACAAAAGACAATATTTCCTAAGGATCTCAGAAGCACTGCATGGATTAAGAGCCACTGCATGTATATCTTCACAGTAGGGCATTATAATTCCTTGTCAGTTATCTTGCAATGCCTCAATTCTTCTGGGCCTAAACCAAATGGGGACTGTAGATTATTCCAGGATTTAAACTTGGTCAACAAGGCAGTGATCCTCCTCTGCCCCCCCCCATGGTAACAAACACACCTTGCTGTCCCAGTTTCCATCTACCACTCAGTGGCGCACTGTCCTTGGTCACAAGGGGGCTTTCTACTCTATACTTCTGCATCCCACTCCTAAAACTCTTTTGCCATTGGATGGGGAGATCCTGAGACACACACTCTAAACAACTTATCTGGACATACAGCCCCCATTTCTTTGTATGGGTACTTATGGATTCAAAACTGGCTAGAACTGCCCTTCAGTATGTAGATGACATCCTCACCTGTAACCTGAATAAAGACAACTCTGATCAAAATACTACTCAGCAACTAAACTTCCTAGCACAATGGGTTTACTGGGACTCTAAACTCTGAATCAGGTCACAAAACAAAAGATTACTTAGGATATATTCTATTGTAAAGGAAGGTACCTGCAAAAAAGAACCCAGGGGTATTTAACGGCCAAGCAACATCCCCACCCCTTTTTATGTTGAGACAGGGCCTTGATAAGGCCTTGTTGATGAGGTTGCATATGCAATCAACTGGAAAAACAGGGGAATGCTTACTGCAAAAAATTCTCCTATTAAACAAATGACAGAAAATCTAAAATTATTCTAAAATTATCAGGGGCATTCCAACTCCCAAAACAAGTAGCTGTAATCCATTGCAAAGGACATTAAAAAGACGTGGTTTCCCAGGGAAAATGCCATGTAGGTTACTAAGGAAAAAAAGGACAACACTCTAATCCCCTACCAAGATGCCCTTGGAGGTCCTGACCAGCCCTGAAGCCTCAGGATTCCACAAGGAAGGGTTGCCTGACATCCAGCAGCAAACACTACCTAGGGCACAAGTGGTTCTGGGGTAGAAGTTCTGCAGACATCTGGCAGCCTCACATTGTGGAGGCTGGTGTCTTCATCCACTGCTTAACCTCAGAGAAGCCAACTTCATCCAGGTGCCCAGCTGATTCTCAGGGCACTGCCATGGGAGGGCTTCTCCCGTCTCACCTCCTGTCCAGGAAATGACACAATTTTATGCTTGCTGACCATCACAAATAGGAAACCTAATAAAATATTTCTGTTTTGTCAGTCAGGTCCATCCATCTTGCAACCGCGATGCCTGGATCACACAAACGCTGAAGAGGAAACTACATGCTTAAGGATATCCATTTACCAGAATGGATATCCACAACTACCTGAATGGATATTCACATGAGGAAGAGTAAGGAGTCGACATTCATGAGGGTTTGGGGCCCTGAAGAATAAACTAACCCAGTCAGAAGCAATGTAGTGGATAGCAATGACCAGGTCAATGCATACACACAAGGAGTCCTGATGCCCCACTCACAATACACATAGAATTACCAACACCTGAACTCATTGTTGCCTCAGTTATGTATACTTCACACAGATGACTAGTCATATATTCTGAAAACACACACACACACACACTCTAGAGGTGTGCTAATAAATACCTAATACAGTGTCATTCAGGAGGAGGTAAGAAAGTCTTGACTTTTAGTTTATGAGATGTGTCTATCCATCCAAGACTTATTTCAACCTAACAACCAGATACCACTAAGTACAAACCCAAAAAGGGATGAGCCCCATCAATTACCACAACTAGTTCCAGCCATCTCCAGCATACAAAGGAATTCCTACAGCAATTTGTCTTCTCTGGAATACAAACTACAATACACAAAACCAAATACACAAAAAATTATATCTCCAGCAATAAATATTCCTCATTGCTTCTGAATATACGTACAATTGCTATCTGCACCCTAAACAGATATAACTCCTGTTATTACATGAACTTTTACAGAAAAACACCCTACTCACCTTAAATTTTCAAATATACGACATACACATACAACATGAGCTGGAGACATGCCTGTACAACCAACACACTGCTGCTATACACACAATGAATACCCTACATGGCACAGACTCTAGAAAAACAACAAGTACACAGACACTTGTCTCATGCATACCCAAATAGACACACATGAAATCCCACACTGGTAAAATACGTTTCTCCACAACACTTAAACACACAATGTACACAATCTATTTCCAAGCACACAATGAACCTCCCACATCTGCCAAAATGCACACCCCAAGAGATCCATGAATTCAAAGACATGCAGCCACCAACAACATATATTTCTCTAACACATGAGACTAAACACAAATACAAGGACCACTCATTCAGGAAACCTCACCTAAATCTTCAAGGATTACATTCACCATACAAACAACTCCTGAGCATCCTGAATATGCACAGACTTTAAATACACAATTCTCAGTTGTATACAAATAAGGTTCTACTCAATGCACACATAGCCTGAGAAATTACACATCAAAACTGCCATGTCCTTAAATACACATACACCTAAATACTCTTCCTTCTCATAACTACGGCCGTTACATGCAGTAAACACACACATATGAGCACCTCTGGGGTGAGCTAATTAATATAATGTCCATATACATGTACCTCTCCACAGGCATTACACCTCTGTACAATTACCCAACATACACAAATACCCAAATATTCCCAAAGAGACCTGATATCTATACTACCATCATACACAAGATCACAAATTGCCAATACAAAGAAATAACTGTTCATCTTCCAAAATGCAGAATCCTAACAACTCCACATCACAATCATAACTATTAATCCTACTACTCCACAAATGTGCACACAATCCAGCCAGAGACACTCAAGTATATATACATGAATATGAATATGGAAAATAAAAATAAACCCACATAAACAAAGAGCATGTCCTGAATATAAAAATACTCATACATTTCCCAATTATATCAATCATTTTGCAAACCCAGAGAAATATACCCAAACACAGTCCTTAACACTGTCCATATGTATGCACACACATATTTATTTCCAAACTTCCCATGGTGCATGCACACTTCCCAGCATTCATGAGCCAAACAAACAAAAGAACAAAGAAAAAAACACACGTGAAATATTACAAAACCCAATTTCCAAACACTTAACCTCCACTCCCATTGTTTATGCTCATTACTTTTCACAGCCTCCAAACACACCCAACCCTACACAGTCTCACAAAATGTCATGACTTTCCCTTAATCTCAAATACCCGCACTTCTGAATACGTAGCAGACTGTCATTGGTCAGTCCAAAACACAACCACCCCAACACTCTGAATACAGAGGAACACATTAGGGTCACCACCACCTGACAAAAGGAACAGAGGAAACCACTCATGCCCTCTGAACTCCTACCAACCCTCCAGGACTAGCACAGGCCTCATTTTCTCACCCAAATAACCGCCGTGTGATCCTCATGCCCATCAAAACGGAAGGAAAACTTCCTGGGCCCAGAAATACCCACAAGGGCCCCCCAAACAGCCCACCAACCACACGTGAGAGCACATCATCAGTGTCACTGCGCAACACACGAGCACCACACATTAATGATACAACATGACTCTTTATTGCACACGACGTGGGGTGACAGGACTCTCCCCTCATCGTTTAGCTGCTCTGTCCAGAGGCGCCCACCGACAGCCACCTATGACGCCAGTCAATCACGGTGTGGCCACAGCGGACTCGGCACACTGGGCTCAGTGTGTTCCCTTCTGCAAAGTCGCCAACTTCACAGGAAATGAGCGTCCTTCAGCCTAACAACCCGGATGCCAGCTGAGGGTGTCCCCAACATTCTCAGCTTTCACAGGGAACAAGGAGATGACCGTCACCACGTCCTCTGACACCAACAGGAGCCACGGACCTGCTGACCTGGCCGCGCTTCTCAAGCACCGCACAGGTGCCCTGGAGCCCGGCTCCCAAAGGCTGCAAGGGACAGGGACAGACGACGCCTCGACAAGGGCGCCTCACTGGCCAACGCGCCCCTCACTTCCGGGCCTGGTGCGGGCGGCCGCGTCCCAGGGGAGGCGAGACCGGCGCCCGGCTGTCAGCGAGGCACAGGGGCCAGAGGACCCGGCAGGGACACACTGGGCATGGGAGAGGTTCGCGGGTCCAGTACCTCGGGGCCTATGGGACTCAGTCTGGACGCCGCCATGGGTGCCCTGCCGGCCGTTGGGAACCCGCCATCCGCGCTCGCGCCTGCGCCTTGCCCCTCTGCAGCCCCAACGGAAGCTGGAGCTGTTGGGGCAGCCTGGGAGCGCGTGCTTCCAGCCAAGCACGTGCGCATGCGCGAGGGGTGCAGGAGGGACACCCTGCAGGAGCAGAAAGTGAGTTGGGAAGCCTGCGAGGTGTCTCCAGCAAGGCGGCTCCTCTCCAGAGCCTCTGGGCTGGCCCTTCCTTCAGCCAGAGCATCTGAAATGACAAAGTGGTTTTCACTGTTATGAATTAGAGACTGCCCTGTGCAGCCCTTGGAGGCTCTCTACCCTGAAGCACTGGCTCCCCATTTGGGCCCAGTGTTTATACCCACTTCCGAACAAACATCAGTGTATGCTTTCCTCCTGGGCCAGCTGTAGGTTCCAAGAATTATATGTCTGGGTAACACTCTGAAAACCTCATTCCTTGATTTTGCCTACTGAGCACATTATTGCATACGGACAGCCCTCCCACTTTATACAGATGCCCAAATATTCTCTTTGACAGTTTTTCTCCTATGTTTGATGAAGACTTGGCAGTGTCCACCAATTTGCGCACACACCAAATGTATCCTCTTCCTTTTCTACTCCATGGCATATTTGTAGCCTGACTTTTCATATGTGTACAGTGGATCCCATTGACCCTGAAATGCATTGCCCCAAAACAAACAAACAAAAACAATCCTGTGATTCTCTTTCTGGAAATTTAGATAATTTGTACCGTTTCTTTGCAAAGGATAATGTGGAAGATATGTCACATGTGACACTGCCAAGGTCCTAGGACGGAAAGGCATTACAGGAGGCAGACAGGGCCTTTGGCATTCTGCTAGTGTTCCTGATGACAAAGACATCCATGTTCACAGTGTTTTTATTTATTTTCCCTTCAGCAATCAATATGAGTTCAGGACTTTTCAAGAGTAAAAGTCAGATGGTAGGACAAAAGGACATTTCAATGCGCCTTCCCATGGCCACTTTGCACAAATTGCATTTGACTAGTGTGATTATATGAGCAGTTTGAAACAGTGCAAGACTGATAAGGTAATGCTGAAGCTCCTGGCAAAGCACTGACCAAGACTATGCAAGGCCCCTGAATTCCACCTGGGTCTAGCAAAGAAAGCTTGCTTTGAGCATCTGAACTCCATCATTCAGTATAAGAAACTACTAAAAACAAACTGTGGAATAAAAAGACAGTTTTTCTACACTGCATATTTTATATCACTAGTTTAAAAAATAAAGCCCCCCAGCTATATCATCAATGACATCAATGTGGGGAATAACTACATAAAAAGTGAAGGAAGAGTGAAAGAAGCTTGTTCTTAGTGTCTGAATATCATGGTTTGCCTCCTCCGCCATTCATTGAAAAGATTTATAATAAGGTGTTGAATATTTCAGGAACACCCAAGAGTATGTTTTGCTGACAGGGGATGGGATGAAAAAAAAATAATTTATACATAAAATGCAATCCACACCCTCCAGTTTAGAATATTGGCTGTTCAGACCCATGACTGTGTGGCTCATGAGAGCCATGGCTCTCACCACTCTGCAGTGCATTTGAGAAAATATTTCAAAATGACCCAGAGGCACACACCACTTGTGTCCCAATGGATTGTCTAAAGGAAACTCGAGGTTCTTCTATACCTGCAAGAGCTCTTCATGGAATGTCTGCCCAGCCCCCACCAGGCCAGCTCCCCTTGGCCCCTCCCCCTGCAGAATGTCTGGGTCCAACATTCCACTGGGGTTTACATTTAAACTTTGCCCAGCTTGGCTCAGTTGGACCCTGAGCATCTGTTACAGACAGGTCACTCTCTGGGTCCTGTTCTGACGTTTCCCGTTTCCCACTGTGGAGACTGTGAGACACTGTGACCAGTGTCCTGACCTTTGGAAGGAGGTAAGCCTGAAGGGCCAGGGGTTTGTTATCTGAGGGCCAGTCACCTCCCAACCCTTGGGAGTTAGAATGGAGTACTTCCCCTGTGGTCAACTCACTGAGCAGAAGTAAGAAAAGGAAAGAGCCTTAGAGGATGCACTTGGCATGGCCCAGGAAGCCCCAGGAAGACTGATACTGCTCATGGGGAGGAGGGCTCCTAAGACCCAGGTCCAGACTACTCAGGAGAAATACACTGGGTCAGCAGAAGGGAGAGAGGCCAAGGGATTGATTCCTTGTAGAATGGACACAGGTCACTGCATGGTTTTTTAGGCAGGCACAGATGGTGTCACCACAGATGGTGGTCAGTTAGGGCTCCCAGGACTCAAGATACTGAGCCCTGTGCCCATTCTTCAGACACAGGGAAGCTGCCTGGGATGTCATTTTGAGGGGACTGACTGAGAGTCTCAGATCATAACTGGGCAGTGGTGAGGAGTGTTCTTAGTTAGAAAACTGCCCAGTGGGGTTCTCAATGACCACAAATGCGGTGTGATATACTCTCTGTGGGTGAGGCTGCAGGGCACTCCAACTGCCACATCCCAGAGCACCTCGCCAAATTCCTGCCCAGGAAAACTTCTCCTTCCATTCAGAGAGTTGGTGTTCTTGATTCCTAAAGGTCAGGGAACCCAGAAAACTTCAACCAACATAGATTTGGGCCCCTGTGTAGTCTTCTGAATCGTTATCTCTTTCATGGAAAGAGGAGTTCTTTCAGAGCTTCTTGGTGTTGGCCCCTCTCGGTGGGGTAGCCTCAGCCTTCATTTCATGTTGGCAGGAAGCCTTCTCTCATCTTCCTTGTTTGGTTCTCCATGAACACATGTGGGGTGTCCTTCTTTTTTCCAGGATCAGGTTGGAAGATGACTGGGTTCTTTCCAAGAGAGGAAGGAGAATTGCACCCAGTTAGGAAGGGGCCCAACTCATATTGTCACTTGAAGTTAGGCAGGGGTCCTGATCAACATGTGCAAGCATGGAAGTGCAGTGGACCTCGCATTCCCTGACTACACTCTGCATGACGTCCTGGTGAACAGGGATGTGCTCCAGACAACCTGGCCACACCTGGCAGCTGGCGCAGACCTGGTTCTCTGTGACACCATCATTCTGTGATTGGGAGCTCAAAGGAAAAGGACCTCAGAATGGCCCCAATTCCCAGGCCCACTAATAACATGACCAGTGGCTGTGAAAACCTCTTGAAAGCCCCACTGCTCACCATCCCATCACCTTCCATGAACCTCAGCAGCCATTGATGGTCAGGGCAGGAGAGGGTCTCGGGAACTCAGTGTCTATCACACAGACCTCTTCCCTGGGAACAGAGCTTCCTATGTCATGGCAGGGACCAATGAACACTGGGGACACAGCTGGCCAGGATCTGTCCCCCATTAGTCTTTGCTGTGGGAAGTGCTGGGAGAGGCACCCACATGCTGGGCAGGATGTGCTCCTGGGTGAAATGCAGGATTCCTCAGCCTCTAGCTAGGCAGAGATCTAAATCAGGTGTTTTTTGTCTGTTTGTGGAAGCCTAGCAAAGAAGTGGAGGGGTATACAAGGAGTATTAGCAAAAAGGAAGGCTGAGGAGGTGGTGGGGCAATAACCTTTAGAACCTGTCACCTTCACAAATGACCCAGGAGTACCTGCATCTGCCCTTGAGAAGATCCCTTTCCTGTTGGTGAGCCTGGGAGGGGCATGGTGCCACTGAGCAGAGTCAAATTGATCCATTTCTAGGGAGTCACCAAGGAGGCCAATGATTGTCTGCAAAGGATGCACAAGGGGCCTCTCAGAGGCAGGGAAAGCTGAAGTGTCACAGTCCACTGACAGCCTTCAGGGAGTCCTTGTGTTCGGGGAACCAGTTTTCTCAGGGTAGAACTATGACGAAGGGAACACAGCATGAAATCCACTCAGGGACATTTGCAAACTGCACAGTTTCCCTGACCACAGGGCCCTGAACTGTGAGCATTTGTCCTCAGATTCCCACTGAGTAAGAAACTGGGGGGCCTCAATCCTGCTGCCATTTCCCCTCCTCCATTCTCCCCTTTGCTTTGCCTCCACAGAATCTGCATCCCAGAGACCAGGCATGATCTTCAATCCTAATGCCCACATGTCTACGTTCCGGGGCCTGCCCTTTCTTCCAGCTGCCCCTGTGCCAACACACCAGCTGTTCTGGGAGCCGCCCCTGGCACCACGGGTGACTGCACCCATCTCCCAGGGTAACCCTCTGGTGCTGTCCGCTTACCCTGGACCACCATATGTGCCTGGGCTGTCCACCTTTGAACAACGTGGGCCACAACTTAGGCCAGAAGGGCCTCCTCATATTCAGAACATTGCCCACACCCAGGCACCCCTCAACTGCAGGGCCCCAGGGGCCTTCTGTGGGGGTGTGGAGAATCCTTCTCCATTCCTCACGGCACCTTCTGCCCTGAGGACCACTGTGCCTACCTCAGACTGTAGGGGGATCCAGAACCATGGGGGCAACTGTCACCTGGGCCTTAGTCCCCCAGCACCACCACCATTTACAAACCTGGCCCCCATCGTCTTCCCAATGCATGCCTGCCAATGGCCAGGTACAGAGTATGGGGAGGGCGCACTGCCCACCTTCCAGGCTACAGTGCCACCAGATGACTCCAGTGAACCTCAGAGCAACTATGAAGATTTCAGACACTCGCAGCATTTCAAGACCTTGGTCCACCGGCACCTCCCTCAGACTCCAAATGTGGAAGCACTTTCTTGCTTCCTCGTGTAAGTGTTCTCCCCATGGACCCAGAACACCCTCTGGAACTCTAAGATTAGGAAAAGCATGGGATGCACAAAGGAGGCTGGGATGTAGAGAACTGGAAGGGAGGTCCTGAGGGTGGGGGACAAGCTATATTCCCAGCCATATTCACCTCACACCAGGGGAGAAAATGTGCCTTATCTCAGGTGCCCATCACAGCCCTGTGAGTTCAGCAATCCTTGTTTCCATCACACGGAGATCCCAAAGTCAGAGGAGGTTCTTGGGGTAACATGAGCCAGGATTTGTCTCACTCCATAAGATGGTTCCTTCCCTAGTAATTTCACCTTCCTCCATAGACCTGATTGTTCCCAGCACAAAAAACATCACCAGCAGAAGTGGGTTTAGGGGTACTGGCCCCAAGGGTGAACACTGCAGACTCTCACACACATTGTCCTGAAACCCCAATAAAGATCCTGTGGTGATGTTGCACTCATGGGGGAGCTCACTTTGGATTCTGGATGGGGATGTTCATCTTTGCCCCAGTTTGTACCTCTGCTCCTAGGCTGTTCTTTGCATGGCCTTGGTTAGCTTGGGCTGCCATACTGAACACCATAGACTGGGTAGATGAAACCCTAGACATTCACTTCTCAGAGTTCTGGAGTCTGGAGTCCCAGATAAAAAGTACCTGTCCGAGAGTCCCATGAGGGCTCTGTCTTCTCCAGGAAGACCACTAATGCCCTCATGAAGCCCACTCTCTGGATCTCATCAAAACCTCCTAAACACTAAAGACATCTCCAGATACCACCACATTGGGGGTTACGACTTCAACAAGTGGATTTGGAGGATAAAAAGACATTCAGCACCTAGTACACCATACCCCTGTAGAATCCATGTAAAATCCCAAGGCCAATGCAGACCTTGGTGTTAATGTCTGGCATAAGGTACAGTGTCCTGGAGTCTAAATGCTAATGCTTTGAGATGAACATGATGGGACAGATGTAACACAGGTAGGAGGGAATGTTGGGAAAATGAGAAAGGAGGGTGACCTGGGGACCCTGACTGATCCCAATGAATTCCAGCCCAGTGCCTTGGTCTCTCTCTGAACTGGAGCCCACCATTACCATGGAGGAGACCCTGTGGAAGGGTTTGCAGGAATGGCAGCACACTAGCAACTTTGACCGGATGGCCTTCTATGAGACTGCAGAAAAGTGAGTCAGGTTTCAGGGCCCGGACCTGAGTGCTGGAGGATCATGGTTTGCACAGCAGGGTCAGTTAGGGCCTGTCACCTACCTATGTCTTGGTTCCAAGGCATCTGGCTCTCCAGATAGTGGCTCCCTCTAGGCCTGGGCATTCTCTCTGCAACAATCCCAGAAACTTCAGCCTTAATGTTCCTGATACCAACTCTGCCTTGAGATTCAGGGTCAAGATGGGGAGGAGCTTTGTTGGCTCTGCAGAGGGGAAAAGTCCCACTAGCCTTACATAGGCCACCTGTCTGGGAACTGGCACCTCTTTACAGAGTAGGGACTACGTGAGGTCATGAAAATGGCCACTACTTCAACTTGATGTTCCAGAAGAGGGTGGCAGTGGAGATTGCATGCTCAGGGGCATACAGCATCTCAGATACCCCAAGGACACATCTCCAGTCTTTATCACCTTTTCTCTACATAATCCCTGCCATTCTAAAGAGTGAAGAGAAGAAAAAGCACCCACCCTCATTGGAAGCAACCAATGTGCTCATTTAGCTTCCATTTTCACATGACCTCTCCTGTCCCTTGGTCTCCCAAGTGATCCTTCAGGGCTCATGGTCCCAGCCTCAGTGTCCCTGAATTGGATCAGGACACCTGGTGTTCCCGGATATAAATCACATCCCCACCAGCTTCTGGCACTTATCTGATCTCTGTGGTTCTGGCAGAAACAGGAAAGACCTGAAACAAGGGTCAGCAAGGGGCCCTGCCTGGGTCCCTCAGATCTGATTCCCTTCAGGTGCTGGCTGATTTAGTGTTTCCCCAGAACTGTGGTTCTTCCTGTGTAGCAGCTCCCTCCTGGGACTGGTCCAGCCCACTCCAGAACATAGTTCCACATCCCTGCCCTCAGCTCCCCCTGGTGTGGGGCTAGTACCTGCCTGGTATATACGTCTCTCAGCTTGTCTCATATCTGCCTGGTATGGCTGACCTGCTCCTCAGCTCAGCCTGTGCCTCTCTTACCCAAACCCCACCTAGGTACATGGAGTTTGAAGCTGCAGGGGAGATGGAGGATCCAAGGATGCAGCTGTCAGGGGTCTTCCAGTGCCAACCTCCTTCTGTATCTCTAAGGAGGGATTTTCCAAGGCCCCCAGCCCCTAAGGCTGTGCAACAACCAGGTAGGGCCCCTGCTTTCCCACAGAAACCCATGATAGTGTCCAAAGTGTGCCAAGGGCCAAGGCAAGTTGTTGTACCAAATAAGAACTTTACCTTCAGCATGGGGCATTCAGTATTGCCAGAAAAGCCTCTAGCTCCTGAGACCCATGCTACCCATTTTGTTGAACTTCGTATTGACTGTACCAAGTACATAGCTCCTCTTTTTCCCCTGCCTTTCCAAAGAACCAACATACCATGTGCCCATGACTTGAGTCTGGCTGGGCAGAGTGCATGGAATATCAGTGGCTCCAAATTTCCTCCCACGTGACTCTCCTAGATGTTGCACCTGGTACACTGTTATCTCCCTTGGGTCCTCCTATGGTTGTCCTAGTGCATGGTAGACCAGGGTAAGTCCCCTGAAGCCTGCCTACTACCAAGTGTTTGGCATAAATGTGGATCCCCATCCATGCACTGTTCTGGTACTCCTTGTCCTAGTGTGCAACTCCAGAAAGACCACCCCTAAGGCACAGTGTGCCCACTCAGTACCAGCCAAACGCAAGGCACCAGAGACTAAGATATGTGAGACCAAGGCGCCTGAGGAGATCCCACCTGAAGCCATCCAAGAGCTCATGGACATCATGGATGAGCTAGTCGGGCCGACCAACTTTGCCACGTGGGAGCCTTTCCACTTGTCTATAGAAGAGATTGCTGCAAACTTGGGAGAGGAAGGACTGGAGCATCAGCCAATGGAGGATGACTTATATCCAGATCCAAGTCTCCTGAGCTACATTGATGAGGGCTTTGTCAACAAGGTGGGCTGGGCCTACAATCTTGCTCTCTACAAGGTTTTAGGACCCGTAGAATTGAGCTTCATAGCTTAGATTCTCAGTATTGTGTTCATGTGTGTGTGTGCATGCACACACTTGTATACATGTGTGTAGCTAGTGGATGGGATTTAATAACCCTCTGGTATGGACCAAGATGGGGTCATCTTTGCCTCCTGTTCTCCTAGAAGTCTTCCTGACCTGGGGCCATTTTCTCCCCAAGGTCACTCACAATCTCTTCTTTCTCCTTCTAGATGGAAACCATGATTAACCCCCACTTCTTGGAAGAATTACTTTCGTCCGAACCATATTTAAATATCGTGGACCTAACAAAACAGTTGGAGCAGGAAGAAGGACTTATCCCTAACCAGGTAGAGGAGGGAAGGAGGGTCTCCCAGTAGACCAGGGGCAGGAGGTACACCAGTTATAAAAGATGGGCAAGGAGGGCTGGGGTTGTAGCTCAGGGGCAGAGCGATTGTCTAGCATGTGTGAAGCACTGGGTTCGATTCTCAGCACCACATATAAATAAAATAAAGGTACATTGACAACTAAAAAATATTTTTTAAAAAAGAGAAAGGCAGGAACATCTGATAAACCAGTGTAGGGACACAAAGACTACCAGGGGTTGGGGAGAAACAAATAGTAGACAAGGAAAAAGGGGAACCAGGTAGAATATGGAAGTAGAGACACCAGGTTTACTGGGACTGGAGACGGACACCAAGTGGATAAAGCAGGCAGGATTACCTGGAAGATCAGGAGACAAGAGGAAAGGAAAGGAAGTGGCCAGAGGTGAACAGAGGACCAAGGAATAGCAGGTAAATGAGAAATGTACAGGACCCTACTCACATGGCACACAGGAACTTGTCTATCCCTATCCTGCCTGTGACACATGGCTTCTTGAGTGTGAAAGCTCCAGAACAGAGGATGTAGGTGGGGGAAAAAAGGAAGGAGAAGAAGAGTCATGACAGGCTCAGGGTATGAAGCTGAAAGGAAGTACAGCAGGGTGGCCAGTAGAGGCTTGGTCTGCCTCTCTGAGACCAAGGCGGGTGTCAGCTCCACTTCCCACCTCCCAAGGAAACATGATTGTCCCTGGTCCCTCTGGCCCTCATCATGCATACAGATAACTTAGCCAGTGCCCATCTCCTGTAGATGGTGGAGAGGCACCTTTGCAGGTGCCCCAAGGTCATGTTATGTCCCAACAGGACTCAAGAGCATCCGAGGCACCTGCCAGCCAAGGTGCAGAGAAACGTAAACACTGCTCTGACCAAGGGGTCAGCACACAGAACTGGCCCCCAGAGGTGACATTCCAAGATGTGAAGAGGCGCAGAGCTACAGAGCCAGAACTGCTGGGTCCAAAGGACACTGCTATCCTCCCGAGCTGTCAAGTGTCTCCCTCACTGGGGGCCATCCGGTCCAACCATCCACCCCAGAACGGCAGATCCTCCTTCCTAAACCTGCGGGGAAAAGGTGTTGGTGGTCACAAAGGAGCCACTTCTTCTGGAGGGCCACACAGGACCACCAATGGCTGCAGTGTGGATGATGGCCTCCAATGCCTGGACTTCCTCCTAGTCTCCCAGCACCGTCTGCTGCCCTGGGCTTTGTGCCAGAGCCAGGGCCCTCACATGGAACCCCTCTGCTCAGGAGACCAAGCACCCCAGGCCACACCTGCCCAGACAGGCAGCCTCCTCCCCCATCCTCCACCAGCTGCCATGTCCAAGAAGAGTGCTCTCACTGGACACTCACACGTGGAAAAGATGCCTCACCCCAGGGCTCCCCTGGAGGTCACTGGAGGGAAAGACCTGCATCTGAAGCAGGTTAGAACCTCACAGCCTCAGAAGAGGAAGTGCAAGGCACCAGGCAACTCGAAGAAGAAAAGGAGGCTCTATGGACAGTAGGGCTGGTGGGTGGCCTCTGGGGTGCCTGCCCCTCAGGCCAGGTCTCACCCTTGCTTCATTCTGCATGCAAGGGGTTCCTCCTCACTCAGGATGGCTCCTGCCAGTCCTCGGGACAGGGAAGGGGATTGGGAAAGGGGAGGGCAGAGGGAGACTACTGAGAGGGAGGGGGTGGGATGTTCAAGCCTGGAGGGAGGTGGGACCTTGTTGGCCTTGTGTCACTGGGAATAAAGGCAGATTTGTAGAAAAACTCTTCTCAGGCTGCTACTTCTGCCATAGAGTCTGCGTAGCACCATGCAGTGAGAACTGAGAGGAGGAGGTAACTGCAGATGCCAGGCATCAGGGTGCACAAGTGTCCGTCCACTAGGTCTTGCTTCCGAATTGGGACTGGTCCTTCCACTGATCCTGGGAGAAAAGAGCCAACAAGCTCCCAGAACCCCACTCATCACCCCATTGAAAAGGGGTCACTCGGTTTAGGGGATCTTGTCTCTGCATCCCTTCACGATCTGTGTCCCTTAAACATCTCTCTTACCAATCATCTGAGGGCCTGACTAGGAGGATCACGAAGAGCCAAAGCGTGTCTCCCTTGGTGTTGGCAGCTCTGAAGTCTGAGGACTGACTGCTGGCTCCTCTCAGATCTTAGTGTTAACAGCCCTGAAGTTCAATGTCAGTGACCCTCAGCCTCTAGTGGCAGCGGCTCTCCTGTTGCTTTCCTGGAGGCAGTAGCCAGCCACTTCCAACACCTCCCTGGAGGTCATCTGATGGCCAGACCTAGCAGCTCCTGTAGCTGTCCCCTGTCTGGGTCACTCTCTGTGCTCACCACCCTCAGGTTGACCTGCCCAGTTTGCCACTTTTCAGTGCAACCAACTTGACCTGCTCCAGTTGAGATGAGAGGCATGAACATGAACTCTCCCCCTCCCTAAGAGCCTTCATTAGGACTCATGCTGCTGCAGAAGGGGAAGAGGTAGAGGGACTGTCTGCATCAGGAGATGGGGAAGGAATCTTATTTGAACGAAAAAGGTGAACTCAGGCATGCACAGTGTCCTTCCAGATACCCACAGTCTTTCTCCATAGGCACAGGCAGGGGAGGGGCTCCCTGCACACCAGACTGGGGACCACTGAAGGGCCCCAAAGGGGTGGAGTCATCTAGAGCCACTCCACTACAGGGTGGAATCACCAGGGAGGACCTGTATGGAAACAAAAGGCTCGAGTACTGTGAGGCATTGTGGCAGCCATGAGCGTCACAGGCAGGGGCACAATTGTTTATCAAGGGCCTCTTGTCAGCTCTGGGCCCTCTTGACTCATTTGGATGGAGGGCTGCTTTGGGCTCTGGGTCCCCCTGGGCCTTTAGTCAGGTTTCTACAAGTAAGCCTGGAAGCAGTGTTATTGTTTAGACAGCTTCTTTCTCCTCCCATGAATGATGCTGGACAGTGAGTGTGGACTGATCCCCAGCATGGCCATCGTCTTCCTGAGTAGATGGCCTGATGAGAGGACAAGGCCTGGCTTCTAGGGGAAGAAGTCACAGCACCCTAGGGAAACGTCACCTGTCACCACCAGCAAGACCCACTCCCCCAAATACTGATGTGCTCTGCTTTCTGACGGTGACCACAGGGGCTGGCCCCTTGTGGATGGATGCCCTTTGTTAGCTGCACCTTCATTGAAACTCAGTTGAAGAAGCTCCTCCTGGTCTCTCTGCACGCGGTAGGGTTGGTCAGAGTCTCCTGTTTCCCGGGACCTTGGCCAGCCTGTGCCATGCTAGTCAACAGCTGAGCCGTGGTCTGCTAACATCTTAAAATTTTTGCTTTAGCTCATTACAAAAAACTTTAGGAAGACCTTCTCATGGCACACATCACTCAACAAGTATTAGAATTCTAAGGTTTTCAGTAGACTTTCGTAGACTTTGCCTCAATATCAGCAATAAATTCATAGACACAGGGAGAAGGGCAGACCTGAGGGAAGGGGTCTATACAGATTCTGTAACATAGGGGGCAGTTAGGAGGAGCCTTAGGGACGGCCATCAAAGAGGAATCAGTTCCATGGAGTGGGTAGGAGGCCTTCCGGGTAGAGAGCTGTGTGAACAAAGCCATGAAGTCTCTTGATTCTCTTCAAAACAAAAGAAAGCTGCAATTTGGGGCACTTTTTCTTTGCATAAGAAATTTGTTGTGAACACTTACCACTTAGTGGAATAGAAACCCTTAGGGAGTGGCAGTAGAGTTTTTTAGGCCTAGGGATATGTCAGAGGTAGACATTGGAAGAGACATCTGATGTATGAGTCAGCTTTTTGTAACTAAGACAAAATACCTGGGAAAACCAAGTTATAAAGAGGAAATTTATTTTATGTCATGGTTTCACAGGTTTGTACTTCTGTTACATGTAACTTGGACACATTGCTTGTAGGAGGCCTGTGGGAGAACAGTACACCACAGCAGGCGCACAAGGTGGAGGAGTCCTTTTTACCTCATGGCATAAAGGAAGCAAATGGGGGGACATGGTCCTAACATCACGTCCAGAGCACACCCCCAATTCCTAGGCTCTGCTGTTTAAAGGTTCTGCCATCTCCTGATAGTGCCACAGGCCAGCACCCAGGCCTTTTGCACATGAACTTTTGGGAGTCATTTAAGATCTGAACCATACCACTGGTAATGGTCCAGAGCTCCTCCTAGGAAAGTAAGAGGGTTTGATCTGAGGCACCCGTTAGTACCCTTCCAGCACCAGGATTCTCAGCTCCTCCAGTTCTAGGAGGTGGTGGGAGGCCCTACGTCCTGAGGTTGTGAGTTGAGTGTTCATCAACCTGGAGGGAGAAGGCTCCTGAGTGTTAGAAGGGAGGAGACAAAGCTGCCTGGAATCAGGGCAGGAGGAGGGGTCCAGAGCAGTGTGGGCAGTGGGATGAGGATGCAGGAAGAGTGGGGGCCCCAGAATCAGAGACGATGCTGATAATTGGCCCTTCCTCCTTCAGCAAATCCCAGGCACCACAGGACTACGAGGTCCTCCTGGGGAATACCCAGCTGTACCAGCACACCCAGCACACCCAGAAGATGCTCGTGAACCAGATTATCACCCATCCGGACTTTGAGAAGCTCTATGTCTTCGGGAGTGACATTGCCATGTTGCAGCTGCTCCCGCCTGTGAACTTCACACCCTACATGGTCCCTGTCTGCCTCCCGCATGCAGACACGCAGCTGCCCAGTCAAACGTCCTGTTGGATAACTGGCTGGGGAAGGCTCTCCGAGAAGAGTGAGGGGGCCTGGGAGAGCAGGAAGGGAAATGAAGGACAGGAGGAGGTGTCAGGGCAACAGGAGAGGGGTGGCTCAGCCAGGCAAGAGGCCCTGGCTGGTTTCTGAAGCCCCTGGACTTGACCCCTGATGACCTGACTTTTCCTTGCTCTCTCAGATGAGGACGGGCAAGTGCTACATCCCTTTTAGTATTGAAAGTGTATGATTCTGTGCTTCAGAGTTCTGTGTGGCCCAGTCCCTGAATATTGGGGATCCTTAACAACTGGAATCCAGAATCTGGGTTGTTGGAGTCTTTGTGGCTTTTGATTCAAGTGTTTAATCAGCCAAGGTTTGGGATGACTTGAATGAACTCAGAAGCTGTTCCTAGGGGCTGTCTCCTTCTAGGTTGTGAGTTGGCTTTCCATTACTGTAAAAACAAAGAAAAAAAAAACTTGCCTGAGATAATCACCTGAAAGAAAGGAAAGGCTTATTGTGACTCGTTGTTTCTGACATGACATCGGGATGATGTTACATCATGGAGCTTGCTGTGAAGCAGTGCTGCTCAGGAAGCAGAGAGCCAGAGGAGGGGCCGGGTTCCTGACATCCCCTTTAAGGGCACACCTCCAGTGACCTACCCTCCTCCTGTACACCCCATTCCTTAAAGGTTCCAGCACCTCCCAATAGTGTCACCGGTTGTGGCCAAACTTTAAACACACAGGCCTTTGAGAATCCTTGGAAAGGTGCCTGGGAAAAGTGGTGAGTCACATGTGGCATCTGACCTCAGAGCCTGCATGATGAAGTCAGAGTGATCCCACCTTAGGAATGGTTGATGTCTATGAGCTCACCTAGCTCTTATCTTGTCCACTTCATATTCTTGTCATGTGAACTGCATAAAGGAGAAAGCTTTGGGGTTTTGAGTTGCCTTGTCAGATTGAAAGAAGAGAATTATAGACAAAAGCTTATGCCTGGATGATTTAATAAAGAAAGGATTGTTTATGGCTTGGGGGAAATGCTTCTGGTGTACTTTCAATACAAGAAAGAACAGAACACGTTTGTAATTATCCATGGGGTCAGCATTTGGTGCTGTGTCTCTCAACAGAGGTGCTGTAAGTGTTTTGGATAGAACATGTCTTCAGTGAGTTCTCTGCCCACAAGCCTAACACCTACCCACCCAGTGTTACGGACACTCCCTAGTCATGGGATGGCCAGCCCCAGCATACATACCCACCCAGTGTTAGGGACACTCCCTAGTCATGGGATGGCCAGACCCAGCATACATACCCACCCAGTGTTAGGGACACTCCCTAGTCATGGGATGGCCAGCCCCAGCATACATACCCACCCAGTGTTAGGGACACTCCCTAGTCATGGGATGGCCAGACCCAGCATACATACCCACCCAGTGTTAGGGACACTCCCTAGTCATGGGATGGCCAGCCCCAGCATACATACCCACCCAGTGTTAGGGACACCCCCTAGTCATGGGATGGCCAGCCCCAGCATACATACCCACCCAGTGTTAGGGACACCCCCTAGTCATGGGATGGCCAGCCCCAGCATACATACCCACCCAGTGTTAGGGACACCCCCTAGTCATGGGATGGCCAGCCCCAGCATACATACCCACCCAGTGTTAGGGACACCCCCTAGTCATGGGATGGCCAGCCCCAGCATACACACCCACCCAGTGTGAGGAACACCCCCTACTCATGGGATGGCCAGACCCAGCATACACACCCACCCAGTGTGAGGAACACTCCCTAGTCATGGGATGGCCAGCCCCCAGCACACATATGTGTACAAACACATTCTGGTTCTTCCTTGAAGGCAAGATCCAAGTCTTGTTTTAATGTTCCAGACAGTGTCCCAAGGTACCTGGTAGGAACTCCACTGCTCTTTTCCACCCGGGCACAGTAAATCTCTGTTTCCTGCCTGTTGACTCCAAATTTCTCTCCCATTTTCCATCCTGTGTACTTCCACTCAAGTCCCCACATGATGCCCTATTATGGCACATAGAATAAAATGTAAACTCCCCACTTTGGCTATAAGGCTGTACCCAATATCAGTGCTCTGCCTCTTCTCTGCCTCAGCTCCTCCTGCATCCCTCACATATCTGATACCTAGCAGCACAGTCCCCTTTGCTCCTCCTGAGCAAGGCCACCTCCATCCCTAGACCTTTTGCTTTGCTATTTTCCCTGTCTAGCTTTCTTTCCCCTCTGCTCTTTGCGTGACTGCTTTCTTCTTGACATTTACAGCTCAGCTCAGCTACTCCCAGTTTTACTCGATCATGTGAGCTATTTTGAAATAGGCAATCTCTACTGTCATCTCCCTGTTCCATTTGGTCATTAGCACTTAACAGTTTGTGCATTTACCTTACTTGCTCTGTCTCTTCCAACTCAAAATGTCAACCTATACCTCAGTGTGTAAAATATGCCTAGCACAGGACAAGTGAATAGATAAATGATTGGGTGAGAGGATGGATGAACGGATTGACAGATGGGAGGATGAATGTGGAATTGGATGGGAAGATGAATGGATGGATGGATGGATGGATGGGTGAAGTGGGTGGATGGGTGGTCATATGTGTTAGTGGATGGGGAGAAGGAAGAAAGAATGGAGAGATTGATGGGAGTAGATGGAAGAATGAGTGTGGGAAGATGGGTAGATGGATGGAGGAATGGGTGAATGAGTGGATGTGTGGGTGGGCAGGTCAGTGGATAAAGAGAAGGCAAAAAGGTGAGTAATGGATGGGTAGAGAGTAGACTGAATGGTTCATGAGAGGATAGGTGGGTGAGTGAATGGTTGCTGAACTCCAGGGAGTGGAGTCAGTAATTAGTGGGATTTGCCACTTTGTAGAATAGGAAAGGTTGTTCTGTTGTTGGAGGAATAGGCTACGTATGTGGACAGCTTTGAGAAAAAGATGGGGGGCTTAGCATGGGTGGGTGGAAGACTGAACCAAGGTTTGAAACCCATGCTTGAGAGTAGTGGTGAGCGTCAGGCAGAGTGGGGGTTCTGAGTCGTCTGGATTTCTTTGCTAAGGCACAGTGCATGTCACTCACCTCCTTCTCATTTTCACAGAGCCGTTGTTACCGCCCTACTCTCTCCAGGAAGCTAAGGTGAGTCTTATGAATAGCACGATCTGCAATACCTTCTATGGGCAAACACCTGGAGAAGGCAGCAACTACTCTGTGCAGGAGGAGATGCTGTGTGTGGGGGACTTCTCAACAGGAAAGGCCATCTGCCAAGTAAGTAAGGTCGGGCTCTGCTGCTCTCTTGCCTGTTCTGCTGGCCTCAGTTTCCCCTGGAGGGCCTGTGTTGGCCTCAACTGTCTTTGTGGAGACCCCAGACTTCCTTCCTTCTACATATTTTCTGTGGGCTCTATTCCTCATCAGCTTTCCTTCAGACCAGCACCTTCCTCAGCCCATCCCAGCACAAAGCTGTCTGCTGTGAGGACCCTCAACAGTATCCATTTTAGTTGCCTGTTTTAAACTTTGATGTGTAGCATATACACAGGATGAGTTATTTGTTAAGTGTAAGGCATGATGACTTTTCTGACGTTGATGCAACCTGTTACCAGCCCTCCCCACAACTCTCCATTCCCTTCTTGTCCCTAACCAGCAAATTTCCTTTTAGTCTTTGGAATTGATTCTGAATTTTCTGCACACAGGATTTACAGTTGGCTTTCTTCTGTATTTTAACATTATATTTGTACCCAGGGTTTTTATTGTAAGTTCATATCAGCTTTCTAATCATCAAAAAATAAAGGGTAAGCCAGAATTGGGGGGGCATCTGGTCACCTGGTGTGTTGGAGTACACCTGTAAGCCCAGTGGCTCCAGGAGGTTGACTGCAAATTCATGCCAAGCCTCAGCAATTTAGTGAGACATTTTGCAACTTAGGGAGACTGTTTTCATATTAAAAATAAAAGAAAGTGTGGATGTGGAACAGTCATGAAAAGCCCATGGATTCAGTCCCTGGTAATAAAAAATAATATTGATATCTGGTTGGTAGTATACAAAAGTGCCAACGTCATAGAAAAGAAGGAATGAATGAGACTAAAGAAGGTTAATAAAACTTGGTATTTAAAGATAATATGGGATCCTGGATTGGATCTTGGAATAGAATAGGGATATTTGGGGGCTGAGGCTCAGTGGAAGAGTGCTCACCCACCATGTGTGAGGAGCTGGGTTGGGTTTGATCCTCAGCACCACATAAAAATAAAGAAAATAAACATATTGTGTCCAACTACAACTAAGAAAAAAAATTTAAAAAAAGAATAGGGATATTCGTACATAGTGAAATCTGAATATTTATTTAATAATATTGTACCATCTCTACTTCCTTGGTTTAAGTATTTGTACCATGGTTATGTAAGATGTTAACACTAGAGGAAGCTAGGTGCAGGGTATGTAGATCCTCTATAGTATCCTGCAAATCTAGCCTAATCCTACTTTATTTCAAAATGGAAAGATTTGAAAAGATTGAAATAAACCCTTTACCAGAGAGTTCAATTAGATGTCAAACAAGCAAATGAAAAAACCTCTCAATATTGTCAGGCACTGAAGAAACACAAACTCAAACACCAGTGAGATGCCTCTACACATTAATTAGATGGCTGAATTCAAATGACTGGCCACGTCAATTGTTGACAAGGATGTGAAGCAACTGGAACCCTCAACATACCCGAATGGTAGCATTGTAATCTGGTGCAAATATTCTGAAAACAATTTTGTAAAAAGCTGCATACACTTCTGCCATACAACCCAGACATAGTAATGTTAGGTATTTACCCAGGAGAAGTGAAAGCAAGACATGTAGATGTCCAAGAAAGACATCTATGTGACTACAAGACAACTCACAGCAGGTTTCTTGGGTAATAATTCAAAACAAGGAAAGAGTTAAAAGATCAGTAGCAGGCTAATGAACAAATAAACTAAGGAATATCCCTACACTAGTGCACTACTCAGCAATAAACAGGAATAAATTATGGTGCACACAGCTACCCAGGTGTGCTACTAAATAACTGTCCTGGGGCTAAATGATTGTAATAGCATACTGGCCCGCCACGTATGAGGGTCTTGTTTTTCATCCTCAGGACTGAAAAAAAGAAAAAGAAATAGAAGAAAACAATCTTTAGTGAAAAACACCAGATAAAAATAGGAGTACAACTTGTGTGATTCTGTTCCTACAAAATTCTAGGAAGTTGGATACTCAGTGAAGAAACAGGCAGTATGGGTGCCCCCTGCTGCTCAGGGTCACAGAGCCAGGGTCTGCACAGAGGTGACAGCTGACCCGGCCTGCTCTAGGCCATTCTGTGCATAGAGCTGTCCATCCCGGCCTCACAATATGTGCTGCCCTGGGCCACCAGGAGCTCAGGCACGGGGGCTGGAGAGAGGGGCTGTGTACTGATGGATTTGGAAACGTGGTCTCCACTGGGAGGGACCGTCTCAGGGGCTTCTTGCTGCTTCATTCTGGTGCCCCTCATTGGGGGATTGAACTGATGGGCCTTCCCTAGGGCCCTGATTCAGATAGTGGCAGCCCAGGGCCTCCAACCTTGTCACCTGGCATTTCTGCCCCCACTCAGCCCCCATACTAACTCCTCTCTCTCTTTCCTCAGGGTGATTCTGGGGGTCCTCTTGTCTGCTATGGCCCCAATGCCTGGGTCCTGGTAGGCCTGGCCAGCTGGGGCCTGGACTGCAGGCATCCTATCTACCCCAGCATCTTCACCAGGGTTGCCTACTTCATTGACTGGATCAGTAAAGTCAGGAAGCGGAGTTCTCTGCCAGACTCTCCGCCCGACCCTCCTCCCACAGCCTTTCCATCCCGGCCTCTGAGAGCTTCCGGCTGCCCCGGGCCCTGGGACACGCTCATGTGCACACAGACCTGGCTCCTTCTGCCATTTATCCTCATGTTACAGCAGCAGGTCCCTGGGTGACTGTCAGGGCCCTACATATTTCCTCTGCCCAGGCCCCCGGCCTCTTGCTGCAGCTTCTCTCACTCAAGTCTAAACAGCTCCTTTCCTCGGCTTCCCTGTCCATCATCTGCCACTCCCAAAGCCATGTTCAGCAAACCAACCCAATAAAAGACGCATCCTGCTGTTCCTCTGGCTGTGCTGCTTCTGTCCCTCAGGGCTCTCCTTTCCCTTCCACTTGGTCATCTGACTTCCAGAAGGAAGAGGAAGGGGTCTTGTTAGGAATCTTCAGCCAAGGGGCCCCTGGGCAGAAAGCACTGCCATAGGGTGGACTATGAGGAAGTTGGGGAGCCAGGCTGCTTTGCAAGCAGCGATCATGGTCTGTCTACCCTGGCTGACTGCTCCCACCCTGGGGAGCACCGGATTGTTCAGAGAAGGCCAGGCTCTACCCCTGGTGTCCAAGTGTAAGGCGGCAGTGCTTCCCTCAGGAGATGTGCAGCACTCCTGGAGTTTGGAGGAGGAATAGCCAGGAACCAGTGGACCTGAGGGATGATGGCTGGTCCTGTCCTGTAGCCAGAGGTCTCTCAGATTTCGGTGGTGAGGGCTGGAATCTGGTCAAGAAGCAGAGAGGAGGCCCTGATGCCAGACTGAAAGCTCATCCTCATAAGGCAGCGATTTTCAGAGCTCTGCCCCCTTCTTGACACCTGGTGTGCTTTGCATCTGCATCTACAGGATGCATTCAGCATGTATACAGGGATTGACTCACTGTCCACTTCCCCAGCCCCAGTCACCCATGAACATGGTACCTGTTGTCTAAGGTCCAGGGTACACCTACCCCTGTGTCCACGTGCCTCTTGTGGTTGGATCCCAGTGTCACCTTGTTGATGTAGCTGATCCTATACTAGGGGTCCAGTAATAAGTTCCAAAGTAGTGTGGCTGTCTTTCCCCAAAATATGCTGGACACAGGTTTTGATGCAGCCAGCAGGAACCCAGAGGCCTCACAAACCCACCCCAATGTTCAGATCCCTTGTTGAAAGGGAGAGCTTTTATTTAGCAGATGGTCACATAAACTGGACACCATTTATGGGTTTCAGTGGTAAATGTTTCCTACACTGATATTTCTCAAATTTCCTGGACCCTTACTGACAGGAGAATGGATGAACTCTCATGAACGTTAGCAATAGGACTTCCCTGTCTTTGACCTTCTGAAGGCTCAGCAATGGCCTTTCCAGTGTGAAGACACTGTAGGAGCTTTAAGTACAATCCTGGCCTTTGACCAGAGCACCTCTACTAAAGTAGAACTCTGGAAGACTGTATAACCACCATCTTTGCTGGGTCTTGGAGCTCCATACTCTATGGAAGGTAGAAGACAAGAGCTTTCCATCTGGTAACAAAACAGGTGATCTCACCCAACAGGACTGCTCAGAACTGTGGTCTGCATGTGAGTCATTTGCACAGCATGTGGTCCATGCATCTTCTCCACAGGGTCAGGGGAGCTTGGGTGGTTCAGTGCTGAGTACCACCTTCTGTTGGTGCTATGGAAACCTCAGGCTGGCTGGTGCTGGGGACCTGGGAATTGTCTTTCCTGTTGCAGGGGCTGGGAGATTCTCTGATCCGTGGGCATTCTCACACTCTAAACCAAGAGATCTCAACTCACACCTAGTCCACACAACAGATCCACCAAATATCAGCTTCAGCCAGAGTGGTTTCTCTTAAGTACTCAGTGTCATTTATTTTGAATGGTGAGCTGAAGCATATAAGGTTCAGAAACTACTTGAGATGTTATAGGAAGCAAGTAGTGGCAGAGGAATGTAAGTCCAATACCACTTTGAAAGAGTTTGAAGGCCTTTTTTCCCTCTCCCATAGGCTGCCCTAACCCAGCCTCAATCACCCAGGAGAAACTTTTTCTGACCCGTCCCAAATGTGAGCTCCAGATACTGCCTTCAAGAGAGGGAGTGACTGGGTGGGCCTGGAGCAGGGTTTCAAGCTGCCTTATTGGGAGAGCATTATCAGGAGGAAGGACTTGAAATTCTTTGATCAGGGCCTCTCTACCCTCACAGGTGGTGCAAGGACCCAGGCTACTGCTCATTGGAAGACCAACTGTAGAAGAGCTATGGAGGGCAAGAAGGGAGCCAGGGTCAGTTGGAGATGCTGCGTCCAGCCTGGAACAGAAGGAGCTTGGAAGTCCTCACTCCCACTCTCAAAAGAGGAAGGCTGGACAAACAGAACACCCACAGCTCTTCTTAGATCCCTCAGAGAATTGAGGTCCCCGGCAAACTGTGACCCTCACATTTGCAGAGACATTCTTATCAACGTTTACCTGAAGGGAAGCCAAGGCGTCCACGCCAGGCAGCGGCACCAGTGCTGGGTGAGCAAACCTAAGCTGCAGTGGAGCAGTTGCTGGAGACTTGAATTTGAACTCCAGAGAGGCCATGGGAGCCTGGGGCCCCTCACTCCCTTGAGTGCTACCTCCAGGAGCCTTGTCAGGCTCTCAGGCTTTAGACCAGAGAATCAAACACTACCCCTGTTTGTGGCAATGGCATGGGGAAAATAACCATTCTGAACTATTACCAGAGTATTAGTTTACTCTATAAAAGCTGCTACAAGAGAAAATGTCATACCAGAGCTGATCTTTATGATTTTATCCGCATCTAACTGACTTGGAGTGGCAAACATCAGCCTCCTGCTCCCTCTTTCATTCCTGCCCTATCATGGTTGGGAGTGCTTGAAGGTTTTAGCCTAAAGGACACAGGCTCCCTGTGAGACTGCGAGGTCTAATTCTAGGACTAGGGAATTCTTCCTATCCACGTGCTCACCTCAGCACCACCTCAGTAGGGATTCTGTATAATGAGAGAGGAAGGAACTGTCTCAGTCCATAATCAGTAAGGATCCACTGGGAAACTCACAGGCAATGGGAGAGAAAAATAAAGACACCAGAGGAAATACAGTCTGTCACACCCATGGCAATGTCAAACAGTAAACTCAGCCTAACTACTCACCAGATAAACACGGAACATCACACTGCACATTTATGAACCTTTCACCCAGCAGGTCATATCTGACTTTGTACAGAAGACTTCAAGGTGTACATGAAGAAGAAGGAAAAAGAAGAGGATGAGGAAGGAGAAGGAGAAGAAGAAACAGAATCAGACAACATTTCTTCAAGGAAAAGCAAACATCAAAACCAGGCTTAGATTTAGTGGGCATTTTGAAAAATTCAGATCAAGAATCTGAAATAATTATGAATACATTCTGGGCGATGTCAACAGGCAGATGGACACTCCAAGAAAGAGTCAAAAGGAAATTCTAGAAATCAAAAGATATTGTAACATAAATAATACCTTTAAATATTTAATCAATAAACTGGTGCAATGGCTAATCTTAATTATCACCTTATTAGAGTAAGAGATGCTTAAGATTAAGAGGGTTCTGGGTTTGACAATGAGAATGTGTCTAAGTACAATTAATATACACTAATAAGTATAATAATATACAAACTGGATGAGCTTTGAATTATTTTTTTTAAATTTGGAAAAATAAAAGATTTGTGAATGGTAATGAAGCACATGAAAATATGTTCCACATCATCAGGCATTAGGGAAATGCAAATTAAAACTAAAATGGGAGACCACTTAATTTGAGTTGAATGGCTGATAAAAGAGATAATATCAAAACTTGGCAAGGATGTAGAAAAAGTGAAACCCATTCACATTTCAGCGGGAATGTAAAATTAGAGACCTTTTAGAAATCGGTTTGGAAATTTATAAAATATTAAACAAAAACTTACCCCATGACCCGGCAGTTTCAATTCTCAGAATCTACCCAAGAAAAACAAAACTGCATGTCCAAAAAGAAAGTAAACTAAAGAATTAAAATAGTTAAATCAAAACACATGTGTCTCCACAAATACTTTCACAGGAATATTCATAGCAACATTGTACATAATATCTCTAAACTGCAAACAACCAAATGCTTGTCAACTGGTAAACAAATATCAGAGAGATACAACCATGGGGTGGAATAAAAAGAAACAAAATACAGGCACCTGCCTAGAACTTCAAATAGGTTATGTTAAGTGAAGGAAGCTGGATGCAGAAGACAACAAATTCTGTGGTTTTATTTATCTGGAATGCCTAGGAAATGCTCATAGGAAAAAAAAAAGACTTAAAAAATATTGTCAGTTTTCTAGGAGTGGAGGCAAGAGTGAAGATAGCAAGTTAGGTGATTATTGCACAAATCCATGAATTTACCAAAAATCATTGAATTATCTACTTGTAATGAGTGAGATTTATAGTATATAAATAATATTTCAATAACACTGGGTCAAGGGAAAAAATAAAAATGGTATGATAATGGTGAAGGCACTTAATGTGGAGTAGGGTTGCCAGTGCAAATCACCTTGGAGACCTGACAACACCCACAACTTGGCACCTGCCCAGGTGCATGCTGGCTGCATGGAGAGCCTTAACAGCAAGGGCTTTGGGGATGACAACACTGAGTTAGGAATTAAGACTTCTGTGCTGGAAAAATTAAGCCATTTTGTAGGAAGGGGCATGAGTACAATTTAAGTCTCTGGATAGTTTGGTGGAAGGAGTGGTTTGTACAGAAGATCAAGAGTTTAATCGTGTTTCAGGAAACGGGTAGTTTGTCCCACTTTGGTCAGCATGGTGGGGTGGGGTGCAGCCCAGATGAAGGTTGAGCTGTGGTTCCCAGTGAGATCTGATTAACAACTGCTTCTTGCTCCATTTCAAGTGCCCAGAACCAATTCTGCTCCATTTGATATTTTTTCCTGACACTGGCAAATAAAGTAAGTTCCCTATAGTCTGAAGTTTATGGTCAGACATGAAGAAAAAGCATAAGAAATAAATGCAAAATGACACCTTCCTTGAAAACTCTGCTCACTGGCTGCAGGCCTTCCTGCACCCTGGTATTCCCATTGGTCCCTCACAGAATGTGTGAAGGGCCGGGGGTGTGGGGATAGAAACTTCAGGGTTCAGGGGCGACAGCAGCAGCAGCAGCAGCAGCAGCCAGAGGCAGGGTCTGACTGAGCTCAGGTCCACACAGCCCCTGACCATCTGGAGTGCAGAGTGGAGGTGTGACCTGTCCCTGACCTGGGCCTGACCCAACTATAGACAGTCCCTAATATAACCCAAGTCACACCCCTTCTGTCCCCTCTAAGCCCTGATGGGTGCATTCACTGGAGACCAAACAGCCTGGAGGTCCTAATGCCATCCCAAGACAGACCCCCCACTGACACAGTGTGTGACACATCCCTGACTTCCGCCTGACCTGTATTGAGCTTGGCTGGCACAAATCCAATCAAGTTCTCCTACAAATCAATGAGGAAAAAAATTTTTAAAAGGAAGCTACGCACCACATGGCTTGCCAATCATTGAAATGGGGAGGTTTGCAAAGAACAATGATCTTATCACAAGGTGGCCGAGGGTACTGCTATTTATGGGACAAAGAACGGGGGAGAGTTCAGGCATGCATGAAAGTGACTGGGGGTGAAATAGTTCATATCTGTCATTAGTAATCAAACTTCATTGTCCTTCATTGTTCCTCTTCAGAAGACACGGGTTCCAAAAGTGGTGGCATTGGTGTGATCCAGTTGTGAGGTTGTCAGCCCCATGACATCAAATGGTCACCCATCAGACACCAGTATAGGCCCAAGGGAAGTCAGTGGTTTCAACAGAAGCAGGTGTTACAGCCCTAAAAATTAACCTAGGAAAACATGATCATCCTAAACCCCCACTTCAGAGGTGTTATCTCCACTAATGGGAAATGACAGAAACTGTAAGTATCAGAGCCTAATGGAAAGAAGTTAGGTCATGAGGGTGGGTTGCTCTTGATGTGCAGAGGACCATGTCCTCCGATTTGTTTCCTTGTAGCCATGAGGTGAAGAGGAATTCTCACTACGGCTCCTGACATAGTGTCGTGTTCTCCCACTGGACTGAAGCAATGTGTCCAAGTTACCATGTAACAAAGATACAAACCGTGAAACCATGACCCAAAGTTAAATTTCCTCTTTTGAACTTGATTTTCTCAGGTAATTTGTCACAGTGACCAAAAGCTAACTCATCTATCAGTTGTCTCTTCCAATGTCTCCTTCTCACCCATCCCCAGGCCTAAACCACCCTACTACTGCCCACTCCCTAAGGGTTCCTATTCCACTTGGTGGTAAGTGCCCACAATGAATTTCTTTTTAAAAAATATTTTTATTTTTAGTTGTAGTTTGACACAATACCTATATTTTACTTATTCACTTTTATGTGGTGCTGAGGATGGAACCCAGGGCCTTGAACCTGCTAGGCTAGCACTCTACTGCTGAGCCCCAGCCCCAGCCCACAACGAATTTCTCATGCAAAAAATTGTAACTTTCTTTTGCTCTGAAGAGAATTGAGAAACTTCATAGCTTTGTTCACACAGCTCTCTAACCAGGAGGGCTCCTACCCACTCCACAGACCTAATTCCTCTTGGATAGCAGTCCCTACAGCCCCTCATAACTGCCCCCTATATTAGAGCATCTCTAGATCCCTTCCCTCAGGTCTGCCCTTCTCCCTATGTCTATGGATTTATTGCTGACATGGAGGCAAAGTCTACGAAAGTCTACTGAAAACCTTAGAAATCTAATACTTGTTGAGTGATGTGTGCCATGAGAAGGTCTTCCTAAAGTTTTTTGTAATGAGCTAAAGCAAAAATTTTAAGATGTTAGCAGACCACGGCTCAGCTGTTGACTAGCATGGCACAGGCTGGCCAAGGTCCTGGGAAACAGGAGACTCTGACCAACCCTACCACGTGCAGAGAGACCAGGGGGAGCTTCTTCAACTGAGTTTCAATGAAGGTGCAGCTAACAAAGGGCATCCATCCACAAGGGGCCAGTCCCTGTGGTCACCGTCAGAAAGCAGAGCACATCAGTAATTGGGGGAGTGGGTCTTGCTGGTGGTGACAGGTGACGTTTCCCTAGGGTGCTGTGACTTCTTCCCCTAGAAGCCAGGCCTTGTCCTCTCATCAGGCCATCTACTCAGGAAGACCATGGCCATGCTGGGGATCAGTCCAAACTCACTGTCCAGCATCATTCATGGGAGGAGAAAGAAGCTGTCTAAAAAATAACTCTGTTTCCAGGCTTACTTCTAGAAACATGATTAACCACACAGGGAGACCAAGAGCCCAAAGCAGCCCTCCATCCAAATGAGATAAGAAGGCCCAAAATTCTCAAGAATTTTATAAAAAAAATTGTGCTTCTGTCTGTGATGGCCTTGGCTGCCACAAATGCCTCACAGTTATTTGGAGTCGTCTGTTTCCATAACAACCCCTCCCCAGATGACTCCACCCTGCAGTGGGGTGGCTCTGGATGACTCCACCTCTTTTGGGCCCTTCAGTGGCCCTTAGTTTGGTGTGCAAACTCTCTTGCCTGTGCTTTTGGAGAAATGCTGCAGGTATCTGGAAGGACACTGTGCATGCTTGAGGCCACCTTTATAATTCAAATAAGATTCCTTCTTCACCTCCTTACACAAACCTTCCCTTTACCACTTTCTCTTCTGCAGCAGCATGAGTGCTAATGAAGGCTCTTAGGGAGGGGTAGAGTTTGTATATTCGTGACTTTCATCTCAACTGGAGCAGGTTAAGTAGGTTGCACTGAAAACTGGCCAACTGGGCAGGTCAAACTGAGAGTGGCGAACCCAAAAAGTGACCCAGAGCAATGGAGAGCTACAGGAGCTGCTAGGTCTGGCCATCAGATGATCTCCAGGGAAGTGTTGGAAGTGACTGGCTACTGCTCCCAGGAAAGCAACAGGAGAGCCGCTACCACTAGGAGCTGAGGATCACTTACATTCAACGTCAGGATGTTAACACTAAGATCTGAGAGTCAGTCCTCAGACCTCAGAGCTGCCAACACCAAGGGAGATGCTCTTTGGCTCTTCATGATTCCTCTTCATGTCTGGCCCTCAGATGATTGGTAAGAGAGATGTTTAAGGGACACAGATCATGACTCTTGCACAGAGACAAGATCCCCTAAACCAAGTGACCCCTTTTCAGTGGGGTGATGAGTGGGGTTCTGGGAGCTTGTTGGCTCTTTTCTCTCAGGATTAGTGGAAGGACCAGCCTCAATCCGGAGGCAAGACCCAGTGGACAGACACTTGTGCACCCTGATGCCTGGCATCTCCAGTTACCTCCTCCTCTCAGTTCTCACTGCATGGTGCCACACAGACTCTATGGCAGAAGTAGCAGCAAGAGAAGATTTTTTCTACAAATCTGCCTTTATTCCCAGTGACACAAGGCCAACAAGGTCCCACCTCCCTCCAGGCTTGAACATCCCGACCCCTCCCTCTCAGTAGCCTCCCTCTGGCCTCCCCCTTCCCAATCCCCTTCCCTTCCCTGTCCCGAGGACTGGCAGGAGCCATCCTGAGTGAGGAGGAACCCATTGTGTGCAGAATGAAGCAAGGGTGAGACCTGGCCTAGGGGCAGGCACCCCAGAGGCCACCCACCAGCCCTACTGTCCATAGAGCCTCCTTTTCTTCTTCGAGTTGCCTGGTGCCTTGCACTTCCTCTTCTGAGGCTGTGAGGTTCGAACCTGCTTCAGATGCAGGTCTTTCCCTCCAGTGACCTCCAGGGGAGGCCTGGGGTGAGGAGTCTTTTCCAGGTTGCGGGAGCATCCAGTGAGAGCGCTCTTCTTGGACATGGCAGCTGGGGGAGGATGGGGGAGGAGGCTGCCTGTCTGGGAAGGTGGGGCCTGGGGTGCTTGGTCTCCTGAGCAGAGGGGTTCCATGTAAGGGCCCAGGCTCTGGCACAGAGCCCAGGGCAGCAGACGGTGCTGGGAGACTAGGAGGAATTCCAGGCATTGGAGGCCATTGTCCACACTGCAGCCATTGGCTATCCCATGTGGCCACCCAGAGGAAGTGGCTCTCCTGGGACCCATTATGCCTTTGTTCCCCAGGTTTAGTGAGGGTATCTGTGGTTTGGGCGAGGATGGTTAGACCCAATTGCCCCAACCAGGAAGACCTGTGACAGCTCAGGAGGATAGCAGTGTCCTTTGGACCCAGCAGCTCTGGCTCTGTGTTCCTGCACCTCTTCACGTCCTTGGAAGCCACCTCTGGGGGCCAGTTCTGCGTGCTGACCCCTTGGTCAGTGCAGTGTTTACATTTTTCTGCACATTGGTTGGCAGGTGCCTCAGAAGCTCTTGAGTCCAGTTGGGACGTAACATGACCTTGGGGCACTTGCAAAGGTGCTTCTCCACCAGTGCAGGAGGGGATGGGCACTGGCTAAATTTATGCATGACAAGGGCCATAGGGACCAGGGACAATTATATTTCCATGGGAGATGGGAAGTGGAGCTGTCACCCATCTTGCTCTCAGAGAGACAAACTGAGGCTCTACTGGCCACCCTGCTGGCCTCCTTTCAGCTTGATACCCTGAGCCTGTCATGACTCTTCTGTCTCCTTCATCCCCCACCCCACATCGACTATCCTGGAGAAGTCACACTCAAGGAGCCATGAATCACAGGCAGGATAGGGACAGACAAAGTCCTGTGGGCCACGTGACTAGGGTCCTGTACCTTCTTCATCAACGTGCTATCCCTTTCTCCCCTGTTCACCCACGGCCACTACCTTTTCTGTCTACTTGTCTCCTGGTCTCCCAGGTAATCCTCTCTCCCTTATCCACTTGATGTCCATCCCAAAGCCCCAGTAAACCTGGTGTCTCCACCTCCATGGTTCTACCTGGTTCCCCTTTCTCCTTGTCTACCTTTTGTGGCTTCCCGAACCCTGGTGCTCCTGCTGTCCCTGTAATTGTCTATCAGGTGCCCCTGCCTCCCTTGGATAATTGGTGAACCTCCTGCCCCTGGTCTACTGGGAGACACTCCTTCCCTGTTTACCTGTTCAGAGGGGAGTCCTTCCTGCTGCTCTAGCTCTTTTGTTGGGTCAAAGAAATTTATATATGGTTCAGAGGAAAGTAATTCTTTCAGGAAGTGGGGTAAGTTGCAGTCTCTACCTGGGAGGAGAATGAAGAGAGTATGAATGACCTTGGAAGGAAATGGCCCCAATATAGGAAGACTTCTAGGAGAACAGGAGGCAATAACAACCCCATCCATATATGGGGTTGTTAAATCTCGACCACCAGCTACAAACATGTTTGGAAACATACACACATAATCCCATTAGAAAAAAAACACTGCTGAGAATCTAAGCTATGAAGCTCCATTCTACAGGTCCTAAAACCTTGTAGACACCAAGATTGTAGGCCTAGCCCACCTTGTTGACAAAGTCCTCATCAACGTAGCTCAGGAGACTTGGATCTGGGTATAAATCCTCTATTGGCTGTTGCTCCAGTCCTTCTTCTCCCAAGTTTGCAGCAAGCTCTTGTGTGGACAAGTGGGAGGGCTCCCATGGGGCAAGGTTGGTTGGCCCAAATAGCTCATCCATGATGTCCATGTCCTCTTGGGTGGCTTCAGGGGGGATCTTCTCAGATGCTTTGATCTCAGATGCTTTTTCTCTGGTTCCTTGTGTTTTACTGCTAATGAGCGGGCATGCTATGCCTTACAAGTGGTCTGAGAATGCACAGTAGGAGAGGGAGGACCAGCTGGATCATGGATGGGCAATCCAACCTCATCCCAAACACTTGGTAGAAGGCAGGGAACCTAACCTGGTCTGCCATGCACCAGGACAATCTGACCTGAGGACCCAAGGGAGATGAAAATGCACAGGTGGAACATATAGGACAGTCATAAGAGAGGACATTTGGAGCCAACAATATTCCATGGTCTGGGCCCAACCAAGTCCCAGGAATATGGTGTGTTGGTTCTTTGGAAAGGAAAGAAGATAAAGGAGCTACATACTTGGCCAGCCAATATGCAGTTCAAAACGAGGGGTGGCAGAGACTTCAGGTGCTAGGAGGCCATTCTGTTTGCAAGACCAAATTCCCCATACTGAAGGAAAAGTTCTTACTTGGGACAACAGACTGCCTTGGACCTAGTCACCCTTTGGTGACTTTGGACACTATCATGAGTTCCTGTGGGAATGTGGGAACCCCACCTGGCTGTTGAACAGCCTTGGGGACTGGAGGCCTTGGAATACCCATCCACGGAGGTACAGGAGGTGGGCACTGGAAGACCCCTGAAAGTTGCATCCTTGGATCCTCCATCTCCTCTGCAGCCTCAAACTCCATGTACCTGATTGGAGTTTGGGAAAAGGAGGCACAGGCTGAGCTGAAAAGCAGGTCAGCCATACCAGGCAGGTGCGAGCCCCATACCAGGCAGGAGCTGGTGGCAGGGATGTGGAGCTGTGTCCTGGAGTGGGTTGGGCCAGTCCCAGGAAGGAGCTGCTACAAAGGAAGAACCACATCAACTACATCAGCTACCACCTGAAGGGAATCAGATCTGAGGGACCCAGGCAGGGCCCCTAGCTGGCCCTTATTCTAGGTCTCTCCTGTTTCTGCCAGGAACCACACGATCAGGTAAGTTCCAGAAACTCATCAGGGAACACCAGGGATCCTGGCCCAATTCAGGCATACTGTTTCTGGGACTATGGGCCCTGGAAGGATCACCTGGGAGACCATGGGACAGGAGAGGTCATGAGAAAATGGAAGCTAAACTGAGAACACTGGATTGCTTCCAATGAGGGCTGGTTCTTTTTCTTCTTTTCACTTGTTACAATGGCAAGGATTTCATAGAACAAAGGCAGTAAGACCAGGGACAGGTCCTCGGGGCATCTAAGGTGCTGGATGTCCCTGACCATGCACTCCCCACTGCCATCTTCTTCTGGAACATTAGGTTGAAGTAGTGGCCATGTTCATGACCTTTTGTAGTCCTCACTCTGTAAAGAGGTGCCAGTTCCCAGGAAGGTGGCCTGAGTGATCAATCCAGTGCAACTTTTCCCCTTTGCAGAGCCAAGAAAGCAGAAGGAGACCTTGTGACTAGGCTAGTTACTCCTTCCCATCCTGACCCTGAACCTCCATTGTTGCAGAGAGAAATCCCAGCCTTCCAGCTAGAGGGAGCTGTTATTTGGAGAGATAGATGGCTTGGATCTAACACATAGGTAGGTGACAGGCCCCATCAGACACTGCTATGCAACCAAGATATCCACCACTCAGGGCTGGGCTCTGAAACCTGACTCACTTTTCTGCTATCTCATAGAAGACCATCTGATCAAAGTTGCTGGTGCACTGCCATTCCTGCAAACCCTTCCACAGGCCCTCCTCCATGGTCATGGTGGACTCCCATTGGGACAGAGACCAAAGCACTGGACTGGAATTCATCAGGATCAGTCAGTGTCCACAATGTCACCCTCCATTCTCAGCCTAACTGGCCCAACATGTCCTCCTACCTTTGTTACATCTGCTCCATCATATTCAAGTATGGTACTGGGGTTCTGAAACACTATACCCTATATAAAACATTAACACCAAGGGATGCATTGGCCTGTAGGATTTCACTTGGATTCCTTGATGGTATGGTGTGTTATGTGCTGAATTTGATTTTTAAGAATTTAATTTTTATTATTTTTTTATGTGATGCCAAGGATCAAACCCAGTGCCTTACTGGTGCTAAGCAAGCAATCTAAAACTGAGTAACAATCCCAGCCTGTACTGAATGTTTTATCCTCCAAAATTCACCTGTTGATGGTATCTGGAGTTGAACTTTAGTGTTTAGGAGGTTTGATGAGATACTGAGGATAGGGCTTCATGAAGGCATTAGCGGTCACCCAGGAGAAGGAAGAGACACTGATGTAATGTCAGTCGTGTGAGGACAGTCGAGGCTGTCATCTTCTTTGGCAAAAAGAGAGCCCACATGGGAATCTGGGTCAGGCACCCTTCATCTACATCTCCCAACTCCAGAACTCTGAGAAGTGAAGGTCTGGAGTCTTATTTACCTAGTCTATAGCATTTGGTATGGCAGCCCCAGCTAACTGAGACAGTGCACAGAACGGCCTGGGAGCACAGTCACAAATTGGGGCAATGATGAACATCCACATTCAGAATTCAAAGACAGTAACTTCCTCATGAGTGCCACATGACCTTAGTGTCCTTATCAAGAGTTCAGGACAACATGTGTGGATATGGTAGAGTTCTGTCTTGGAGCCAGCAATCCTAACCCCACTTCTGGTTGTGATTTCCTCATGCCAAGAACAATCAGGTGTAGGGTAAAAGGTGAAATGACTGGGGGAGGGACCATCATATGGAGCGAGACAGCCAACTCCAAATTCTGGCTCACATTACCTCAGAAACCTACTATGAGCTTGAGTCTGCCATATAATGATGAAGACCATTGGAAACAAAGATTTCCATCACCCACAGGGCTGTGATGGGCACTGAGTTAAGGCACATATCCTCCCCTGGTGTGAGATCAATGATGCTGGGAATGTAGGTCTCTCAGCTTGTTTCCCACCCTCAGGACCTTCCTTCCAGGTCCCCTACATCCCAGCCTCCTTTTCTGTCCCACACTTTCCCCTGTCAGAGCTCAAGGAGGAGTTCTGGGTCCCTGGGAAGAACACTCACAATCCATTTTGGGTTGAATTTTTTAAAATGTTTTCTATTCTGACTTAAGAAAATGGTTCCAGCCTTTTTATAATACCTCATGTTTATATCAAGTTTTAAGGATTTCATTGTTTTTTCTTTTTCTCAGTAAGTGTTAGAAGTCAGGTTTTCCAGGAAAACAAATAGTACAATCGTGTGTGTGTGTGTGTGTGTGTGTTTGTGTGTGTGTGTGTGTGTGTGTGTGTGTGTGTGTGTGTGTGGTGTGAATGTAGATAGACCCAGGAGAGAGATTTATTAGAAAGAATTGGCTCCTGTGATTGTGGGTGGGGGGTGGTGAATGAGAACCCTTCAGGGTCTGTCAGGAAGCTGAAGACCCAGGGAAGAGCTGATGTCGCAGCCCATGTTTGAAGGCTTCTGGCAGAATTCTTTCTCAGGATATGTCAGTCTTTTAATGATTTGAACTGATTTGATGAGACCCTCCCACGGTGGAATAAAATCTGCTTTATCAAAGTCCAGGCACTAGAAATCCACTCCTCCTATACTGGGTTTGCATTTTTCAAACTAGCCAGGATTCTGTCCACCAATGTGCAGTTCCCATTCCTATGCACCCACTCATCTAAATCCTAGCTCTCCAATCTTTGATGCTGGGGGCACCATTCATTAGCTTCCTCATTACCTGTCTCTATCTCACTGTTTGTTCTTTTTAAGTCAAAATTATTTTTATTCTTAATGCAGCATAACATTTCATAAATTTCACACCTATAAATTTGCCTCTAATATTATACACTTGAACAAATGCAGTACTGTTCTAAATATTTCCTTTATTTACAGAAACTACATACACCTCCAACTGAGAGTGATCAGACTCAAATGTAGGAAATATAGAACTTAGTAATTGTTCATAACAAATAACTGCCCCTTGCTGCTCTTTTCTTAAGCTTCTTTTCGCATTGAGAAATATAAGTTTTATCACTGTTGTTCTTTAGGATCCATTCTCTTTCTTAAATAAACTTGTTGGAGGAACCCGTGATTGTTTGCTTTTTAAGGTGTTCATACACATTTGTTAAAAATGGTGTTTTGTATTATGTATTTTGATATTTTCCTGAGTCAGTATCTTTCACTCCTACAAAGCTGGGTACGGGGCATGAGCTACAGCTCTCATTTGCCACCCAATCATGGGGATGAATAGCCAATAAACTAGACTTTAGTGTTTTGCATTTATTGGATATTGTGTTTCGTACCCCATTATGTCCACAAAACATGTGTGTGTGTTCATGAGACATTCAACTCTTATGACAAGACAAAACATTGTCTCAAGCACTGAAGAAGTCAGGCTTCTTTGGGAATGGTTATTCTACCTGTCAAATCAGCTAATTATTTCCCATAATTTTCATTCACATCTTTGACATAAGCTTTTGTTTTTTGAACTGTGATTTAAAATTTTGATTCCAGAAAAACAATGTTCTCCAAAATTTGCAATCAGTTTTCACAAACCAAGATGCAGAAATAATTATCCCACATTCAGTTTGTGAAGACTGGCCATGGAAATTGTCAGCTAAATATCCTTCAGCCCCTACTGTCTGACCACTGCTGTATGAAAGCTCTGGACTAATATGACAGCTCTGGACTAAAGCTCTGGAATTTAAAAAAAGGCATCTGGTGCTCTCCGCACATCTGGAACATTGGAAGAATGGCAAGAGACCACATCTGCATCCTATAGAGCTTTTCAGTTTGCACTTGAGGGCCCTTGGCAGTGTCACATGTAATGCATCTTCCATATTATCTTTCGAGGGAAATGATACTAATTATACAGATTCCCATAAAGAGCATAAAAAGACTGACTCCCCCCCCCCAAATCTATTAAGAGGCCTAGCAAGGCCATGATACACATTTTTAAAAGTTCTAGTGGAGTATATGCCCAAACTGGCGAAGGGTAAAATTGCCATCTATTGAAATTGGTCAATATTGTCAAGTCTTAATGAAAGGTCTAACAAAAACTATCAAGGAAAACATTTGTGTATCAGTACTTGTTGGTAGAGTTCTCCTTATGAAATAAATATACCCTATAAAGTAAATATAGTAGGAAAGAATGGAGCAATGGAGCCTTTAGAGTGTTTTAGGATTCTCACAGACACAGGACACCAGGGCATTCAGCAGGGAAGCAGTGTTGATTTCCACTGACACAGACTCAGTGCATTCTTTTTTTTTAATTGGTTGTTAAAAACATTACAAAGCTCTTGACATATCATATTTCATACATTAGATTCAAGTGGGTTATGAACTCCCATTTTTACCCCAAATACAGATTGTAGAATCACATCGGTTACACATCCACACTTTTACATAATGCCATATTAGTAACTGTTGTATTCTGCTACCTTTCCTATCCTCTACTATCCCCCTCCCCTCCCCTCCCATCTTCTCTCTTCAGTGCATTCTTATTTGAAGGCTGAGCATTTACTTTAGGGAGGCATAGCCTTATATATTCTTGTTAGTTTCCTTTTTCATACTAGTTCTTTGTTTCCCATGAGGTGATACATATTTCTGGTTAGGTCAATCTATTTCTATACTATAGAGTAGCAACAATGTTAGAACCAGTTGTAGAAGGATCATGTTGATACTGATGGTGTTGGGTAATCTTTTTCTGTGCTCTGAGAAAAATCCTTACCACCAGAGTATTCCCCGGGGCTGATTTTTTTTTTTACCAGAACTGCTCTCTAATGGGACCTATACATGAAGTAGGAGGAACACACACATTGATTTTTGAACGAGTATGCAAGAATCAAACAGAGTTAGTGCCAAGTGGGTAAAAACAGTTGGCAACATGGGGAGCCTATGCTTCAGAGTGGACTTCAGAGGCTTGCAGTGAGCATGTATCTAATGCAGTTTTGATAAGTTTGTAATACTGAAAATCATAAGTGGTCACTTTATTCACACTCGCTTAAAGGAAGGCCAGCCACAGAGTCTCCATGAGAAGGCATCAACTTGCCCAGGAAACCTTTTTGCTTTCTGACTCAATTCCATCCTCTTCCTGCAGGGCTTTCCTGGGCTTCCTGTTGGGAGCCCACACTCATGTGCATCCCTTGGCTGTGTTAGGGATGCATGATTCAGTTACTTCTTAGTATTTGCATATAAAGGAGATGTGTTCTGCTTGCCAGTGATAACTTGAACAGATCATGTTTGTAAGTGGTTTTGTGTATACTTTTAATAGTATGCTGGGGATATTTTTGTATCTTGAGCATGAAAATTGGTTTGTGGATTCAATGGTGGGTTGATGAGTTATATAAATTTTTTCCTCAAGAATGAGCTTATTAGGATTATTACTTTGGAGAGTGCAGTGGGTTTCTGGGTGTTTTAGGATGAGGTTGGCAGTTTGCACTCTGGATATGTAGAATACTGTATGATATTTTAGGGAGTCTATATATTCATGTTTTGAAATTATAGTTATGTCTCTCTGTTTCTGTATAGATATTGAATGTGCATGGGTATATTTGTGTGTGTGTTTTGTGTGTGTGTGTGTGTGTGTGTGTGTGTGTGGTTTCTGTGTGTAATGGTGTCCAACTCCAGCCTCATGTATGCAAGGTTAGCATCCTGGAAATTTATTTGTAGCTTTGACTTTCTCATGACCTCTCCTGAGTCTTTTGCCCTTGGACCTTCTTCATAGTATACAGTCCTAACCAATCCATTCATGCAGAGAGAGGATTCATGGTGTTCTCCTACATACATCATGTCTTTGACCAGATGCTGATGCTTGGCTTTTCTGTGTGGTTCAGGGCAGGGACATGATAAGCCTGGCATGAGGTGGGCATACATAAAGGAATGTGCTTTGTTCACTTAGGCCCACATGATTCCCTTCAGGTGTTAAGTGATTAGGGTCTTTCTAGAACTGTTTCTGCTTTGGGAATTGATCCCCCTTGGGACCAGACTAGCCCACTTCAGAGCACTGCTCCCCATCCCTACGACCAGCTCCCCATGGGTATGAAACTACAGCTTGGATTTTCCAATGACTAATCCTTTTTTTAAATAATCCTGTACCTTGATGACCTGCCAGGTTTGTGGAGTTTGAGGCGGCAGAGATGAAGGATCCAAAGCTTAAGACGATTATGGATTCCAGTGCCATACTCCTCTCTAATCCCCCTGAGGCGCTGTCTTCCATGTTCTCCAGTCTTTGAGATTGTACAGCAAGAGAGAGATAAACACATTCCCAGAAAAATTCGTGAAAAAAGGAGGGAAGACAATGGAATTTGTTGTCTCATATTTGAACATTTTGTTCAGAATAGGACATTCATCTTGCAAGCATAACAGCACTCTAGCATTTGGGATTCCAGCTGTCCTTGGATTTGAGGTGGATATAGCCTAGTCCAAGGTGCCATCTTCTCTCCCCCTGCCTATGCAAAGAGTCAACACACCATCTGCCTAGGACATGAGTCTGTGTGGTCCAAATATATCGAATATGGGTATCTCAAAATGTCCTCCCTGGGCTGGGGATGTGGCTCAAGAGGTGGCACGCTCGCCTGGCATGCGTGCAGCCCGGGTCCGATCCTCAGCACCACGTGCAAACAGAGATGTTGTGTCCACTGATACCTCAAAAATGAATATTAAAATCCTCTCTCTCCTAAAAAAAATGTCCTCCCACATGACATACCCAAGGGAGGATGCAACAGGTGGACAAACATAGACAACTCTCCCAGCAATTGTTCCTAAATCTGTGAATCTCCTGGCAGTTTCCTTCTGGAGTCAGTCCCTTTGAGCCATTCTGAAGAGGAATGGTCATACCTCACATCTTGGAGGAAAAGCTCCCCACCACCACTCCTGAGGGGTCATCCCTAATTGGCTTCCATCCACCTATCCAGGATCCAAGAAGCACAGGATCCACTGAAGCACAAGAGGCACTACTGCAACAACTAATGTAGTCAGACATCAAATAAGGACGAGAAAGCAGAAATCACTTTTGGAGTTTCAGATCAAAGGGAACAAGGGGTCAGTGCACAAGGGAAAGGCTTGCCATCACCAATGTGCTCCTGCCACCCCTTACTACCATGAATGCACACACACATCACCCAGCCACAGAGACCATTGCACACACTCCTTGCTGAAGCATGTACATGTGAGGAGGCACACTCATTACAACCCCTCCAACTCAGATATCATCAAAACCCCCCACATTTGAAAACAGGTGCATGACCCACAACTCACTGCCATCCGACCAAACACAAACACAGATGCATAAATAGCCCCCATCTCTGCCTTCACTGAATCCAGACACCACCCCATACCTTCTTCAAAAATATACTCCATGCACACCCCAAATACACATGCCTGTAGTCTTCCAGGACTGAGAGACATGCAGTAATAATGTATCCTTTTCCAAATGCAGGCTTATACATTTCTATATACTCTGCACTTCCTGAAGACATACACATAATATCACCAAACACTGAGTATGCACATACACAGAAACACATATAAAAATACGCAAATATCTATAGAAACACACACACACAAAACCCTACAGAAGTCACATAAACAAAATCCTAAGTTCTCTGGAAAATCACACAGACTTGATTCTCTCAACAGAAATATACACTCAAGAAATGTAATATTGCTTCATCTCCACCATACACAAAAAACTCTTAGAATCTCCCCACGACTGAATGCAATCAGATACATCCTGATGATAAGAATGTAACATCCACAACCCTAAAGGACACAGGCACAATCACCAACATACACACACAAACATGACTCTATATCCCCAGAATCACTTGATGTGTGAACACCAACTCCCAAACACACATAAAGTTTCCCAACAATCTCCCAATGTACACAACCAAATGATGTGAACTACAATCTACACGTTGTCACCTCCCAAATACACACATAACATATGTGTGGCCCTAATACACATATTTTACCTCTGCACTCTCTAATCTCATACATTTTTCAAACCAAAAAATACATTCACAGAAACACTCCATTCAAATACTCCTCTTGCTAACTAACCACAAGTCCCACCATGCCATAAATTACCTATATACACTGTCAGTACTGAAGCCTCCTAACTTGTATTCCCATATAAACTAAACTCCTTCATTCCCTCAGTGGAAACACACGTCACATGTCTATTGCTTGAAAATGAATTCTCAGCCATCACAGTTCCTAAATACATTCACAACCCTAGATTACATAAGCTTGAAGACACACGTGTCTGTCTGAACCTACAAATCCACAGCACACCCACAGACCCAAAGGACATGCAGCCACTCTGTCACTATGAACAGGTATGTGCAGGACTGCTCATACTTCTTGATGTACACAGTCAAAAGCGCACACTGTGGACTCTGAAAATCCTCTTCCAGATGTCTGACTGCACACCCACACATACCTCATGCCCAAATTTAAACAGATGCACACCAAAATCCAAACGATTCTGATAAATAGCCTTTCATACAAAGCCCCATATTCTAGCCACCGCCAACAAACACTTAAAAAGATATAAAATAGAAAAGAGGAGGCTGGATACCAGAGGAAGTTTCAGGAAGCAGGTTTACTGGCTGCAGTCAACCAGTCCAGAGTGTGGCTCGTGCCTGAAACATTCTCTGGACAGCTATTATGGAAATAGTTTCAACTTTATATCCCATGGGCGGCAGGGGTGTGGTGGGGCTTGAGGGTTCACATTACAGGTGCTTTTCATCCCATCCTCTAGGCCAGACACAGGTTTCGTAAGTTTTTACCAAGAAAACAGAGACAATATCTTTTGTACAACAAGCTTACAGACTTTATCTCACCTTTTGTGTGCAAACCTGGCATTCACAAGACAGAGGACAGGACCAACCACAACAACCCCTGCATGAATGCTGCTGATCTAACCACAGGAGAATCTTAATTAAGGCAAGGGTCTATTGTGTGGAGGGATTTTGTGAGCTTCAGATACATATATCCTCACACCCCAGAAAAACACATGCCATTCAGTATCCCCCAAATGCAATCATGTAAACCCCCTCAATAACTGAATAGATTTAGAACAAATATACTTATTAACATATGACAACAACTTCTATTCTCAAATGTAGCACATACAATCACCTATATGTTGCAAATACGCACATACACAGAATGCTTCAGAATTTGAAGTTCAGCAAACCTCAGGCTTACATGGATATCACTAACTCCTGTATATACTCAAACAGGATACTCCTCCATTCCCAAGAACAACATGATCACTCAACGCCCCAAATAAGAACATACATAGCAGTCCATCTTGAGAAACTATCAACGGAATCTGTTCACATCCACTGGTCATACATACATAACTCCTAATACCCCAACATACCAAAAAATCCCATTCTCTATGAATCTTTATATACCAAAAAATAAACGAACCTAAATTCTCACCTAGACACCATGAACACACGTATAAACTATGAAAATGCACAGATCCAACACAGAGATGTAAGACAACATCCTAGCTCTTCTCAAATGCAGGAACACACGGCATTGTGGACTATTGTGAATAACAACACCCTGAGAATGAGCACTAACGCCCAAAACACACGTCCTGCCAGAAAGGCATTCACCCAACACTGACCAAAGACATCACTCAGACACAATCTTTACACACGACGACAATCAAACACTCACACCAAAGTTAAATCATGGTGTCCTGTTTCATGTCCTTTCCATACCTCTACACACGAAGTGAAACACATGAGACCACAAAGTCCTGGTGCCAAAGGAGCAAGTTCACACACACACACACACACACACACACACACACAGACACCACATACATAATCTGCACATTGACACATCCAGTTAACCTTTTGTTCAATGACATTGATCTTGTGGGCCCTGCACACAGAGGTGGAGGGGTGAAGAAGCAGACTTCAGGCACATACCTTGGTGTTATAAAAGTACAAAGGAGAGAGCACATTCTCTCGTATAAAACTGAAAGGTACTTGCCAGCCACTCAATACCTGCTGAATACAGAGGAAAACCCTCCAAATAGGAAGACAGCCCTCTCAGATAATGCCTCTGGAGATGAAGGTCCTCTGGAACACTTAAGAGGTACCTAAAGGAGAGTATCACCCCAAATAGACCCTTTGGAGTAGCCACTGTCAGTCAAGATGCATGTCTCCTAGCTGGGAGGCCACACTGTTGTGCAATGTTTTGTTTCCATGCCAGGCCAGGCTTGTTCACCTCGACTCTTTTAAGCCACATCTGCTCCAGTTTATGAATGGGGTCTGCAGTGTTCTCACACAAGAGGCCTTTGGCATCCTTACATGCCTGAATTCTAACCTGGGGACATTCCTGGCATGTTTGTTGTGCAAAAGATGAGTGAGTAAATTATCAGCTCTTCCCTGCTACATACAGACAGAGGAGGTAAATCTGGTTAGAGGAAGGGTCTGGAGCTCTTGTATATTTGACAGGACCTGTCCCAATCACTTTTCAACCCTGTGAAAATACACCTGAGATCAACACTGTCAAAGAAGCAAAGACTTATTTTGGCTCATGATTTCAGAGGTTACATCCACGATCACTTGGCACTCTTGCCACAGACCTCTAGCAAGGCAGAACATCTGGCAGAGTGTGTAGCAGAGGAAAATTGCTCACTTCATGGAAGTTGGGAAGCAGAGAGAGAAATACATAAGGATCCAAGGACCCCTTCAGGAACACTTCCCAAGTGAACTAATTTCATCAACTGGACCCCACTTTCTAAAAGCTTCCAGCACCTCCCAATAGTGCCATCGGCAGGGAGCCACAGGTTTAATACCTGAGCCTTTGGGGGACACAAAAGGTCATTACCAGAACATTACCCCTATAGCTTGTCCCCCAAAATTCATGTCTGTATCCAAAAAAAAGGCATTCAGTACAGTTCCAAGTCTCCAAGAGTCAGTCCACAAATCTCAACAGTGCTTTTCTCAATAGTCCTCATCCAAAGTCTCCTCTGAGATGCAAGGAAACACAGTGATGCTGAACCCTGAAGTAAAAGGTTTTTTACTGCCACTCTTTTCTTTTTCATTCATGAGCATAGCTTTCTTTTCTCCCCATAACCTCATCCCTATCTTAATGACTAAACATAGAAACTAACTAAACATAAAAGCACTAACCCTTGCACTGGGCACTCCTCCATACTAGGTCACAGGAAATGTCCAAATGAAAAGGTATGGGCACAAGTGTAGAGAAGAAACTGACTAGGATGGAAACCAGACGCACACACCTTGAGAATGCAGACATCTAAACAATCACACTATCTTAGATTCACAGGTCTGGGATGGGTCAGTGTCCACTGGACTCAGATAGGACCCACACGACCCCAGCTCGTCTAGAGGAGTTTTTAAAATATTTGATTAGTTGTCAGTGGTCTTTATGTATTTATATGTGGTGCTGAGAATCAAACCCTGTGCATCACACATGCCAGGCAAACGCTCCACCACTGAGCCACAACCCCAGCCCTCTCTAAAGGACATCCTGTCAACACTAGTGAACTGCCCTTGTGCCCACCTGCCTAAGACTCAGACAACAATCCCACAAAACACACTCTATAAACTTTCAGTCATCAGAATTAAGCAAGGTGAGACCAGGAGCTAGCCATTCATCTCTGACACACTGGATTGTTGCAAAAAAAGCCTTTTCCTCTCACACCTCTCTGCCTCTTCATTACTGGCTATCACAGGTGGAAGCAAAGCAGCACAATCAAACCTTTTGTGGTTGCATTAGCTGAAATCCTATTTATTAATCAAAAAGAAAGTTAGCATGTTTCCAAGATACAACTGCACAGGGGAAACACAACCAGCCCCATAGAGTAGAACAGGAAACCAGCAAGGAAGAAACTGAAAGAGCACAGCAGGGCACACGTTAAGGCTAGTGCTCCAGGTGTGAAACTAGGACACCTGATGGTGTGGTATGGGTCCCCGAGAGCTTGAGCATCCTCACCCCTCCAGCCCGCTCTGATGTGGGACCACTTCCTAGAGCTGGTGTGCTCACTACTTTCACTTCCCTGAGCAGGCGTTTCAGAGGCCTGCCAGTGCTAACTCACTGAGCTCTCCACCACAACACTGGCTACACCCTCAGAGTTTGACAAATCACTGCTTCTGGGGCTGCTGGATTGCACTCTGACTGTGACATGCTCCTCCTGCCCACCAGCCTTTCCTCTGAAGTATCAGTGCAAACCTTCGCAGCCCTACTACTCCTACATGCTGTAAGCCTGATAACCAGCATCGCATGGACAATGCCAAGGTCAGCTGTGAATGAGGACATTACCCAGGGCAGCCTGGACCATGGCCTCTGTGGGCCCATATGGTGTTTGGGGGCCAAGATGAGGCAGAACATTGTGGTGGAAGTGTAGGGAGTGGGAAAGACGCTCAGGATATGGCAATGAGGAAGTAGAGAGAGAGAGGGACAAACTATGAACCCCAAAAGCATGCCCCCTTTGACTGACTACTTCCAGGCCTACCCTACTTACCATCCAGTTAATCCACACCAGTGGATTAACACACTCATTAGGATAAAGCTCTCAAAACCCAATCATTTCACCTCTAAACGTTCTTGCATTATCTTACACATGAGTGTTATGGGGACACCTCCTATAAATCTATAAAGTATTACCTTCTCATACCATTAAATAAGCCTCCCACGAATTCTAAGGACATGTAGAATGTAGGCTAATTCTTGCCAGAAGTATTGTGAGTGGCCTCTAATCCAATTCCCAACTGACTTCAGTCTCAAAACCTCATGGACACAGCCTCTACTGTCTGTATCTCTCCACACATTCTGGTCTGACTTCACATCAGCATCACCCACAAAACTCGCTCCTAGCACTCCAGGCTTTCTTTAGCCTGTTTCTCCAAGCTTTTCTATATATCCACCTGGAAACCAGTTAAAAGCCTTCTGAATCACAGGTCACAAAAACATGCACACTCCTGGCACCAATGTTTCTGGGTTAAACAGTAGTCTGTCCTAGTTCTAAAATATCTGATATCAACATCATGAAAGGAGAGAAGTTTACTTTGGGCTCATTGTTTAGAGGTTACCATCCATGACTGCTTGCTTGGCCCTGTTGCCTTTGGACCTGAGGCTGGGCAGTATAGTATGCTGGAGGGGTGAGGATGCTTAAGCTCTCATTCTCATCACTTCAATGTGGCCACGAAGCAACAAAAAGAAAAAACAAACAAAAAGAAACGGGGTATGGATAAGAAAAGACTCAGGTCCCAATATTCCCATTCCAGAGAACAACCCAATGACATGATTAACTTCCACTATATCCCACCTTGAAAATCTCCCCCAATAGAACCATCCCCTGGTGGCCAAATTTCTAACTCATGAGCCTTTCCCAGATTCTATCTCAAGACTAATTCCAACCTAATGACCTGATGCCACTGAACATAAAACTCAAAAGGATGAGCAGCAACAGCTACCATAGCTGGCTCCTGGCAGTTCCAGCACAGAAAGAATGCGTGCACAAAACTCACCTGCCCCAGGGTGAACGAACTTGAATTCCAACCTCAAATACACAGACAAAACCCCAGTAACATCTCCAGCCAAAAATACTCCTCAAGGATTCTGAACAGATGTACATCTGATCTCTCCACCCTAAACGCACAGATTCGCCATCTGTTACTACATGATTTTTTTTTGCAGAAAATACCCCATTTGTCCTAAATTCATGTGCATTACCACAATTGAACATACACATTCAACATGGGCCAGGCACATGCCTGTACAACAAACACACTGCTCATATACATCCAACAAATACCCTACGGGCACAGACACTGGCAAACCAAAAAGTATAAAACCAGTCATCTCTTGCACTACACAGAGCAGACCCACATGAAGTCCCACAGTTCTAAACTACATACATCACACATTCCACAACACCTGAAGACAATCTATTTGTAAGGACACAATGAAACTCTCACATCTGCCAGATCCTAAGAGTCCCATGAATTCAACCACAACCACCAACATTTCTCAAATGCATGAGAGGAAAACATAATTATATACCAGAACCACACATCCTAATGTCACCACCAAAATTTTCAAGAATTTCATCCCAAAATAACCACAAACAGAATGCCTAAGCATTTTATATACACACTGATTCTAAATACACTCATCTACAAATTCATGAACATACTCCTCATCACTTGATTATCTACACACAAAATGCAAAAATGCTAGTCTTGCATGCATGAGGCAGAGAGCTCAATACCAGCACACCTGAAAAACCATGCACATATTAATTAATCGCTATATATCGATATATATATATATATATATATATATATATATATATATATATATATATATATATATATATCTTCCCACAGGAGACTCAGACACGGAAATATATGCAAAACATGAATACAGAGATTCCCTAAAACATTACTCAGTATTCTACATAGCCAGAAAGCACTCTGTCAACCTCACCAGCCAAACATTCCTGTCCACACATAGAAATGGCACAGCATTCTCCAAAGCAATACACTTTGAAAACTCCTAGCAATCTCATTCCAACTGAAGAAACTTACAGAATTCACCCACCCATCTGCTAACCCACAAAGGAATTTGCAACGCAAAAGAAAATAGTTCCACCATATCATATAAAATACAACTAAGCTCACTTACAAATCCCAAATAATCACAGGCAACTAGAATACACTTTAAACTATTCAAATTCTAAGGAATAACTGTATCATGTATCTCTAACACATATGAGCACAATTTCCACACTCCCTTATGTAAATACACAATGTCACATCTCCATCTCATACATATATCCTTACTGTCCAGTTATAAATAACTTTCTACTTAATACATATATGGCAGCAGAAAGCAGACACCAACTGCCATGTCCCTTAAATACACCTACTAACGAACACCTAAACATTCTTCCCCCTCACAACTATTGCTACTACATGCAACACAAATACACACACCCCTAAGGTGTGGTAGGTAATACAATCTCAATACACAAGTAACGCCACATAGGCATCTCATCTCTACCCAGTTACCCACTACCTACAAATATGCACATATATCCAAATATACACAAAATATCACACACTCTTCATATTCAAGCTCACACACTTCCAAATATGAAGAAATAAATCAACTTCAAAAATGCAGAACCCTAACAACTCCAAACTACACTTGAACATATTCATCCCACTACTCCACAAAATTAGCAACTGACTAGCCTTCATGCACTCAAGTATATATACACGAATAATGAAAAGACATTTTTTAAAAAAAACCCACATAACCAAGCACTATGTCCCAAAATACAAATACCCCTCTCCTCCATTTCCCAACTGCAACAACCACATTGCAAACCCAGAGACACATACCCAAACACATTCCTTAACTTAGCCCATTTCCAAACACACATATTACACCTAAACTTCCCAAGGTGCATTCATGGGCCAAAACAAACAACAAGACGACAGGTAAAATATCACAACAACCAAATTACAAACACCTGAGCCCAACTCCTGAGTTTACTTCTCATGCCCTCCAAGTACACCAAACCCTGCAGTCTCACCAAAAACCGTAGGACTTTCCCTTGATCTCCAATATCCACCCAGACACCACCACCCACACTTCTGAACCCATACCACATTCTCCTCAGTCAGTCGTAAACAGAACAAGGTCCAAATTATGAATGCACATCAACACATCAGGGACCCCACCACCCACCAAAGGAACAGGAAAACACCCCAGCCCTCTGAACTCCTTCCAACCCTCCAGGACCAGCGCAGGCCTCATCTTCTCACCCAAATAACCGCCCTGTGATCCTCATGCCCATCAAAACGGAAGGAAAACTTCCTGGCGCCCAGAAATACCCACAAGGGCCCCCCAACAGCCCACCAACCACGCGTGAGAGCACATCATCAGTGTCACTGCGCAATACAGGAGCATCACACATTAATGATACAACACGAGTCTCTTTATTGCACACGACTTGGGGTCACACGGTTCTCCCATCACCATTCAGGTGCTCTGTCCAGACTGGCCCACCAACAGCCCACCTACGAGGGCCCGTCAATCATGGTGTGACCACAGCAGACTGGGCTCAGTGTTCCCTTCTGCAAAGTCGCTAATGGCACAGGAAATGCGCGTCCTTCAGCCTAACAACCCGGATGCCAGCTGAAGGTGTCCCCAACATTCACAGCTTTCACAGCGACAAGGAGATGGCCATCATCACTTCGTCTGACACCCAGAGGAGCCGCGGACCCAGACCGTGCTTCCCTAGCACCGCACAGGTGCACTGGAGCAGCGCGTGGCACAGGCTGTAAGGGACACGGACAATGCCCGTGGGCGCCTCACTGGCCCATGCGCCCCTCACTTCCAGGCCAGGTGCGGGCGGCCCACGTCCCTGGGGAAGCAAGGCCGGCAGCCGCACTGCCCCGCGAGCCGCAGGGGCGGATGGACACAGCAGAGACACTGCCGACGGGAGAGGCTCGCGGGTCCAGTACCTCGGGGCCTATGGGACTGAGTCTGGACGCCGCCAAGGGAACACAGCCGGCCGTTGGGACCACGCGGACCCCACTCGCGCCTGCGCCTTGCCCCGCCAGAGCCTCAACGGACGCTGAAGCCATTGGACAGCGGCCTGCCAGCGCGCATTTCCAGCCAAGCGTGTGCGCATGCGCAAGCGGTGCGGGAGGGACGCCGGGGCGCGCCCCCAGTAAGAGGAACGAGCGGGTCCGGAGGCCTCCAAGGTGTCATGGGCAAGGAGGCGCCTTGTCCACAGCCTCTGGGCTGGCCCTTCTTTCAGCCAGAGCGTCTTTAATGACAAAGTGATTTTCACTGTTATGAATTAGAGACCGCCCTGTGCAGCCCTTGGAAGCTCTGTACCCTGAAGCACTGGCTCCCCATTTGGACCCAGTGTTTTCACCCCCTTCCCACTACTTTCCTTTGGTTCATGTTCACTCGTTCAGACATCAGTGTGTGCTTTCCTCCTAGTCCAGCTGTAGGTTCCATTAAAGAATTATAAGTCTGGGTAACACTCTGAAAACCCCATTCCTTGATTTTGCCTACTGAGCACATTATTGCATACGGACAGCCCTCCTACTATATACAGATGTCCAAATGTTCTCTTTGACAGTTTCTCTAGTATGTTTGATGAAGATTTTGCAGTGTCCACCAATTTGCGCACACACCAAATGTATCCTCTTCCTTTTCTACTCCATGGCATATTTTTAGCCTGAACTTTTCAAATGTGTACCATGGATCCCATTGACCCTCAAATACATTGCCAAAAACAATTAAACAAAAAAAATCCTTTGATACTCTTTCTGGAAATGTGGGTAATTAATATCATTTCCTTCCAAAGGATAATGTGGAAGTCCTGTCCCATGTGAAGCTGCCAAGGTCCTAGGACTGAAAACCTTTACAGGAGGCAGATAGGGCCTTTAGCCATTCCACCAATATTCCTGATGACAAGGACATCCATGTTCACAGTGTTTTTAATTTTTTCCCCTTCAGCAATCAATATGAGTTCAGGACTTTACAAGAGTAAAGGTCAGATGGTAGGACAAAAGGACATTTCAATGCTCCTTCCCATGGCCACTTTGCACAAATTGCATTTGACTAGTGTGATTATATGAGCACCTGTGGCCTAGCAGTTTGAAGTAGTGCAAACTGATTGCATGGGGTAAGAGCTGAAGCTCACTAACAAAGCACTGACTAAAAATATGCAAGGCCCCACAATTCCACCTGGGTCTGAGAAATAAAGCATGCTTTGAGAATCTGAACTCCATCATTCAGTATAAGAAACAACTAAAAAAACAAACAAACACCTCATTGTGGAATGAAAAGACAGTTTTTCTACACTGCATATTTTATGTAACTAGTTAAAAAAAAAAAAGCCCCACCAGCTATTTCATCAATGACATCAATGTGGGGAATAACTACATAAAAAGTGAAGGAAGAGTGACAGAAGCTTGTTTTTAGTTTCCCCCTCCGCCCATTCATTGAAAAGACTTATAATAAGGTGTTGAATATTTCAGGAACACCCAAGAGTATGTTTTGCAAACAAGGAATGGGATTAAAAAAAAAAAAAACACTGTATACATAAAATGCGATCCATACCCTCCAGTTTAGAGTAGGGGCCGTTCAGACCCGTGACTGTGTGGCTCATGAGAGCCATGGCTCTCACCACTCTGCAGTGCATTTGAGAAAATACTTCAAAATGACCCAGAGGCACACACCACTTATGTCACCACTGGATTGTCTAAAAGAAACTCGAGGTTCTTCTATACCTGCAAGAGCTCTTCATGGAATGTCTGCCCAGCCCCCACCAGGCCAGCTCCCCTTGGCCCCTCCCCCCTGCAGAATGTCTGGGTCCAACATTCCACTGGGGTTTACATTTAAACTTTGCCCAGCTTGGCTCAGTTGGACCCTGAGCATCTGTTACAGACAGGTCACTCTCTGGGTCCTGTACTGACGTTTCCCGTTTCCCACTGTGGAGACTGTGAGACACTGTGACCAGTGGTCCTGACCTTTGGAAGGAGGTAAGCCTGGAGGGTCAGGGGTTTGTTATCTGAGAACCAGTCACCTCCCAACCCTTGGGAGTTAGAATGGAGTACTTCCCCTGTGGTCAACTCACTGAGCAGAAGTAAGAAAAGGAAAGAGCCTTAGAGGATACACTTGGCATGGCCCAGGAAGCCCCAGGAACACTGATACTGCTCATGGGGAGGAGGGCTCCTAAGACCCAGGTCCAGACTACTCAGGAGAAGTACACTGGGTCATCAGAAGGGAGAGAGGCCAAGGGATTGATTCCTTGTAGAATGGACACAGGTCACTGCATGATTTTCTAGGCAGTTGTGGATGGTGTCACAGTGGTGGTCACTTAGGGCTCCCTGGAGTTGAAATGCTGAACCCTGTGCCCATTCTTCCGACACAGGGAAGCTGCCTGGGATGTCATTATGAGGGGACTGACTGAGAGTCTCAGATCATAACTGGGCAGTGGTGAGGAGTGTTCTTAGCTAGAAAACTGCCCAGTGTGCCTCACAAATGACCACAGATGCAGTGTGATATACTCTCTGTGGGTGATGCTGCAGGGCACTCCAACTGCCACAGCCCAGGTCACCTAGCCAACTTCCTGCCCAGGAAAACTTCTCCTTCCATTCAGACAGTTGGTGTCTTTGATTTCTGAAGGGCAGGGAACCCAGGAAACGTCAACCAACATAGACTTGGGCCTCTGGGGGGTCCTCTGAATCCTTATCACTTTGACACTCTCTGTGTATAGCCTCAGCTCATTGTTTTTCAAATCAACAGGAAGACTTTGCTTATCTCCCTGGTTTGGTTGCTACTCCATGAAAAGGGAGCACATGTGGGGTGTTCTTCATTTTCCAGGATCAGGTTTGAAGATGACTGGGTTCTTATGAAGTCAGGAAGGAGAGTGGCACACAGTTAGGAAGGGGCCCCACACATATTATCATTGGAACTTAGGCGGGTGTCCTGATTAATATGTTCAAGTGTTGAAGTGTGGTGCACCTCCCATTCCTTGACTACACTCTGCAGAACGTCCTGGTGGACAGGGATGTGCTCCCAACAGCCTTGCCACAGGTAGCAGCTGGTGCAGGCCTGATCCTCTGTGACACTTTCCTTCCCATTATTAGGAGTTCAAAGGAAAAGGACCTCAGAATTGCTCCAATTCCCAGGCCCAATAAAAACATGACAGTAGCCGTGAAAATCTCTGGAAAGCTGCACTGCTCATAATCCCACCACCTCCCATGATCCTCAGAAACTGTTGCTGGTCATTCCAGGAGAGGATCTGGGGAACTCAGTGTCTATCACATAGACCTCTTCCCTGTGTCATGGCAGGGACATGGCTGGACAGAATCTGTCCCCCTGTAAATGTTTGCTGTGGGAAGTGCTGGGAGAGGCACCCACATGCTGGGCAGGGTGAACTTCAGGATTCCTCAGCCTCTAGCTAGGCAGAGATATGAATCAGGTGTTTTTCGTTTGATTGTGGAAGCCTAGGAAAGAAGTGGAGGGGTATACAAGGAGTATTACCAAAAAGAAGGCTGAGGAGGTGGTGGGGCAATAACCTTTAGAACCCGTCACCTTCACAAATGACCCAGGAGTACCTGCATCTGCCCTGGAGAGGATCCCTTTCCTGTTGGTGAGCATGGGAGGGGCATGGTGCCACTGAGCAGAGTCAAATTGATCCATTTCTAGGGACTCACCTAGAAGGCCAATGGAGTGTTTGCCAAGGATGCACAAGGGGCCTCTCAGAGGCAAGGAACGCTGAGGTGCCGCAGTCCACTGACGGCCTTCGGGGAGTCCTGGTGTCTGGGGAACCAGTTTTCTCAGGGTAGAACTATGACGAAGGGAACACAGCATGAAATTCACTCAGGGACGTTTGCAAACTGCACAGTTTCCCTGCCCACAGGGCCCTGAGCTGTGAGCATTTGTCCTCAGATTCCCACTGACTAAGGAACTGGGGGGCCTCAGTCCTGCTGCCATTTTCCCTTCTCCATTCTCCCCTTTGCTTTGCCTCCACAGCATCTGCATCCCAGAAACCAGGCATGAACTTCAATCCTGGTGCCCACATGTCTGCGTTCCAGGGCCTGCCCTTTCTTCCAGCTGCCCCTGTGCCAACACACCAGCTGTTCTGGGAGCCGCCCCTGGCACCAAGGGTGACTGCACCCATCTCCCAGGGTAACCCTCTGGTGCTGTCCACTTATCCTGGACCACCATATGTGCCAGGGCTGTCCACCCTAGGACAACATGGGCCAAAACTGAGGCCAGCAGGGCCTCCTCATATTAAGAACATTGCCCACACTCAGGCACCCCTCAACTACAGTGCCCCAGGGGCCTTCTGTGGGGGTGTGGAGCATCCTGCTCCATTCCTCACAGCACCTTCTGCCCTGAGGACCACTGTGCCTACCTCAGCCAGTGGGGGGATCCAGAACTATGGGATCCACTGGCACCTGGGCCTTCGCCCTCCAGCACCACGGCCATTTGCCCAGCTGGCCCCCATCATGTTCCCAATGAATGCGCGCCAGTGGCCAGGTACAGTGTATGGGGCAGGTGCACCACCCATCTTCCCGGCTGCAGTGGTGCCACCAGATGACTCCGGTGGACATCCCAGCGTCTATGAGAACTTCCGGCGCTGGCAGCGCTTCAAGACCCTGGTCCGCAGGCACCTTCCTCAGACTCCTGACGTGGAAGCACTTTCCTGCTTCCTCATGTGAGTGTTCTCCTCAGGCTCCTCCTTGAGCACTGTGAGGAGGAAAAGCATGGGTTGGAAAGAGGAGGCAGGGATGCAGGGGAACTGGAAGAAAGGTCCTGAGGGTGAGGGGACAAGCTGAGACCCTTACATTCCCAGATGTATTCCCCTCACACCAGGGAATGAGACGTGCCTTATGTCAGGGGCCCATCACAGCCCTGTGAGTGCAGGAAATCTGTTTCCAATGATCATCACCATCACATGGAGGACTCAGGTCAGAGGAGGTTCCTGGGGGTAATGGTGCCAGGAATTGGACTTGGCCCTCTGACTCCACATAATGCTCCCTCCCCCAGTCATTTCACCTTCCACCACAGACCTGATTGTTCCTGGCACAGAGGACATCACAACCACAAGTGGGTTAGGGGTGCTGGCCCCAAGACAGAACTCTAAGGATACCCAACACATTGTCATGAACTCCTGATTGGGACCCTCTGGTGATGTCACACTCATGGGGAAGCTGTCTTTGGATACTGCATGGGCATGTTCATCTTTGCCCCAGTTTGTACCTGTGCTCCCAGGCCATTCTGTGCACTGTCTTAGTCAGCCTGGGCCACCATACAGGATACTATGGAACATGTGGACACAAACACAGGCAGGTATTCCTTTCTCACAGTTCTGGAATCAGGATTCTCAGGTAAAGGGTACCTGACCTAAAGTCCCATGAACGGTCTCTTCTCCTTGCTGGGAAGACAGCTGGCTCACCTGTGTCCTCACATGACGGACATCTCTTCAGTGTCTCCTCCTTCTCCAGGAAGAACACTAATGCCCCCATGAAGCACCACCCTCATGGTTTCATCTAACACTCTAAGCACTGAAGCCAGTCTCCAGATACCATCACACTGGGGGTTAGGGCTTCAACAGGTGAATGTGGGAGGATAACAACATTCAGCACCTAGTACACCACATCATTGAGGAATCCAAGCACAATCATGCTGGTCAATGCAGCCCTTGTTATTCAGGTTTGGTATAAGTGTCCTGGAGTCCCAATGTCAATACTTTGAGGTGAACATGATTGGGAAATAGTAACTTAGTTAGGAAGGTATGTTGGTGTGCTGATGAAGGAGGGTGACCTTGTGGACACTGATCCTGATGAATTCCAGCCCAGTGCTTCGGTCTCTGTCCCGACGGGAGCCCACCATGACCATGGAAGAGGGCCTGCGGAAGGGTTTGCAGGAATGGCAGCGCACCAGCAACTTTGACCGGATGGTCTTCTATGAGACCTCACAAAAGTGAGCTAGCTTCCTGGGCCCAGAACCTAGGTGGGAATTCAGGGTTTGCACAGCAGGGTCGGGTAGGGCATGTCACCTACCTATGTGTTGGCTCTGAGGCGTCCAACTCTCCAAATTGCAGCTCCTTCTAGCTGAAGCGCTGGACATTCTCTCTGCAACAATCCCAGAATCTCCAGATTCAATGTTTTGATTCCAACTGAGCCTTGAGGTTCAGGGTCCCAATGGGGAGGAGAAACGAGTCCAGCCACACTGACTCCTTCTCCTTTGTTGTCTGGGCAGAGGTAAAGAGTTCCACTAGCCTCACACACACCACCTGCCCGGGAACTGGCACCTCTTTACAGAGTGGGGACTACTGGAGCTCATGAAAGTAGTACCCCTTTAAACCAATGTACCAGAAGAGGGGGGCAGTGAAGAGTGCATGGTCAGGGGCATCCAGAACCTCACATGCCCTAGGACAGGACTGCCATCTTACTGCCTTTGCTCTGTGAAATCCCTGGCATTCCAACAAGTGAAAGGAAGAAACAGAACCAGCCCTCCAGGGAAGCAACCCATGTTCTTAGTTTAGCTTCCACCTCCACATGACCCCTCCTGTGCCTTTCTTTCCCAGGTGATCCTTCCAAGGCTCAAGGTCCCAGCCTCAGCATCCCTTAATTGGGCCAGGACCCTCATATACATCACTTCCCTGACCAGTTTCTGGAACTTGCCTGATCCATGTGGTTCCTGACAGGGACAGGGGAAACAAGGGTCACCTAGGGGCTATGCCACGTCACTCAAATCTGATTCCCTTCAGGTGCTGGCTGATGTGGTGTTCCCTCAGAACTGCCATTCTTCCTATGTAGCAGCTCCCTCCTGGGACTGGCCTGACCCACTCCAGGACACAGCTCCATAACTCTGCCCCCAACTCCTCCCTGGTATGGGGCTAGCACCTGCCTGGTATGGCTGACCTGCTTCTCAGCTCAGCCTGTGCCTCCCTTACCCACCAAGGTTCATGGAGTTTGAGGCTGCGGAGGAGATGGAGGATCCAAGGATGCAGCTGTCAGGGGTCTTCCAGTGCCGACCTCCTCCTGGACCTCCAATGCTGCAACTTTCAAAGCCGCCAGTCCTTGAGGCTTTCCAAAGGCCAGGTAGGGTTCCCTCTTTCCCACAGGAGCCCATGATAGTCTCTGAATGGTGACAAGGGCTAAGGCAACTTGTTGTCTCAAATAAGACCTTTTCCTTCAGTGTGGGGAATTTGGTCTTGTAAGCAGAACAGCCCCTAGCCCCTGAGGTCCCAGCCCCCCAGCCTTGAACTGCATATTCACCAGTACAAGTACACAGCTCCTTTCTCTCCTTGTCTGTCCAAAGAACACACGTATCATCTGCCCAGGACTTGGGTCCTGGAGGGTAGAGTACATGGAATATCAGTCACTCTAAATGTCCTCCCACTAGACTCTCCTAGATGGTGCATCAGGTGCACTGTTATATCCCTCAGGTCCTAGGTCAGGTTGCCTCATACATGGCATGCCAGGTTAGGTCTGCTGAACCCTGCCTAGTACCCAGTGTTTGGGATGAACATGGATCCCTCATTCATGCACCACTCTGGTCCTCCCTGTCCTAGGGTGCACCTCCAGAAAGACCAACCCCAAAATACAGCCTGCCTGCTCATTAGCAGCCAAATCGAAGGCACCAGAGACCAAGGTGCCTGAGACAAAGGCACGCAAAACCAAGGCGCGCAAGAACAAGGTGGCCAGGACCAAAGGGCCTGAGACCAAGGCGCCCGAGGAGATCCCACCTGAAGCCATCCAAGAGTACATGGACATCATGGATGAGCTATTCGGGCCGACCAACCTTGCCCCATGGGAGCCCTCCCACTTGTCCACAGAAGAGCTTGCTGAGATCTTGGGAGAGGAAGGACTGGAGCAACATCCAATAGAGGATTTATACCCAGATTCAAGTCTCCTGAGCTATGTTGATGAGGATTTGGTCAAGAAGGTGAGCCGTGACTACAATCTTGGTGTAGTCAAGGTTGCAAAACTCATGGAATTGAGCTTCTAGCACAGATACTCGGCAGAATTTGTGTGTGTGTGTGTGTGTGTGTGTGTGTGTGTGTGTGTGTATGCACACACAAACACGAACGCACTCTTGTAAATGTTTGTAGCAGGTTGTTGGGCTATAATAATCCCATGGTGTAAGGAGAATGGGATCATCATTGCTTCCTGTTTCTACTAGAAGTCTTCCTGACTTGGGGCTATTTACTCCCAAGGTCACTCACACTCTCTTCCTTCTCATCCCAGGCAGAGAACATAATTCACCCCCACTTCCTGGAAGAAATCCTTTCCTCTAAACCACATATAAATATCTTGGCCCTATCAAAAGAGCTCGACCAGGAGGAAGGACTCACGCCTGACCAGGTAGAGAGGGAAGGAGGGTCCCCCAGTAGACCAGGTAGAAAGTACACTGGTTATACTCCTCATGAACAATGGCAGGAACATCAGGGGTTGGGGAGAAAGAAAAGATAGAGAAGAGAAAGGGGCACCACATAGAACTATGGAGGTAGACAAACCAAGGTTTGGGACTTGGAGAAAGACACCAAGTGGATAAGGCAGAGAGCAATACTGGCCGTCTAGGAGACAAAGGGACACAAATAGGCCAGAAAGGGAGTGGCCACAGGTGGACAGAGGATCAAGGGATAGCACGTAGATGAGGACGGCACAGGACCCTAGTCATGTGGCCCACAGGACATCATCTGTCCCTATCCTACCTATGATGAATGCTTCCTTGGGTGACTTCACAGGACATAGGATGCAGAAGGGAAAGGAAGGAGACAGGAGAGTCATGGATGGGTTCAGGGCAGCAAGCAGAAAGGAAGCCCAGAAGAGTGGCCAGCAGAGACTCAGTCTGTCTCTCCACTTCCCACCTCCCATTGACATGTGATTGTCCCAGTCCCTGTGGCCCATCTCATGCATGTAGAAGAGTTGGCCAGTGCCCATATTCTCCTTCAGCTTGTGAAGAAGCAGCTCTTCAGGGTCCTCAAGGTCATGGTATGTCCCAACAGGACTCAAGAGCTTCCCAGGCACCTGCCAACCAAGGTGCAGAGAAACGGAAACATCACACTGATCAAGGGGCCAGCATGGAGGACCTGTCCACAGAGATTGCTTCCCAGGTCTTGAAGAGGCACAGGGCCATGGAGCCAGAGTTGCTGGGATCGAAGGACACTGCTGTCCTCAACGGCCGTCACGGGTCTTCCTCATTGGGGGCCGTCTGCTCCAACCGTCCTCCCCAGGACTGCAGATCCTCCTCCTTAAACCTGGGGAACAAAGGCGTAGTGGGACCCAGAAAATCCACTTCTGCTGGGGGGCCACATAAGACAGCCAATGGCTGCGGTGTGGACGATGACCTCCAAAGCCTGGATTTCCTCTTTAGCTCCCCGCACCGCCTGCTGCCCTGGGGACTGTCCCAGAGCCAGGCCCCTCCAATAGAAACCCTGTGCTCAGGAGACCAACCACTCCAGGCCCCACCTCCCAAGAGGGGACGCCTCAGCTCCCACCCTCCTCCAGGTGCCATGACCATGAAGAGCGCTCTCACTGGACGCTCATGCAATGTGGAAAAGATGCCCTGCACTGGGCCTCCCGTCCAGGTCATTGGAGGGCAAGGTGTGGACCTGGAGCTAGGTGGGACCTCACAGCCTCAGAAGAGAAAGTGTGTGTCATCTGGCAACCAGAAGAAGAAGAGGCCCTGAGGACAGTAGTGTTGGCGGCTGGCCTCTGGGGTGGCTGCCCCTCAGGCAAGATCTCACCTTTGCTTCATTCTGCACCAGAAGGGCCAAAGGTCTTCAGCTTGTGAAGACCTTCTTTCCCACAAAGGGCAGTTCCTGTGGGTTCTCAGGAACATGAAGGGGGTGGGAGGGTACAGGGAATGTAGAAAGAGGGCAGGTGGGGGGCAGAAGGGAGGGTAGTGAGAGGGGAGGGTCACGATGTTCAAGCCTTGGTAGGAAGCTGTACCCTGTTGACTGTCAGTTATAATAAAGGCAGTTTGGTAGGAAACATCTTCTGCAGCTGCTGCCTTCTGCCATGTGGTCTGTGCACGTCCATGCAGTGAGAACTGAGAGGACATAACTGGGGTTGCCAGGACCCAAGGCACACAAGCATCCATCAACTGGGAATTGTTTGCAGATTTATACTGGTTCTTCCTCTGATCCTAGGGGAAAATAGACAAGTGCTCAAAACCCTAATCATCGCACCATTGAAAAAACCTTTCTTGGTTTAGGGAATCTTCTCTGGGAATCCCTTCATGATATATGCCCCTTAAACATCTCTCTTACCAATTATCTGAGGGCCAGACATGAAGAGGAATCACAAAGCAGCAAAGCACATCTTCCTTGGTGTTGGAGCTCTGGGATCTGAGGACTGACATGTGGCTCTCAGACCGTAGTGTTAGTCCCCAGTCATTGAATGTCAGATACCCCCAGCTCCTAGTGGCAGCAGTTCTCCTGTTGCTTTCCTGGAGGCAGTAGCCATCCACTTCCAACAGTGCCCTGGAACTCATCTGACAGACCTAGCAGCTCCTGTAGCTCGACACTGCTCTGGGTCACTCTCTGTGCTCGCCACCCTAAGGTTGACCTACCCAGTTTGCCAGGTTTCAGTGCAACAAACTTGACCTGCTCCAGTTAAGATGAGAGTCTGAATATACAAACTCTACCCATCCCTAAGAGCCCTCATTAGGACTCATTCTGCAGCAGAATGGGAAGAGGTACAGATCATGAAGGGAGGGGGGCACAGCCACTTTTGGCATAAGGAGATGGGGAAACAAGTTTATTTGAATTAAAAAGATGGGCTCAAGCAGGCAGTGTCCTTGCAGATATCCTTGCAGATAACCATGCCTGAGCATGGTTAGGGGAGGGACTCCTTGCTCTCCAGCCTTGGGACCACTTAAGGGCCCCCAAAGGGTGGAGTCATCTGGGGAGGACCTGCTATGGAAGCAAAAGGCTCCGAGTGACCATGAGGCATTTGTGGCAGCCTTGGCCATCACAGACAGGGGCATGATTTTTTATAACATGCCTCTTGAGGTCTTTGGGCCCTCCTGTCTCCTTTGGAAGGAGAGTTACTTCTCAGCCTTCAGTCCCCTGTGACATTAGCCAGGATTCTAGCAATAAGCCTGGAAACAGTTGTTTTGTCTTTTTTCTTAGCTTCTTTCTCATCTCCTGAATGATGGTGGACAGTGTGCTTGGACTGATCCCCAGCATGGCCATGGTCTTCCTGTGTAGGTGGCCTGAGGAGAGATCATGGCCTTCCTCCCACCCTCCCACCCCCTCTACAGTCCTGACCATGAACTCCCTGGGGACCCAGCAGCCTGGAGGCTCTGAGTGCTTCCCAAGGCAGAACCACCACTGACATAGCTCTGACCCTCCCTAGAGTCATCCCTGCCCTGACCACAGCCTGACCTGTGTTCCTTTGGCTGTCCCAAATGTAATCAAGTTCTCCTACAAACCAATGAGAAAAAGAAACTGAGGCTATAGAACATGGTTTGCCCGTTTAAAAACCAGGAAGTTTGCAAAGGAGAATGGTTTAATTACAAGGAGGCTAAAGTTTAGTGCTCCTGATGAGATAAGAGCTGGGGTGAGTTCTGACATGCACAAAAGGGATCAGAGGGGACCTACTTTGTGGTCTGTTGTGTGTAATCAAACACCATGGTTCTTCATAGGACACAGGTTCCATGGCTTTCACAGACAGGGACACAATGTTTCCTCAAGTATTTCTTGACAACTTTGAGCCCTCCTGTCTCATTTGGATGGAGAACTGCTTTGGAGGCTTCAGGCCCCTGTGCCATTAATCAGGTTTCTAGAAGTAATTCTGGGAACAGTATGTGTTTAGACAGCTTCTTTCTACTCCCCTGAATGATGTTGGACAGTGAGGATGGACAAAAACCCAGCATGGCCATGGTCTTCCTGAGTAGGTGGCCTGATGAGAGGACTGGCCCTGACTTCTAGGGGAAGAAGTCACAGCACACTAGGGAGTCATCAACTGACACCACCAAGACCCACTCCCTCCATTAATGAAAAGCTGTGCTTCCTGACAGTGACCAGAGGAACTGGGCCCTTGTGGGCACCCTTTGGTAGCTGCACCCTTATTGAAACTCAGTTTAAAAACCTGAACTCTGTGCACTGGCCGCACTGATCAGAGTCTCCTGTTTCCTGGGGTCTTGGCCAGACTGTGGCACGCTGGCCAAACATCTGAGGCATTGTCTGCTAACAATTTGCTGCAGGTCATTACAAAATAACTTTAGGAATACATTCACATAACTCACATCACCCACCAAATATTAAAATTCTAACTTCTAATATGGAGGGGTCTGCAAGAATATCATGTCACCATACAACTTTGACCAGATGGTCTATGAAAAGGCAGAAGAGTGTGTCAGACACCTGGGGTTAGGCCTAAGTGCTAGGGAACATGGGCTGCACAGCTGGCCCTAGTGGGCCTTTTAACCCATACCCAGCCAGGAAGGGCATCTGCTACCACAGGGAAAACCACTGAACACCTTGCTCTCCAAGCATTTGTTCCTTCTACCTGGAAGGCTGGACACTCTCTAATAGTCCCGGAAGCTCTGGCCTCAACGTTCTTATTCCACCACTGCCTAGAGGTTCAGGTTAGGGTGTGGGTAAGTAACCAGCCAAGCTCAGGGGGTCTACTTCAGCAGTGAGGGCTGTCCACAGGGTACAAGTTTCACTAGCTTGGTGTTGGCCAACCACCTGGTAAATAAACCCTCTTACAGCATATGGATCACCCCTGCTCACGAAAGATGCCACAATTATACCCTGATGTTCCAGAAGAGATTTGGAATTCGAAAAATATGACCAGGGAAAGGCAGTGTCTCAGATGCCCCGAGCACACACAACTCTGGTCTCATAATCCATGTCATTCTTGCCATTCAAACCAATGAAATACAGCCCTCTTTGGAAGCAACCCAAAATAATTTCAGCGTAGCTTCTACTTTCTTATGACCTCTCCTGAGTTCTGTGCCCTCGGTCCTTCTTCTATGGTATACAGTCCTAACCACACCATTCATAAAGAGAGAAGATTCATGGTGTTCTCTGACATAAAACTTATCTTTGACCAGATGCTGATGCTTGGCTTTTCTGTGTGGTTCGGGGCAGGGACATGAGAAGCCTGGAATAAGGGGATGGGAGGATACATAAAGGAATCGCCTGGTACTAAAACCCACATGGTTCAGTTCAGGTGATAAGTGATGTTGGGTGTGCCTAGAACTGCTTCTGCATTTAAATTTCATCAATCCTAGGACTGGACCAGCCCATGTCCAATCACTGCTACCCATCCCTGAGACAAGCTCCTCATTGGTATGAAGCTACAGCTTGGATTTTCCAATGACGAATCCTTGTTTTTAATAATTCTATACCTTGCTTACCTGCCAGGTTTGTGGAGTTTGAGACTGTGGAAATGCAGGATCCAAAGCTTCAGTTGATGATGGATTCCAGTGTCAGACACTTCTAATCCCAAAGAGGAGGGATTATCTATCTAACTTCCACATTCTCTAGTCTTTGAGATTGTGCAGCAAGATAGAGCTACATGCATTCCCAGAGGAATTGATGATTTAAAAAAGGTGACAATAGAATCTACTGTCCCACATGTGAACATTTTGTTCAGGATAGGGCACTCATCTTAAAAGAATAGCCCCCGAGCATTTGGGATTCCAGCTGCCCTTGGATATGAAGTGGATATAGCCTAGTCCAAGTTGCTATCCTCTCTCCCCCTGGCTAGGCAAAGAGTCAACACACCATCTACCTAGGACATGAGTCTCTGTGGCCCAAGTATATCAAACATTGGTATCTCAAAATGTCATCCCACATGACACCCTGTCCCACTGGTGCAGAGTCTCCACTCATGGGTCCTGATGTCAGAATGTGCAGGGCCATCCTGGACCAGAGTATGTCCCTTGAACACTTCCCTCCATCAAATAGCTGGAGCACAGCTGGAACCACCCTGTATGCACCACCCTCTTACCCTCTGTCCTAGTTTGCACCTCCAGAAAGGCTGGCCCTTAGGCTCACCCACCAGAAGTCTAATGGTGCTGGTATCCAGAGACCAAGGTGCCTGACGAGACTCACTTGAAGCCTTAATGGTATATATGGACACTGAACATCTGGTGGGGTCTCCCAACTTCACCATGAGGAAAGCCCCACATTTGGCCATGGAGAAGTCCATGGGAAACTTGGAAGAGAATGAAATTGAGTGACATCTAAAAGGGGACAACTTGTACCAAGAACCAAATCTCCTGCTCTACATTGATGAGCTGTGCTCCAAGAGGATTTTGTCACCAAGGTGGGCTAGGGTGGGTACCCAGGTCTATAAGACTTTGGGAAAGCCACCCCAGACTCATGGAATTATCCTTCATTCTTCAGATTCTCGGCACTGGGTGTCTGTTGGGTGGGGTAGCTACTGGTCTTGATTTAACAACACATGGTGTGAACCAGGAAGACATCATCAATGCCTCCTTTAAATACCACAGGTATCCTGGACTTGGTCACACTTTCCACCAATGGCACACACAATCTCTTCTCCTCCAAGTGGAAGCTTTATGTGCCACACCCTCATTACATGGAAGTATTGCTTTCTGTAGGACTACACATGGATATCTTGATTCTAACCAAAAAGCTGGCAGGAGGAAGGACTCACCCAGCAGAGTGGCCAGCAAAACCTCAGTCTGACACCAAGACAGGTGACACCTCCCATTCATATTTACACATGTCCCCCCCAGTCCCTCTATCTCCCCTCATGCCCACTGCAGACTGTGCAAGTGCCATTTCCCTTCTGCAGCTGAGGGAAGATCACCCACTGCCCTCAAAGGAGAAATGATCCGTGTAGTTGCCTCAAAGTTATGTTGTGCCCTGAATTAAGTGCTTCTAAATCAGCTGTCAGCCAAGGTGTAGGGGACATAGTAATAGCACTGGATATGAGGCCTAAATGGAGATCTGTGCCCTCATGCGTCCCCTCATAGGAAATTAAGAGATGCAGAGTCATACAATTTGAGGTCCTATAAAGGAAGCACACTGGTATCTTCCTGCACTGTCGTGAGTCTTCCTCAATGGGTGCCATCCAGTCTTTAAGCCTCCCCTGGACCACAGAATCTCATCCCTAAGCCTGCGACACAAAAGGGCAGTGGGTCCCAGCAGAACTTCTCTTTTAGAGAGAGCCACATGGGAAAGCAGGGATGTTTACCAAGGATGACCATGACCCTCCACGTCCCGGGCATCCTCCTGGCTTCCCAGCACCTTCTGTTGTCCTGAGAACTGTCCCAAACCAGGGCCTTCACACAGACCCCTTCATCCCTGGAGACTGAGCACCGCTGGCCGCTCAGCCCAAAGCAGGAATCCTCATCCCCTATCCCCCTCTGATGCCAATCTAGGAAGTGAGCTACAGCTTGACACTCAACCCATGTAAGAAAGACGCCCTATTCTGAGTCTCATCTCCAGGTCTCTGGAGAGCAACATGTGGCTCTGCTGCTGATTCCTACTGCCCAGCATCTGAGAGGAAGTGTCAGTCACCAGACCCTAGGGAAACAAGAAGAGGCATTGAAGACTGCAGGGTAGGTGTGTGGTATCTGGTGACCCAACCCCCAGGTAGGGTCTTGGGGAGATCTCACCCTCCCCACATCCTGCAACACAAGGGGCAAAGATCCTTGTCACTCAGGACTGATCCTGCTAGTCCTCAGGAACGGGAGGGCAAGGGGAGGGCACTGGGAATGTAGGAGGAAGGCAAAAGGTGGGTACTGGGATGGGAGAGGGAGAGAGGCACATACCTGGGCAACGCTATACATCCTGGGACTTGACTGTCAGAATGATGAACAATAGTTTAGTAGGGACCTGTTCTCATGGCTGCTGCCTTCTGCTGTGGAGTCTGGGCTACTCTGTGTGTGGGGTGAGAACTGAAAGGAGGAGGTATCTGCAGATTCCATTCCTCGGGGTGCACAGGTGCAGGGCCAAGCCCTTGCCTCCATATTTAGCCTACACTTTCCACTGATCCTGGAAGAAAAACAGATCAAAAGCTTAACAGAAACCCAGTCATCACCTGGGTCATGTCTTTGACCTGATGCTGATGGTTGGCTTTTCTGTGTGGTTCGGGGCAGGGACATGAGAAGCCTGGAATAAGGGGATGGGAGGATACATAAAGGAATGTGCCTGGTTCACTAAGGCCCACATGGTTCAGTTCAGGTGCTAAGTGATGTTGGGTGTGCCTAGAACTGCTTTACATTTGGATTTGATCCCTCCTGGGACTGGATCAGGAGGTCCTGTTCACGTGATCTCAGTTAATTTAAGGGGCCTTCTCTACACATCCTTTCATTAATGGGGTCCCTTAAACATCTGTTACCAACTGGCTGAGGGTTCATACATCCACCTGGAGGGCAACCACAAAGAGGCAGAGTGCACCTCCCTTAGTGTTAGCAGCTCTGAGTGTCAAGGGACAGTGTCTCTCATGTCTTAGAGATCATAGCCCTGAGAGTGAATGCCAGTGACCCCCAGCTCCTAGTCCTAGCAGCTCTGCCACTGTGTTCCTGACAGGAGAAGCCAGCAGCTACTGACAGTTCCCTGGAACTCTTTCAACAGCCAGACCTAGCAGCTCTTAGCAGCTCTCCATTGCTCTCTGTCATTCCCTTTCATAACTGCCCTCACGGTGACCTGACCAGACTGCTTTCACTGCCAGCAGCCTTTAAAGTTACCAGTTCTTAGTGCAAGCAGCTCCACCTGCTCTACTTGAGGTAAAAGGCTTGAATAGGTTAAATAGACCCCTCTACTTTAGGCCTCACTAGGAGTATTGCTGCACCACAGGGGAAGTGGTACAGGCACTTTTTGCATATGGAGATGGGGAAGGAAGCACATTTCTCGGTTTAAAAAAAGAAAAGGTGGGCTCAAGCACACACAGTATCCTTCCAGATAACCATGGGTCTTCTCTGAGGTATGGATAGGGAAGAGGCTCCTAATCAGACAAGGAACAGCTGAAGCCATTCAAAATGGTGGTATCATCAAGAGACATCTAGAATAGACCTGTGACCAAAGAAAAATCTGTGTGGCAGTGACATAATTGGGGTTGACATGGATGCCAAAAACAGGGAAGACATTTTTTCTTTCCTTTCCTTTCCTTTTCATTTTTTCTCTTTTGGCAGTACTTGGGATTGAACTCAGGATGTCACACATGCTAGGTACGGAGTTTATCATTGACCCATAACCACAGTCCCCCAAATTTGTCTTAGATGCCTCCTGGACAGTGTTGGCCCTTTCTCTTCTGTCTCATTTAGAAGGAGAGCTGCTTTGGAGCCTTCAGTCTTCTGAAGCATTTTCTATCATTGGCCATGAAGATTGCATTCTTCTTAGATAGCTGTTTTCAGATCCTGTGGAAGAGGCTAGATAGCCAGGCTGGACAAGTATTCAGCATGGCCAAGGCCTTCCTGCATAGGTGAACAAGCCTTGGTCTAGTGGAAGAAGTCATGGCCCCCTTCGCAAATTCAACTAACAACTAATCAAGACACACTCCTCCTATTATCATGACTCCCCAGATGCCAAGCCAGACAGTCATCCTGCTGCTCACTACCAACAAGTTCCAGCAAACAGGGGAGCGATGGACCACGTAAGTTGGAGCATCAGTCAGCACTGAGGTGAGCTGAGGCAAGCTGATCCACACCCTGCAAGAGCCCTGCCTGCACAGTGATGCCCACTGCAGAAGCACACTCCACACAGCCCTGTAGTTCAGACACACCATGAGCATGCACAATTCAATGAACTGAAGCTCAGGCTTCCCAAAGCATACAGAAAATTAAAGTGAGGAAAACCAGAGTGGGATTTGGGGATAACCAAAAGTGTTACTGCTTTTCCAAACCCTAATTTTCCTAAATTGAGACCAGTAGCTTTAGTATGTTTCCAAAGCTTAATCAGCATAAGTGGGAACACAACACAGTGATCCAGGGGCAATATAAATCCCTACACTAGCACCCTCGGGCAGAGAAAGCCTGCTCTCAGGTCCCCTCTCGCACTGAAAGGATACTCTTCCTGTTCTTCAATAAATCCTACCATTACACTCACTCTTCCTAGTCTGCAGAGTTCATTCTTTCAATTGAAAGAAAGATCCCAGGAAGAAGGAATTGATGGTGAGCCACTGGGTTCTGCATTAACATAGAAGGGTATAACCCACCTTTGAGAGGGCCACCACTTCTTAGCTGCAGAGATCTGCACCTTACACAGACTTCACCTGCCAGCAGAAGCAGAAAACCCCCAGTGTCCCATGCTAACAGAAGTAGAGAATCAAGTTTCATCTTTCTGTGCCCAACCTGGAGCTTCTTGGGAAGGTTGAGTGAACCAGACTAACAAACTATCTCCCCATCTTTTTTTTTTTTGGAGTTCTATAATCCCTCTTAGAAAGCTCTCTTTCAAAACTAATGGATGCCTATTACCCACTTAAAATCCAATAGTGCAGCTGCTGGTCTAAAGCCACAGGTGACAGACTTACTGGAGGAGGCTTGTTCAATCCCTTTCGTCACTAAAGGAGGAACGTTGATCAAGCTCAGCCTCAGCTTCTCTCTGTGGAACACAACCAGGTCAATAGATCAGTTAAGTGTCTGCTTCTTTCTTCCACTTTCAGACTGACTGGACCCAATGGTGGAGGCGTCCCTCACCCGGTGTATTTTGGATCCTAACACAAAGTCTTAGTCTTATACAAGGTCTTTGAAAAAGAGGTAACACACAAATCCCCAGAGAATGAGCCAGGTGGTCTATTTATCCTCTTCTCTTCTCTTTCTTTTAGTCTCTCTCTCACACACATGCACTGCAAACACCATGTCGATTCAGTTTTCTTATGCCCGTTGAGACCCCAATTGTTTCAACAGAACCCAAAGATAAAGTTTTGGGGAATTTTCAAGATCTTAAGCACCTGTTAGGACCCAAAACCCATGTTGTCGTTTGTGAGCTCTACCCAGAAAAAAGGTCCCATTCTCTAGCTTTCCAAACCCTGCCAGTTCAAAGAAGAAAAAAAATGCACCCCAAACAACGATTCTCAGGCAATATAAGATCCAATATTTGTGACAAATAGAACCAAATTTTAGTGGCCCCAAGTATGAGTATGATGGCAAATAGGAAAGGCTAAAAACTTCTTCAGGGCACATGACCCTGAGGGACATGGCTCTCTTAGCATAATAACTGAGTTCCTCCAGGACATACAATCCTGTCCACAGTGTCTCCACCATGGAAGGCAAAACATTACCGAAAAAAAAAAAAAAAAAAACAGGGTCTATCATTTTAAGAGGGAAGTGACACAGGAAAGGAATTTTGGGTCATCTATTACTAAGGGCAACTAATCCAACCAGCATATAAAGACCTCAAAATGTGGTCACTTATGTGTGGAGGTTCACAGGTACTCTGAGTACTCTGTGTTGGCAAAAGAAACTGCAGGATTGAAGGAGTGGTCACCCATGGTTTTCCAGTCCACAGGGAATTAATGGATACTTCAATTTGACTAAGGCAATGGAGGGATACCAAGGGATGCCAAAGAAGGGATGCCTTCTTGCCCCTTTATCTTTCATATGGGTAATACTCCATCTGGCGAAAGTACTCCTTAAGTAGAATTTTGAAAAACTGGGATTTCTTTGACACTCAAGACTCTAAAGAAGTAATGTGTGATATTTTTCTGTACCCAAGCTTGGCCTGAAAGTCAGTTGCAGAGTGGGGAAAAGTAGCCCCTTTGGGGAAGTATAAACTATAATACCATTTTAGACTTAAACTTAGATTGTAAAATGGAGGAGAAAGATGGTCACAGGTACACTATAGTGTACAAGCTTTTTTGCCTGGAGGCACAACCCAAAATTATGCAACCAAAGTAGATGAACTTCTTCACTCTTGGCTGCACTAACTGGCCACAGGAAAGCAGTTTCTCCTAGAAGAGAATCAAATACAGTGAAGACTTTTTATAAGCCTTTATGCCTCCTTATTCAGGTTTGGCAACAGAGCCCCAAAATCCTGAGGGAACATAAAACCAGGAGGAATGTATTCCAGCCTCCTTCCAATGGTACAGGTCACTTTTTCTCTGTAAGGCTTGGGACAAATTAAGACTGACCTAGGAAGATTCTCAGATGACCCTGATAAATACACTGCAACATTTCGGGGTGCTAACCAAATTTTGATCTAACCTGGAAAGACATAATGTTTTTACTGAACCAAATCTTCTCTAGCACTGAACACTCTGTGGGTGAATGATATATAGTGCAAATCCCAGAAGACCTACTCCTTCCAAATGAAGCAGACTCAAAAGAAACAGGCAGTTCCCCAGAAGGACCACAAACAAGATGCAGACAGTCACATGGGGTAATAAAAGGGAAAGGACTTTCAGAACTGTGTGCTTGAAGGCTTAAGGAGAACCCATACTAAATCTCTAAATTATTCCAAACTCTCTCTGATAACACAGGGGAATGAAAAAACTTCCACAACCTTTTTTTAAATTTTTTTAGTTGTAGTTGGACACAATACCTTTATTTTATTTATTTATTTGTATGTAGTGCTGAGAATCAAACTCAGTACCTCGAATGTGCTAGGTGAGTGCTCTACCACTGAGCCACAACCCCAGCCCCTTCCACAACCGTTTTAAAAAGACTCGGGGAAATATTAATTAAACATACCTCAATGGACCCAAGTTTCCCAATGTAACAACTTAAAAAACAAATTCATAACTCAGTTACTAACATTATGAAAAGTTTACAAAAATCATATATAGAAAAAGACACTGAAACTTTTTAGATGTCTCTTAAAAATTGACACTCATCATGGAAAAATTAGACAAACTGCAGATAGGGCAAAGAAGCAGGAGGGGATGGGAGGAGCCATGGGAGTAAGAAAGATGGTGAAATGAGATAGATATTATAACCCTAAGTACATGTATGAAGACACAAATGGTGTGAATGTAATCTGTATACACCAGAGATATGAAAATTGTGCTCTATATGTGTAATATAAATCATAATGCATTCTTCTGTCAATTATAATAAATTAAAAGAAAATTTAAACCAAAAAAAAAGAAAATGATTGGAGCCTGAGAGTCTTAACCTAATCAGTACATGAATCCACTGATAGGGGTTAACTTGATGGCAACTGCAGGCAGGTAAGGTGCAGCTGGAGGAGGAATGCTTTGGGGGTATATGTTTTGAACTTGTTGAGCATCACTTTTAAAGCCAAGCCACTCTGGGAAATTAATGGCTCATATTTTTGTACTCTGGCGTTCTTATCTTTTAGTAAGTTCCTCCCTGCATGCTACAGAAAAAGGATCACAAAAGGAAAAGGGATCTGGAAAGGCTGACTGCACCAGGCCCCAGACCTTTGAAGATGATTTAAAGGCATAAATTCTGCTTTGGGGACAATGTAGTAAGTAATATCCCAAATTACAAGGGACTCTATGAGACCCATTTGTTCTTATGCTTCAATTTATCCCTCACCATAAGGCCTCCTTCGGTACCAAAAGCAGTGCCTCTCGTCTCTCAGCAGGATGGAGTTCAGTGTATTTTTAACAGTACTGACCTCTCTATTGCCCAATGATTATTAATTTCCTCTCAAGAATTCTCTTTTATAAAATGTATATTTTTGGATTCCTGGTCAATATGATATCTGAAGATTAAAATACACTGTGCTTTAATTTAGAAAAGGCTCCAGGTCCTTTCAGGGAAAACCCCCTAACTTGCCTTTTCTATATGGCTTCCAAATAAATCTGGAGCCATAAGAGGGGATATTTTTCATTTCTGGAGACAGGGCATATAATTCTTTGCCACCAGTGTGGAGAGGCCATAGCTGTTCTATGTCTCCCTGGAAGCTTCAATTGCACAGGGGATGCTAAGATGCCTCAGGTACATAAAAGCTAATCAAGAGCCAAAAGGGCAATGTCTGCAGCTCTCATTAAATTGATACCTTTAACATCAGGAATAGTGGACAGCACAGGGGCATTTGTTAGAAGGAACCTCTGTACATCTCTATGCCCATCTGGTTAAGGCACTCATGGAAACCACTACAGGGGAGTCCAAAAATTAAGCCAGCAGAAAGACTCATGGTAGGAGAGAGCCTATAAAATCACCAAGCTCTGGAACTTTTGACCACCAATTCTGTCTTTTTGCAAGGAGAATATCGCTTTCATGTTAACCATTCTAGATTAGTCCACTTACATAACACTCCAATCAGATTGTAACTTACGAAGAAGAGCTTTACAATTGGTGGACATCCCTATGGGCTCAAATCCTTCAAAGGTTGTGGCCTTTACTTGCCCATGGTCATGGTGTGTTTGATTTTGCTCTTTGGCCCATGTATATTAAATGCCTTAGTGATAGGCTGGGGTTGTTGCTCAGTGATAGAATGCTTAGCTCAGCACTACATGTAAATAAAAAAATAAAGTGAAGGTCCACCAACATCCAAAATATATATTTTTAAATGCCTCAGTGAAAGTTATCCCTTCTCATCTGGAAGCTACCAAGTTCCAGAGAGATGGTGATAGAGATGGGGCCACAGGTGCATTATTAAGGTCCTCTAGATAGACCCATTGAAGAGTTTTCCTATTTGCCAGAGCTAGAGGAAGGTGGAGTGGTCATCAACCAAATTCCAAAATAGCAGTTAGGGCTATCTTCAGAAGAGGGAATAAGAGCAGGAACTAGAAACATGATAGACACACATGGGCCAGCCACCTTGGTTGGTACAATTGCATGTACAAAGTATCTAATGGGCACGTGAATAAGCACATGAACAGGACTTGATCAACATCCTGATTGGAGGGTGGTGGCCATCATCAGAGAATGTCTTACTCTTATTGGATGTAGAGACTCCACTCCCTGAAAGTCATCGACAAGGGCTTTAAAAGTCACCTGAAGAAACAACAATATAAACCCCTCACAATAGCAACTCAACAACAACCCATGCAGAACCCCTCCCACGTGGGAGCTGCACTTCTATGTTTAAAGAAAGAAAAAGAATTTCTGTCACTATATGACTGAAAGTCTCATTCTTTAGATCCACAAGAGAAAGAACCTACACCTCAAAGCAACATGAGAAAGCAAGTGAGGAAATTCTCCCAATACCTCACAACAATAATTCCAAAACTGACCACGTAGACAATGCCTTAGAAGAAATGCGGGATGAAGAATCTAGAAAGCCAATATTTTTAAATGATCCATGAACTACAAGAAGATCTAAGCAAGAATTAATAGAAAAATACAGGAAACAAAAAATTATTTCAGTAAAACAGATTCTGAGAATGCACAAAACAAAAATCCAAGAAATGACAGGCTCAATAATTCCAAGTAAAAACTTCATTGAGAGCATCACCCAACAGATTACACAACAGAGAAGACAAGAGTTTCAGGCCCTAACAACAGTGTATATGATATTAAAAACAGAAACAAAAGACAACAAAACAGAATATTCAAGAAATCTAGCACAATATTAAAAGAGCAAACCTAAGAATGAATCACTGACAATGAGGAGAGTGGTGAGATACAATCTAAGGTAATGCATCACCTATTCAATGAAATAACATCAGAAAGTATTTCCAGACCTTGAGAATGAGATGGAAATGCACATTCTGAGCCCCAACTGGACAAGACCAATTCAGATCCTCTAATTATAATCAAAATGTAACATTAAAGCATATAATTACATTATAATTATGAATTATAATTAATTATAACATTATAATTAAAATACAAAATACACAGAAAAGGTACAATTTTAAAAGACTTAAGAGAAAAATTTGAAACTCACAGTTATTGTGCAGTCAATGAGAATTTCTGCTATTTTCTTCACACAAACCCTCCCAATTAATGAGGGATTGGAACAATGTATATCACACCCTCAAAGAATATACTTGCCAACCAAGATTGCTATGTCCAGTAAAGGTATCCTTCATAGCTGATGAAGAAATAAAAACCTTCCAAGAGAAGTACTAACCAAAAGAATTCATGACTACTAAGATAGCACTACAGAAAAGCTTCGACAAATGCTACACCCAGAAGAAATAAAACAATCAGATACCACAATGATGAGTCTCATTGGAAGAGAAGCCCAGTAAAGGTGAACCAGGACCAAATGAAACATTAGAAATAAAAGGGGAGGAAATTACTGTGAACTCTCTACAGAAACACTGGATGTAGTTGGTCTCAACTGTACAACCAAAAGCAACAGACTGGCAGGGAGGACCAAAACCATGACCCATCTTTGTTTTTTCTAAGAGACCACCTTAAAGACGATTACATCCAAAGCATAAAGGAAAACAATGGGAAAAAGATAAATCTGTGCAATTAGACACCAAAAATAAACATGCACAGTTACACTTTGATATGACAAAGCATACCTCAAGGCTCAAGATGAGGAAGAACATCATGGCAGAAGAGTGTGGCAGAGAAAAATGTTGGGAGTCTCCCTGAGAACTCCCCGGGCCTTTCAAACATGGCAGTGGGCAAACTGCCAGTGGGCAGCTAGGACTCCCCGGGCCTTTCAGATAAGAAGCCCCTAATGCAATATGGCTGCAGGCAAGTTGCCAGTGGGCGGAAAACGAGTTGTTTGGAAAACCTTCTAATTGGCCCTCCTGTCTTCCATACTCGTGGGCAGTTGGTGCCCCCCATGAATCTTATGCAGGGCAGACATGCGAGCACCGTAGGTGATGACCTGACCTTTACTATTCTTGGCCCCGGGAGCTTCCTGGTTTAAGATAACCGACTCTCACTTTCTATATAAGCTAGAACCAGCTTGCAGTAAAGTGCTTCATCTTTGTCACTGCTATCTCTGTGTGTGCATTTTAATCTCCCATGACAAACCTTGGCCTTTCATTGGTGCTGGAACCTGGGAGGGGAAATTCCTCATTCTGAGGACCCCCTCTCTCAAGGTTTGCCGTCCTTGTTCACTTTTTTGAGCACTGCTGCATTCTACCCAACACCGGCTCTCCAATAGGTAACTCCTTCTGAACAACAACCGGTGAGTCCCCCTCCCCCTCTTTGGGAATCCATCTCCAAATGGCTATATGCAAAGGCTTTGTCTGTGAACGTCCAGCAAGGCCCTTGACACCTAGTTTGGAGGAGAAAACGCACCCCACCACAACTTTCACAGTTAACAGTGGACTCTCTGGATGCCCATTTCATGGTTGATGAGCTATAAGGGACAGAAGAATAGGCACTCCCTGACTCTCTTTATCTCCTCTCCTCTCCTGGAAAAACCCTGATGTCAGGTGGCCTGTGACTCCCGGCCTTCAGAAGGTCTTGCTGGTTGGGCTCTTGGGTGACGGCTCATTTGCCTTCCCGGCCCCGGCTCTCCCGAGTCTCTTTGGTTGACTTCTCCTTTCAGGGATGCCTGTAGGAAACTCAACCAAATTCTGTTCCAGTCCAGGCCATTCACCTCTTCTCTTCCTGCTGAGAGTCATCATGGGAGCCTCTTCTTCCCTCCCCGCTGATTCCCCTTTCAAATGCCTCCTGGCTAATCTTAACTGGTTTTCCCTCACTCCTGACATCAAATCCAAACTCCTCATCAAATTCAGTACACAGAATTGGCCATGTTACCAATTAGACAACCGAAACCGATGGCCCCCAGAGGGGTCTCTAGATCCTCAAATTCTTCATGACCTTTTAACTTCTGCAAGCGCTCAAAAGGGTGGAAGGATATCCCCCTATGTGTAGGCCTTTTCCCTCCTTCACTCCCCCACTGAGCTATGCTTCTCCAATAGATCTTCACCCTCAGCCCTCTGCCCCAGACTCTCTGCTGTCACTCTCACCTCAGCAACCTGATTTCTACCCTCCAATTACTAAATCAAAAACCCAAACCTCTGCTCATTCTCAGACCATTGCCCCCTTGCTGAGGTAGCAGGTACTGAGGTACCCGTCCACCTCTCTTCTCCAGTCAGTGCCCACACTGGGTCCCACCACGTCCTCTTACCAGCTAACCCAAAGCTCAAACCAGCTGAAGAGAGCCCTCAGACCCCTATTCAAGATCTGGTGAAAATGGCCTTTAAAGTTGCTTTGTCATCACTGAAAATAGGTTACTAAGAATTTAATGTCCCTCACAAGCTTTTTGGGATACTCACTCCCGTCTTCCCTTCTGCTCTACCTGTTCTACTGCTCAAGTTTTCATTGCTAGGGAAAATCCCAAACCCTTTTCCCATTATTCTTTGACATCTCTCCTTCCTCATTCTCAGATCCACCAGAGATGCTCTCAGCCCCGTCTTCCCCCTCCATACGAGGCCCACAGAAAAGTCTTAACTGACCTTCTCCTGAAGTCTTCACCATGGCTGATTTTAGGGCTTTCAGCAAAAGAATCCCTATAAAAAAGTTCAGTATAGATAAACTTTCTCTTTTCATGTTGCCCTGTTCTACTAGGCCACTGGCTCAAAAAATCAGCACTCTAAAAGCTAGACACCCCCTTACTAGTTTTTCACAAAATATGTGAACAGGCCTCTAGCCTTGAGCTGGGGCTTCACAGAGATGGATACGTTTCTAAGATAAGGAAGTTACCAACTGGTCTCCATGGGAACAGCTGGCAGCGGGAGGAAAGAAAGGAAAGAAAAAGCTCTCCCCCTCCCAGGTGTCCTTGAAAAGTTAACTTGCCCAGAACAGAGGAAAAAAAAAACCAAAACTTCTTTTTGTGAACTTCTATAGATTGTGAACTTCTGAGCCCCTTCCCTTACATGTTGGGTACAAAATTCTGAAACTACCTACACTTGGGGTTCAGGGGATTAATTGATTACAACAGAAGCACTGCCCTCTGAATCCGGTTGCAACCAAATAGGATTGTTTCCCTATCTTCACTGCTATTTTAGGTGCCTTGCTTTGTCTGTCCCTACAACAGTATAATTCCATATACTTAAACATGTTGTCACATGGGAGACACTGGAGCAGGTGTGGGCTATTATTCCTTGGGACATGGTTTGCCTGAGTGGTGGAATTCTAGTGGACATAGGAGGTTGTGTTGATGAGAGTAGATTGGTGTTTTGAGAGGACCTTGTTGATCTGATGCATGGAGGGTTGGATTCTGGTTTGTGCAGTGCACTGATATTTCACCTTAGAGAAGCTATTAAATAACTTCACCATACTGAGTTAGGAATAATTCTCCCTCCAAAACTGTATCAATATATTAATAGGCTCAACACAGTTTGCTTAGGGTTTACTAACAGACAGGAAATCATAGGATACAGAACCATGTTGACAAAAGTGACTAATCCACTAGGCCACAACCCTCTCCCATGGTTGCTCATGAGAAAGGGAAGGAACACCAGTTTACACTCTATGAGGGGACAAAGGAAGTAACAGGGGATGCCTTGTTCTTCCCTTCTTTTTTGTCATGCGGATGGAAAATACTCCCTATGCTATATGTTAAACAGTTGAGATCAGTTTGATCCACAAGCTCTAAAAAAAGAAATGCCTGATATTATTTTGCTTCTAAGCCTGGCTCAAATATAAGCTGGATCATGGGATAAAATGACCTCCAAAGGGAAACAAACTATAACACTAACTGACAGCTAGACTTGTTTTATAAAAGGGAGGAAAATGGACATAAGTCACCATGTGTAAGCTTTTTGATAGATATCTGTCTGTAACGTGGGCTACATGACCAAGTTCCCAGACCAGTTCAAGATCAGAGAAAAAGCATCACTTTTAAAGCCAAGCCACTCTGGGAAATTAATGGCTCGTATTTTGTACTCTGGCGTTCTTATCTTTTAGTAAGTTCCTCCCTGCATGCTAGAGAAAGGGGACAACAAAAGGAAAAGGGATCTGGAAAGGATGACTGCACCAGGCCCCAGACCTTGTGAAGATGATTTAAAGGCATAAATTCTGATTTGGGGAAAATTTAGTGTCATCCCAAATTACAAGGAACTCTATGAGACCCATTTGTTCTTATGCTTCAATTTATCCCTCACCATAAGGCCTCCTTCGGTTCCAAAAGCAGTGCCTCCAGTCTCTCAGCAGGATGGAGTTCAGTGTATTTTTAACAGTACTGACCTCTCTATTGCCCAATGATTATTAATTTCCTCTCAAAAATTCTCTTTTTTGGATTCCTGGTCAATATGATATCTGAAGCTTGAAATACACTGTGCTTTAATTTAGAAAAGGCTCCAGGTCCTTTCAGGGAAAACCCCCTAACTTGCCTTTTCTATATGGCTTCCAAATAAATCTGGAGCCATAAGAGGGGATATTTTTCATTTCTGGAGACAGGGCATATAATTCTTTGCCACCAGTGTGGAGAGGCCATAGCTGTTCTATGTCTCCCTGGAAGCTTCAATTGCACAGGGGATGCTAAGATGCCTCAGGTGTAAAAGCTAATCAAGAGCCAAAAGGGCAATGTCTGCAGCTCTCACTAAATTGATACCTTTAACATCAAGAATAGTGGACAGCAAAGGAGCATCTGTTAGAAGGAACCTCTATACATCTCTATGCCCATCTAGTTAAGGCACTCATGGAAACCACTACAGGGGAGTCCAAAAATTAATCCAGCAGGAAGTCTCCTGGTAGGAGAAATCCTATAAAATCACCAAGCTCTGGAACTTTTGACCGCCAATGCTGTTTTTTGCAAGGAGAATATCGCTTTCATGTTAACCATTCTAGATTAGTCCACTTACATAACACTCCAATCAGATTGTCACTTATGAAGAAGAGCTTTACAACTGGTGGACATCCCTGTGGGCTCAAATCCTTCAAAGTTTGTGGCGTTTACTTGCCCATGGTCATGGTGTGTTTGATTTTGCTCTTTGGCCCATGTATATTAAATGCCTTAGTGATAGGCTGGGGTTGTTGCTCAGTGATAGAATGCCTAGCTCAGCACTACATGTAAATAAAAAAATAAAGTGAAAGTCCATCAACATCCAAAATATATATTTTTAAATGCCTCAGTGAAAAGTTATCCCTTCTCATCTGGAAGCTATCAAGTTCCAGAGAGATGGTGATAGAGATGGGGCCACAGGTGCATTATTAAGGTCCTCTAGATAGACCCATTGAAGAGTTTTCCTATTTGCCAGAGCTAGAGGAAGGTGGAGTGGTCATCAACCAAATTCCAAAATAGCAGTTAGGGCTATTTCTTCAGAAGAGGGAATAAGAGCAGGAACTAGAAACATGATAGACACACATGGGCCAGCCACCTTGGTTGGTACAATTGCATGTACAAACTATCTAATGGGCACGTGAATAAGCACATGAACAGGACTTGATCAACATCCTGATTGGAGGGTGGTGGCCATCATCAGAGAATGTCTTACTCTTATTGGATGTAGAGACTCCACTCCCTGAAAGTCATCAACAAGGGCTTTAAAAGTCACCTGAAGAAACAACAAAGCCCTAGAAAAAGAACAACACACCAATAACAAAATCAGTAGAAGACAGGAAAGTATTAAAGCCACAGGCAAAGTCAATAAAATTGAGAATAACAAAACAAAAAAATATAATGTGAGGCAATGGGTGACCAAAGAAACAAAACTTGTTTTTTTTGGTTTTTTTTTTTTTGGAAGGATAAACAAGAGTAATAAATCCTTAACCAAACTACCAAGGATAAAGAAGGTTATCAAAAGTCTTCCAATAAAGGAAAGCCCAGGCCTGAGCAAATTCTCAGCCAAGTTCTTCTACCAAACCTTCTAAGAAGAACACAAATCTTGCTCAAATAATTCCACAATACAGAGTAGGAGGGAACACTGCCAGCTTCATTCCATGTGGCCTGTATCACCAAAATACTAAGACAAAGACACTCCAAGGAAAGACAACTTCAAGTTAACATCCTTATTTTAGTCAGCTTTTCCACTACTGTGATTAAAAGTCCTGCCAAGAACTATTTTAGTCAAAATTTTATTTGGGTTCTCATAGTTTCAGAAGTCTCAGTCCATAGACAGACAACTCTATTCCTAGAACAACATGGAAGAACAGTGTGATGGAGGGAAGTGGTTCATATGATCATCAGGAAGGAGCAGGGGAAGTCCACTCACCAGATATGAACTATATACCCCAAAGGCACACCCCCAATGATCCACCTACTCCAGCCACAGCCTACCCACCTTCAGATACCACTCAGTTAATCCCATCAGCAGGATTAATTCACTGATTCAGTTAAGGCTCTCAACCCTCTCATTTCTCCTCTAAGCCTTCCTGCATTGTCTCACATATGAGCTTTTGGGGGACACCTCACATCCAAACCATAACAATCTTTGATGAACACAGATGCAGAAGTTGTTGCAAACCACATACAAAAACACTGCATGATGATCAAGAGGGTTTCATCCCAAGGATGCTAGGTTGGTTCAACATATGAAAATAAATAAATGTAATTCACCACAAAAACAGGGTTAAAGAAAAGAAACATGATTACCCTAATAGTTGCAGAAAAAGCACTTGAGAAAGTATAGCACCCATTCATGTTTAAAACACTAGAGAAGCTAGGGATAGAAGGAACTTCCCTCAACATTGTAAAGGATACAGATGACAAACCCAAGGACAACATCATAATGAACAGAGGAAAACTGAAAATATTTCCTCTAAAGCAGGAACAATACAAGAAGGTCCACTCTCACCACTCCTATTCAACATAGTCCTTGAAATGTGAGCCAGAGCAATCAGGCATGAGAAGGAAATTAAAAGGATACAAATAGGAAAAGAGCTCAAATTATTTCTAATTACATTCTGAAGTCACAAAAAAGTCTCCAGAAGACTTATAGAGCTGATTAGCAAATTCAGTAAGTAGCAGGATACGAAATCAATGTACAAAATCCAATCACTTTCCTATATACTCCAATAATAAATACTGCCAAAAATGAAATTAGGAAAATTATCCCATTTACAATAACATCAAAAAATATTGGGGAATTAATCTAACAAAGGAGGTAAACAGCCTCAATAATAAAAATGACAGAACACAAAGGAAAGAAATTGAAGAAGACAAAAGAAGATAACAAGAGCTTCCATTTTCTTTTTTTAGATTTTATTTTTTAAAATTTTTATTTATTTATTTTTTACATGACCTCTATTATTATTATTATTATTATTATTATTATTATTATTATTATCATCATTGGAATTAGAATTGTTGTTGTTGATGTTTGCATTACAATTCTTAATACACCTTTATACCACAATTTATCATATCTTGATATATAAGATATGTTGACACCAAATTCACATTTTCATACATCTATTTTGTATAATGATGAAGGTCTCTTTCCACCATCCATGCAATTCCCCTTCTCCCTCCCTTTCCCTCCCACCCCCTTCCCTATCTTGAGGTAATCTTCTTCCCATGTTCTTCCTCCCTACCCAATTTTGAGTCACCCCCCTTATATCAGAGAAGACCTTTCAGCATCTGTTTTTTGGGATTGGCTAACTTCACTTAGCATAATCTGCTCTAATGCCATCCATTTCCCTGCAAATGCCATGATTTTATTTTTTTAGTGCTGAGTAATATTCCATTGTGTATAAATGCAACATTTTTTTTTATCCATTCATTCATTGAAGGACATCTAGGTTGGCTCCACAGTTTAGCTATTGTGAATTGTGCTGCTATAAACATTGATGTGGGTCTGTCCCTGTAGTGTGCTGTTTTTAGGTCCTTTGGATATAGTTCAAGAAGAGGAATAGCTAGTACAAATGGTGGTTCCATTCACAGATTTCTAAGGAATCTCCATACTGCTTTCCAAATTGGCTGCACCAATTTGCAGTTCCACCAGCAATGTATGAGTGTATCTTTTTCCCCTCCTCCTCACCAGCACTTGTTGTTCTTGTTCTTCATAATGGCTGCCATTCTGACTGGAGTGAGATGGTATCTTAGAGTAGTTTTAGTTTTCATTTCTCTGATTCCTAGAGATAATGAGCATTTGTTCGTATATTTGATGATTGATTGTATATCCTCTTCTGAGAAGTGTCTGTTCAGGTCCTTGGCCCATTTATTGATTGGATTATTTGGTTTTTTGGTGCATACCTTGTTGAGCTCTTTATATACCCTAGAGATTAGAGCTCTACCTGATGTGTGAGGGGTAAAAATTTGTTCCCAGGATGTAAGCTCCCTATTCACCTCACATATTATTTCTTTTGCTGAGAAAAAACTTTTTAGTTTGAATCCATCCCATTTGTTGATTTTTGGTATTAATTCTTGTGCTATAGGTGTCTTATTAAGGAAGTTGGGGCCTAGCCCCACGTGATGGAGATTAGGGCCTACTTTTTCTTCTACTAGACACAGAGTCTCTGGTTTAATCCCTAGCTCCTTGATCCATTTTGAGTTAACTTTTGTGCATGGTGAGAGATAGGGTTTCAATTTCATTTTGTTGCATATGGATTTCCATTTTTCTTAGCACCATTTGTTGAAGATGCTATCCTTTCTCCAATGCATTCTTTTGGCACCTTTGTCTAATATAAGGTAGTTGTAATTTTGTGGGATAGTTTCTGTATCCTCTATTTTGTACCCTTGGTCTACCAGCCTGTTTTGGTGCCAGTACCATGCTGTTTCTGTTACTATTGCTCTGTAGTAGACTTTAAAGTCTGGTATAGCAACACCACTTTTCACTCTTCCTGATTAGAATTGCTTTAGCTATTCTGGGTCTCTTATTTTTCCAGATGAATTTCACGATTGCTTTTTCTATTTCTATGAGGAATGCCATTGGGATTTTGATTGGAATTGCACTGAACCTGTATAGTGCTTTTTGTAGTATGGTCATTTTAATAATATTAATTCTGCCTATCCATGAACAAGGTAGATGTTTCCATCTTCTAAGGTCTTCCTCTATTTCTCTCTTTAGGGTTCTATAGTTTTCAGTGTATAGATCTTTCACCTCTTCAGTTGATTCCCAAGTATTTTATTTTCTTTGAGGATATTGCGATTGGGGTAGTTTCCCTCATTTCCATTTCAGAGGATTTGTCACTGATATACAGGAATGCCTTTGATTTATGGGCATTGATCTTATATCCTGCCACTTTGCTGAATTCATTTACTAGTTCTAGAAGTTTCTTGGTAGAGTTTTTTGGGTCTTCTACGTATAGAATCATATCATCAGTAAATAGTGCTAGTTTAAGTTCTTCTTTTCCTGTAGTTATTCCTTTAATTTCTTTCATCTGTCTAATTGCTCTGGCCAGTGCTTCAAGAATTATGTTGAATAGAAGTGATGAGAGAGGGCACCCATGTCTTGTTCCAGATTTTAGAGGGAGTGCCTTCTGGTTTTCTCCTTTTAGAATGATGCTGGCCTGAGGCTTAGTGTAGATAGCTTTTACAATGTCGAGGTAAGTTCATGTCATCCCTAGTTTTTCTAGTGTTTCGAATGTAAAGGGGTGCTGTATTTTGTTAAATGCTTTTTCTGTGTCTATAGAGATGATCATATGGTTCCTATCTTTAAGTCCATTGATGTGATGAATTTCATTTATTGATTTCCATATGTTGAACCAACCTTGCATGCCAGCCAGGCAGAATCCCACTTGATCATGGTGCATGATCCTTTTGATATGTTTCTGTATCTGATATGACAGAATTTTATTGAGGATTTTTGCATCTATATTCATTAAGATATTGGTCTGAAGTTTTCTTTCTTTGAGGTGTCTTTGCCTGGTTTTTGGAATCAGGGTAATATTGGCTTTGTAGAATGAATTTGGAAATACTCCCTCTTTTTCTATTTCCTGAAATAGATTGCAGAGTATTGGTATTAGTTCTTCTTTAAAGGTCTTGTAGAATTCAGCTGTATATCTGTCGGGTCCAGCTTTTCTTGGTTGGTAATCTTTTGATGATTTCTTCTATTTCCTCTCTTGACATTGGTCTATTTAAGTTGTATATATCTTCCTGACTCCATCTGTGCAGATCATATGACTTAAGGAATTTATTGATGCCCTCACTATCTTCTATTTTATTAGAGTATAAGGTTTCAAAATAATATCTAATTGTCTTCTGTATTTCTGTAGTGTCTGTTGTGATATTGGATTTTTCATCCCATATGCTAGTAATTTGGGTTCTCTCTCTTCTTCTCTTCGTTAGCATGGCTAAGGGTCTATCAATCTTATTTATTTTTTTCAAGGAACCAACTTTGAATTTTGTCAGTTTTTTCAATTGATTCTTTTGTTTCAATTTCACTGATTTCAGCTCTAATTTTAATTATTTCTTGCCTTCTACTGCTTTTGATGCTGATTTGTTTTTCTTTTTCTAGGGCTTTGAGATGTAGTTGGAGGTCATTTATTTGTTGGCTTTTTCTTCTTGTAAGGAATGAACTCCATGCAATGAATTTTCCTCTTAGTACTGCTTTAAGAGTGTCCCAGAGATTTCGATATGTTGTGTCTGTGTTTTCATTTACCTCTAAGAATTTTTAATTTCCACCTTGATGTCTTCTGTAACCCATTGTTCATTCAGTAGCATATTGTTCATTCTCCATGTGATGTAGGAATTTTTCTTCCTTATTTTATCATTGATTTCCAATTTCATTCCATTATGATCAGATAAAAATGCATGGTAGTATCTCTATCCTTTGTATTTGCTAAGAGTTGCCCTGTGGCACAATATATGGTCTATTTTTGAGAAGGATCCATGTGCTGCTGAGAAAAAAGTGTATCCTCTTGATGTTGGTTGATATATTCTATATATGTCAATTAACCCTAAGTTATTAATTGTGTTATTGAGTTCTATAGTTTCTTTATTCAACTTTTGTTTACAACATTTTTTCAGTGGTGAGAGAGGTGTGTTAAAATCACCCATGATTGTGTTGTGGTCCATTTGACTCTTGAACTTGAAAAGAGTTTGATTAACATAGCTAAACCATTGTTTGGGGCATATATATTAATAATTATGTCTTGTTGGTGAATGGTTCTCTTCAGCAGTATGTAGTGTCCTTCTTTATCCCTTTTGATTAACTTTGGCTTGAAGTCTATTTTATTTTATATGAGTATGGGCACCTCTGCTTGCTTCCCAGGTCCATGTGAGATGTATAATTTTCCCAACCTTTCACCTTTAGTCTGTGTATGTCTTTTCCTATCAGATGAGTCTCCTGTAGGTAGAATATTCTTGGATCTTTTTTTAAGAGAGTCTACAAGCCTATGTCTTTTGATTGGTGAGTCTAAGCCATTAACATTTAGGTATGTTTTATATTTCTAGCCATATTTGTTTATTTTTGTTATTTAACTTGATTTGTTTTTCCTCTTTGATTAGTTTTCCCTTTACTCTACTACCTCCCACTGTTGATTTTCATTTTCTTTTTTTCATTTCCTCTTCATGTAATGTTTTGCCAAGGATGTTTTGAAGTGCTGGTTTTCTAGTTGCAAATTCTTTTAACTTTTGTTTATCATGGAAGGTTTTTATTTCATCTTCAAACTTGAAGCTTAATTTTGCTGGATACAACATTCCTGGTTGGAACCCATTATCTTTCAGCATTTAAAATATGTTATTCCAGGATCTTCTAGCTTTCAGAGTTTGTGTTGAAAGATCATCCTTTAACCTAAGTGGTTTACCCCTAAATGTAATCTCTTTCCTTTCTCTTGTGGCTTTTAAAATTCTCTCCTTGTTCTGTATGTTGGGCATTTTCATTATACTGTGTCTTGTTGTGGATCTCTTGAAATTTTGTACATTCAGTACCTTGTAGGCTACTAGGATTTGGGTTTCCGTTTCATTCTTCATGTCTGGAAAGTTTTGTAAAATTATTTCATTGAGCAGATTGCTCATTCCTTTGGTTTGGACCTCTTTTCCTTCCTCTATCCCAATAACTCTTTTATTTGGTCTCTTTATGCTTTTCCGAATTTCTTGGATGTTCTGCTCATGGTTTCTTATCAGTCTCCCTGTGCTGTCTACACTTTTTTCAAGATGATATACTTTGTCTTCATTTCTGATGTTCTGTCTTCTAAGTGTTCTACTCTGCTGGTGATACTCTCAGTTGAGTTTTTAATTTGGTTTATTATTTCCTTCATTTCCAGGATTTCTGTTTGGTTTTTTTGTTTGTTTGTTTGTTTGTTTTATATAACCTCTATCTCCCTGTAGAGTTGGTCTTTTGCTTCTTGGATTTGTTTATGTAATTCATTGTCAAAGTGATCTTCTGTTGTCTGCATTTACTGTATAAAGTCTTCCTTGAGACTCCAGATCATATGAACCATGTATATCCTGAAATCTTTACCTGACATTCTTTCTGCTATAGCTGTACCTCCTCTAATGTTGAATTGTCCTGCATTGTTTGTGGTCCTTTCTTTCCCTGTCTTTTCATGTTGCTCATGTTTCTTTCCAGCTCTGAGTGACTGTTCTGTTATTGTTTTTCCCTATAGATTTGTATTGCTCTTGTATAGTCCTGAGATCTCTCTTTTGTGATGGAAGACAATGTAAACAGTTCCCAATATCAACTACACATCATCTATGAGCTAGTTGTTGTTTTTAATATATTTATAGTTAGTCTCTATGTCTAGAGATGTTGGATTCAACCATAATTTAAAATATATTCATTAGTTTCATAAAAGGCATACAGTTTCTGATGGTGTATAGAGAACTGAGGGTCGGACATAGGACGTTATGTTAAGTGGGAAAGATGTGAGGGAATGGAGTTAATATATCTTAGCTACTTTAGAGGAGACCTCTAATGAAGGGGGTTATTTGCAGGAGAATAGACAGGAGGTACGTTAGGGTAGTTAAGTATGTGGGAGGACAATAAGAAGCATAGAAACAAACCCCTATTTGCATTTAGTAAATTACACGTAGTAGAAATAATAACACTTGGGAGTTTGAGAGAGGAAGAGAAGGAGGAAGAAAAGCAAAATGAAAAGAAGAAGAAGAAAGGGGGAAGAGATAGAGAGAAATTAATGACAGAGAGGAAAAGAGAGAAGAAAAGGAAAAAAAAGAAAAAAGGAAACAAGAAAAAAAATGCACTCTTAGAATTCTGTTCTCTTCTCTTCCAGTGGGTGGTATTGTGCATTCCAGGTTGAGTCACTGCCCTCAGGGTGGGGAAGCAATCCCTGTGAGGCGGTTCTCTCTCCCCTGCTGGGTGCCTCTTCAATCCCAGTCTCTTTGGGTTGCTCCCAGACTCTATCCCCCTCACCTCTCCTGCCCACCAGGCCCCAATTGATGGATCTCTTGTCCGCAGCCCTGGGTTCAGTCTGGGGGTGTGGTGCCCTGGCCGCCCTGTGCTCCTGATCAACTGAGCGCTATCTCTGTGTTGAGTAGTCACCAAGTCATCACAGCTGTGGAGAGAGAGAGTTGGAAACCGGTAACATGTTCTGACTTATTCCCTCTGATAGCTATGCCAACCGAGAGCTGGCGAAAAAGGTTCTGGGTTATCACAGCTGGGGGAGGGTGAGTTGGAGATCAGGCACCTTCTCAGTTGCACTTGGCTCTGATATTCACACATACCAAGAGCTGGTGAGAATGGTTTTGAGGTATCACAGCTGGGGGGGGGGGGCTGGGACTCACACACCTGTTCAGATGCCTATCAAGCTGACTGTTACACCTGCCAAAAGTTGATGAGGTAGATTTTCCTATATGGCAACCACTTGTTTCTGCACAAGGGTGTCCTGTGAGAAGGAGGGAGCTGGGCTGTTCTGTTCTTACTGTATGTCTAGAATTTGGTCCTCAGTCTGGTGCCCTGTGTTGACAGGGTCGAAGTTTGACCTGCTCCAGCTGAAGGATCAGTAACCCTGCATCTCCAGGCTGCCAGAACTCCGCGGGGCTCAAACTCTACCTGTCTGTGGTGGGTTCCAGCTCTGGTCCACTGGCCGGCTTCCCCGGCAAAGAGTGACTCCGATTTCCCCACGTCCTGGGCTGGGCTTGCAACAATCTGCTGTTTAAAATCCTGTCACATGCTCCATGAAGCTTAAATTCGTGAATGGGAGCCCCACAGTAAAAATATTTAGTTATTTCCCTGTCTTACATTCTTTCTTAGCACCTTTATTATGAACCTTTGGGGCAGCCACCCCTTCCATGTTCATAGATAGGCAGAATTAATATAATTAAAATGCCATACTATCAAGAGAAATATAAAGACTCAATTCAATTCCCATCAAAATACCAATGACATTCTTCACTGAACTAGCAAAATGTAGTTCTAAACCCATTTGGAAAAATACCACAATAGCCAAAGTAATCTGGAGCAAAAAGAGCGATGCTGGAGGAATCACAATACAGGACCTCTCATTATACTGCAGAGCTACAGTAACAAAAGTAGCACAGAACTATTACTAAAACAAACATGAAAACCAAGGGAATGAGAAAAAAGACATAGAGAAACCCCACACAAATACAGCTATCTGATACCAGACTAAGGTGCCATACCACATACTGGAGAACAGATAAACACTAAACACACACTTTTTAAAAGAAGCAATACAATGGCCAACAAATATAGGGAAAATATTTCCACTTCTATAGCAATAGGGAAATTCAAATCCAAACTACATCAAGATTTCATCTCTCTCTAGTCAGAATGACAATTATGAATACAATCACTACCTACTAGCAAGAACATTGGAGAAAATGTACTCTCACTTAGTTTGTGTGGGACTGCAAATTAGTGCAACCACTCTGGAAAGAGGTATGGAGATTGCCCCCCCCAAATTATAATTATAGTCCATAGTTCTAATATCCGCATCCGCATACTGTAGGAATGTAGCCACACCAATGTATATTGCAGAACAATTCAAAATAGCCAAGTTCAACATTGGTGCCCTTAAAACAGATGAATGAATGAAGAAAATGTGATGTGACATATACATTTACATATAGGTATAAATATTACATGAATGTGCACACACACACACACACACACACACACACACACACACATATATATATATATATATATAATATATGCATATATATACACACAATAGAGTATTACTCAGCCTTCAGAAAGAATAAAATTGTTGCATTTGTCAGCAAATGTTTGGAACTGCAGATGATCCTGGTGAGTGAAGTAAGCTAGATCCAGGCAGTCAAAGGGTAAATGTCTCCTCTGATATGCAGAAACTAGTCCAAATAAGGGGGTGAGACTCGATCAAAAGAGAAGATAAGAGGAGTAGAGACAGGGACTGATGGAGAGGGAGGAGGGATGGAATAAAGGAAGAACAGTAGAATGAATCAAACCTAAATTTCCAATATACATATATAAATACACCACAGTGATTCTCATAAATGCGTACATCTGCAAGATAGTAATCTTAAAAGGACTGTAAGTAAATAGAAGAAAGATCAGAAGAATAGGAGGACAGGGAAAGTGGGAGGGAGGAGGAAAGGGGAAGGAAAACCACTGGGGATTGAACAACAGCAAATTATATTCCATATTTTATAAGTATGTTGAAGTGAACCTAATGTCATGTGTAACTAAAAATAACCAATAAAACTTGTGAGTAATCAAAAAAAAGATGACAGATTTGAGAAAGGCCGCATTTCTATTACTCCATAGCTTGCAATTCAAGGAGTGGGACTACTGATTCTCTGTGAGTTGGGAAAAGGGGAATTCACTGAAACCCAGTATCAAATCTGAGACCCTTAGAGACCCACAAATTCAGGTGCTTTGAACAAAGGAAAAGAAAAGATACATTGGAGCCAAGCCACTGCCATCTATGTGTTATAGTGGCACTGCCACCCAAAAGAAGGGAGGGATAACACAAACAAAGGATAATGTTGGCACGGGAAACCTGCAGAGCAGCAGAGCCTCTGAAATGGCCCACACAGCCAACTGGTGTTTGAAAAGTGCTCTGTGATTCTCAACTGCCAAACACACAACTTAGGTGAGACATTCTGAAGAAACCACATTGCAGCTTCCTCCTGCAGGAACCCAGGAGATCACAGCTAATACTGCTACACTGACCAGACAAGCATCTACCAGAAGGTGACTGAAACAAGCATGGAGAAAATCGTACCCAGAGGGATTCAATTTAGAGATACCGACAGGAGTGCAATTCACCTTCCCTTTCAGTCTGGTGGCTCACATGACCAGTTGAAGTGTGTCAGGAAACTGAACAGGTGTGTGTGTGCACACGCTTGTGCATATGTGTGTGTCTGTGTGTGTCAGGGTTTTTAGCCCCCCATTTCCTACTGACCTGTGGGAGAGATGGGGAAAGCATGTCCCGACCAGGATGAGCCAAGAGAGGCAAAGGTTGACTGGCCGCTGGCACCCAGCCCTCCCTTTCTGGAGGACAATCAGACGCACCAGGGAGACCAGGCAAAGCAGGATCTCATTTATCCAGGAAGTACACACAGCTAACATAATGCACAGGAACCAATCAGGATAAAGGTCAGAGGGATGGTGCAAGTTCACATGTACACCCATCCCATGGTCTGTAAGGGAAGGCATGAGCTGTCCACGAGGGCGGAAGAGTCATGGACCGATCCTGGAGGTGGTCTGTTTTTTCACCACCCACAGCACCGCCTCCTGGCTGATCATCTTAGCCACATGTGCGGCCCCTAGACCAGGAAGCGGGCAGCAAGTCAGCAAGCTAGGTTTTCTCCTTTCTGATACAACATGCCCCACATGGTACATCATACCCTACGTGTGTGTGTGTGTGTGTGTGTGTGTGTGTGTGTGTGATGTTATCCGGAGATTTCACTGTGAGACTGAGTCTGGGAAGGCCACATTCACTGTCAGTGAAGTGTGTACAACCTGGGGAGGTTGACACCCACAATACCAGAAGAAATTTTAGGAAGGCCATCAGAGGATCAGCATCTGCCCAGCCCTGGGGATATGTTGATCTGACCTCTCCAAAGCAAATAACCACAACAAACTCCCAACACCTGATTAGAGCTAAGCCCCGACCACAAGTACTTCCCACTTGTAACTCTGCATGGATTTGGGTCTGTTGTAGTCTGGAGAAAACTCCACTTGACACTCCCATTCTATCCTACCTTATACAGGTGAGAAGGGAACCTGCAAGCTATTACTTGCAGCTTCAATTCCACTTCACTACAGCTGAAAGCCCAGGGAGGAGCACAAAAAATCTGTTTAACAACCCCAGGTCCTTGTTTGCTCCAAGGGGTACACAGTCCAGGAAGAAGGGCAGTGCTGCATAAGCAATGCAACAGGTTTCACCACCTGAGCTCAAACAGCTATTTTCATTGTGATTTCCCATTCTCTTTCTCCTTACACTTATTTGTTTGTTTTTGTTTTCTTGGTGTTCTTATTCTGCTACTTGATTTGTGGATATACATTCATATACATTTTTGTTTCCTTTTTCTCAGTTTTATGTTCATTAATTTTCTGTGTTTTCTCATTTGAGGATTAGAGTTTTGTTTATTTGTGGACTTTTGTTTGTGTCTATTGTCTCTAAAAACTTTCTTCTCCATCTCAACAGCCAGTTTCTCTTGTTATTTCTTTCTCTATTTATTTACTTCTTGTCCTCCTCCTTCTTACATTTATTCTGCTCTCTGTTCACACTGTGAAAATTCTAACATTTATTTTGCCTTCACATCCCATTTCCTTTTCTCTTAATGAACTCTATATTTTATGATCCTTTAGAACTGTTTAGTTTCTAAATTCCTAACCCCGCCACCCTCCAAGGTGCTACCGTTGTTAAGCACTGCAGATAGATTAGCTGACACCTGATGTGTTTCTGAAGGTGGATCTTCTTCCAGCCATTTATTTCACTGCTATCGCTGTTGGCTACTAAGCCTGCCATTCCTCTTTTTGTGGCAATTAGTGTTGTAGATATCACACTCGGTACTGCGTATGTGTTTCAATGCCGCATACAGATTGATGCTGTTGTTACTATTGCTCCACTCTTCTTTTTCTGTGAGTTGCTAGGAACCTACTGGGACACGATGAGTTCACAGGTGGAGCTCTTCCAAAACTCAGCCATGAGACACAACACCTTGCACCACCCACAAAACATACTTGAACTTCAGTGATATTCTAATTCGAAAACTAGGAGAAAGAAACCACCAAAACTGATGACCATGCTCAAACAGAAATAGTTAGGTGCACCTGAGACCTCAGATCCCACCCATGGACATCCACTCCTACAACAAAAACACAAGCAATCAACTTGTGTTATACTATGGAGACCATACTTACAAGGGGTCTTAATGTAGACAGCTTCCATACTCCTTTAAGATACAGTGACGAGCAATCATAGTCTACCATATAAGACACAATAGCAGGACTGCATGGTCTACAACCATCCCACTCTTGTGAGACCTATGGGGGAAAGTGGAATTCTCAAGCTCTGCCACACTACATATTAAATCAAAATACTCTGGTCATCACCACAGAACTAGAAGAGAAACTATACTTCAAAATACACTTCATAATATATTGAAAAATTCCAAACACCCTGATATCCCTGAACGCATTGCCAATAGAATGATATGCCCTAAATGAGCCACATTCACAAATGGAAGAGAAATGCATCCAAACATTCACAAAACCCAACACAGGAATACAAGAAACATGAACACTCAAGGTAACATGATAACTCCTATGCTTCATAATTCCACTGAGTCCGATGATACTGAAATGCATGAAGTACCATATAATGTATTCAAAGGAGCAATTATAAAAAGGATCAATAAATTCAAAGACAACACTAAAAGAACTCAATGAATTAAGAAAGTCAGTACAGGATATGAATAAGAAATTTAATAATGAGATAGCAATTTTGAAAAAGAACCAAAAAAAAAACCTTAGTAATAAAAGCAAAATAAATAAATACAATGTTCCCTTGAAAGTCTCTCTACTAGAGTAGAACATGAATAAGACAGATATCAGAGTGGGAAGACAATGGTCCACCCTGTACATTCAGACACCATTAATGAAAACACATAACCATGACCAGAATACACAAGAAATTTAGGACAATATTAAGTCACCAAATTTGAGAATCACTGGAAAAGAGAGGGTTGAAAGAAGCAGGGTAATGGCATGAATGACCTCTTCAGGGAACTAATAACAACATTTCCCAAACATTGAGAAGGAGATAGACGTCTAACTATGGGAGGCACCTCAAAGGACAATATCCAAAAAGAACCTCTCCATAACATATTACAATTAAAATGCCTAACACACAGAGCAAGGGTAGAATTTTAGAAGCCTGAAGAGGAAACATCAGAATGCATTTAGAGGTGAGCCAGTAAGAATTACTTTGATTTCTCAGGTCAAACTCTAAATTTCAGAAGGACCGGAAAGGTATGTTACAAGGCCTGAGGAAAAATAACTGCCAACCAAGCTTGCTAATACCCAGTAAAACTATCTGTCAAAATCAAAGAACACTTAAAACCTTCAAAGATTATCAGAACCTAAAAATATTCATATCTACTAAACCAGGACAACAAACAATCCTTCAAGAACTACAGGAGAAAACAAAAACAAACTGCAGAGCATATGGATAAATCTAATTTGGAGAGTAGATAATCAAATGAGAAACAGGAACAAATTTGTTGTCAGCAAAAAACATGGTAAGAATGAATAAATGTATCTTTGTAATAACACAGAACATAAACAGTCTGAACACTTCAGACAAGATCAGGTGCATTCAGGGTGGTATGCCTGTAGATGGTCTCAACACTTCAACTCAAAGACATAAGCTAGTAGGACAAATTAAGAAAAACTTGTGCTTGCAAGATTCTCACCTTGCAGGTAAAATAACCAAAAGCAAGAGGGCAGGGGAAAACATCAACATTTAGAGATAAAAAAGGAGAAATCACCAGAGACACCGCAGAAATCTAGAGAATTCTTAAGGAACTATTTTGAAAATCTATATTCGAATCAACTAGAAAACCTACAAGAAATGGGCACATTTCTAGACAAATATGACATGCCAAAATTAAATCATTAGGACAAAGAAACCTAGATGGACCAATAACTAGCAATGAGATAGAGCATTAACAAAAGTCCTTCCAACAACAACAACAACAAAAAGCCCAGGTCCAGATCAATTCTCAGCTGAGTACTATAAGAAAACTAATGCCAGTTTTTTAAAATTATTCCAAGAAATAGCAAAATACATAACACTTCCAGAATCATTCAGATAAGGACACATCAAGGAAAGAAAACTACAAACCAATATCCCTGATGAACTTAGATGCAAAAATTCTTAATACTACCAAATCATAATCAACAACAGAGTAAGAAAATTATACATGTTGACCTCGTTGGTTTTATTCGTGGAACACAAAAATGGTTGAACAAATAAAAATCAATAAATGCAATTCCATACATAACAAGAATTAAAAGTAAAAAACAACTCACTTCAATAGAAAGCTCTCAACAAACTCCAGCACCTATTTATGATAAAAACACTGAAGGAACTAGGGGTAGAAGGAACCTACCTCAAGATCAAAAAGGCTGTATATGAAAACAGGAAATGCAACAACATAGTGAATGAGGAAAAACTGAAAGTATTTCCTTTAAATCTGGAACAAGACGAGGATGTCCACTCTCAACATTCCTATTAAAGAAAATACTAGAAATTCTATCCAGAGTAAGTAGACAAGAGAAGCAAATAAAATAAATAAAAATAGGAGGAAAAGAAGTCAAAATATAACTCTTTACAGAAGACATGATCCTGTATTAAAAAATCCAAAAGCTAAAAAAAAAGACTGCAAGAGCTTTTAAAAAGAAACAAAGTAGCAAGTTACAAAATTAACAATAAAAATCACACATTTCTAGATATACCAATAATGAATTTTACATAGAGAGAAAACAGAAATAAATCCTATTCACAATAGCTTCAAAACCTAAAATACCCAAGAAAAAATCTTACTAAGGGAGTGAAAAACTTCTACAATAAAAATTATAAAACACTGAAGAAACAAATCAAAGAATACACAAGAACATGGAAAGACCTCACATGTTCATGTGGCTCAGTGGCAGAGCACTTGCCTCACACAGCAACACATAAAGTGAATGAATAACATAAAGGCATTGTGTCCATCTACAACTAAAAAATTTTTTAAATGTCCATTCTACCATAAGCAATATACAAATTAAATGGAATCCTCATCAAAATACCAGACTGTCTTCATCAAACTCGATAAAATAGCCTTAAAATTCAGCTTCAAAAATAAAAGCCCCAGAAGAGCCACAGAAATTCTAAACCAAAAAAGCAATGATAGAGGCTTCCCAATACCTGACTTCAAATTATACTATGGCAGTATAGTAACAAAAACGACATGGTCCTGGAATAAAAGCAGATACATAGACCAATGATACAGAATAGAAGACATATACATACCCACTCAGATATAGTCATCTGACCCTTGACAAAGGTTCCAACAGCATACACTGGAGAAAAGACAAAATGATGCTCAGACATCTGGATATTCATGTTTAAGAATGAATCCTGACCCTACATAAAAGTCAACTCAAAGTGGAAAAGACTTTGGAATTAGACCAGAAACTCTGCAACTAATAGAAGAAAATGTGGGTTCAACATATCAACATGCTGGCACAGAACCAACATCCTTAACTTGACAAGACTCCTAAAGCACAAGAAATAAAACCAGGGACTGGGTTTTTGGCTCACTGGTCGCATGCCTACCTTGAATGGGACATTGGGTTTGATCTTCAGCACCACATAAATAAATAAAATAAAGCTATTGTATCCTACAATTTTAAAAAAGTTTTTTAAAAATAAATAAAACCAAAAATCAAAAGCGCAATAGCATCAAATTCAAAAGCTTCTTCACAGCAAAGGAAACAAATAAGAGCATAAAAGAGAACCTACAGAATAGGGGATCTTCACCATCTACTACTCAGATAGCTCATTCATATCCATAAGGTATAAATAACTCAAAAACTTACACCCATAAAATAAATAGCACAATTAATATGAGTAAAAGAAGTAAACAAACATTTTTTAAAAAAGAAATACAAATGCCTAAAAAATAGATGAAAAAATGGTCAACATGTCTAGCAAGTAGGGAAATGCACACCAAAATCACAGAGATTTCATCTCATTCTAGTTGGAATGATAGCCATCAATAATACAAATAACAAATGCTAGAGAGGATGTAGAATATAAGCAACATGTGCACTCTATTGATGGAACTGTAAATTAGTAAAACCACAATAGAAACCAGTATGGAAATTCCTCAAAAGACTAGGAAAGCAACTGCCATTTGGCCCAGTTATACCACTCCTCCAAGAATTAAACCATTATGCCTCAGTTATACATACATGCCCATGTTTATAGGAGTACCATTTACAACAGCCACACTATAGAATCAGCCTAGCAGTAACAGACAAATGGATGAAAAAAAATGGTGAGAGAGAGAGAGAGAGAGAGAGAGAGAGAGAGAGAGAGAGAATGAGAATAAAGAAAAATTCAAAGAAAGTTGGAGGGAAATTCATGAAAGTCAAAGTGAGATCAGTAGATAAAATGAGGCACCCCAAGGCCCTAAACAAAACAAAATGAAATCATTTCCAAAACCAAAAGAAGGAAGAAAATGATGGACAACAGACCTGAAATCAATACAATAGACAATAAAAACAATACAAATGATCAATGAAATGAAGAGTTGGTTCTTGGAATAAATAAAAACTAGCCCAAACTTACCAAAAGAGAGAAAACTCACATTAATAAAATCAGAGAAGAAATAGAAAAAATCAGCACATACATCCAAAGAATCACCAGGGACTATATTGAAAACTTATAATCTGATAACTTAGGAAACCAGGAACAAATATCTGTTTCTTAGCATTATATGACCTATCTAAACTGTAAATATAGAGAAAAGCTAAATAACCAATAACAAACAATGAGATAGAAGCAGTAATACAAAGACTTCTAAAAATAAAAGCCCAGAAATAGAAGGATTTTTTTGCAGAATTCTGATAGATATTTAAAGAGGAACTAATAAAATAGAAAAAGGTGGACCATTCCAAATCTATAGTATGAAGTCAGATATTACCCTGACACCCAAAACCAGGTAAGGACACATTTAGGAAAGAAAAGTAGAAAACAACATCCCTAATGAACTTAGATGCAAAACTCCTTAATAATAGTATTAGAAAACCGTAGTCATCCACACATTAAGAAGATTGTACTGCATGACTAAATTGGTTTCACTCCAAGGATACAACAGATACTACTTTGAACATAGGCAAATCAACAAATATACTTCATTACACACGTAGAATTTGGATACAATGGGATACTGATCTGAACATATGCAAATCAATAAATGTACTTCATCTCATATGTAGCATTTGGAGAACCATCATATAGTCATTTCAATACATACAGAGAAAGCACTTTAATAAAATGCAGCACCAATTCATTTTGAAAACTGAAGAAACAATGGATAGAAGAGACTTACTGCAAAAAAAATAAAGGCTACTATATATTATACAAACCCAAAATCAACATCATTGTGAATGAGGAAAATATGAAACATTACCTTTAAATCTGGAACAAGTGAAGAATGTCCCATTCACACCTCTTCTGTTCAATATAGTACTGTAAAGTCTTTCTGGAGCTATAATGCAAGAAAATGAGATGGAAGGGATAAACATAGGAAAAGAAGAAGTCAAATTATATCCATTTTGATGATATAGTCAGATACTCAGAAGATCCAAAACACTCCACCACAAAGCCACTAGATTTGATATTAAGAAGAGCAGCAGTTTAAAATTCCAGCACAAGAAAATCAGCACCTTTCTTATACATTAATAAAGAACCCAGTGAAAAAGAAACAGAAATTGCCTCATAAAATCTAATTGAATACCTAGCAATAAATCAAATCAATGAGGTGAGAGACTTCTACAATGAAAACTAGAGAACATTGAGAAAAGAAATTAAAGGTCTTCTTTAATTCTTTAATGGAAAGGCCTTAAATAGGTAAAAGTAAAATTATCTAAGTAGTCATACTACCAAAAGTGTTACACAGATTCAATGCAATTCCCAACAAACTAACAATGACATTCTTCAAAGAACTAGAAAAAAAACAATTCTAAAATAAATTTGCAAGAACAAAAGACTCAGAATATCCAAAGCAATACTGAGCAAGAAGAGCAATGATTGAGGCATCACAAAACCAATGACACTACAGAGCTATACTAATAAAAAAATCATGGTATTGTCATCTAAACAGACATGAAGTCCACTGGTATGCAAGATACAGGGACAAATCTACATAGATACCGTCATTTGTTACTCAACAAAGATGTCAAAAACACATGTTGAAGAAAGTATTGATTACTTTTTTTACAAAACGTGATGAGAAATCTGGATATCCACAAGCAGAAGAATGAAAACAAATTCCTATATTTTGCCCTGCACAAAAGACAACTCAAAGTGAAATCAAAGATATAGACTTTAGAACAGAAATTTGGCAAATTACAGAAGAAAACACAGGCTCAACACTCCAATATATTGGCATAGGCACTCACTTCCTTAACAAGACTGATAAAGCTCACCAAATGAAACTAAGAATCAATAATTTGGACAATCTCAAATTAAAGGGCTCCTGCACATAGCAAAGAAAACAGGTGCAAGAAGAGGCAGGTAACATAATAGGACAAGTGGCCCCTTTTGCCAGTGGCCCCTCCAATAAGGAATTAATATCCAGAATATATAAGGAACTCAAAAATCTCAACACCAAATAAACAGACAACACAGTCAGTAAATAGGTAGAAAAACAAAAGAGACACTTTTGAAAATAAGAAATACAAATGGCTAACAAATATATGGCGGGGGGACTTCAAATCCTAGAAATCAGAGGAATGGCAAATCAATACTACACTGAGATTTTATCTCAACTCCATTGAAAATGGCAATCATCAAGAATACACATAATAATAAATACTGGCAAGGATGTAGGGGGAAAGGAACACTCCTACATTGTTGGTAGGTTTGCAAATTAGTACAACCACCAGAAAGCTGGGGGAATGTTGCTCAAAAGACCTGGAATAGAACAACCATATACCCAACTATCCCACTCCTTAGTATTTAACCGAAAACACTGAAGTCAGCATACCATAGCAACACAAGCACATCAACACTTACAACATTACAATTCACAAAAGCCAAGCAATGGATCCAGCCCAGGTGCCCATCGACTGATGAATGGATAAAGAAAATGTGGTATATATAAGCAGAATGGAGTTTTACAAACCAGAAAGAAGAATAAAATCATGGCATCTGCTGGCAGACAGATTATAGACAACATCATGCTAAGTGAAACCAGTCAGGTCAGAACATCAAAGGTTGAATATTCTCTCTCACTTGGGGAAGCTAAAAAAATTTAAAAAATAAAGGCAAATCCCATGAAAATAGAAAAAAATATATAAGAAGAGTGGAGAAGGGGGAAAGAAAAGGAGGGACGAGGGATGGCATAAGGAAGGAAAGGTGCAATGAAATTGACCAAATTATGCCAAATAAATATATGAACAAACCACACTGAATTTCTATGTGTATCTAAAGGTACAAATTTAAAAAGATACACATGTACAGAAGGCAGATGAGTAGAGTTAAAGGAGTAGGGGGGAAAAGAAGGAATGCAAAGAGAAGTACTGAGGACTAAACAAGCACGAATTATATTTGTGCATATAATCCTGTCAAAGTGAACCAAAATCTTACATAAAACTATCATGCACTAACAATACCATTAAAATTTTAAATAAAAATTTTAAGTTCAGAAAAACAAAAAAGATATATAGAGGGAACTTACAGCATAGGTGAAAATGCTTGCCATGTACTCTTCTTTTTTAATACGTTTTTAGATGGACACAAAATCTTTATCCATTTACTCATTTATTTTTGTGAGGTGCTGAGGATCAAACGCAGTGTCTCATATGAGCTAAGCAAGTGCTCTACCACTGAGCCACAACCCCAGCCCTTGCCACCTACTCTTCAGACAGATGATTAGTATCCGGAATATAATAGGAACTCAAAAAATCAACACCAAATTAATAAATAACACAACAAGTAATCAGAGAAATGAATTAAACATATACTTCTTTAAAAAGCAATACAAAGGATTCTTCACATAGCAAAGAAAATAGTTGTAAGAAGAGGCAGCTTGCATAAAGGGACAAGTGGCCTATATATGAAAAAAAAATGTATGACGTCTTTAGCAATAAGGAAATGCAATTCAAAACTACACTGAGATTTCATCTCACTCCAGGTAGAATTGCAGTCATTGAGATTACGAATAATATATGCTGGAGAGAATGAGGGTGGGAGGGGATGAGAACAATTTTACATCCTTAGTGGGATTGTAAATTGGTACAAGCACTCTGTAAATCAGTATGGATGTTCCTCAAAAGACTAGGGAAGGAATCACCATACAACTCAGCTACACAACACCTTGGTATTTACCAGAGAAGTAAAGTCAGCCTATCAGTGACAAGGGCACAGTCAAGTTCACAGCAGCACAATTTACAATAGCCAAACTATGGGAACAGCCCAGGTTTTTGCCAATGGCTGAATGGATGAAGGAAATATATATCAATAATGGAGTTATTAGACATAAAAATGAAATCATATCATCTGCAGGAAAACGGATGGAACATAAGAACATTATGTTGAAACTAAGAAAGTCAAGGGTCATATGCTTTCTCTCAAATGTGGAAGCTATAAAGGAAGAAGGGAAAGAAAGCTTGGGTGACCTCATGAAAAGCAAAGGGAGGCCAGTAGAGTAGAGGAAAGCGCTCAGGGGGAGGGAGAAGGGAAAGAAAACACTGGGGAATGAATGATATCGACCACATATGTAACTACAAAATCCTCTACTTTAAATAAAAGAAATCCACCTGTAATAGAAAAGAGAAAAATAAACATATATGAAAGGACAAAAAAATACCCAGCGTAAAGCAAACCCACACACCATATAGGTTCATGTTCTGTGTCTTGTGAGGCTGCATTACAGCTCTTTCACGTTCCCTCTCACCACCTCTGAATTCCATAATCCAAGTGCTATGGCTACTTTTGCTTCTTTTCCATCCTCACTTCCTGGTTTGGGACCATACCTTGGAGACCTTCTTTAGTCTTAACCATCACCTTGACACTCCTAGACTTCCCTGATGCACAATTTGTGAGAAACCCCCTCTTGACCTTTGGCTAGGTTTCATCCCTTTAGATACTATTTTGGACTTCCTGGAGCTTTGCAAAAACCCAGTGATCACCCTGTGATCTAAGGCATAGTTATAGAAGTATAGGGATTCTTAAGGAGGACTCCTTAAACAAATTACTAGGAGACAGCAACTTCCCCATTATTTATAGGACCAGCTCACAACAACACTACTGGCTCTTTGATCTACTGCACAAGGACATCTGTCCCTTTGTCAGTTGGCTTCACAGGGGCTTTTCCAGAGGCTCATTACTGATGGCAAGACCTACAAAGTGACAAGGTGAGGGATTCAAGGTCCATATCAATACATCAAAGCATCCACATCTGATAGCTGGCCACACCTATGGAAGAAAGCAGACACAGTTCACTGAAGGGACTCAGAAAGTTGCCAGAGATATCTGGCAGTGAGGCAGAAGTAGGGGGACACCCCACCTTCTGTCTGTACAATGTGAAACTCATGAGATAGCACAAAAGAAATGCTTCAATTACCTCTGAGTCAGTTACTTTCATTCTTTCCTTTAGGGGCCAGTATCACAACATGGGAGCCTCACTTTCAACACAAGGGCGTACCCCCTTTACACTGTAGTCTAAAGCAATGGGATGATTTTGACCCTGATGTCCTCAGGCAAAAGTGCTTCATTTTCTATCATAATATTGCCTGGACAAATTATAAGATGGGATATGGGGAACCATATTTAGGCACCAAAATGGTGGCCTAAATTACATCATACAACTGGATTTTTTTTCTACGAATGATCATGCCAATGATCTGAGATTCCACATGGGACAAGATTTCATGGCATTTTATCAAAATCCAGACTTATACGGGGAGACAAGGAATGATTTTTAAGACTATGGAAACCCAGATCATCCCTTGCTGACAGTTCCTATTGTCTCACCAGGGGAGGCTATAGCTCATAATAACAAAGAGGATCCCCTGGTATTCCTCTCTATGTCCCAAAGTACTCTCAAATGTCTTAGCAGGACTGGGAAGTGGCTCAAGCTGTAGCTCACTCTCCTGGCATGAGCGGGGAGCCGGGTTCAATCTTCAGCACCACATAAAAATAAAGACGTTGTGTCCACTAAAAACTAAAAATTAAATATTAAAAAATTATCTCTCTTAAAAAAATGTCTTAGCAGCTACTGTCAGTCCTTGACATCATACCCAGAGAAGAGCCTTTTACCATCCAATGCCCAAATCTTTGGTTCCAACACTCCTGCCTAACAGGAAGGGGACCAAATTGAGTGAAAATATAGATGACCTGCAAAGAATCCAAAGAAAGACTTGACAATTTCTCAGAAGTTTCCTCCTGCTTTACCAGTAATTTTCAAACACTCATTCTTGCCTTCAATCTCAGGTGGAGGGATGTTTATTTAATCCCTCTACCTGCTGCACCACTGATGAGCACAGCAATGAGAAGGAAAAGTTATTTTACAAACATGTTCATGGGCTGGGGTTGTGGCTCAGTGGTAGAGCATTTGCCTAGTATGTGTGAGGCATGGATTCAATCCTCAGCACCACATAAAAATAAACAAAAAAAATTAAAAATATATTTTTAAAAAATCATATTCATCTGAAAAATTCAAGATTACCTTGGGAAGAGAAGAAAATCCTGTGGATTTCATTCATGTCTTAATTAGATCTTTAGCAAGTACAACAATCTAGACCTGATCTCCCTTTAGGGACAAGCCCTTTATTGCTCAGTCTGTCCCTGATATCCAGAGAAAACTCCAAAAGCTTCAATTGGAACTTTGGGTTCCTCAAAATCAGTTGATATGACTTTCTCTGTCTTCAGTAACATCTGCTAAGGAAAAAGGAGGGATGCATGAAAGGCTCAAATGTCCCACTCACATCAGCCGCACCTCCAGTAAAAACCTACCACTTCACAGGTCAGGATTCAGTCCTCATGATAATACAGCAAGAAGCAACTGAAAGCAGAGTAGCTCCAAATGCAAGGGAAATGGACATTTGGCACCCAAGTGCACAAGCCCAACACCCACTCCTGCCCCAGACTTTGTCTACATGTAAGGATGACCCTGTCAACTGACACTGAAAGGGGAACTTGGCCCATTCCCAGTGAGAAAAGAGTTGAAAACACAACATCTGGCCCCTTCAAGAAGACTGGAGAGAGGGCTGGGGTTGTTGCTCAGTGGCAGAGCGCTCACCTAGCATGCATAAGGCACTGGGTTTGATCCTCAGCACCACTTAAATGTAAAATAAAGATATTGTGTCCACCTACAACTTAAGAAAAAATTTTTTTTAAAAAAAGAAGACTGGAGAGTCTAATGGAAGAAAGAAGCCCCTAACAACCATTCCCATTTCACATGAGGAAACCCTGGGTAGTTCTTGAGGTGTCAGATAAGTCAGTGCAGTTCCCTGTGGACACTTGCTACATCCTGACATCCTATGCTGCTACTCTCAATTTCAGAAGTACGACTGGTATAGGAGTCAAATCACAATTCATACTGTTTCTTTGTTAGTTGATCCAAAGTCTGACACAATGGAATCCCATGACAAGCCCTGAATGCACAACTGATGCAGATTTCATTAAAGGGAACAAGTTATTCATACAAAAGACAATATTTCCTAAGGATCTCAGAAGCACTGCATGGATTAAGAGCCACTGCATGTATATCTTCACAGTAGGGCATTATAATTCCTTGTCAGTTATCTTGCAATGCCTCAATTCTTCTGGGCCTAAACCAAATGGGGACTGTAGATTATTCCAGGATTTAAACTTGGTCAACAAGGCAGTGATCCTCCTCTGCGCCCCCCATGGTAACAAACACACTTTGCTGTCCCAGGTTCCATCTACCACTCAGTGGTGCGCTGTCCTTGTTCAGAATAGGACATTCATCTTGCAAGCATAACAGCACTCTAGCATTTGGGATTCCAGCTGTCCTTGGATTTGAGGTGGATATAGTCTAGTCCAAGGTGCCATCTTCTCTCCCCCTGCCTATGCAAAGAGTCAACACACCATCTGCCTAGGACATGAGTCTGTGTGGTCCAAATATATCGAATATGGGTATCTCAAAATGTCCTCCCTGGGCTGGGGATGTGGCTCAAGAGGTGACACGCTCGCCTGGCATGCGTGCAGCCCGGGTCCGATCCTCAGCACCACGTGCAAACAGAGATGTTGTGTCCACTGATAGCTAAAAAATGAATATTAAAATCCTCTCTCTCTCCCTCTCTCTTAAAAAAAATGTCCTCCCACATGACATACCCAAGGGAGGATGCAACAGGTGGACAAACATAGACAACTCTCCCAGCAATTGTTCCTAAATCTGTGAATCTCCTGGCAGTTTCCTTCTGGAGTCAGTCCCTTTGAACCATTCTGAAGAGGAATGGTCATACCTCACATCTTGGAGGAAAAGCTCCCCACCACCACTCCTGAGGGGTCATCCCTAATTGGCTTCCATCCACCTATCCAGGATCCAAGAAGCACAGGATCCACTGAAGCACAAGAGGCACTACTGCAACAACTAATGTAGTCAGACATCAAATAAGGACGAGAAAGCAGAAATCACTTTTGGAGTTTCAGATCAAAGGGAACAAGGGGTCAGTGCACAAGGGAAAGCCTTGCCATCACCAATGTGCTCCTGCCACCCCTTACTGCCATGAATGCACACACACATCACCCAGCCACAGAGACCTGTGCACACACTCCTTGCTGAAGCATGTACATGTGAGGAGGCACACTCATTACAACCCCTCCAACTCAGATATCATCAAAACCCCCCACATTTGAAAACAGGTGCATGACCCACAACTCACTACCATCCCACCAAACACAAACACAGATGCATAAATAGCCCCCATCTCTGCCTTCACTGAATCCAGACACCACCCCATACCTTCTTCAAAAATATACTCCATGCACACCCCAAATACACATGCCTGTAGTCTTCCAGGACTGAGAGACATGCAGTTATAATGTATCCTTTTCCAAATGCAGGCTTATACATTTCTATATACTCTGCACTTCCTGAAGACATACACATAATATCACCAAACACTGAGTATGCACATACACAGAAACACATATAAAAATACGCAAATATCTATAGAAACACACACACAAAACCCTACAGAAGTCACATAAACAAAATCCTAAGTTCTCTGGAAAATCACACAGACTTGATTCTCTCAACAGAAATATACACTCAAGAAATGTAATATTGCTTCATCTCCACCATACACAAGAAACTCTTAGAATCTCCCCTCGACTGAATGCAATCAGATACATCCTGATGATAAGAATGTAACATCCACAACCCTAAAGGACACAGGCACAATCACCAACATACACACACAAACATGACTCTATATCCCCAGAATCACTTGATGTGTGAACACCAACTCCCAAACACACATAAAGTTTCCCAACCCTCTCCCAATGTACACAACCAAATGATGTGAACTACAATCTACACGTTCTCATCTCCCAAATACACACATAACATATGTGTGGCCCTAATACACATATTTTACCTCTGCACTCTCTAATCTCATACATTTTTCAAACCAAAAAATACATTCACAGAAACACTCCATTCAAATACTCCTCTTGCTAACTAACCACAAGTCCCACCATGCCATAAATTACCTATATACACTGTCAGTTCTGAAGCCTCCTAACTTGTATTCCCATATAAACTTAACTCCTTCATTCCCTCAGTGGAAACACACGCCACATGTCTATTGCTTGAAAATGAATTCTCAGAAATCACAGTTCCTAAATACATTCACAACCCTAGATTACATAAGCTTGAAGACACACGTGTCTGTCTGAACCTACAAATCCACAGCACACCCACAGACCCAAAGGACATGCAGCCACTCTGTCACTATGAACAGGTATGTGCAGGACTGCTCATACTTCTTGATGTACACAGTCAAAAGCGCACACTGTGGACTCTGAAAATCCTCTTCCAGATGCCTGACTGCACACCCACACATACCTCATGCCCAAATTTAAACAGATGCACACCAAAATCCAAACGATTCTGATAAATAGCCTTTCATACAAAGCCCCATATTCCAGCCACCGCCAACAAACACTTAAAAAGATATAAAATAGAAAAGAGGAGGCTGGATACCAGAGGAAGTTTCAGGAAGCAGGTTTACTGGCTGCAGTCAACCAGTCCAGAGTGTGGCTCATGCCTGAAACATTCTCTGGACAGCTATTATGGAAATAGTTTCAACTTTATATCCCATGGGCGGTGGAGTTGGGGTGGGGCTTGAGGGTTCACATTACAGGTGCTTTTCATCCCATCCTCTAGGCCAGACACAGGTTTCGTAAGTTTTTACCAAGAAAACAGAAACAATATCTTTTGCACAACAAGCTTACAGACTTTATCTCACCTTTTGTGTGCAAACCTGGCATTCACAAGAAAGAAGACATGACCAACCAGAACAACCCCTGCATGAATGCTGCTGATCTAACCACAGGAGAAGCTGAACTAAGGCAAGGGTCTATTGTGTGGAGGGATTTTGTGAGCTTCAGATACATATATCCTCACACCCCAGAAAAACACATGCCATTCAGTATCCCCCAAATGCAATCATGCAAACACCCTCAATAACGGAATAGATTTAGAACAAATATACTTAATAACATATGACAACAACTTCTACTCTCAAATGTAGCACATACAATCACCTATATGTTGCAAATACGCACATACACAGAATGCTTCAGAATTTGAAGTTCAGCAAACCTCAGGCTTACATGCATATCACTAACTCCTCTATATACTCAAACAGGATACTCCTCCATTCCCAAGAACAACATGATCACTCAAAGCCCAAAATAAGAACATACATGGCAGTCCATCTTGAGAAACTATCAATGGAATCTGTTCACATCCACTGGTCATACATACATAACTCCTAATACCCCAACATACCAAAAAATCCCATTCTCTACGAATCTTTATATACCAAAAAATATACGTACCCAAATTCTCACCTAGACACCATGAACATACATATAAGCTCTATGAAAATGCACAGATCCAACACAGAGATGTAAGACAACATCCTAGCTCTTCTCAAATGCAGGAACACATGGCATTGTGGACTATTGTGAACAACAACACCTTGAGAATGAGCACTAATGCCCCAAACACACGTCCTGCCAGAAAGGCATTGACCCAACACTGACCAAAGACATCACTCAGACACAATCTTTACACATGACAATTAAACACTCACACCAAAGTTAAATCATGGTGTCCTGTTTCATGTCCTTTCCATACCTCTACACACGAAGTGAAACACATGAGACCACAAAGTCCTGTGCCAGAGGAGCAAGTTCACACACACACACACACACACACACACACACACACGCACCACATACATAATCTGAACATTGACACATCCAGTTAACCTTTTGTTCAATGACATTGATCTTGTGGGCCCTGTACACAGAGGTGGAGGGGTGAAGAAGCAGACTTCAGGCACATACCTTGGTGTTATAAAAGTACAAAGGAGGGAGAACATTCTCTCCTATAAAACTGAAAGGTACTTGCCAGGCACTCAATAACTGCTGAATACAGAGAAAAACCCTCCAAATAGGAAGACAGCCCTCTCAGATAATGCCTCTGGAGATGAAGGTCCTCTGGAACACTTAAGAGGTACCTAAAGGAGAGTATCACCCCAAATAGACCCTTTTGAGTAGCCACTGTCAGTCAAGATGCATGTCTCCTAGCTGGGAGGCCACACTGTTGTGCAACGTGTGTTTCCATGCCAGGCCAGGCTTGTTCACCTCAACTCTTTTAAGCCACATCTGCTCCAGTTTATGAATGGGGTCTGCAGTGTTCTCACACAAGAGGCCTTTGGCATCCTTACATGCCTGAATTCTAACCTGGGGACATTCCTGGCATGTTTGTTGTGCAAAAGATGAGTGAGTAAATTATCAGCTCTTCCCTGCTACATACAGACAGAGGAGGTAAATCTGGTTAGAGGAAGGGTCTGGAGCTCTTGTATATTTGACAGGACCTGTCCCAATCACTTTTCAACCCTGTGAAAATACACCTGAGATCAACACTGTCAAAGAAGCAAAGACTTATTTTGGCTCATGATTTCAGAGGTTACATCCACGATCACTTGGCACTCTTGCCACAGACCTCTAGCAAGGCAGAACATCTGGCAGAGTGTGTAGCAGAGGAAAATTGCTCACTTCATGGAAGTTGGGAAACAGAGAGAGAAATACATAAGGATCCAAGGACCCCTTCAGGAACACTTCCCAAGTGAACTAATTTCATCAACTGGACCCCACTTTCTAAAAGCTTCCAGCACCTCCCAATAGTGCCATCGGCAGGGAGCCACAGGTTTAATACCTGAGCCTTTGGGGGGACACTAAAGGTCGTTACCAGAACATTACCCCTACACCTTGTCCCCAAAAATCCATGCCTGTATCACAGAATAAAAGGCATTCAGTCCATCTCCAAGTCTCCAAGAGTCAGTCCACAAATCTCAACAGTGCTTTCCTCAATAGTCCTCATCCAAAGTCTCCTCTGAGATGCAAGAGAACATAATGATGCTGAACCCTGAATTAAAAGGTTTTTTACTGCCACTCTTTTCTTTTTCATTCATGAGCATAGCTTTCTTTTCTCCCCATAACCTCATCCCTATCTTAATGACTAAACATAGAAACTAACTAAACATAAAAGCACTAACCCTTGCACTGGGCACTCCTCCATACTAGGTCACAGGAAATGTCCAAATGAAAAGGTATGGGCACAAGTGTAGAGAAGACACTGATTAGGATGGAAACCAGACGCACACACCCTGAGAATGCAGACATCTAAACAATCACACTATCTTAGATTCACAGGTCTGGGATGGGTCAGTGTCCACTGGACTCAGATAGGACCCACACGACCCCAGCTCGTCTAGAGGAGTTTTTTAAAATATTTGTTTAGTTCTCAATGGTCTTTATGTATTTATATGTGGTGCTGAGAATCAAACCCTGTGCATCACACATGCCAGGCAAACGCTCCACCACTGAGCCACAACCCCAGCCCTCTCTAAAGGACATCCTGTCAACACTAGTGAACTGCCCTTGTGCCCACCTGCCCAAGACTCAGACAACAATCCCACAAAACACACTGTATAAACTTTCACTCAGCAGAACTAAGCAAGGTGAGACCAGGAGCTAGCCATTCATCTCTGACACACTGGATTGTTGCAAACGAAGCCTTTTCCTCTCACACCTCTCTGCCTCTTCATTACTGGCTATCACAGGTGGAAGCAAAGCAGTACAATCAAACCTTTTGTAGTTGCATTAGCTGAAATCCTATTTATTAATCAAAAAGAAAGTTAGCATGTTTCCAAGATACAACTGCACAGGGGAAACACAACAAGCCCCATAGAGAAGAACAGGAAACCAGCAAGGAGGAAACTGAAAGAGCACAGCAGGGCACACGTTAAGGCTAGTGCTCCAGGTGTGAAACTAGGACACCTGATGGTGTGGTATGGGTCCCCGAGAGCTTGAGCATCCTCACCCCTCCAGCCCGCTCTGATGTGGGACCACTTCCTAGAGCTAGTGTGCTCACTACTTTCACTTCCCTGAGCAGGCGTTTCAGAGGCCTGCCAGTGCTAACTCACTGAGCTCTCCACCACAACACTGGCTACACCCTCACAGTATGACAAATCACTGCTTCTGGGGCTGCTGGATTGCACTCTGACTGTGACATGCTCCTCCTGCCCACCAGCCTTTCCTCTGAAGTATCAGTGCAAACCTTCGCAGCCCTACTACTCCTACATGCTGTAAGCCTGATAACCAGCATCGCATGGACAATGCCAAGGTCAGCTGTGAATGAGGACATTACCCAGGGCAGCCTGGACCATGGCCTCTGTGGGCCCATATGGTGTTTGGGGGCCAAGATGAGGCAGAACATTGTGGTGGAAGTGTAGGGAGAGGGAAAGACGCTCAGGATATGGCAATGAGGAAGTAGAGAGAGAGAGGGACAAACTATGAACCCCAAAAGCATGCCCCCTTTGACTGACTACTTCCAGGCCTACCCTACTTACCATCCAGTTAATCCACACCAGTGGATTAACACACTCATTAGGATAAAGCTCTCAAAACCCAATCATTTCACCTCTAAACGTTCTTGCATTATCTTACACATGAGTGTTATGGGGACACCTCCTATAAATCTATAAAGTATTACCTTCTCATACCATTAAATAAGCCTCCCACGAATTCTAAGAACATGTAGAATGTAGGCTAATTCTTGCCAGAACTATTGTGAGTGGCCTCTAATCCAATTCCCAACTTACTTCAGTCTCAAAACCTCATGGACACAGCCTCTACTGTCTGTATCTCTCCACACATTCTGGTCTGACTTCACATCAGCATCACCCACAAAACTCGCTCCTAGCACTCCAGGCTTTCTCTAGCCTGTTTCTCCAAGCTTTTCCATATATCCACCTGGAAACCAGTTAAAAGCCTTCTGAATCACAGGTCACAAAATCATGCACACTCCTGGCACCAATGTTTCTGGGTTAAACAGTAGTCTGTCCTAGTTCTAAAATATCTGATATCAACATCATGAAAGGAGAGAAGTTTACTTTGGGCTCATTGTTTAGAGGTTACCATCCATGACTGCTTGCTTGGCCCTGTTGCCTTTGGACCTGAGGCTGGGCAGTATAGTATGCTGGAGGGGTGAGGATGCTTAAGCTCTCATTCTCATCACTTCAATGTGGCCACGAAGCAACAAAAAGAAAAAACAAACAAAAAAAAGAAACGGGGTATGGATAAGAAAAGACTCAGGTCCCAATATTCCCATTCCAGAGAACAACCCAATGACATGATTAACTTCCACTATATGCCACCTTGAAAATCTCCCCCAATAGAACCATCCCCCGGTGGCCAAATTTCTAACTCATGAGCCTTTCCCAGATTCTATCTCAAGACTAATTCCAACCTAATGACCTGATGCCACTGAACATAAAACTCAAAAGGATGAGCAGCAACAGCTACCATAGCTGGCTCCTGGCAGTTCCAGCACAGAAAGAATGCGTGCACAAAACTCACCTGCCCCAGGGTGAACGAACTTGAATTCCAACCTCAAATACACAGACAAAACCCCAGTAACATCTCCAGCCAAAAATACTCCTCAAGGATTCTGAACAGATGTACATCTGATCTCTCCACCCTAAACGCACAGATTCGCCATCTGTTACTACATGATTTTTTTTGCAGAAAATATCCCATTTGTCCTAAATTCATGTGCATTACCACAATTGAACATACACATTCAACATGGGCCAGGCACATGCCTGTACAACAAACACACTGCTCATATACATCCAACAAATACCCTACGGGCACAGACACTGGCAAACCAAAAAGTATAAAACCAGTCATCTCTTGCACTACACAGAGCAGACCCACATGAAGTCCCACAGTTCTAAACTACATACATCACACATTCCACAACACCTGAAGACAATCTATTTGTAAGGACACAATGAAACTCTCACATCTGCCAGATCCTAAGAGTCCCATGAATTCAACCACAACCACCAACATTTCTCAAATGCATGAGAGGAAAACATAATTATATACCAGAACCACACATCCTAATGTCACCACCAAAATTTTCAAGAATTTCATCCCAAAATAAACACAAACAGAATGCCTAAGCATTTTGTATACACACTGATTCTAAATACACACATCTACAAATTCATGAACATACTCCTCATCACTTGATTATCTACACACAAAATGCAAAAATGCTAGTCTTGCATGCATGAGGCAGAGAGCTCAATACCAGCACACCTGAAAAACCATGCACATATTAATTAATCGCTATATATCGATATATATATATATATATATATATATATATATATATATATATATATATATATATATATATATCTTCCCACAGGAGACTCAGACACGGAAATATATGCAAAACATGAATACAGAGATTCCCTAAAACATTACTCAGTATTCTACATAGCCAGAAAGCACTCTGTCAACCTCACCAGCCAAACATTCCTGTCCACACATAGAAATGGCACAGCATTCTCCAAAGCAATACACTTTGAAAACTCCTAGCAATCTCATTCCAACTGAAGAAACTTACAGAATTCACCCACCCATCTGCTAACCCACAAAGGAATTTGCAACGCAAAAGAAAATAGTTCCACCATATCATATAAAATACAACTAAGCTCACTTACAAATCCCAAATAATCACAGGCAACTAGAATACATTTTAAACTATTCAAATTCTAAGGAATAACTGTATCATGTATCTCTAACACATATGAGCACAATTTCCACACTCCCTTATGTAAATACACAATGTCACATCTCCATCTCATACATATATCCTTACTGTCCAGTTATAAATAACTTTCTACTTAATACATATATGGCAGCAGAAAGCAGACACCAACTGCCATGTCCCTTAAATACACCTACTAACGAACACCTAAACATTCTTCCCCCTCACAACTATTGCTACTACATGCAACACAAATACACACACCCCTAAGGTGTGGTAGGTAATACAATCTCAATACACAAGTAACGCCACATAGGCATCTCATCTCTACCCAGTTACCCACTACCTACAAATATGCACATATATCCAAATATACACAAAATATCACACACTCTTCATATTCAAGCTCACACACTTCCAAATATGAAGAAATAAATCAACTTCAAAAATGCAGAACCCTAACAACTCCAAACTACACTTGAACATATTCATCCCACTACTCCACAAAATTAGCAACTGACTAGCCTTCATGCACTCAAGTATATATACACGAATAATGAAAAGACATTTTTTAAAAAAAACCCACATAACCAAGCACTATGTCCCAAAATACAAATACCCCTCTCCTCCATTTCCCAACTGCAACAACCACATTGCAAACCCAGAGACACATACCCAAACACATTCCTTAACTTAGCCCATTTCCAAACACACATATTACACCTAAACTTCCCAAGGTGCATTCATGGGCCAAAACAAACAACAAGACGACAGGTAAAATATCACAACAACCAAATTACAAACACCTGAGCCCAACTCCTGAGTTTACTTCTCATGCCCTCCAAGTACACCAAACCCTGCAGTCTCACCAAAAACCGTAGGACTTTCCCTTGATCTCCAATATCCACCCAGACACCACCACCCACACTTCTGAACCCATACCACATTCTCCTCAGTCAGTCGTAAACAGAACAAGGTCCAAATTATGAATGCACATCAACACATCAGGGACCCCACCACCCACCAAAGGAACAGGAAAACACCCCAGCCCTCTGAACTCCTTCCAACCCTCCAGGACCAGCGCAGGCCTCATCTTCTCACCCAAATAACCGCCCTGTGATCCTCATGCCCATCAAAACGGAAGGAAAACTTCCTGGCGCCCAGAAATACCCACAAGGGCCCCCCAACAGCCCACCAACCACGCGTGAGAGCACATCATCAGTGTCACTGCTCAATACAGGAGCATCACACATTAATGATACAACACGAGTCTCTTTATTGCACACGACTTGGGGTCACACGGTTCTCCCATCACCATTCAGGTGCTCTGTCCAGACTGGCCCACCAACAGCCCACCTACGAGGGCCCGTCAATCATGGTGTGACCACAGCAGACTGGGCTCAGTGTTCCCTTCTGCAAAGTCGCTAATGGCACAGGAAATGCGCGTCCTTCAGCCTAACAACCCGGATGCCAGCTGAAGGTGTCCCCAACATTCACAGCTTTCACAGCGACAAGGAGATGGCCATCATCACTTCGTCTGACACCCAGAGGAGCCGCGGACCCAGACCGTGCTTCCCTAGCACCGCACAGGTGCACTGGAGCAGCGCGTGGCACAGGCTGTAAGGGACACGGACAATGCCCGTGGGCGCCTCACTGGCCCATGCGCCCCTCACTTCCAGGCCAGGTGCGGGCGGCCCACGTCCCTGGGGAAGCAAGGCCGGCAGCCGCACTGCCCCGCGAGCCGCAGGGGCCGGTGGACACAGCAGAGACACTGCCGACGGGAGAGGCTCGCGGGTCCAGTACCTCGGGGCCTATGGGACTGAGTCTGGACGCCGCCAAGGGAACACAGCCGGCCGTTGGGACCACGCGGACCCCACTCGCGCCTGCGCCTTGCCCCGCCAGAGCCTCAACGGACGCTGAAGCCATTGGACAGCGGCCTGCCAGCGCGCATTTCCAGCCAAGCGTGTGCGCATGCGCAAGCGGTGCGGGAGGGACGCCGGGGCGCGCCCCCAGTAAGAGGAAGGAGCGGGTCCGGAGGCCTCCAAGGTGTCATGGGCAAGGAGGCGCCTTGTCCACAGCCTCTGGGCTGGCCCTTCTTTCAGCCAGAGCGTCTTTAATGACAAAGTGATTTTCACTGTTATGAATTAGAGACCGCCCTGTGCAGCCCTTGGAAGCTCTGTACCCTGAAGCACTGGCTCCCCATTTGGACCCAGTGTTTTCACCCCCTTCCCACTACTTTCCTTTGGTTCATGTTCACTCGTTCAGACATCAGTGTGTGCTTTCCTCCTAGTCCAGCTGTAGGTTCCATTAAAGAATTATAAGTCTGGGTAACACTCTGAAAACCCCATTCCTTGATTTTGCCTACTGAGCACATTATTGCATACGGACAGCCCTCCTACTATATACAGATGTCCAAATGTTCTCTTTGACAGTTTCTCTAGTATGTTTGATGAAGATTTTGCAGTGTCCACCAATTTGCGCACACACCAAATGTATCCTCTTCCTTTTCTACTCCATGGCATATTTTTAGCCTGAACTTTTCAAATGTGTACCATGGATCCCATTGACCCTCAAATACATTGCCAAAAACAATTAAACAAAAAAAATCCTTTGATACTCTTTCTGGAAATGTGGGTAATTAATATCATTTCCTTCCAAAGGATAATGTGGAAGTCCTGTCCCATGTGAAGCTGCCAAGGTCCTAGGACTGAAAACCTTTACAGGAGGCAGATAGGGCCTTTAGCCATTCCACCAATATTCCTGATGACAAGGACATCCATGTTCACAGTGTTTTTAATTTTTTCCCCTTCAGCAATCAATATGAGTTCAGGACTTTACAAGAGTAAAGGTCAGATGGTAGGACAAAAGGACATTTCAATGCTCCTTCCCATGGCCACTTTGCACAAATTGCATTTGACTAGTGTGATTATATGAGCACCTGTGGCCTAGCAGTTTGAAGTAGTGCAAACTGATTGCATGGGGTAAGAGCTGAAGCTCACTAACAAAGCACTGACTAAAAATATGCAAGGCCCCACAATTCCACCTGGGTCTGAGAAATAAAGCATGCTTTGAGAATCTGAACTCCATCATTCAGTATAAGAAACAACTAAAAAAACAAACAAACACCTCATTGTGGAATGAAAAGACAGTTTTTCTACACTGCATATTTTATGTAACTAGTTAAAAAAAAAAAAGCCCCACCAGCTATTTCATCAATGACATCAATGTGGGGAATAACTACATAAAAAGTGAAGGAAGAGTGACAGAAGCTTGTTTTTAGTTTCCCCCTCCGCCCATTCATTGAAAAGACTTATAATAAGGTGTTGAATATTTCAGGAACACCCAAGAGTATGTTTTGCAAACAAGGAATGGGATTAAAAAAAAAAAACACTGTATACATAAAATGCGATCCATACCCTCCAGTTTAGAGTAGGGGCCGTTCAGACCCGTGACTGTGTGGCTCATGAGAGCCATGGCTCTCACCACTCTGCAGTGCATTTGAGAAAATACTTCAAAATGACCCAGAGGCACACACCACTTATGTCACCACTGGATTGTCTAAAGGAAACTCGAGGTTCTTCTATACCTGCAAGAGCTCTTCATGGAATGTCTGCCCAGCCCCCACCAGGCCAGCTCCCCTTGGCCCCTCCCCCCTGCAGAATGTCTGGGTCCAACATTCCACTGGGGTTTACATTTAAACTTTGCCCAGCTTGGCTCAGTTGGACCCTGAGCATCTGTTACAGACAGGTCACTCTCTGGGTCCTGTACTGACGTTTCCCGTTTCCCACTGTGGAGACTGTGAGACACTGTGACCAGTGGTCCTGACCTTTGGAAGGAGGTAAGCCTGGAGGGTGAGGGGTTTGTTATCTGAGAACCAGTCACCTCCCAACCCTTGGGAGTTAGAATGGAGTACTTCCCCTGTGGTCAACTCACTGAGCAGAAGTAAGAAAAGGAAAGAGCCTTAGAGGATGCACTTGGCATGGCCCAGGAAGCCCCAGGAACACTGATACTGCTCATGGGGAGGAGGGCTCCTAAGACCCAGGTCCAGACTACTCAGGAGAAGTACACTGGGTCATCAGAAGGGAGAGAGGCCAAGGGATTGATTCCTTGTAGAATGGACACAGGTCACTGCATGATTTTCTAGGCAGTTGTGGATGGTGTCACAGTGGTGGTCACTTAGGGCTCCCTGGAGTTGAAATGCTGAACCCTGTGCCCATTCTTCCGACACAGGGAAGCTGCCTGGGATGTCATTATGAGGGGACTGACTGAGAGTCTCAGATCATAACTGGGCAGTGGTGAGGAGTGTTCTTAGCTAGAAAACTGCCCAGTGTGCCTCACAAATGACCACAGATGCAGTGTGATATACTCTCTGTGGGTGATGCTGCAGGGCACTCCAACTGCCACAGCCCAGGTCACCTAGCCAACTTCCTGCCCAGGAAAACTTCTCCTTCCATTCAGACAGTTGGTGTCCTTGATTTCTGAAGGGCAGGGAACCCAGGAAACGTCAACCAACATAGACTTGGGCCTCTGGGGGGTCCTCTGAATAATTATCACTTTGACACTCTCTGTGTATAGCCTCAGCTCATTGTTTTTCAAATCAACAGGAAGACTTTGCTTATCTCCCTGGTTTGGTTGCTACTCCATGAAAAGGAAGCACATGTGGGGTGTTCTTCATTTTCCAGGATCAGGTTTGAAGATGACTGGGTTCTTATGAAGGCAGGAAGGAGAGTGGCACACAGTTAGGAAGGGGCCCCACACATATTATCATTGGAACTTAGGCGGGTGTCCTGATTAATATGTTCAAGTGTTGAAGTGTGGTGCACCTCCCATTCCTTGACTACACTCTGCAGAACGTCCTGGTGGACAGGGATGTGCTCCCAACAGCCTTGCCACAGGTAGCAGCTGGTGCAGGCCTGATCCTCTGTGACACTTTCCTTCCCATTATTAGGAGCTCAAAGGAAAAGGACCTCAGAATTGCTCCAATTCCCAGGCCCAATAAAAACATGACAGTAGCCGTGAAAATCTCTGGAAAGCTGCACTGCTCATAATCCCACCACCTCCCATGATCCTCAGAAACTGTTGCTGGTCATTCCAGGAGAGGATCTGGGGAACTCAGTGTCTATCACATAGACCTCTTCCCTGTGTCATGGCAGGGACATGGCTGGACAGAATCTGTCCCCCTGTAAATGTTTGCTGTGGGAAGTGCTGGGAGAGGCACCCACATGCTGGGCAGGGTGAACTTCAGGATTCCTCAGCCTCTAGCTAGGCAGAGATATGAATCAGGTGTTTTTCGTTTGATTGTGGAAGCCTAGGAAAGAAGTGGAGGGGTATACAAGGAGTATTACCAAAAAGAAGGCTGAGGAGGTGGTGGGGCAATAACCTTTAGAACCCGTCACCTTCACAAATGACCTAGGAGTACCTGCATCTGCCCTGGAGAGGATCCCTTTCCTGTTGGTGAGCATGGGAGGGGCATGGGGCCACTGAGCAGAGTCAAATTGATCCATTTCTAGGGACTCACCTAGAAGGCCAATGGAGTGTCTGCCAAGGATGAACAAGGGGCCTCTCAGAGGCAAGGAACGCTGAGGTGCCGCAGTCCACTGATGGCCTTCGGGGAGTCCTGGTGTCTGGGGAACCAGTTTTCTCAGGGTAGAACTATGACGAAGGGAACACAGCATGAAATTCACTCAGGGACGTTTGCAAACTGCACAGTTTCCCTGCCCACAGGGCCCTGAGCTGTGAGCATTTGTCCTCGGATTCCCACTGACTAAGGAACTGGGGGGCCTCAGTCCTGCTGCCATTTTCCCTTCTCCATTCTCCCCTTTGCTTTGCCTCCACAGCATCTGCATCCCAGAAACCAGGCATGAACTTCAATCCTGGTGCCCACATGTCTGCGTTCCAGGGCCTGCCCTTTCTTCCAGCTGCCCCTGTGCCAACACACCAGCTGTTCTGGGAGCCGCCCCTGGCACCAAGGGTGACTGCACCCATCTCCCAGGGTAACCCTCTGGTGCTTTCCACTTATCCTGGACCACCATATGTGCCAGGGCTGTCCACCCTAGGACAACATGGGCCAAAACTGAGGCCAGCAGGGCCTCCTCATATTAAGAACATTGCCCACACTCAGGCACCCCTCAACTACAGGGCCCCAGGGGCCTTCGGTGGGGGTGTGGAGCATCCTGCTCCATTCCTCACAGCACCTTCTGCCCTGAGGACCACTGTGCCTACCTCAGCCAGTGGGGGGATCCAGAACTATGGAATCCACTGGCACCTGGGCCTTCGCCCTCCAGCACCACGGCCATTTGCCCAGCTGGCCCCCATCATGTTCCCAATGAATGCGCGCCAGTGGCCAGGTACAGTGTATGGGGCAGGTGCACCACCCATCTTCCCGGCTGCAGTGGTGCCACCAGATGACTCCGGTGGACATCCCAGCGTCTATGAGAACTTCCGGCGCTGGCAGCGCTTCAAGACCCTGGTCCGCAGGCACCTTCCTCAGACTCCTGACGTGGAAGCACTTTCCTGCTTCCTCATGTGAGTGTTCTCCTCAGGCTCCTCCTTGAGCACTGTGAGGAGGAAAAGCATGGGTTGGAAAGAGGAGGCAGGGATGCAGGGGAACTGGAAGAAAGGTCCTGAGGGTGAGGGGACAAGCTGAGACCCTTACATTCCCAGATGTATTCCCCTCACACCAGGGAATGAGACGTGCCTTATGTCAGGGGCCCATCACAGCCCTGTGAGTGCAGGAAATCTGTTTCCAATGATCATCACCATCACATGGAGGACTCAGGTCAGAGGAGGTTCCTGGGGGTAATGGTCCCAGGAATTGGACTTGGCTCTCTGACTCCACATAATGCTCCCTCCCCCAGTCATTTCACCTTCCACCACAGACCTGATTGTTCCTGGCACAGAGGACATCACAACCACAAGTGGGTTAGGGGTGCTGGCCCCAAGACAGAACTCTAAGGATACCCAACACATTGTCATGAACTCCTGATTGGGACCCTCTGGTGATGTCACACTCATGGGGAAGCTGTCTTTGGATACTGCATGGGCATGTTCATCTTTGCCCCAGTTTGTACCTGTGCTCCCAGGCCATTCTGTGCACTGTCTTAGTCAGCCTGGGCCACCATACAGGATACTATGGAACATGTGGACACAAACACAGGCAGGTATTCCTTTCTCACAGTTCTGGAATCAGGATTCCCAGGTAAAGGGTACCTGACCTAAAGTCCCATGAACGCTCTCTTCTCCTTTCTGGGAAGACAGCTGGCTCACCTGTGTCCTCACATGATGGACATCTCTTCAGTGTCTCCTCCTTCTCCAGGAAGAACACTAATGCCCCCATGAAGCACCACCCTCATGGTTTCATCTAACACTCTAAGCACTGAAGCCAGTCTCCAGATACCATCACACTGGGGGTTAGGGCTTCAACAGGTGAATGTGGGAGGATAACAACATTCAGCACCTAGTACACCACATCATTGAGGAATCCAAGCACAATCATGCTGGTCAATGCAGCCCTTGGTATTCAGGTTTGGTATAAGTGTCCTGGAGTCCCAATGTCAATACTTTGAGGTGAACATGATTGGGAAATAGTAACTTAGTTAGGAAGGTATGTTGGTGTGCTGATGAAGGAGGGTGACCTTGTGGACACTGATCCTGATGAATTCCAGCCCAGTGCTTCGGTCTCTGTCCCGACGGGAGCCCACCATGACCATGGAAGAGGGCCTGCGGAAGGGTTTGCAGGAATGGCAGCGCACCAGCAACTTTGACCGGATGGTCTTCTATGAGACCTCACAAAAGTGAGCTAGCTTCCAGGGCCCAGAACCTAGGTGGGAATTCAGGGTTTGCACAGCAGGGTCGGGTAGGGCATGTCACCTACCTATGTGTTGGCTCTGAGGCGTCCAACTCTCCAAATTGCAGCTCCTTCTAGCTGAAGCGCTGGACATTCTCTCTGCAACAATCCCAGAATCTCCAGCTTCAATGTTTTGATTCCAACTGAGTCTTGAGGTTCAGGGTCCCAATGGGGAGGAGAAACGAGTCCAGCCACACTGACTCCTTCTCCTTTGTTGTCTGGGAAGAGGTAAAGAGTTCCACTAGCCTCACACACACCACCTGCCCGGGAACGGGCACCTCTTTACAGAGTGGGGACTACTGGAGCTCATGAAAGTAGTACCCCTTTAAACCAATGTACCAGAAGAGGGGGGCAGTGAAGAGTGCATGGTCAGGGGCATCCAGAACCTCACATGCCCTAGGACAGGACTGCCATCTTACTGCCTTTGCTCTGTGAAATCCCTGGCATTCCAACTAGTGAAAGGAAGAAACAGAACCAGCCCTCCAGGGAAGCAACCCATGTTCTTAGTTTAGCTTCCACCTCCACGTGACCCCTCCTGTGCCTTTCTTTCCCAGGTGATCCTTCCAAGGCTCAAGGTCCCAGCCTCAGCATCCCTTAATTGGGCCAGGACCCTCATATACATCACTTCCCTGACCAGTTTCTGGAACTTGCCTGATCCATGTGGTTCCTGACAGGGACAGGGGAAACAAGGGTCACCTAGGGGCTATGCCACGTCACTCAAATCTGATTCCCTTCAGGTGCTGGCTGATGTGGTGTTCCCTCAGAACTGCCATTCTTCCTATGTAGCAGCTCCCTCCTGGGACTGGCCTGACCCACTCCAGGACACAGTTCCATAACTCTGCCCCCAACTCCTCCCTGGTATGGGGCTAGCACCTGCCTGGTATGGCTGACCTGCTTCTCAGCTCAGCCTGTGCCTCCCTTACCCACCAAGGTTCATGGAGTTTGAGGCTGCGGAGGAGATGGAGGATCCAAGGATGCAGCTGTCAGGGGTCTTCCAGTGCCGACCTCCTCCTGGACCTCCAATGCTGCAACTTTCAAAGCCGCCAGTCCTTGAGGCTTTCCAAAGGCCAGGTAGGGTTCCCTCTTTCCCACAGGAGCCCATGATAGTCTCTGAATGGTGACAAGGGCTAAGGCAACTTGTTGTCTCAAATAAGACCTTTTCCTTCAGTGTGGGGAATTTGGTCTTGTAAGCAGAACAGCCCCTAGCCCCTGAGGTCCCAGCCCCCCAGCCTTGAACTGCATATTCACCAGTACAAGTACACAGCTCCTTTCTCTCCTTGTCTGTCCAAAGAACACACGTATCATCTGCCCAGGACTTGGGTCCTGGAGGGTAGAGTACATGGAATATCAGTCACTCTAAATGTCCTCCCACTAGACTCTCCTAGATGGTGCATCAGGTGCACTGTTATATCCCTCAGGTCCTAGGTCAGGTTGCCTCATACATGGCATGCCAGGTTAGGTCTGCTGAACCCTGCCTAGTACCCAGTGTTTGGGATGAACATGGATCCCTCATTCATGCACCACTCTGGTCCTCCCTGTCCTAGGGTGCACCTCCAGAAAGACCAACCCCAAAATACAGCCTGCCTGCTCATTAGCAGCCAAATCGAAGGCACCAGAGACCAAGGTGCCTGAGACAAAGGCACGCAAAACCAAGGCGCGCAAGAACAAGGTGGCCAGGACCAAAGGGCCTGAGACCAAGGCGCCCGAGGAGATCCCACCTGAAGCCATCCAAGAGTACATGGACATCATGGATGAGCTATTCGGGCCGACCAACCTTGCCCCATGGGAGCCCTCCCACTTGTCCACAGAAGAGCTTGCTGAGATCTTGGGAGAGGAAGGACTGGAGCAACATCCAATAGAGGATTTATACCCAGATTCAAGTCTCCTGAGCTATGTTGATGAGGATTTGGTCAAGAAGGTGAGCCGTGACTACAATCTTGGTGTAGTCAAGGTTGCAAAACTCATGGAATTGAGCTTCTAGCACAGATACTCAGCAGAATTTGTGTGTGTGTGTGTGTGTGTGTGTGTGTGTGTGTGTGTGTATGCACACACAAACACGAACGCACTCTTGTAAATGTTTGTAGCAGGTTGTTGGGCTATAATAATCCCATGGTGTAAGGAGAATGGGATCATCATTGCTTCCTGTTTCTACTAGAAGTCTTCCTGACTTGGGGCTATTTACTCCCAAGGTCACTCACACTCTCTTCCTTCTCATCCCAGGCAGAGAACATAATTCACCCCCGCTTCCTGGAAGAAATCCTTTCCTCTAAACCACATATAAATATCTTGGCCCTATCAAAAGAGCTCGACCAGGAGGAAGGACTCACGCCTGACCAGGTAGAGAGGGAAGGAGGGTCCCCCAGTAGACCAGGTAGAAAGTACACTGGTTATACTCCTCATGAACAATGGCAGGAACATCAGGGGTTGGGGAGAAAGAAAAGATAGAGAAGAGAAAGGGGCACCACATAGAACTATGGAGGTAGACAAACCAAGGTTTGGGACTTGGAGAAAGACACCAAGTGGATAAGGCAGAGAGCAATACTGGCCGTCTAGGAGACAAAGGGACACAAATAGGCCAGAAAGGGAGTGGCCACAGGTGGACAGAGGATCAAGGGATAGCACGTAGATGAGGACGGCACAGGACCCTAGTCATGTGGCCCACAGGACGTCATCTGTCCCTATCCTACCTATGATGAATGCTTCCTTGGGTGACTTCACAGGACATAGGATGCAGAAGGGAAAGGAAGGAGACAGGAGAGTCATGGATGGGTTCAGGGCAGCAAGCAGAAAGGAAGCCCAGAAGAGTGGCCAGCAGAGACTCAGTCTGTCTCTCCACTTCCCACCTCCCATTGACATGTGATTGTCCCAGTCCCTGTGGCCCATCTCATGCATGTAGAAGAGTTGGCCAGTGCCCATATTCTCCTTCAGCTTGTGAAGAAGCAGCTCTTCAGGGTCCTCAAGGTCATGGTATGTCCCAACAGGACTCAAGAGCTTCCCAGGCACCTGCCAACCAAGGTGCAGAGAAACGGAAACATCACACTGATCAAGGGGCCAGCATGGAGGACCTGTCCACAGAGATTGCTTCCCAGGTCTTGAAGAGGCACAGGGCCATGGAGCCAGAGTTGCTGGGATCGAAGGACACTGCTGTCCTCAACGGCCGTCACGGGTCTTCCTCATTGGGGGCCGTCTGCTCCAACCGTCCTCCCCAGGACTGCAGATCCTCCTCCTTAAACCTGGGGAACAAAGGCGTAGTGGGACCCAGAAAATCCACTTCTGCTGGGGGGCCACATAAGACAGCCAATGGCTGCAGTGTGGACGATGACCTCCAAAGCCTGGATTTCCTCTTTAGCTCCCCGCACCGCCTGCTGCCCTGGGGACTGTCCCAGAGCCAGGCCCCTCCAATAGAAACCCTGTGCTCAGGAGACCAACCACTCCAGGCCCCACCTCCCAAGAGGGGACGCCTCAGCTCCCACCCTCCTCCAGGTGCCATGACCATGAAGAGCGCTCTCACTGGACGCTCATGCAATGTGGAAAAGATGCCCTGCACTGGGCCTCCCGTCCAGGTCATTGGAGGGCAAGGTGTGGACCTGGAGCTAGGTGGGACCTCACAGCCTCAGAAGAGAAAGTGTGTGTCATCTGGCAACCAGAAGAAGAAGAGGCCCTGAGGACACTAGTGTTGGCCGCTGGCCTCTGGGGTGGCTGCCCCTCAGGCAAGATCTCACCTTTGCTTCATTCTGCACCAGAAGGGCCAAAGGTCTTCAGCTTGTGAAGACCTCCTTTCCCACAAAGGGCAGTTCCTGTGGGTTCTCAGGAACATGAAGGGGGTGGGAGGGTACAGGGAATGTAGAAAGAGGGCAGGTGGGGGGCAGAAGGGAGGGTAGTGAGAGGGGAGGGTCACGATGTTCAAGCCTTGGTGGGAAGCTGTACCCTGTTGGACTGTCAGTTATAATAAAGGCAGTTTGGTAGGAAACATCTTCTGCAGCTGCTGCCTTCTGCCATGTGGTCTGTGCACGTCCATGCAGTGAGAACTGAGAGGACATAACTGGGGTTGCCAGGACCCAAGGCACACAAGCATCCATCAACTGGGAATTGTTTGCAGATTTATACTGGTTCTTCCTCTGATCCTAGGGGAAAATAGACAAGTGCTCAAAACCCTAATCATCGCACCATTGAAAAAACCTCTCTTGGTTTAGGGAATCTTCTCTGGGAATCCCTTCATGATATATGCCCCTTAAACATCTCTCTTACCAATTATCTGAGGGCCAGACATGAAGAGGAATCACAAAGCAGCAAAGCACATCTTCCTTGGTGTTGGAGCTCTGGGATCTGAGGACTGACATGTGGCTCTCAGACCGTAGTGTTAGTCCCCAGTCATTGAATGTCAGATACCCCCAGCTCCTAGTGGCAGCAGTTCTCCTGTTGCTTTCCTGGAGGCAGTAGCCAGCCACTTCCAACAGTGCCCTGGAACTCATCTGACAGACCTAGCAGCTCCTGTAGCTCGACACTGCTCTGGGTCACTCTCTGTGCTCGCCACCCTAAGGTTGACCTACCCAGTTTGCCAGGTTTCAGTGCAACAAACTTGACCTGCTCCAGTTAAGATGAGAGTCTGAATATACAAACTCTACCCATCCCTAAGAGCCCTCATTAGGACTCATGCTGCAGCAGAATGGGAAGAGGTACAGATCATGAAGGGAGGGGGGCACAGCCACTTTTGGCATAAGGAGATGGGGAAACAAGTTTATTTGAATTAAAAAGATGGGCTCAAGCAGGCAGTGTCCTTGCAGATATCCTTGCAGATAATCATGCCTGAGCATGGTTAGGGGAGGGACTCCTTGCTCTCCAGCCTTGGGACCACTTAAGGGCCCCCAAAGGGTGGAGTCATCTGGGGAGGACCTGCTATGGAAGCAAAAGGCTCCGAGTGACCATGAGGCATTTGTGGCAGCCTTGGCCATCACAGACAGGGGCATGATTTTTTATAACATGCCTCTTGAGGTCTTTGGGCCCTCCTGTCTCCTTTGGAAGGAGAGTTACTTCTCAGCCTTCAGTCCCCTGTGACATTAGCCAGGATTCTAGCAATAAGCCTGGAAACAGTTGTTTTGTCTTTTTTCTTAGCTTCTTTCTCATCTCCTGAATGATGGTGGACAGTGTGCTTGGACTGATCCCCAGCATGGCCATGGTCTTCCTGTGTAGGTGGCCTGAGGAGAGATCATGGCCTTCCTCCCACCCTCCCACCCCCTCTACAGTCCTGACCATGAACTCCCTGGGGACCCAGCAGCCTGGAGGCTCTGAGTGCTTCCCAAGGCAGAACCACCACTGACATAGCTCTGACCCTCCCTAGAGTCATCCCTGCCCTGACCACAGCCTGACCTGTGTTCCTTTGGCTGTCCCAAATGTAATCAAGTTCTCCTACAAACCAATGAGAAAAAGAAACTGAGGCTATAGAACATGGTTTGCCCGTTTAAAAACCAGGAAGTTTGCAAAGGAGAATGGTTTAATTACAAGGAGGCTAAAGTTTAGTGCTCCTGATGAGATAAGAGCTGGGGTGAGTTCTGACATGCACAAAAGGGATCAGAGGGGACCTACTTTGTGGTCTGTTGTGTGTAATCAAACACCATGGTTCTTCATAGGACACAGGTTCCATGGCTTTCACAGACAGGGACACAATGTTTCCTCAAGTATTTCTTGACAACTTTGAGCCCTCCTGTCTCATTTGGATGGAGAACTGCTTTGGAGGCTTCAGGCCCCTGTGCCATTAATCAGGTTTCTAGAAGTAATTCTGGGAACAGTATGTGTTTAGACAGCTTCTTTCTACTCCCCTGAATGATGTTGGACAGTGAGGATGGACAAAAACCCAGCATGGCCATGGTCTTCCTGAGTAGGTGGCCTGATGAGAGGACTGGCCCTGACTTCTAGGGGAAGAAGTCACAGCACACTAGGGAGTCATCAACTGACACCACCAAGACCCACTCCCTCCATTAATGAAAAGCTGTGCTTCCTGACAGTGACCAGAGGAACTGGGCCCTTGTGGGCACCCTTTGGTAGCTGCACCCTTATTGAAACTCAGTTTAAAAACCTGAACTCTGTGCACTGGCCGCACTGATCAGAGTCTCCTGTTTCCTGGGGTCTTGGCCAGACTGTGGCACGCTGGCCAAACATCTGAGGCATTGTCTGCTAACAATTTGCTGCAGGTCATTACAAAATAACTTTAGGAATACATTCACATAACTCACATCACCCACCAAATATTAAAATTCTAACTTCTAATATGGAGGGGTCTGCAAGAATATCATGTCACCATACAACTTTGACCAGATGGTCTATGAAAAGGCAGAAGAGTGTGTCAGACACCTGGGGCTAGGCCTAAGTGCTAGGGAACATGGGCTGCACAGCTGGCCCTAGTGGGCCTTGTAACCCATACCCAGCCAGGAAGGGCATCTGCTACCACAGGGAAAACCACTGAACACCTTGCTCTCCAAGCATTTGTTCCTTCTACCTGGAAGGCTGGACACTCTCTAATAGTCCCGGAAGCTCTGGCCTCAACGTTCTTATTCCACCACTGCCTAGAGGTTCAGGTTAGGGTGTGGGTAAGTAACCAGCCAAGCTCAGGGGGTCTACTTCAGCAGTGAGGGCTGTCCACAGGGTACAAGTTTCACTAGCTTGGTGTTGGCCAACCACCTGGGAAATAAACCCTCTTACAGCATATGGATCACCCCTGCTCACGAAAGATGCCACAATTATACCCTGATGTTCCAGAAGAGATTTGGAATTCGAAAAATATGACCAGGGAAAGGCAGTGTCTCAGATGCCCCGAGCACACACAACTCTGGTCTCATAATCCATGTCATTCTTGCCATTCAAACCAATGAAATACAGCCCTCTTTGGAAGCAACCCAAAATAATTTCAGCGTAGCTTCTACTTTCTTATGACCTCTCCTGAGTTCTGTGCCCTCGGTCCTTCTTCTATGGTATACAGTCCTAACCACACCATTCATAAAGAGAGAAGATTCATGGTGTTCTCTGACATAAAACTTATCTTTGACCAGATGCTGATGCTTGGCTTTTCTGTGTGGTTCGGGGCAGGGACATGAGAAGCCTGGAATAAGGGGATGGGAGGATACATAAAGGAATCGCCTGGTTTACTAAAACCCACATGGTTCAGTTCAGGTGCTAAGTGATGTTGGGTGTGCCTAGAACTGCTTCTGCATTTAAATTTCATCAATCCTAGGACTGGACCAGCCCATGTCCAATCACTGCTACCCATCCCTGAGACAAGCTCTTCATTGGTATGAAGCTACAGCTTGGATTTTCCAATGACGAATCCTTGTTTTTAATAATTCTATACCTTGCTTACCTGCCAGGTTTGTGGAGTTTGAGACTGTGGAAATGCAGGATCCAAAGCTTCAGTTGATGATGGATTCCAGTGTCAGACACTTCTAATCCCAAAGAGGAGGGATTATCTATCTAACTTCCACATTCTCTAGTCTTTGAGATTGTGCAGCAAGATAGAGCTACATGCATTCCCAGAGGAATTGATGATTAAAAAAAGGTGACAATAGAATCTACTGTCCCACATGTGAACATTTTGTTCAGGATAGGGCACTCATCTTAAAAGAACAGCCCCCGAGCATTTGGGATTCCAGCTGCCCTTGGATATGAAGTGGATATAGCCTAGTCCAAGTTGCTATCCTCTCTCCCCCTGGCTAGGCAAAGAGTCAACACACCATCTACCTAGGACATGAGTCTCTGTGGCCCAAGTATATCAAACATTGGTATCTCAAAATGTCATCCCACATGACACCCTGTCCCACTGGTGCAGAGTCTCCACTCATGGGTCCTGATGTCAGAATGTGCAGGGCCATCCTGGACCAGAGTATGTCCCTTGAACACTTCCCTCCATCAAATAGCTGGAGCACAGCTGGAACCACCCTGTATGCACCACCCTCTTACCCTCTGTCCTAGTTTGCACCTCCAGAAAGGCTGGCCCTTAGGCTCACCCACCAGAAGTCTAATGGTGCTGGTATCCAGAGACCAAGGTGCCTGACGAGACTCACTTGAAGCCTTAATGGTATATATGGACACTGAACATCTGGTGGGGTCTCCCAACTTCACCATGAGGAAAGCCCCACATTTGGCCATGGAGAAGTCCATGGGAAACTTGGAAGAGAATGAAATTGAGTGACATCTAAAAGGGGACAACTTGTACCAAGAACCAAATCTCCTGCTCTACATTGATGAGCTGTGCTCCAAGAGGATTTTGTCACCAAGGTGGGCTAGGGTGGGTACCCAGGTCTATAAGACTTTGGGAAAGCCACCCCAGACTCATGGAATTATCCTTCATTCTTCAGATTCTCGGCACTGGGTGTCTGTTGGGTGGGGTAGCTACTGGTCTTGATTTAACAACACATGGTGTGAACCAGGAAGACATCATCAATGCCTCCTTTAAATACCACAGGTATCCTGGACTTGGTCACACTTTCCACCAATGGCACACACAATCTCTTCTCCTCCAAGTGGAAGCTTTATGTGCCACACCCTCATTACATGGAAGTATTGCTTTCTGTAGGACTACACATGGATATCTTGATTCTAACCAAAAAGCTGGCAGGAGGAAGGACTCACCCAGCAGAGTGGCCAGCAAAACCTCAGTCTGACACCAAGACAGGTGACACCTCCCATTCATATTTACACATGTCCCCCCCAGTCCCTCTATCTCCCCTCATGCCCACTGCAGACTGTGCAAGTGCCATTTCCCTTCTGCAGCTGAGGGAAGATCACCCACTGCCCTCAAAGGAGAAATGATCCGTGTAGTTGCCTCAAAGTTATGTTGTGCCCTGAATTAAGTGCTTCTAAATCAGCTGTCAGCCAAGGTGTAGGGGACATAGTAATAGCACTGGATATGAGGCCTAAATGGAGATCTGTGCCCTCATGCGTCCCCTCATAGGAAATTAAGAGATGCAGAGTCATACAATTTGAGGTCCTATAAAGGAAGCACACTGGTATCTTCCTGCACTGTCGTGAGTCTTCCTCAATGGGTGCCATCCAGTCTTTAAGCCTCCCCTGGACCACAGAATCTCATCCCTAAGCCTGCGACACAAAAGGGCAGTGGGTCCCAGCAGAACTTCTCTTTTAGAGAGAGCCACATGGGAAAGCAGGGATGTTTACCAAGGATGACCATGACCCTCCACGTCCCGGGCATCCTCCTGGCTTCCCAGCACCTTCTGTTGTCCTGAGAACTGTCCCAAACCAGGGCCTTCACACAGACCCCTTCATCCCTGGAGACTGAGCACCGCTGGCCGCTCAGCCCAAAGCAGGAATCCTCATCCCCTATCCCCCTCTGATGCCAATCTAGGAAGTGAGCTACAGCTTGACACTCAACCCATGTAAGAAAGACGCCCTATTCTGAGTCTCATCTCCAGGTCTCTGGAGAGCAACATGTGGCTCTGCTGCTGATTCCTACTGCCCAGCATCTGAGAGGAAGTGTCAGTCACCAGACCCTAGGGAAACAAGAAGAGGCATTGAAGACTGCAGGGTAGGTGTGTGGTATCTGGTGACCCAACCCTCAGGTAGGGTCTTGGGGAGATCTCACCCTCCCCACATCCTGCAACACAAGGGGCAAAGATCCTTGTCACTCAGGACTGATCCTGCTAGTCCTCAGGAACGGGAGGGCAAGGGGAGGGCACTGGGAATGTAGGAGGAAGGCAAAAGGTGGGTACTGGGATGGGAGAGGGAGAGAGGCACATACCTGGGCAACGCTATACATCCTGGGACTTGACTGTCAGAATGATGAACAATAGTTTAGTAGGGACCTGTTCTCATGGCTGCTGCCTTCTGCTGTGGAGTCTGGGCTACTCTGTGTGTGGGGTGAGAACTGAAAGGAGGAGGTATCTGCAGATTCCATTCCTCGGGGTGCACAGGTGCAGGGCCAAGCCCTTGCCTCCATATTTAGCCTACACTTTCCACTGATCCTGGAAGAAAAACAGATCAAAAGCTTAACAGAAACCCAGTCATCACCTGGGTCATGTCTTTGACCTGATGCTGATGCTTGGCTTTTCTGTGTGGTTCGGGGCAGGGACATGAGAAGCCTGGAATAAGGGGATGGGAGGATACATAAAGGAATGTGCCTGGTTCACTAAGGCCCACATGGTTCAGTTCAGGTGCTAAGTGATGTTGGGTGTGCCTAGAACTGCTTTACATTTGGATTTGATCCCTCCTGGGACTGGATCAGGAGGTCCTGTTCACGTGATCTCAGTTAATTTAAGGGGCCTTCTCTACACATCCTTTCATTAATGGGGTCCCTTAAACATCTGTTACCAACTGGCTGAGGGTTCATACATCCACCTGGAGGGCAACCACAAAGAGGCAGAGTGCACCTCCCTTAGTGTTAGCAGCTCTGAGTGTCAAGGGACAGTGTCTCTCATGTCTTAGAGATCATAGCCCTGAGAGTGAATGCCAGTGACCCCCAGCTCCTAGTCCTAGCAGCTCTGCCACTGTGTTCCTGACAGGAGAAGCCAGCAGCTACTGACAGTTCCCTGGAACTCTTTCAACAGCCAGACCTAGCAGCTCTTAGCAGCTCTCCATTGCTCTCTGTCATTCCCTTTCATAACTGCCCTCACGGTGACCTGACCAGACTGCTTTCACTGCCAGCAGCCTTTAAAGTTACCAGTTCTTAGTGCAAGCAGCTCCACCTGCTCTACTTGAGGTAAAAGGCTTGAATAGGTTAAATAGACCCATCTACTTTAGGCCTCACTAGGAGTATTGCTGCACCACAGGGGAAGTGGTACAGGCACTTTTTGCATATGGAGATGGGGAAGGAAGCACATTTCTCGGTTTAAAAAAAGAAAAGGTGGGCTCAAGCACACACAGTATCCTTCCAGATAACCATGGGTCTTCTCTGAGGTATGGATAGGGAAGAGGCTCCTAATCAGACAAGGAACAGCTGAAGCCATTCAAAATGGTGGTATCATCAAGAGACATCTAGAATAGACCTGTGACCAAAGAAAAATCTGTGTGGCAGTGACATAATTGGGGTTGACATGGATGCCAAAAACAGGGAAGACATTTTTTCTTTCCTTTCCTTTCCTTTTCATTTTTTCTCTTTTGGCAGTACTTGGGATTGAACTCAGGATGTCACACATGCTAGGTACGGAGTTTATCATTGACCCATAACCACAGTCCCCCAAATTTGTCTTAGATGCCTCCTGGACAGTGTTGGCCCTTTCTCTTCTGTCTCATTTAGAAGGAGAGCTGCTTTGGAGCCTTCAGTCTTCTGAAGCATTTTCTATCATTGGCCATGAAGATTGCATTCTTCTTAGATAGCTGTTTTCAGATCCTGTGGAAGAGGCTAGATAGCCAGGCTGGACAAGTATTCAGCATGGCCAAGGCCTTCCTGCATAGGTGAACAAGCCTTGGTCTAGTGGAAGAAGTCATGGCCCCCTTCGCAAATTCAACTAACAACTAATCAAGACACACTCCTCCTATTATCATGACTCCCCAGATGCCAAGCCAGACAGTCATCCTGCTGCTCACTACCAACAAGTTCCAGCAAACAGGGGAGCGATGGACCACGTAAGTTGGAGCATCAGTCAGCACTGAGGTGAGCTGAGGCAAGCTGATCCACACCCTGCAAGAGCCCCGCCTGCACACATGGGTGATACCCACTGCAGAAGCACACTCCACACAGCCCTGTAGTTCAGACACACCATGAGCATGCACAATTCAATGAACTGAAGCTCAGGCTTCCCAAAGCATACAGAAAATTAAAGTGAGGAAAACCAGAGTGGGATTTGGGGATAACCAAAAGTGTTACTGCTTTTCCAAACCCTAATTTTCCTAAATTGAGACCAGTAGCTTTAGTATGTGTCCAAAGCTTAATCAGCATAAGTGGGAACACAACACAGTGACCCAGGGGCAATATAAACCCCTACACTAGCACCCTCGGGCAGAGAAAGCCTGCTCTCAGGTCCCCTCTCGCACTGAAAGGATACTCTTCCTCTTCTTCAATAAATCCTACCATTACACTCACTCTTCCTAGTCTGCAGAGTTTTCATTCTTTGAATGTGCAAGAAAGATCCCAGGAAGAAGGAATTGATGGTGAGCCACTGGGTTCAGCATTAACATAGAAGGGTATAACCCACCTTTGAGTGGGCCACCACTTCTTAGCTGCAGAGATCTGCACCTTACACAGACTTCACCTGCCAGCAGAAGCAGAAAACCCCCAGTGTCCCATGCTAACAGAAGTAGAGAATCAAGTTTCATCTTTCTGTGCCCAACCTGGAGCTTCTTGGGAAGGTTGAGTGAACCAGACTAACAAACTATCTCCCCATCTTTTTTTTTTTTTTGGAGTTCTATAATCCCTCTTAGAAAGCTCTCTTTCAAAACTAATGGATGCCTATTACCCACTTAAAATCCAATAGTGCAGCTGCTGGTCTAAAGCCACAGGTGACAGACTTACTGGAGGAGGCTTGTTCAATCCCTTTCGTCACTAAAGGAGGAACGTTGATCAAGCTCAGCCTCAGCTTCTCTCTGTGGAACACAACCAGGTCAATAGATCAGTTAAGTGTCTGCTTCTTTCTTCCACTTTCAGACTGACTGGACCCAATGGTGGAGGGGTCCCTCACCCGGTGTATTTTGGATCCTAACACAAAGTCTTAGTCTTATACAAGGTCTTTGAAAAAGAGGTAACACACAAATCCCCAGAGAATGAGCCAGGTGGTCTATTTATCCTCTTCTCTTCTCTTTCTTTTAGTCTCTCTCTCACACACATGCACTGCAAACACCATGTCGATTCAGTTTTCTTATGCCCGTTGAGACCCCAATTGTTTCAACAGAACCCAAAGATAAAGTTTTGGGGAATTTTCAAGACCTTAAGCACCTGTTAGGACCCAAAACCCATGTTGTCGTTTGTGAGCTCTACCCAGAAAAAAGGTCCCATTCTCTAGCTTTCCAAACTCTGCCAGTTCAAAGAAGAAAAAAAATGCACCCCAAACAACGATTCTCAGGCAATATAAGATCCAATATTTGTGACAAATAGAACCAAATTTTAGTGGCCCCAAGTATGAGTATGATGGCAAATAGAAAAGGCTAAAAACTTCTTCAGGGCACATGACCCTGAGGGACATGGCTCTCTTAGCATAATAACTGAGTTCCTCCAGGACATACAATCCTGTCCACAGTGTCTCCACCATGGAAGGCAAAACATTACCGAAAAAAAAAAAAAAAAAAAAAAACAGGGTCTATCATTTTAAGAGGGAAGTGACACAGGAAAGGAATTTTGGGTCATTACTAAGGGCAACTAATCCAACCAGCATATAAAGACCTCAAAATGTGGTCACTTATGTGTGGAGGTTCACAGGTACTCTGAGTACTCTGTGTTGGCAAAAGAAACTGCAGGATTGAAGGAGTGGTCACCCATGGTTTTCCAGTCCACAGGGAATTAATGGATACTTCAATTTGACTAAGGCAATGGAGGGATACCAAGGGATGCCAAAGAAGGGATGCCTTCTTGCCCCTTTATCTTTCATATGGGTAATACTCCATCTGGCGAAAGTACTCCTTAAGTAGAATTTTGAAAAACTGGGATTTCTTTGACACTCAAGACTCTAAAGAAGTAATGTGTGATATTTTTCTGTACCCAAGCTTGGCCTGAAAGTCAGTTGCAGAGTGGGGAAGAGTAGCCCCTTTGGGGAAGTATAAACTACAATACCATTTTAGACTTAAACTGAGATTGTAAAATGGAGGAAAAAGATGGTCACAGGTACACTATAGTGTACAAGCTTTTTTGCCTGGAGGCACAACCCAAAATTATGCAACCAAAGTAGATGAGCTTCTTCACTCTTGGCTGCACTAACTGGCCACAGGAAAGCAGTTTCTCCTAGAAGAGAATCAAATACAGTGAAGACTTTTTATAAGCCTTTATGCCTCCTTATTCAGGTTTGGCAACAGAGCCCCAAAATCCTGAGGGAACATAAAACCAGGAGGAATGTATTCCAGCCTCCTTCCAATGGTACAGGTCACTTTTTCTCTGTAAGGCTTGGGACAAATTAAGACTGACCTAGGAAGATTCTCAGATGACCCTGATAAATACACTGCAACATTTCGGGGTCCTAACCAAATTTTGATCTAACCTGGAAAGACATAATGTTTTTACTGAACCAAATCTTCTCTAGCACTGAACACTCTGTGGGTGAATGATATATAGTGCAAATCCCAGAAGACCTACTCCTTCCAAATGAAGCAGACTCAAAAGAAACAGGCAGTTCCCCAGAAGGACCACAAACAAGATGCAGACAGTCACATGGGGTAATAAAAGGGAAAGGACTTTCAGAACTGTGTGCTTGAAGGCTTAAGGAGAACCCATACTAAATCTCTAAATTATTCCAAACTCTCTCTGATAACACAGGGGAATGAAAAAACTTCCACAACCTTTTTTTAAATTTTTTTAGTTGTAGTTGGACAAAATACCTTTATTTTATTTATTTATTTGTATGTAGTGCTGAGAATCAAACTCAGTACCTCGAATGTGCTAGGTGAGTGCTCTACCACTGAGCCACAACCCCAGCCCCTTCCACAACCGTTTTAAAAAGACTCGGGGAAATATTAATTAAACATACCTCAATGGACCCAAGTTTCCCAATGTAACAACTTAAAAAACAAATTCATAACTCAGTTACTGACATTATGAAAAGATTACAAAAATCATATATAGAAAAAGACACTGAAACTTTTTAGATGTCTCTTAAAATTGACACTCATCATGGAAAAATTAGACAAACTGCAGATAGGGCAAAGAAGCAGGAGGGGATGGGAGGAGCCATGGGAGTAAGAAAGATGGTGAAATGAGATAGATATTATAACCCTAAGTACATGTATGAAGACACAAATGGTGTGAATGTAATCTGTATACACCAGAGATATGAAAATTGTGCTCTATATGTGTAATATAAATCATAATGCATTCTTCTGTCAATTATAATAAATTAAAAGAAAATTTAAACCAAAAAAAAAGAAAATGATTGGAGCCTGAGAGTCTTAACCTAATCAGTACATGAATCCACTGATAGGGGTTAACTTGATGGCAACTGCAGGCAGGTAAGGTGCAGCTGGAGGAGGAATGCTTTGGGGGTATATGCTTTGAACTTGTTGAGCATCACTTTTAAAGCCAAGCCACTCTGGGAAATTAATGGCTCATATTTTTGTACTCTGGCGTTCTTATCTTTTAGTAAGTTCCTCCCTGCATGCTACAGAAAAAGGATCACAAAAGGAAAAGGGATCTGGAAAGGCTGACTGCACCAGGCCCCAGACCTTTGAAGATGATTTAAAGGCATAAATTCTGCTTTGGGGACAATGTAGTAAGTAATATCCCAAATTACAAGGGACTCTATGAGACCCATTTGTTCTTATGCTTCAATTTATCCCTCACCATAAGGCCTCCTTCGGTTCCAAAAGCAGTGCCTCTCGTCTCTCAGCAGGATGGAGTTCAGTGTATTTTTAACAGTACTGACCTCTCTATTGCCCAATGATTATTAATTTCCTCTCAAGAATTCTCTTTTATAAAATGTATATTTTTGGATTCCTGGTCAATATGATATCTGAAGATTAAAATACACTGTGCTTTAATTTAGAAAAGGCTCCAGGTCCTTTCAGGGAAAACCCCCTAACTTGCCTTTTCTATATGGCTTCCAAATAAATCTGGAGCCATAAGAGGGGATATTTTTCATTTCTGGAGACAGGGCATATAATTCTTTGCCACCAGTGTGGAGAGGCCATAGCTGTTTTATGTCTCCCTGGAAGCTTCAATTGCACAGGGGATGCTAAGATGCCTCAGGTGTAAAAGCTAATCAAGAGCCAAAAGGGCAATGTCTGCAGCTCTCACTAAATTGATACCTTTAACATCAAGAATAGTGGACAGCAAAGGAGCATCTGTTAGAAGGAACCTCTATACATCTCTATGCCCATCTAGTTAAGGCACTCATGGAAACCACTACAGGGGAGTCCAAAAATTAATCCAGCAGGAAGTCTCCTGGTAGGAGAAATCCTATAAAATCACCAAGCTCTGGAACTTTTGACCGCCAATGCTGTTTTTTGCAAGGAGAATATCGCTTTCATGTTAACCATTCTAGATTAGTCCACTTACATAACACTCCAATCAGATTGTCACTTATGAAGAAGAGCTTTACAACTGGTGGACATCCCTGTGGGCTCAAATCCTTCAAAGTTTGTGGCGTTTACTTGCCCATGGTCATGGTGTGTTTGATTTTGCTCTTTGGCCCATGTATATTAAATGCCTTAGTGATAGGCTGGGGTTGTTGCTCAGTGATAGAATGCCTAGCTCAGCACTACATGTAAATAAAAAAATAAAGTGAAAGTCCATCAACATCCAAAATATATATTTTTAAATGCCTCAGTGAAAAGTTATCCCTTCTCATCTGGAAGCTATCAAGTTCCAGAGAGATGGTGATAGAGATGGGGCCACAGGTGCATTATTAAGGTCCTCTAGATAGACCCATTGAAGAGTTTTCCTATTTGCCAGAGCTAGAGGAAGGTGGAGTGGTCATCAACCAAATTCCAAAATAGCAGTTAGGGCTATTTCTTCAGAAGAGGGAATAAGAGCAGGAACTAGAAACATGATAGACACACATGGGCCAGCCACCTTGGTTGGTACAATTGCATGTACAAACTATCTAATGGGCACGTGAATAAGCACATGAACAGGACTTGATCAACATCCTGATTGGAGGGTGGTGGCCATCATCAGAGAATGTCTTACTCTTATTGGATGTAGAGACTCCACTCCCTGAAAGTCATCAACAAGGGCTTTAAAAGTCACCTGAAGAAACAACAAAGCCCTAGAAAAAGAACAACACACCAATAACAAAATCAGTAGAAGACAGGAAAGTATTAAAGCCACAGGCAAAATCAATAAAATTGAGAATAACAAAACAAAAAAATATAATGTGAGGCAATGGGTGACCAAAGAAACAAAACTTGTTTTTTTTGGTTTTTTTTTTTTGGAAGGATAAACAAGAGTAATAAATCCTTAACCAAACTACCAAGGATAAAGAAGGTTATCAAAAGTCTTCCAATAAAGGAAAGCCCAGGCCTGAGCAAATTCTCAGCCAAGTTCTTCTACCAAACCTTCTAAGAAGAACACAAATCTTGCTCAAATAATTCCACAATACAGAGTAGGAGGGAACACTGCCAGCTTCATTCCATGTGGCCTGTATCACCAAAATACTAAGACAAAGACACTCCAAGGAAAGACAACTTCAAGTTAACATCCTTATTTTAGTCAGCTTTTCCACTACTGTGATTAAAAGTCCTGCCAAGAACTATTTTAGTCAAAATTTTATTTGGGTTCTCATAGTTTCAGAAGTCTCAGTCCATAGACAGACAACTCTATTCCTAGAACAACATGGAAGAACAGTGTGATGGAGGGAAGTGGTTCATATGATCATCAGGAAGGAGCAGGGGAAGTCCACTCACCAGATATGAACTATATACCCCAAAGGCACACCCCCAATGATCCACCTACTCCAGCCACAGCCTACCCACCTTCAGATACCACTCAGTTAATCCCATCAGCAGGATTAATTCACTGATTCAGTTAAGGCTCTCAACCCTCTCATTTCTCCTCTAAGCCTTCCTGCATTGTCTCACATATGAGCTTTTGGGGGACACCTCACATCCAAACCATAACAATCTTTGATGAACACAGATGCAGAAGTTGTTGCAAACCACATACAAAAACACTGCATGATGATCAAGAGGGTTTCATCCCAAGGATGCTAGGTTGGTTCAACATATGAAAATAAATAAATGTAATTCACCACAAAAACAGGGTTAAAGAAAAGAAACATGATTACCCTAATAGTTGCAGAAAAAGCACCTGAGAAAGTATAGCACCCATTCATGTTTAAAACACTAGAGAAGCTAGGGATAGAAGGAACTTCCCTCAACATTGTAAAGGATACAGATGACAAACCCAAGGACAACATCATAATGAACAGAGGAAAACTGAAAATATTTCCTCTAAAGCAGGAACAATACAAGAAGGTCCACTCTCACCACTCCTATTCAACATAGTCCTTGAGATGTGAGCCAGAGCAATCAGGCATGAGAAGGAAATTAAAAGGATACAAATAGGAAAAGAGCTCAAATTATTTCTAATTACATTCTGAAGTCACAAAAAAGTCTCCAGAAGACTTATAGAGCTGATTAGCAAATTCAGTAAGTAGCAGGATACGAAATCAATGTACAAAATCCAATCACTTTCCTATATACTCCAATAATAAATACTGCCAAAAATGAAATTAGGAAAATTATCCCATTTACAATAACATCAAAAAATATTGGGGAATTAATCTAACAAAGGAGGTAAACAGCCTCAATAATAAAAATGACAGAACACAAAGGAAAGAAATTGAAGAAGACAAAAGAAGATAACAAGAGCTTCCATGTTCTTTTTTTAGATTTTATTTTTTAAAATTTTTATTTATTTATTTTTTACATGACCTCTATTATTATTATTATTATTATTATTATTATTATTATTATTATTATTATTATCATTGGAATTAGAATTGTTGTTGTTGATGTTTGCATTACAATTCTTAATACACCTTTATACCACAATTTATCATATCTTGATATATAAGATATGTTGACACCAAATTCACATTTTCATACATCTATTTTGTATAATGATGAAGGTCTCTTTCCACCATCCATGCAATTCCCCTTCTCCCTCCCTTTCCCTCCCACCCCTCTTCCCTATCTTGAGGTAATCTTCTTCCCATGTTCTTCCTCCCTACCCAATTTTGAGTCACCCCCCTTATATCAGAGAAGACCTTTCAGCATCTGTTTTTTGGGATTGGCTAACTTCACTTAGCATAATCTGCTCTAATGCCATCCATTTCCCTGCAAATGCCATGATTTTATTTTTTTAGTGCTGAGTAATATTCCATTGTGTATAAATGCAACATTTTTTTTTATCCATTCATTCATTGAAGGACATCTAGGTTGGCTCCACAGTTTAGCTATTGTGAATTGTGCTGCTATAAACATTGATGTGGGTCTGTCCCTGTAGTGTGCTGTTTTTAGGTCCTTTGGATATAGTTCAAGAAGAGGAATAGCTAGTACAAATGGTGGTTCCATTCACAGATTTCTAAGGAATCTCCATACTGCTTTCCAAATTGGCTGCACCAATTTGCAGTTCCACCAGCAATGTATGAGTGTATCTTTTTCCCCTCCTCCTCACCAGCACTTGTTGTTCTTGTTCTTCATAATGGCTGCCATTCTGACTGGAGTGAGATGGTATCTTAGAGTAGTTTTAGTTTTCATTTCTCTGATTCCTAGAGATAATGAGCATTTGTTCGTATATTTGATGATTGATTGTATATCCTCTTCTGAGAAGTGTCTGTTCAGGTCCTTGGCCCATTTATTGATTGGATTATTTGGTTTTTTGGTGCATACCTTGTTGAGCTCTTTATATACCCTAGAGATTAGAGCTCTACCTGATGTGTGAGGGGTAAAAATTTGTTCCCAGGATGTAAGCTCCCTATTCACCTCACATATTATTTCTTTTGCTGAGAAAAAACTTTTTAGTTTGAATCCATCCCATTTGTTGATTTTTGGTATTAATTCTTGTGCTATAGGTGTCTTATTAAGGAAGTTGGGGCCTAGCCCCACGTGATGGAGATTAGGGCCTACTTTTTCTTCTACTAGACACAGAGTCTCTGGTTTAATCCCTAGCTCCTTGATCCATTTTGAGTTAACTTTTGTGCATGTGAGAGATAGGGATTCAATTTCATTTTGTTGCATATGGATTTCCATTTTTCTTAGCACCATTTGTTGAAGATGCTATCCTTTCTCCAATGCATTCTTTTGGCACCTTTGTCTAATATAAGGTAGTTGTAATTTTGTGGGATAGTTTCTGTATCCTCTATTTTGTACCCTTGGTCTACCAGCCTGTTTTGGTGCCAGTACCATGCTGTTTCTGTTACTATTGCTCTGTAGTAGACTTTAAAGTCTGGTATAGCAACACCACTTTTCACTTTTCACTCTTCCTGATTAGAATTGCTTTAGCTATTCTGGGTCTCTTATTTTTCCAGATGAATTTCACGATTGCTTTTTCTATTTCTATGAGGAATGCCATTGGGATTTTGATTGGAATTGCACTGAACCTGTATAGTGCTTTTTGTAGTATGGTCATTTTAATAATATTAATTCTGCCTATCCATGAACAAGGTAGATGTTTCCATCTTCTAAGGTCTTCCTCTATTTCTCTCTTTAGGGTTCTATAGTTTTCAGTGTATAGATCTTTCACCTCTTCAGTTGATTCCCAAGTATTTTATTTTCTTTGAGGATATTGCGAATGGGGTAGTTTCCCTCATTTCCATTTCAGAGGATTTGTCACTGATATACAGGAATGCCTTTGATTTATGGGCATTGATCTTATATCCTGCCACTTTGCTGAATTCATTTACTAGTTCTAGAAGTTTCTTGGTAGAGTTTTTTGGGTCTTCTACGTATAGAATCATATCATCAGTAAATAGTGCTAGTTTAAGTTCTTCTTTTCCTGTAGTTATTCCTTTAATTTCTTTCGTCTGTCTAATTGCTCTGGCCAGTGCTTCAAGAATTATGTTGAATAGAAGTGATGAGAGAGGGCACCCATGTCTTGTTCCAGATTTTAGAGGGAGTGCCTTCTGGTTTTCTCCTTTTAGAATGATGCTGGCCTGAGGCTTAGCGTAGATAGCTTTTACAATGTCGAGGTAAGTTCATGTCATCCCTAGTTTTTCTAGTGTTTCGAATGTAAAGGGGTGCTGTATTTTGTTAAATGCTTTTTCTGTGTCTATAGAGATGATCATATGGTTCCTATCTTTAAGTCCATTGATGTGATGAATTTCATTTATTGATTTCCATATGTTGAACCAACCTTGCATGCCAGCCAGGCAGAATCCCACTTGATCATGGTGCATGATCCTTTTGATATGTTTCTGTATCTGATATGACAGAATTTTATTGAGGATTTTTGCATCTATATTCATTAAGATATTGGTCTGAAGTTTTCTTTCTTTGAGGTGTCTTTGCCTGGTTTTTGGAATCAGGGTAATATTGGCTTTGTAGAATGAATTTGGAAATACTCCCTCTTTTTCTATTTCCTGAAATAGATTGCAGAGTATTGGTATTAGTTCTTCTTTAAAGGTCTTGTAGAATTCAGCTGTATATCTGTCGGGTCCAGCTTTTCTTGGTTGGTAATCTTTTGATGATTTCTTCTATTTCCTCTCTTGACATTGGTCTATTTAAGTTGTATATATCTTCCTGACTCCATCTGTGCAGATCATATGACTTAAGGAATTTATTGATGCCCTCACTATCTTCTATTTTATTAGAGTATAAGGTTTCAAAATAATATCTAATTATCTTCTGTATTTCTGTAGTGTCTGTTGTGATATTGGATTTTTCATCCCATATGCTAGTAATTTGGGTTCTCTCTCTTCTTCTCTTCGTTAGCATGGCTAAGGGTCTATCAATCTTATTTATTTTTTTCAAGGAACCAACTTTGAATTTTGTCAGTTTTTTCAATTGATTCTTTTGTTTCAATTTCACTGATTTCAGCTCTAATTTTAATTATTTCTTGCCTTCTACTGCTTTTGATGCTGATTTGTTTTTCTTTTTCTAGGGCTTTGAGATGTAGTTGGAGGTCATTTATTTGTTGGCTTTTTCTTCTTGTAAGGAATGAACTCCATGCAATGAATTTTCCTCTTAGTACTGCTTTAAGAGTGTCCCAGAGATTTCGATATGTTGTGTCTGTGTTTTCATTTACCTCTAAGAATTTTTAATTTCCACCTTGATGTCTTCTGTAACCCATTGTTCATTCAGTAGCATATTGTTCATTCTCCATGTGATGTAGGAATTTTTCTTCCTTATTTTATCATTGATTTCCAATTTCATTCCATTATGATCAGATAAAAATGCATGGTAGTATCTCTATCCTTTGTATTTGCTAAGAGTTGCCCTGTGGCACAATATATGGTCTATTTTTGAGAAGGATCCATGTGCTGCTGAGAAAAAAGTGTATCCTCTTGATGTTGGTTGATATATTCTATATATGTCAATTAACCCTAAGTTATTAATTGTGTTATTGAGTTCTATAGTTTCTTTATTCAACTTTTGTTTACAACATTTTTTCAGTGGTGAGAGAGGTGTGTTAAAATCACCCATGATTGTGTTGTGGTCCATTTGACTCTTGAACTTGAAAAGAGTTTGATTAACATAGCTAAACCATTGTTTGGGGCATATATATTAATAATTATGTCTTGTTGGTGAATGGTTCTCTTCAGCAGTATGTAGTGTCCTTCTTTATCCCTTTTGATTAACTTTGGCTTGAAGTCTATTTTATTTGATATGAGTATGGGCACCTCTGCTTGCTTCCCAGGTCCATGTGAGCTGTATAATTTTCCCAACCTCTCACCTTTAGTCTGTGTATGTCTTTTCCTATCAGATGAGTCTCCTGTAGGTAGAATATTCTTGGATCTTTTTTTAAGAGAGTCTACTAGCCTATGTCTTTTGATTGGTGAGTCTAAGCCATTAACATTTAGGTATGTTTTATATTTCTAGCCATATTTGTTTATTTTTGTTATTTAACTTGATTTGTTTTTCCTCCTTGATTAGTTTTCCCTTTACTCTACTATCTCCCACTGTTGATTTTCATTTTCTTTTTTTCATTTCCTCTTCATGTAATGTTTTGCCAAGGATGTTTTGAAGTGCTGGTTTTCTAGTTGCAAATTCTTTTAACTTTTGTTTATCATGAAAGGTTTTTATTTCATCTTCAAACTTGAAGCTTAATTTTGCTGGATACAACATTCCTGGTTGGAACCCATTATCTTTCAGCGTTTAAAATATGTTATTCCAGGATCTTCTAGCTTTCAGAGTTTGTGTTGAAAGATAATCCTTTAACCTAAGTGGTTTACCCCTAAATGTAATCTCTTTCCTTTCTCTTGTGGCTTTTAAAATTCTCTCCTTGTTCTGTATGTTGGGCATTTTCATTATACTGTGTCTTGTTGTGGATCTCTTGAAATTTTGTACATTCAGTACCTTGTAGGCTACTAGGATTTGGGTTTCCTTTTCATTCTTCATGTCTGGAAAGTTTTGTAAAATTATTTCATTGAGCAGATTGCTCATTCCTTTGGTTTGGACCTCTTTTCCTTCCTCTATCCCAATAACTCTTATATTTGGTCTCTTTATGCTTTTCCGAATTTCTTGGATGTTCTGCTCATGGTTTCTTATCAGTCTCCCTGTGCTGTCTACACTTTTTTCAAGATGATATACTTTGTCTTCATTTCTGATGTTCTGTCTTCTAAGTGTTCTACTCTGCTGGTGATACTCTCAGTTGAGTTTTTAATTTGGTTTATTATTTCCTTCATTTCCAGGATTTCTGTTTGGTTTTTTTGTTTGTTTGTTTGTTTGTTTTATATAACCTCTATCTCCCTGTAGAGTTGGTCTTTTGCTTCTTGGATTTGTTTATGTAATTCATTGTCAAAGTGACCTTCTGTTGTCTGCATTTGCTGTATAAAGTCTTCCTTGAGACTCCAGATCATATGAACCATGTATATCCTGAAATCTTTACCTGACATTCTTTCTGATATAGCTGTACCTCCTCTAATGTTGAATTGTCCTGCATTGTTTGTGGTCCTTTCTTTCCCTGTCTTTTCATGTTGCTCATGTTTCTTTCCAGCTCTGAGTGACTGTTTTGTTATTGTTTTTCCCTATAGATTTGTATTGCTCTTGTATAGTTCTGAGATCTCTCTTTTGTGATGGAAGACAATGTAAACAGTTCCCAATATCAACTACACATCATCTATGAGCTAGTTGTTGTTTTTAATATATTTATAGTTAGTCTCTATGTCTAGAGATGTTGGATTCAATCATAATTTAAAATATATTCATTAGTTTCATAAAAGGCATACAGTTTCTGATGGTGTATAGAGAACTGAGGGTCGGACATAGGACGTTATGTTAAGTGGGAAAGATGTGAGAGAATGGAGTTAATATATCTTAGCTACTTTAGAGGAGAACTCTAATGAAGGGGGTTATTTGCAGGAGAATAGACAGGAGGTACGTTAGGGTAGTTAAGTATGTGGGAGGACAATAAGAAGCATAGAAACAAACCCCTATTTGCATTTAGTAAATTACACATAGTAGAAATAATAACACTTGGGAGTTTGAGAGAGGAAGAGAAGGAGGAAGAAAAGCAAAATGAAAAGAAGAAGAAGAAAGGGGGAAGAGATAGAGAGAAATTAATGACAGAGAGGAAAAGAGAGAAGAAAAGGAAAAAAAGAAAAAAGGAAACAAGAAAAAAAATGCACTCTTAGAATTCTGTTCTCTTCTCTTCCAGTGGGTGGTATTGTGCATTCCAGGTTGAGTCACTGCCCTCAGGGTGGGGAAGCAATCCCTGTGAGGTGGTTCTCTCTCCCCTGCTGGGTGCCTCTTCAATCCCAGTCTCTTTGGGTTGCTCCCAGACTCTATCCCCCTCACCTCTCCTGCCCACCAGGCCCCAATTGATGGATCTCTTGTCCGCAGCCCTGGGTTCAGTCTGGGGGTGTGGTGCCCTGGCCGCCCTGTGCTCCTGATCAACTGAGCGCTATCTCTGTGTTGAGTAGTCACCAAGTCATCACAGCTGTGGAGAGAGAGAGTTGGAAACCGGTAACATGTTCTGACTTATTCCCTCTGATAGCTATGCCAACCGAGAGCTGGCGAAAAAGGTGTTGGGTTATCACAGCTGGGGGAGGGTGAGTTGGAGATCAGGCACCTTCTCAGTTGCACTTGGCTCTGATATTCACACATACCAAGAGCTGGTGAGAATGGTTTTGAGTTATCACAGCTGGGGGGGGGGGGGGCTGGGACTCACACACCTGTTCAGATGCCTATCAAGCTGACTGTTACACCTGCCAAAAGTTGATGAGGTAGATTTTCCTATATGGCAACCACTTGTTTCTGCACAAGGGTGTCCGGTGAGAAGGAGGGAGCTGGGCTGTTCTGTTCCTACTGTATGTCTAGAATTTGGTCCTCAGTCTGGTGCCCTGTGTTGACAGGGTCAAAGTTTGACCTGCTCCAGCAATGAAGGATCAGTAACCCTGCATCTCCACGCTGCCAGAACTCCACGGGGCTCAAACTCTACCTGTCTGTGGTGGGTTCCAGCTCTGGTCCACTGGCCGGCTTCCCCGGCAAAGAGTGACTCCGATTTCCCCACGTCCTGGGCTGGGCTTGCAACAATCTGCTGTTTAAAATCCTGTCACATGCTCCATGAAGCTTAAATTCGTGAATGGGAGCCCCACAGTAAAAATATTTAGTTATTTCCCTGTCTTACATTCTTTCTTAGCACCTTTATTATGAACCTTTGGGGCAGCCACCCCTTCCATGTTCATAGATAGGCAGAATTAATATAATTAAAATGCCATACTATCAAGAGAAATATAAAGACTCAATTCAATTCCCATCAAAATACCAATGACATTCTTCACTGAACTAGCAAAATGTAGTTCTAAACCCATTTGGAAAAATACCACAATAGCCAAAGTAATCTGGAGCAAAAAGAGCGATGCTGGAGGAATCACAATACAGGACCTCTCATTATACTGCAGAGCTACAGTAACAAAAGTAGCACAGAACTATTACTAAAACAAACATGAAAACCAAGGGAATGAGAAAAAAGACATAGAGAAACCCCACACAAATACAGCTATCTGATACCAGACTAAGGTGCCATACCACATACTGGAGAACAGATAAACACTAAACACACACTTTTTAAAAGAAGCAATACAATGGCCAACAAATATAGGGGAAATATTTCCACTTCTATAGCAATAGGGAAATTCAAATCCAAACTACATCAAGATTTCATCTCTCTCTAGTCAGAATGACAATTATGAATACAATCACTACCTACTAGCAAGAACATTGGAGAAAATGTACTCTCACTTAGTTTGTGTGGGACTGCAAATTAGTGCAACCACTCTGGAAAGAGGTATGGAGATTGCCCCCCCCCCAAATTATAATTATAGTCCATAGTTCTAATATCCGCATCCGCATACTGTAGGAATGTAGCCACACCAATGTCTACTGCAGAACAATTCAAAATAGCCAAGTTCAACATTGGTGCCCTTAAAACAGATGAATGAATGAAGAAAATGTGATGTGACATATACATTTACATATAGGTATAAATATTACATGAATGTGCGCACACACACACACACACACACACACACACACATATATATATATATATATATATATATATATATATATAATATATGCATATATATACACACAATAGAGTATTACTCAGCCTTCAGAAAGAATAAAATTGTTGCATTTGTCAGCAAATGTTTGGAACTGCAGATGATCGTGGTGAGTGAAGTAAGCTAGATCCAGGCAGTCAAAGGGTAAATGTCTCCTCTGATATGCAGAAACTAGTCCAAATAAGGGGGTGAGACTCGATCAAAAGAGAAGATAAGAGGAGTAGAGACAGGGACTGATGGAGAGGGAGGAGGGATGGAATAAAGGAAGAACAGTAGAATGAATCAAACCTAAATTTCCAATATACATATATAAATACACCACAGTGATTCTCATAAATGCGTACATCTGCAAGATAGTAATCTTAAAAGGACTGTAAGTAAATAGAAGAAAGATCAGAAGAATAGGAGGACAGGGAAAGTGGGAGGGAGGAGGAAAGGGGAAGGAAAACCACTGGGGATTGAACAACAGCAAATTATATTCCATATTTTATAAGTATGTTGAAGTGAACCTAATGTCATGTGTAACTAAAAATAACCAATAAAACTTGTGAGTAATCAAAAAAAGATGACAGATTTGAGAAAGGCCGCATTTCTATTACTCCATAGCTTGCAATTCAAGGAGTGGGACTACTGATTCTCTGTGAGTTGGGAAAAGGGGAATTCACTGAAACCCAGTATCAAATCTGAGACCCTTAGAGACCCACAAATTCAGGTGCTTTGAACAAAGGAAAAGAAAAGATACATTGGAGCCAAGCCACTGCCATCTATGTGTTATAGTGGCACTGCCACCCAAAAGAAGGGAGGGATAACACAAACAAAGGATAATGTTGGCACGGGAAACCTGCAGAGCAGCAGAGCCTCTGAAATGGCCCACACAGCCAACTGGTGTTTGAAAAGTGCTCTGTGATTCTCAACTGCCAAACACACAACTTAGGTGAGACATTCTGAAGAAACCACATTGCAGCTTCCTCCTGCAGGAACCCAGGAGATCACAGCTAATACTGCTACACTGACCAGACAAGCATCTACCAGAAGGTGACTGAAACAAGCATGGAGAAAATCGTACCCAGAGGGATTCAATTTAGAGATACCGACAGGAGTGCAATTCACCTTCCCTTTCAGTCTGGTGGCTCACATGACCAGTTGAAGTGTGTCAGGAAACTGAACAGGTGTGTGTGCACACGCTTGTGCATATGTGTGTGTCTGTGTGTGTCAGGGTTTTTAGCCCCCCATTTCCTACTGACCTGTGGGAGAGATGGGGAAAGCATGTCCCGACCAGGATGAGCCAAGAAAGGCAAAGGTTGACTGGCCGCTGGCACCCAGCCCTCCCTTTCTGGAGGACAATCAGACGCACCAGGGAGACCAGGCAAAGCAGGATCTCATTTATCCAGGAAGTACACACAGCTAACATAATGCACAGGAACCAATCAGGATAAAGGTCAGAGGGATGGTGCAAGTTCACATGTACACCCATCCCATGGTCTGTAAGGGAAGGCATGAGCTGTCCACGAGGGCGGAAGTGTCATGGACCGATCCTGGAGGTGGTCTGTTTTTTCATCACCCACAGCACCGCCTCCTGGCTGATCATCTTAGCCACATGTGCGGCCCCTAGACCAGGAAGCGGGCAGCAAGTCAGCAAGCTAGGTTTTCTCCTTTCTGATACAACATGCCCCACATGGTACATCATACCCTACGTGTGTGTGTGTGTGTGTGTGTGTGTGTGTGTGTGTGCTTGTGTGTGTATGTGATCTTATCTGGAGATTTCACTGTGAGACTGAGTCTGGGAAGGCCACATTCACTGTCAGTGAAGTGTGTACAACCTGGGGAGGTTGACACCCACAATACCAGAAGAAATTTTAGGAAGGCCATCAGAGGATCAGCATCTGCCCAGCCCTGGGGATATGTTGATCTGACCTCTCCAAAGCAAATAACCACAACAAACTCCCAACACCTGATTAGAGCTAAGCCCCGACCACAAGTACTTCCCACTTGTAACTCTGCATGGATTTGGGTCTGTTGTAGTCTGGAGAAAACTCCACTTGACACTCCCATTCTATCCTACCTTATACAGGTGAGAAGGGAACCTGCAAGCTATTACTTGCAGCTTCAATTCCACTTCACTACAGCTGAAAGCCCAGGGAGGAGCACAAAACATCTGTTTAACAACCCCAGGTCCTTGTTTGCTCCAAGGGGTACACAGTCCAGGAAGAAGGGCAGTGCTGCATAAGCAATGCAACAGGTTTCACCACCTGAGCTCAAACAGCTATTTTCATTGTGATTTCCCATTCTCTTTCTCCTTACACTTATTTGTTTGTTTTTGTTTTCTTGGTGTTCTTATTCTGCTACTTGATTTGTGGATATACATTCATATACATTTTTGTTTCCTTTTTCTCAGTTTTATGTTCATTAATTTTCTGTGTTTTCTCATTTGAGGATTAGAGTTTTGTTTATTTGTGGACTTTTGTTTGTGTCTATTGTCTCTAAAAACTTTCTTCTCCATCTCAACAGCCAGTTTCTCTTGTTATTTCTTTCTCTATTTATTTACTTCTTGTCCTCCTCCTTCTTACATTTATTCTGCTCTCTGTTCACACTGTGAAAATTCTAACATTTATTTTGCCTTCACATCCCATTTCCTTTTCTCTTAATGAACTCTATATTTTATGATCCTTTAGAACTGTTTAGTTTCTAAATTCCTAACCCCGCCACCCTCCAAGGTGCTACAGTTGTTAAGCACTGCAGATAGATTAGCTGATACCTGATGTGTTTCTGAAGGTGGATCTTCTTCCAGCCATTTATTTCACTGCTATCGCTGTTGGCTACTAAGCCTGCCATTCCTCTTTTTGTGGCAATTAGTGTTGTAGATATCACACTCGGCACTGCGTATGTGTTTCAATGCTGTATACAGATTGATGCTGTTGTTACTATTGCTCCACTCTTCTTTTTCTGTGAGTTGCTAGGAACCTACTGGGACATGATGAGTTCACAGGTGGAGCTCTTCCAAAACTCAGCCATGAGACACAACACCTTGCACCACCCACAAAACATACTTGAACTTCAGTGATATTTTAATTCGAAAACTAGGAGAAAGAAATCACCAAAACTGATGACCATGCTCAAACAGGAATAGTTAGGTGCACCTGAGACCTCAGATCCCACCCATGGACATCCACTCCTACAACAAAAACACAAGCAATCAACATGTGTTATACTATGGAGACCATACTTACAAGGGGTCTTAATGTAGACAGCTTCCATACTCCTTTAGGATACAGTGACGAGCAATCATAGTCTACCATATAAGACACAATAGCAGGACTGCATGGTCTACAACCATCCCACTCTTGTGAGACCTATGGGGGAAAGTGGAATTCTCAAGCTCTGCCACACTACATATTAAATCAAAATACTCTGGTCATCACCACAGAACTAGAAGAGAAACTATACTTCAAAATACACTTCATAATATATTGAAAAATTCCAAACACCCTGATATCCCTGAACGCATTGCCAATAGAATGATATGCCCTAAATGAGCCACATTCACAAATGGAAGAGAAATGCATCCAAACATTCACAAAACCCAACACAGGAATACAAGAAACATGAACACTCAAGGTAACATGATAACTCCTATGCTTCATAATTCCACTGAGTCCGATGATACTGAAATGCATGAAGTACCATATAATGTATTCAAAGGAGCAATTATAAAAAGGATCAATAAATTCAAAGACAACACTAAAAGAACTCAATGAATTAAGAAAGTCAGTACAGGATATGAATAAGAAATTTAATAATGAGATAGCAATTTTGAAAAAGAACCAAAAAAAAACCTTAGTAATAAAAGCAAAATAAATAAATACAATGTTCCCTTGAAAGTCTCTCTACTAGAGTAGAACATGAATAAGACAGATATCAGAGTGGGAAGACAATGGTCCACCCTGTACATTCAGACACCATTAATGAAAACACATAACCATGACCAGAATACACAAGAAATTTAGGACAATATTAAGTCACCAAATTTGAGAATCACTGGAAAAGAGAGGGTTGAAAGAAGCAGGGTAATGGCATGAATGACCTCTTCAGGGAACTAATAACAACATTTCCCAAACATTGAGAAGGAGATAGACCTCTAACTATGGGAGGCACCTCAAAGGACAATATCCAAAAAGAACCTCTCCATAACATATTACAATTAAAATGCCTAACACACAGAGCAAGGGTAGAATTTTAGAAGCCTGAAGAGGAAACATCAGAATGCATTTAGAGGTGAGCCAGTAAGAATTACTTTGATTTCTCAGGTCAAACTCTAAATTTCAGAAGGACCGGAAAGGTATGTTACAAGGCCTGAGGAAAAATAACTGCCAACCAAGCTTGCTAATACCCAGTAAAACTATCTGTCAAAATCAAAGAACACTTAAAACCTTCAAAGATTATCAGAACCTAAAAATATTCATATCTACTAAACCAGGACAACAAACAATCCTTCAAGAACTACAGGAGAAAACAAAAACAAACTGCAGAGCGTATGGATAAATCTAATTTGAAGAGTAGATAATCAAATGAGAAACAGGAACAAATTTGTTGTCAGCAAAAAACATGGTAAGAATGAATAAATGTATCTTTGTAATAACACAGAACATAAACAGTCTGAACACTTCAGACAAGATCAGGTGCATTCAGGGTGGTATGCCTGTAGATGGTCTCAACACTTCAACTCAAAGACATAAGCTAGTAGGACAAATTAAGAAAAACTTGTGCTTGCAAGATTCTCACCTTGCAGGTAAAATAACCAAAAGCAAGAGGGCAGGGGAAAACATCAACATTTAGAGATAAAAAAGGAGAAATCACCAGAGACACCGCAGAAATCTAGAGAATTCTTAAGGAACTATTTTGAAAATCTATATTCGAATCAACTAGAAAACCTACAAGAAATGGGCACATTTCTAGACAAATATGACATGCCAAAATTAAATCATTGGGACAAAGAAACCTAGATGGACCAATAACTAGCAATGAGATAGAGCATTAACAAAAGTCCTTCCAACAACAACAACAACAAAAAGCCCAGGTCCAGATCAATTCTCAGCTGAGTACTATAAGAAAACTAATGCCAGTTTTTTTAAATTATTCCAAGAAATAGCAAAATACATAACACTTCCAGAATCATTCAGATAAGGACACATCAAGGAAAGAAAACTACAAACCAATATCCCTGATGAACTTAGATGCAAAAATTCTTAATACTACCAAATCATAATCAACAACAGAGTAAGAAAATTATACATGTTGACCTCGTTGGTTTTATTCGTGGAACACAAAAATGGTTGAACAAATAAAAATCAATAAATGCAATTCCATACATAACAAGAATTAAAAGTAAAAAACAACTCACTTCAATAGAAAGCTCTCAACAAACTCCAGCACCTATTTATGATAAAAACACTGAAGGAACTAGGGGTAGAAGGAACCTACCTCAAGATCAAAAAGGCTGTATATGAAAACAGGAAATGCAACAACATAGTGAATGAGGAAAAACTGAAAGTATTTCCTTTAAATCTGGAACAAGACGAGGATGTCCACTCTCAACATTCCTATTAAAGAAAATACTAGAAATTCTATCCAGAGTAAGTAGACAAGAGAAGCAAATAAAATAAATAAAAATAGGAGGAAAAGAAGTCAAAATATAACTCTTTACAGAAGACATGATCCTGTATTAAAAAATCCAAAAGCTAAAAAAAAAGACTGCAAGAGCTTTTAAAAAGAAACAAAGTAGCAAGTTACAAAATTAACAATAAAAATCACACATTTCTAGATATACCAATAATGAATTTTACATAGAGAGAAAACAGAAATAAATCCTATTCACAATAGCTTCAAAACCTAAAATACCCAAGAAAAAATCTTACTAAGGGAGTGAAAAACTTCTACAATAAAAATTATAAAACACTGAAGAAACAAATCAAAGAATACACAAGAACATGGAAAGACCTCACATGTTCATGTGGCTCAGTGGCAGAGCACTTGCCTCACACAGCAACACATAAAGTGAATGAATAACATAAAGGCATTGTGTCCATCTACAACTAAAAAATTTTTTAAATGTCCATTCTACCATAAGCAATATACAAATTAAATGGAATCCTCATCAAAATACCAGACTGTCTTCATCAAACTCGATAAAATAGCCTTAAAATTCAGCTTCAAAAATAAAAGCCCCAGAAGAGCCACAGAAATTCTAAACCAAAAAAGCAATGATAGAGGCTTCCCAATACCTGACTTCAAATTATACTATGGCAGTATAGTAACAAAAACGACATGGTCCTGGAATAAAAGCAGATACATAGACCAATGATACAGAATAGAAGACATATACATACCCACTCAGATATAGTCATCTGACCCTTGACAAAGGTTCCAACAGCATACACTGGAGAAAAGACAAAATGATGCTCAGACATCTGGATATTCATGTTTAAGAATGAATCCTGACCCTACATAAAAGTCAACTCAAAGTGGAAAAGACTTTGGAATTAGACCAGAAACTCTGCAACTAATAGAAGAAAATGTGGGTTCAACATATCAACATGCTGGCACAGAACCAACATCCTTAACTTGACAAGACTCCTAAAGCACAAGAAATAAAACCAGGGACTGGGTTTTTGGCTCACTGGTCGCATGCCTACCTTGAATGGGACATTGGGTTTGATCTTCAGCACCACATAAATAAATAAAATAAAGCTATTGTATCCTACAATTTTAAAAAAGTTTTTTAAAAATAAATAAAACCAAAAATCAAAAGCGCAATAGCATCAAATTCAAAAGCTTCTTCACAGCAAAGGAAACAAATAAGAGCATAAAAGAGAACCTACAGAATAGGGGATCTTCACCATCTACTACTCAGATAGCTCATTCATATCCATAAGGTATAAATAACTCAAAAACTTACACCCATAAAATAAATAGCACAATTAATATGAGTAAAAGAAGTAAACAAACATTTTTTAAAAAAGAAATACAAATGCCTAAAAAATAGATGAAAAAATGGTCAACATGTCTAGCAAGTAGGGAAATGCACACCAAAATCACAGAGATTTCATCTCATTCTAGTTGGAATGATAGCCATCAATAATACAAATAACAAATGCTAGAGAGGATGTAGAATATAAGCAACATGTGCACTCTATTGATGGAACTGTAAATTAGTAAAACCACAATAGAAACCAGTATGGAAATTCCTCAAAAGACTAGGAAAGCAACTGCCATTTGGCCCAGTTATACCACTCCTCCAAGAATTAAACCATTATGCCTCAGTTATACATACATGCCCATGTTTATAGGAGTACCATTTACAACAGCCACACTATAGAATCAGCCTAGCAGTAACAGACAAATGGATGAAAAAAAATGGTGAGAGAGAGAGAGAGAGAGAGAGAGAGAGAGAGAGAGAGAGAGAGAATGAGAATAAAGAAAACTTCAAAGAAAGTTGGAGGGAAATTCATGAAAGTCAAAGTGAGATCAGTAGATAAAATGAGGCACCCCAAGGCCCTAAACAAAACAAAATGAAATCATTTCCAAAACCAAAAGAAGGAAGAAAATGATGGACAACAGACCTGAAATCAATACAATAGACAATAAAAACAATACAAATGATCAATGAAATGAAGAGTTGGTTCTTGGAATAAATAAAAACTAGCCCAAACTTACCAAAAGAGAGAAAACTCACATTAATAAAATCAGAGAAGAAATAGAAAAAATCAGCACATACATCCAAAGAATCACCAGGGACTATATTGAAAACTTATAATCTGATAACTTAGGAAACCAGGAACAAATATCTGTTTCTTAGCATTATATGACCTATCTAAACTGTAAATATAGAGAAAAGCTAAATAACCAATAACAAACAATGAGATAGAAGCAGTAATACAAAGACTTCTAAAAATAAAAGCCCAGAAATAGAAGGATTTTTTTGCAGAATTCTGATAGATATTTAAAGAGGAACTAATAAAATAGAAAAAGGTGGACCATTCCAAATCTATAGTATGAAGTCAGATATTACCCTGACACCCAAAACCAGGTAAGGACACATTTAGGAAAGAAAAGTAGAAAACAACATCCCTAATGAACTTAGATGCAAAACTCCTTAATAATAGTATTAGAAAACCGTAGTCATCCACACATTAAGAAGATTGTACTGCATGACTAAATTGGTTTCACTCCAAGGATACAACAGATACTACTTTGATCATAGGCAAATCAACAAATATACTTCATTACACACGTAGAATTTGGATACAATGGGATACTGATCTGAACATATGCAAATCAATAAATGTACTTCATCTCATATGTAGCATTTGGAGAACCATCATATAGGCATTTCAATACATACAGAGAAAGCACTTTAATAAAATGCAGCACCAATTCATTTTGAAAACTGAAGAAACAATGGATAGAAGAGACTTACTGCAAAAAAAATAAAGGCTACTATATATTATACAAACCCAAAATCAACATCATTGTGAATGAGGAAAATATGAAACATTACCTTTAAATCTGGAACAAGTGAAGAATGTCCCATTCACACCTCTTCTGTTCAATATAGTACTGTAAAGTCTTTCTGGAGCTATAATGCAAGAAAATGAGATGGAAGGGATAAACATAGGAAAAGAAGAAGTCAAATTATATCCATTTTGATGATATAGTCAGATACTCAGAAGATCCAAAACACTCCACCACAAAGCCACTAGATTTGATATTAAGAAGAGCAGCAGTTTAAAATTCCAGCACAAGAAAATCAGCACCTTTCTTATACATTAATAAAGAACCCAGTGAAAAAGAAACAGAAATTGCCTCATAAAATCTAATTGAATACCTAGCAATAAATCAAATCAATGAGGTGAGAGACTTCTACAATGAAAACTAGAGAACATTGAGAAAAGAAATTAAAGGTCTTCTTTAATTCTTTAATGGAAAGGCCTTAAATAGGTAAAAGTAAAATTATCTAAGTAGTCATACTACCAAAAGTGTTACACAGATTCAATGCAATTCCCAACAAACTAACAATGACATTCTTCAAAGAACTAGAAAAAAAAACAATTCTAAAATAAATTTGCAAGAACAAAAGACTCAGAATATCCAAAGCAATACTGAGCAAGAAGAGCAATGATTGAGGCATCACAAAACCAATGACACTACAGAGCTATACTAATAAAAAATCATGGTATTGTCATCTAAACAGACATGAAGTCCACTGGTATGCAAGATACAGGGACAAATCTACATAGATACCGTCATTTGTTACTCAACAAAGATGTCAAAAACACATGTTGAAGAAAGTATTGATTACTTTTTCTACAAAACGTGATGAGAAATCTGGATATCCACAAGCAGAAGAATGAAAACAAATTCCTATATTTTGCCCTGCACAAAAGACAACTCAAAGTGAAATCAAAGATATAGACTTTAGAACAGAAATTTGGCAAATTACAGAAGAAAACACAGGCTCAACACTCCAATATATTGGCATAGGCACTCACTTCCTTAACAAGACTGATAAAGCTCACCAAATGAAACTAAGAATCAATAATTTGGACAATCTCAAATTAAAGGGCTCCTGCACATAGCAAAGAAAACAGGTGCAAGAAGAGGCAGGTAACATAATAGGACAAGTGGCCCCTTTTGCCAGTGGCCCCTCCAATAAGGAATTAATGTCCAGAATATATAAGGAACTCAAAAATCTCAACACCAAATAAACAGACAACACAGTCAGTAAATAGGTAGAAAAACAAAAGAGACACTTTTGAAAATAAGAAATACAAATGGCTAACAAATATATGGCGGGGGGACTTCAAATCCTAGAAATCAGAGGAATGGCAAATCAATACTACACTGAGATTTTATCTCAACTCCATTGAAAATGGCAATCATCAAGAATACACATAATAATAAATACTGGCAAGGATGTAGGGGGAAAGGAACACTCCTACATTGTTGGTAGGTTTGCAAATTAGTACAACCACCAGAAAGCTGGGGGAATGTTGCTCAAAAGACCAGGAATAGAACAACCATATACCCAACTATCCCACTCCTTAGTATTTAACCGAAAACACTGAAGTCAGCATACCATAGCAACACAAGCACATCAACACTTACAACATTACAATTCACAAAAGCCAAGTAATGGATCCAGCCCAGGTGCCCATCGACTGATGAATGGATAAAGAAAATGTGGTATATATAAGCAGAATGGAGTTTTACAAACCAGAAAGAAGAATAAAATCATGGCATCTGCTGGCAGACAGATTATAGACAACATCATGCTAAGTGAAACCAGTCAGGTCAGAACATCAAAGGTTGAATATTCTCTCTCACTTGGGGAAGCTAAAAAAATTTAAAAAATAAAGGCAAATCCCATGAAAATAGAAAAAAATATGTAAGAAGAGTGGAGAAGGGGGAAAGAAAAGGAGGGACGAGGGATGGCATAAGGAAGGAAAGGTGCAATGAAATTGACCAAATTATGCCAAATAAATATATGAACAAACCACACTGAATTTCTATGTGTATCTAAAGGTACAAATTTAAAAAGATACACATGTACAGAAGGCAGATGAGTAGAGTTAAAGGAGTAGGGGGGAAAAGAAGGAATGCAAAGAGAAGTACTGAGGACTAAACAGGCACGAATTATATTTATGCATATAATCCTGTCAAAGTGAACCAAAATCTTACATAAAACTATCATGCACTAACAATACCATTAAAATTTTAAATAAAAATTTTAAGTTCAGAAAAACAAAAAAGATATATATAGAGAACTTACAGCATAGGTGAAAATGCTTGCCATGTACTCTTCTTTTTTAATACGTTTTTAGATGGACACAAAATCTTTATCCATTTACTCATTTATTTTTGTGTGGTACTGAGGATCAAACCCAGTGTCTCATATGAGCTAAGCAAGTGCTCTACCACTGAGCCACAACCCCAGCCCTTGCCACCTACTCTTCAGACAGATGATTAGTATCCAGAATATAATAGGAACTCAAAAAATCAACACCAAATTAATAAATAACACAACAAGTAATCAGAGAAATGAATTAAACATATACTTCTTTAAAAAGCAATACAAAGGATTCTTCACATAGCAAAGAAAATAGTTGTAAGAAGAGGCAGCTTGCATAAAGGGACAAGTGGCCTATATATGAAAAAAAAATGTATGACGTCTTTAGCAATAAGGAAATGCAATTCAAAACTACACTGAGATTTCATCTCACTCCAGGTAGAATTGCAGTCATTGAGATTACGAATAATATATGCTGGAGAGAATGAGGGTGGGAGGGGATGAGAACAATTTTACATCCTTAGTGGGATTGTAAATTGGTACAAGCACTCTGTAAATCAGTATGGATGTTCCTCAAAAGACTAGGGAAGGAATCACCATACAACTCAGCTACACAACACCTTGGTATTTACCAGAGAAGTAAAGTCAGCCTATCAGTGACAAGGGCACAGTCAAGTTCACAGCAGCACAATTTACAATAGCCAAACTATGGGAACAGCCCAGGTTTTTGCCAATGGCTGAATGGATGAAGGAAATATATATCAATAATGGAGTTATTAGACATAAAAATGAAATCATATCATCTGCAGGAAAACGGATGGAACATAAGAACATTATGTTGAAACTAAGAAAGTCAAGGGTCATATGCTTTCTCTCAAATGTGGAAGCTATAAAGGAAGAAGGGAAAGAAAGCTTGGGTGACCTCATGAAAAGCAAAGGGAGGCCAGTAGAGTAGAGGAAAGCGCTCAGGGGGAGGGAGAAGGGAAAGAAAACACTGGGGAATGAATGATATCGACCACATATGTAACTACAAAATCCTCTACTTTAAATAAAAGAAATCCACCTGTAATAGAAAAGAGAAAAATAAACATATATGAAAGGACAAAAAAATACCCAGCGTAAAGCAAACCCACACACCATATAGGTTCATGTTCTGTGTCTTGTGAGGCTGCATTACAGCTCTTTCACGTTCCCTCTCACCACCTCTGAATTCCATAATCCAAGTGCTATGGCTACTTTTGCTTCTTTTCCATCCTCACTTCCTGGTTTGGGACCATACCTTGGAGACCTTCTTTAGTCTTAACCATCACCTTGACACTCCTAGACTTCCCTGATGCACAATTTGTGAGAAACCCCCTCTTGACCTTTGGCTAGGTTTCATCCCTTTAGATACTATTTTGGACTTCCTGGAGCTTTGCAAAAACCCAGTGATCACCCTGTGATCTAAGGCATAGTTATAGAAGTATAGGGATTCTTAAGGAGGACTCCTTAAACAAATTACTAGGAGACAGCAACTTCCCCATTATTTATAGGACCAGCTCACAACAGCACTACTGGCTCTTTGATCTACTGCACAAGGACATCTGTCCCTTTGTCACTTGGCTTCACAGGGGCTTTTCCAGAGGCTCATTACTGATGGCAAGACCTACAAAGTGACAAGGTGAGGGATTCAAGGTCCATATCAATACATCAAAGCATCCACATCTGATAGCTGGCCACACCTATGGAAGAAAGCAGACACAGTTCACTGAAGGGACTCAGAAAGTTGCCAGAGATATCTGGCAGTGAGGCAGAAGTAGGGGGACACCCCACCTTCTGTCTGTACAATGTGAAACTCATGAGATAGCACAAAAGAAGTGCTTCAATTACCTCTGAGTCAGTTACTTTCATTCTTTCCTTTAGGGGCCAGTATCACAACATGGGAGCCTCACTTTCAACACAAGGGCGTACCCCCTTTACACTGTAGTCTAAAGCAATGGGATGATTTTGACCCTGATGTCCTCAGGCAAAAGTGCTTCATTTTCTATCATAATATTGCCTGGACAAATTATAAGATGGGATATGGGGAACCATATTTAGGCACCAAAATGGTGGCCTAAATTACATCATACAACTGGATTTTTTTTCTACGAATGATCATGCCAATGATCTGAGATTCCACATGGGACAAGATTTCATGGCATTTTATCAAAATCCAGACTTATACGGGGAGACAAGGAATGATTTTTAAGACTATGGAAACCCAGATCATCCCTTGCTGACAGTTCCTATTGTCTCACCAGGGGAGGCTATAGCTCATAATAACAAAGAGGATCCCCTGGTATTCCTCTCTATGTCCCAAAGTACTCTCAAATGTCTTAGCAGGACTGGGAAGTGGCTCAAGCTGTAGCTCACTCTCCTGGCATGAGCGGGGAGCCGGGTTCAATCTTCAGCACCACATAAAAATAAAGACGTTGTGTCCACTAAAAACTAAAAATTAAATATTAAAAAATTATCTCTCTTAAAAAAATGTCTTAGCAGCTACTGTCAGTCCTTGACATCATACCCAGAGAAGAGCCTTTTACCATCCAATGCCCAAATCTTTGGTTCCAACACTCCTGCCTAACAGGAAGGGGACCAAATTGAGTGAAAATATAGATGACCTGCAAAGAATCCAAAGAAAGACTTGACAATTTCTCAGAAGTTTCCTCCTGCTTTACCAGTAATTTTCAAACACTCATTCTTGCCTTCAATCTCAGGTGGAGGGATGTTTATTTAATCCCTCTACCTGCTGCACCACTGATGAGCACAGCAATGAGAAGGAAAAGTTATTTTACAAACATGTTCATGGGCTGGGGTTGTGGCTCAGTGGTAGAGCATTTGCCTAGTATGTGTGAGGCATGGATTCAATCCTCAGCACCACATAAAAATAAACAAAAAAATTAAAAATATATTTTTAAAAAATCATATTCATCTGAAAAATTCAAGATTACCTTGGGAAGAGAAGAAAATCCTGTGGATTTCATTCATGTCTTAATTAGATCTTTAGCAAGTACAACAATCTAGACCTGATCTCCCTTTAGGGACAAGCCCTTTATTGCTCAGTCTGTCCCTGATATCCAGAGAAAACTCCAAAAGCTTCAATTGGAACTTTGGGTTCCTCAAAATCAGTTGATATGACTTTCTCTGTCTTCAGTAACATCTGCTAAGGAAAAAGGAGGGATGCATGAAAGGCTCAAATGTCCCACTCACATCAGCCGCACCTCCAGTAAAAACCTACCACTTCACAGGTCAGGATTCAGTCCTCATGATAATACAGCAAGAAGCAACTGAAAGCAGAGTAGCTCCAAATGCAAGGGAAATGGACATTTGGCACCCAAGTGCACAAGCCCAACACCCACTCCTGCCCCAGACTTTGTCTACATGTAAGGATGACCCTGTCAACTGACACTGAAAGGGGAACTTGGCCCATTCCCAGTGAGAAAAGAGTTGAAAACACAACATCTGGCCCCTTCAAGAAGACTGGAGAGAGGGCTGGGGTTGTTGCTCAGTGGCAGAGCGCTCACCTAGCATGCATAAGGCACTGGGTTTGATCCTCAGCACCACTTAAATGTAAAATAAAGATATTGTGTCCACCTACAACTTAAGAAAAAATTTTTTTTAAAAAAAGAAGACTGGAGAGTCTAATGGAAGAAAGAAGCCCCTAACAACCATTCCCATTTCACATGAGGAAACCCTGGGTAGTTCTTGAGGTGTCAGATAAGTCAGTGCAGTTCCCTGTGGACACTTGCTACATCCTGACATCCTATGCTGCTACTCTCAATTTCAGAAGTACGACTGGTATAGGAGTCAAATCACAATTCATACTGTTTCTTTGTTAGTTGATCCAAAGTCTGACACAATGGAATCCCATGACAAGCCCTGAATGCACAACTGATGCAGATTTCATTAAAGGGAACAAGTTATTCATACAAAAGACAATATTTCCTAAGGATCTCAGAAGCACTGCATGGATTAAGAGCCACTGCATGTATATCTTCACAGTAGGGCATTATAATTCCTTGTCAGTTATCTTGCAATGCCTCAATTCTTCTGGGCCTAAACCAAATGGGGACTGTAGATTATTCCAGGATTTAAACTTGGTCAACAAGGCAGTGATCCTCCTCTGCACCCCCCATGGTAACAAACACACTTTACTGTCCCAGGTTCCATCTACCACTCAGTGGTGCGCTGTCCTTGTTCAGAATAGGACATTCATCTTGCAAGCATAACAGCACTCTAGCATTTGGGATTCCAGCTGTCCTTGGATTTGAGGTGGATATAGTCTAGTCCAAGGTGCCATCTTCTCTCCCCCTGCCTATGCAAAGAGTCAACACACCATCTGCCTAGGACATGAGTCTGTGTGGTCCAAATATATCGAATATGGGTATCTCAAAATGTCCTCCCTGGGCTGGGGATGTGGCTCAAGAGGTGGCACGCTCGCCTGGCATGCGTGCAGCCCGGGTCCGATCCTCAGCACCACGTGCAAACAGAGATGTTGTGTCCACTGATAGCTAAAAAATGAATATTAAAATCCTCTCTCTCTCCCTCTCTCTTAAAAAAAATGTCCTCCCACATGACATACCCAAGGGAGGATGCAACAGGTGGACAAACATAGACAACTCTCCCAGCAATTGTTCCTAAATCTGTGAATCTCCTGGCATTTCCTTCTGGAGTCAGTCCCTTTGAGCCATTCTGAAGAGGAATAGTCATACCTCACATCTTGGAGGAAAAGCTCCCCACCACCACTCCTGAGGGGTCATCCCTAATTGGCTTCCATCCACCAATCCAGGATCCAAAAGCACAGGATCCACTGAAGCACAAGAGGCACTACTGCAACAACTAATGTAGTCAGACATCAAATAAGGACGAGAAAGCAGAAATCACTTTTGGAGTTTCAGATCAAAGGGAACAAGGGGTCAGTGCACAAGGGAAAGCCTTGCCATCACCAATGTGCTCCTGCCACCCCTTACTGCCATGAATGCACACACACATCACCCAGCCACAGAGACCTGTGCACACACTCCTTGCTGAAGCATGTACATGTGAGGAGGCACACTCATTACAACCCCTCCAACTCAGATATCATCAAAACCCCCCACATTTGAAAACAGGTGCATGACCCACAACTCACTACCATCCCACCAAACACAAACACAGATGCATAAATAGCCCCCATCTCTGCCTTCACTGAATCCAGACACCACCCCATACCTTCTTCAAAAATATACTCCATGCACACCCCAAATACACATGCCTGTAGTCTTCCAGGACTGAGAGACATGCAGTTATAATGTATCCTTTTCCAAATGCAGGCTTATACATTTCTATATACTCTGCACTTCCTGAAGACATACACATAATATCACCAAACACTGAGTATGCACATACACAGAAACACATATAAAAATACGCAAATATCTATAGAAACACACACACAAAACCCTACAGAAGTCACATAAACAAAATCCTAAGTTCTCTGGAAAATCACACAGACTTGATTCTCTCAACAGAAATATACACTCAAGAAATGTAATATTGCTTCATCTCCACCATACACAAGAAACTCTTAGAATCTCCCCTCGACTGAATGCAATCAGATACATCCTGATGATAAGAATGTAACATCCACAACCCTAAAGGACACAGGCACAATCACCAACATACACACACAAACATGACTCTATATCCCCAGAATCACTTGATGTGTGAACACCAACTCCCAAACACACATAAAGTTTCCCAACCCTCTCCCAATGTACACAACCAAATGATGTGAACTACAATCTACACGTTCTCATCTCCCAAATACACACATAACATATGTGTGGCCCTAATACACATATTTTACCTCTGCACTCTCTAATCTCATACATTTTTCAAACCAAAAAATACATTCACAGAAACACTCCATTCAAATACTCCTCTTGCTAACTAACCACAAGTCCCACCATGCCATAAATTACCTATATACACTGTCAGTTCTGAAGCCTCCTAACTTGTATTCCCATATAAACTTAACTCCTTCATTCCCTCAGTGGAAACACACGCCACATGTCTATTGCTTGAAAATGAATTCTCAGAAATCACAGTTCCTAAATACATTCACAACCCTAGATTACATAAGCTTGAAGACACACGTGTCTGTCTGAACCTACAAATCCACAGCACACCCACAGACCCAAAGGACATGCAGCCACTCTGTCACTATGAACAGGTATGTGCAGGACTGCTCATACTTCTTGATGTACACAGTCAAAAGCGCACACTGTGGACTCTGAAAATCCTCTTCCAGATGCCTGACTGCACACCCACACATACCTCATGCCCAAATTTAAACAGATGCACACCAAAATCCAAACGATTCTGATAAATAGCCTTTCATACAAAGCCCCATATTCCAGCCACCGCCAACAAACACTTAAAAAGATATAAAATAGAAAAGAGGAGGCTGGATACCAGAGGAAGTTTCAGGAAGCAGGTTTACTGGCTGCAGTCAACCAGTCCAGAGTGTGGCTCATGCCTGAAACATTCTCTGGACAGCTATTATGGAAATAGTTTCAACTTTATATCCCATGGGCGGTGGAGTTGGGGTGGGGCTTGAGGGTTCACATTACAGGTGCTTTTCATCCCATCCTCTAGGCCAGACACAGGTTTCGTAAGTTTTTACCAAGAAAACAGAAACAATATCTTTTGCACAACAAGCTTACAGACTTTATCTCACCTTTTGTGTGCAAACCTGGCATTCACAAGAAAGAAGACATGACCAACCAGAACAACCCCTGCATGAATGCTGCTGATCTAACCACAGGAGAAGCTGAACTAAGGCAAGGGTCTATTGTGTGGAGGGATTTTGTGAGCTTCAGATACATATATCCTCACACCCCAGAAAAACACATGCCATTCAGTATCCCCCAAATGCAATCATGCAAACACCCTCAATAACGGAATAGATTTAGAACAAATATACTTAATAACATATGACAACAACTTCTACTCTCAAATGTAGCACATACAATCACCTATATGTTGCAAATACGCACATACACAGAATGCTTCAGAATTTGAAGTTCAGCAAACCTCAGGCTTACATGCATATCACTAACTCCTCTATATACTCAAACAGGATACTCCTCCATTCCCAAGAACAACATGATCACTCAAAGCCCAAAATAAGAACATACATGGCAGTCCATCTTGAGAAACTATCAATGGAATCTGTTCACATCCACTGGTCATACATACATAACTCCTAATACCCCAACATACCAAAAAATCCCATTCTCTACGAATCTTTATATACCAAAAAATATACGTACCCAAATTCTCACCTAGACACCATGAACATACATATAAGCTCTATGAAAATGCACAGATCCAACACAGAGATGTAAGACAACATCCTAGCTCTTCTCAAATGCAGGAACACATGGCATTGTGGACTATTGTGAACAACAACACCTTGAGAATGAGCACTAATGCCCCAAACACACGTCCTGCCAGAAAGGCATTGACCCAACACTGACCAAAGACATCACTCAGACACAATCTTTACACATGACAATTAAACACTCACACCAAAGTTAAATCATGGTGTCCTGTTTCATGTCCTTTCCATACCTCTACACACGAAGTGAAACACATGAGACCACAAAGTCCTGTGCCAGAGGAGCAAGTTCACACACACACACACACACACACACACACACACACACACGCACCACATACATAATCTGAACATTGACACATCCAGTTAACCTTTTGTTCAATGACATTGATCTTGTGGGCCCTGCACACAGAGGTGGAGGGGTGAAGAAGCAGACTTCAGGCACATACCTTGGTGTTATAAAAGTACAAAGGAGGGAGAACATTCTCTCCTATAAAACTGAAAGGTACTTGCCAGGCACTCAATAACTGCTGAATACAGAGAAAAACCCTCCAAATAGGAAGACAGCCCTCTCAGATAATGCCTCTGGAGATGAAGGTCCTCTGGAACACTTAAGAGGTACCTAAAGGAGAGTATCACCCCAAATAGACCCTTTTGAGTAGCCACTGTCAGTCAAGATGCATGTCTCCTAGCTGGGAGGCCACACTGTTGTGCAACGTGTGTTTCCATGCCAGGCCAGGCTTGTTCACCTCAACTCTTTTAAGCCACATCTGCTCCAGTTTATGAATGGGGTCTGCAGTGTTCTCACACAAGAGGCCTTTGGCATCCTTACATGCCTGAATTCTAACCTGGGGACATTCCTGGCATGTTTGTTGTGCAAAAGATGAGTGAGTAAATTATCAGCTCTTCCCTGCTACATACAGACAGAGGAGGTAAATCTGGTTAGAGGAAGGGTCTGGAGCTCTTGTATATTTGACAGGACCTGTCCCAATCACTTTTCAACCCTGTGAAAATACACCTGAGATCAACACTGTCAAAGAAGCAAAGACTTATTTTGGCTCATGATTTCAGAGGTTACATCCACGATCACTTGGCACTCTTGCCACAGACCTCTAGCAAGGCAGAACATCTGACAGAGTGTGTAGCAGAGGAAAATTGCTCACTTCATGGAAGTTGGGAAACAGAGAGAGAAATACATAAGGATCCAAGGACCCCTTCAGGAACACTTCCCAAGTGAACTAATTTCATCAACTGGACCCCACTTTCTAAAAGCTTCCAGCACCTCCCAATAGTGCCATCGGCAGGGAGCCACAGGTTTAATACCTGAGCCTTTGGGGGGACACTAAAGGTCGTTACCAGAACATTACCCCTACACCTTGTCCCCAAAAATCCATGCCTGTATCACAGAATAAAAGGCATTCAGTCCATCTCCAAGTCTCCAAGAGTCAGTCCACAAATCTCAACAGTGCTTTCCTCAATAGTCCTCATCCAAAGTCTCCTCTGAGATGCAAGAGAACATAATGATGCTGAACCCTGAATTAAAAGGTTTTTTACTGCCACTCTTTTCTTTTTCATTCATGAGCATAGCTTTCTTTTCTCCCCATAACCTCATCCCTATCTTAATGACTAAACATAGAAACTAACTAAACATAAAAGCACTAACCCTTGCACTGGGCACTCCTCCATACTAGGTCACAGGAAATGTCCAAATGAAAAGGTATGGGCACAAGTGTAGAGAAGACACTGATTAGGATGGAAACCAGACGCACACACCTTGAGAATGCAGACATCTAAACAATCACACTATCTTAGATTCACAGGTCTGGGATGGGTCAGTGTCCACTGGACTCAGATAGGACCCACACGACCCCAGCTCGTCTAGAGGAGTTTTTTAAAATATTTGTTTAGTTCTCAATGGTCTTTATGTATTTATATGTGGTGCTGAGAATCAAACCCTGTGCATCACACATGCCAGGCAAACGCTCCACCACTGAGCCACAACCCCAGCCCTCTCTAAAGGACATCCTGTCAACACTAGTGAACTGCCCTTGTGCCCACCTGCCCAAGACTCAGACAACAATCCCACAAAACACACTGTATAAACTTTCACTCAGCAGAACTAAGCAAGGTGAGACCAGGAGCTAGCCATTCATCTCTGACACACTGGATTGTTGCAAACGAAGCCTTTTCCTCTCACACCTCTCTGCCTCTTCATTACTGGCTATCACAGGTGGAAGCAAAGCAGCACAATCAAACCTTTTGTAGTTGCATTAGCTGAAATCCTATTTATTAATCAAAAAGAAAGTTAGCATGTTTCCAAGATACAACTGCACAGGGGAAACACAACCAGCCCCATAGAGAAGAACAGGAAACCAGCAAGGAGGAAACTGAAAGAGCACAGCAGGGCACACGTTAAGGCTAGTGCTCCAGGTGTGAAACTAGGACACCTGATGGTGTGGTATGGGTCCCCGAGAGCTTGAGCATCCTCACCCCTCCAGCCCGCTCTGATGTGGGACCACTTCCTAGAGCTAGTGTGCTCACTACTTTCACTTCCCTGAGCAGGCGTTTCAGAGGCCTGCCAGTGCTAACTCACTGAGCTCTCCACCACAACACTGGCTACACCCTCACAGTATGACAAATCACTGCTTCTGGGGCTGCTGGATTGCACTCTGACTGTGACATGCTCCTCCTGCCCACCAGCCTTTCCTCTGAAGTATCAGTGCAAACCTTCGCAGCCCTACTACTCCTACATGCTGTAAGCCTGATAACCAGCATCGCATGGACAATGCCAAGGTCAGCTGTGAATGAGGACATTACCCAGGGCAGCCTGGACCATGGCCTCTGTGGGCCCATATGGTGTTTGGGGGCCAAGATGAGGCAGAACATTGTGGTGGAAGTGTAGGGAGAGGGAAAGACGCTCAGGATATGGCAATGAGGAAGTAGAGAGAGAGAGGGACAAACTATGAACCCCAAAATCATGCCCCCTTTGACTGACTACTTCCAGGCCTACCCTACTTACCATCCAGTTAATCCACACCAGTGGATTAACACACTCATTAGGATAAAGCTCTCAAAACCCAATCATTTCACCTCTAAACGTTCTTGCATTATCTTACACATGAGTGTTATGGGGACACCTCCTATAAATCTATAAAGTATTACCTTCTCATACCATTAAATAAGCCTCCCACGAATTCTAAGAACATGTAGAATGTAGGCTAATTCTTGCCAGAAGTATTGTGAGTGGCCTCTAATCCAATTCCCAACTTACTTCAGTCTCAAAACCTCATGGACACAGCCTCTACTGTCTGTATCTCTCCACACATTCTGGTCTGACTTCACATCAGCATCACCCACAAAACTCGCTCCTAGCACTCCAGGCTTTCTCTAGCCTGTTTCTCCAAGCTTTTCCATATATCCACCTGGAAACCAGTTAAAAGCCTTCTGAATCACAGGTCACAAAATCATGCACACTCCTGGCACCAATGTTTCTGGGTTAAACAGTAGTCTGTCCTAGTTCTAAAATATCTGATATCAACATCATGAAAGGAGAGAAGTTTACTTTGGGCTCATTGTTTAGAGGTTACCATCCATGACTGCTTGCTTGGCCCTGTTGCCTTTGGACCTGAGGCTGGGCAGTATAGTATGCTGGAGGGGTGAGGATGCTTAAGCTCTCATTCTCATCACTTCAATGTGGCCACGAAGCAACAAAAAGAAAAAACAAAAAAAAAAGAAACGGGGTATGGATAAGAAAAGACTCAGGTCCCAATATTCCCATTCCAGAGAACAACCCAATGACATGATTAACTTTCACTATATCCCACCTTGAAAATCTCCCCCAATAGAACCATCCCCTGGTGGCCAAATTTCTAACTCATGAGCCTTTCCCAGATTCTATCTCAAGACTAATTCCAACCTAATGACCTGATGCCACTGAACATAAAACTCAAAAGGATGAGCAGCAACAGCTACCATAGCTGGCTCCTGGCAGTTCCAGCACAGAAAGAATGCGTGCACAAAACTCACCTGCCCCAGGGTGAACGAACTTGAATTCCAACCTCAAATACACAGACAAAACCCCAGTAACATCTCCAGCCAAAAATACTCCTCAAGGATTCTGAACAGATGTACATCTGATCTCTCCACCCTAAACGCACAGATTCGCCATCTGTTACTACATGATTTTTTTTGCAGAAAATACCCCATTTGTCCTAAATTCATGTGCATTACCACAATTGAACATACACATTCAACATGGGCCAGGCACATGCCTGTACAACAAACACACTGCTCATATACATCCAACAAATACCCTACGGGCACAGACACTGGCAAACCAAAAAGTATAAAACCAGTCATCTCTTGCACTACACAGAGCAGACCCACATGAAGTCCCACAGTTCTAAACTACATACATCACACATTCCACAACACCTGAAGACAATCTATTTGTAAGGACACAATGAAACTCTCACATCTGCCAGATCCTAAGAGTCCCATGAATTCAACCACAACCACCAACATTTCTCAAATGCATGAGAGGAAAACATAATTATATACCAGAACCACACATCCTAATGTCACCACCAAAATTTTCAAGAATTTCATCCCAAAATAAACACAAACAGAATGCCTAAGCATTTTGTATACACACTGATTCTAAATACACACATCTACAAATTCATGAACATACTCCTCATCACTTGATTATCTACACACAAAATGCAAAAATGCTAGTCTTGCATGCATGAGGCAGAGAGCTCAATACCAGCACACCTGAAAAACCATGCACATATTAATTAATCGCTATATATCGATATATATATATATCTTCCCACAGGAGACTCAGACACGGAAATATATGCAAAACATGAATACAGAGATTCCCTAAAACACTACTCAGTATTCTACATAGCCAGAAAGCACTCTGTCAACCTCACCAGCCAAACATTCCTGTCCACACATAGAAATGGCACAGCATTCTCCAAAGCAATACACTTTGAAAACTCCTAGCAATCTCATTCCAACTGAAGAAACTTACAGAATTCACCCACCCATCTGCTAACCCACAAAGGAATTTGCAACTCGAAAGAAAATAGTTCCACCATATCATATAAAATACAACTAAGCTCACTTACAAATCCCAAATAATCACAGGCAACTAGAATACACTTTAAACTATTCAAATTCTAAGGAATAACTGTATCATGTATCTCTAACACATATGAGCACAATTTCCACACTCCCTTATGTAAATACACAATGTCACATCTCCATCTCATACATATATCCTTACTGTCCAGTTATAAATAACTTTCTACTTAATACATATATGGCAGCAGAAAGCAGACACCAACTGCCATGTCCCTTAAATACACCTACTAACGAACACCTAAACATTCTTCCCCCTCACAACTATTGCTACTACATGCAACACAAATACACACACCCCTAAGGTGTGGTAGGTAATACAATCTCAATACACAAGTAACGCCACATAGGCATCTCATCTCTACCCAGTTACCCACTACCTACAAATATGCACATATATCCAAATATACACAAAATATCACACACTCTTCATATTCAAGCTCACACACTTCCAAATATGAAGAAATAAATCAACTTCAAAAATGCAGAACCCTAACAACTCCAAACTAAACTTGAACATATTCATCCCACTACTCCACAAAATTAGCAACTGACTAGCCTTCATGCACTCAAGTATATATACACGAATAATGAAAAGACATTTTTTAAAAAAAACCCACATAACCAAGCACTATGTCCCAAAATACAAATACCCCTCTCCTCCATTTCCCAACTGCAACAACCACATTGCAAACCCAGAGACACATACCCAAACACATTCCTTAACTTAGCCCATTTCCAAACACACATATTACACCTAAACTTCCCAAGGTGCATTCATGGGCCAAAACAAACAACAAGACGACAGGTAAAATATCACAACAACCAAATTACAAACACCTGAGCCCAACTCCTGAGTTTACTTCTCATGCCCTCCAAGTACACCAAACCCTGCAGTCTCACCAAAAACCGTAGGACTTTCCCTTGATCTCCAATATCCACCCAGACACCACCACCCACACTTCTGAACCCATACCACATTCTCCTCAGTCAGTCGTAAACAGAACAAGGTCCAAATTATGAATGCACATCAACACATCAGGGACCCCACCACCCACCAAAGGAACAGGAAAACACCCCAGCCCTCTGAACTCCTTCCAACCCTCCAGGACCAGCGCAGGCCTCATCTTCTCACCCAAATAACCGCCCTGTGATCCTCATGCCCATCAAAACGGAAGGAAAACTTCCTGGCGCCCAGAAATACCCACAAGGGCCCCCCAACAGCCCACCAACCACGCGTGAGAGCACATCATCAGTGTCACTGCGCAATACAGGAGCATCACACATTAATGATACAACACGAGTCTCTTTATTGCACACGACTTGGGGTCACACGGTTCTCCCATCACCATTCAGGTGCTCTGTCCAGACTGGCCCACCAACAGCCCACCTACGAGGGCCCAGTCAATCATGGTGTGACCACAGCAGACTCGGCTCAGTGTTCCCTTCTGCAAAGTCGCTAATGGCACAGGAAATGCGCGTCCTTCAGCCTAACAACCCGGATGCCAGCTGAAGGTGTCCCCAACATTCACAGCTTTCACAGCGACAAGGAGATGGCCATCATCACTTCGTCCGACACCCAGAGGAGCCGCGGACCCAGACCGTGATTCCCTAGGACCGCACAGGTGCCCTGGAGCAGCGCGTGGCACAGGCTGTAAGAAACACGGACAATGCCCGTGGGCACCTCACTGGCCCATGCGCACCTCACTTCCAGGCCAGGTGCGGGCGGCCCACGTCCCTGGGGAAGCAAGGCCGGCAGCCGCACTGCCCCGCGAGCCGCAGGGGCCGGTGGACACAGCAGAGACACTGCCGACGGGAGAGGCTCGCGGGTCCAGTACCTCGGGGCCTATGGGACTGAGTCTGGACGCCGCCAAGGGAACACAGCCGGCCGTTGGGACCACGCGGACCCCACTCGCGCCTGCGCCTTGCCCCGCCAGAGCCTCAACGGACGCTGAAGCCATTGGACAGCGGCCTGCCAGCGCGCATTTCCAGCCAAGCGTGTGCGCATGCGCAAGCGGTGCGGGAGGGACGCCGGGGCGCGCCCCCAGTAAGAGGAAGGAGCGGGTCCGGAGGCCTCCAAGGTGTCATGGGCAAGGAGGCGCCTTGTCCACAGCCTCTGGGCTGGCCCTTCTTTCAGCCAGAGCGTCTTTAATGACAAAGTGATTTTCACTGTTATGAATTAGAGACTGCCCTGTGTAGCCCATGGAAGCTCTGTACCCTGAAGCACTGGCTCCCCATTTGGACCCAGTGTTTTCACCCCCTTCCCACTACTTTCCTTTGGTTCATGTTCACTCGTTCAGACATCAGTGTGTGCTTTCCTCCTAGTCCAGCTGTAGGTTCCATTAAAGAATTATAAGTCTGGGTAACACTCTGAAAACCCCATTCCTTGATTTTGCCTACTGAGCACATTATTGCATACGGACAGCCCTCCTACTATATACAGATGTCCAAATGTTCTCTTTGACAGTTTCTCTAGTATGTTTGATGAAGATTTTGCAGTGTCCACCAATTTGCGCACACACCAAATGTATCCTCTTCCTTTTCTACTCCATGGCATATTTTTAGCCTGAACTTTTCAAATGTGTACCATGGATCCCATTGACCCTCAAATACATTGCCAAAAACAATTAAACAAAAAAAATCCTTTGATACTCTTTCTGGAAATGTGGGTAATTAATATCATTTCCTTCCAAAGGATAATGTGGAAGTCCTGTCCCATGTGAAGCTGCCAAGGTCCTAGGACTGAAAACCTTTACAGGAGGCAGATAGGGCCTTTAGCCATTCCACCAATATTCCTGATGACAAGGACATCCATGTTCACAGTGTTTTTAATTTTTTCCCCTTCAGCAATCAATATGAGTTCAGGACTTTACAAGAGTAAAGGTCAGATGGTAGGACAAAAGGACATTTCAATGCTCCTTCCCATGGCCACTTTGCACAAATTGCATTTGACTAGTGTGATTATATGAGCACCTGTGGCCTAGCAGTTTGAAGTAGTGCAAACTGATTGCATGGGGTAAGAGCTGAAGCTCACTAACAAAGCACTGACTAAAAATATGCAAGGCCCCACAATTCCACCTGGGTCTGAGAAATAAAGCATGCTTTGAGAATCTGAACTCCATCATTCAGTATAAGAAACAACTAAAAAAACAAACAAACACCTCATTGTGGAATGAAAAGACAGTTTTTCTACACTGCATATTTTATATAACTAGTTAAAAAAAAAAAAAAAAGCCCCACCAGCTATTTCATCAATGACATCAATGTGGGGAATAACTACATAAAAAGTGAAGGAAGAGTGACAGAAGCTTGTTTTTAGTTTCCCCCTCCGCCCATTCATTGAAAAGACTTATAATAAGGTGTTGAATATTTCAGGAACACCCAAGAGTATGTTTTGCAAACAAGGAATGGGATTAAAAAAAAAACACTGTATACATAAAATGCGATCCATACCCTCCAGTTTAGAGTAGGGGCCGTTCAGACCCGTGACTGTGTGGCTCATGAGAGCCATGGCTCTCACCACTCTGCAGTGCATTTGAGAAAATACTTCAAAATGACCCAGAGGCACACACCACTTATGTCACCACTGGATTGTCTAAAGGAAACTCGAGGTTCTTCTATACCTGCAAGAGCTCTTCATGGAATGTCTGCCCAGCCCCCACCAGGCCAGCTCCCCTTGGCCCCTCCCCCCTGCAGAATGTCTGGGTCCAACATTCCACTGGGGTTTACATTTAAACTTTGCCCAGCTTGGCTCAGTTGGACCCTGAGCATCTGTTACAGACAGGTCACTCTCTGGGTCCTGTACTGATGTTTTCCATTTCCCACTGTGGAGACTGTGAGACACTGTGACCAGTGGTCCTGACCTTTGGAAGGAGGTAAGCCTGGAGGGTCAGGGGTTTGTTATCTGAGAACCAGTCACCTCCCAACCCTTGGGAGTTAGAATGGAGTACTTCCCCTGTGGTCAACTCACTGAGCAGAAGTAAGAAAAGGAAAGAGCCTTAGAGGATGCACTTGGCATGGCCCAGGAAGCCCCAGGAACACTGATACTGCTCATGGGGAGGAGGGCTCCTAAGACCCAGGTCCAGACTACTCAGGAGAAGTACACTGGGTCATCAGAAGGGAGAGAGGCCAAGGGATTGATTCCTTGTAGAATGGACACAGGTCACTGCATGATTTTCTAGGCAGTTGTGGATGATGTCACAGTGGTGGTCACTTAGGGCTCCCTGGAGTTGAAATGCTGAACCCTGTGCCCATTCTTCCGACACAGGGAAGCTGCCTGGGATGTCATTATGAGGGGACTGACTGAGAGTCTCAGATCATAACTGGGCAGTGGTGAGGAGTGTTCTTAGCTAGAAAACTGCCCAGTGTGCCTCACAAATGACCACAGATGCAGTGTGATATACTCTCTGTGGGTGATGCTGCAGGGCACTCCAACTGCCACAGCCCAGGTCACCTAGCCAACTTCCTGCCCAGGAAAACTTCTCCTTCCATTCAGACAGTTGGTGTCTTTGATTTCTGAAGGGCAGGGAACCCAGGAAACGTCAACCAACATAGACTTGGGCCTCTGGGGGGTCCTCTGAATCCTTATCACTTTGACACTCTCTGTGTATAGCCTCAGCTCATTGTTTTTCAAATCAACAGGAAGACTTTGCTTATCTCCCTGGTTTGTTTGCTACTCCATGAAAAGGGAGCACATGTGGGGTGTTCTTCATTTTCCAGGATCAGGTTTGAAGATGACTGGGTTCTTATGAAGTCAGGAAGGAGAGTGGCACACAGTTAGGAAGGGGCCCCACACGTATTATCATTGGAACGTAGGCGGGTGTCCTGATTAATATGTTCAAGTGTTGAAGTGTGGTGCACCTCCCATTCCTTGACTACACTCTGCAGAACGTCCTGGTGGACAGGGATGTGCTCCCAACAGCCTTGCCACAGGTAGCAGCTGGTGCAGGCCTGATCCTCTGTGACACTTTCCTTCCCATTATTAGGAGCTCAAAGGAAAAGGACCTCAGAATTGCTCCAATTCCCAGGCCCAATAAAAACATGACAGTAGCCGTGAAAATCTCTGGAAAGCTGCACTGCTCATAATCCCACCACCTCCCATGATCCTCAGAAACTGTTGCTGGTCATTCCAGGAGAGGATCTGGGGAACTCAGTGTCTAGACCTCTTCCCTGTGTCATGGCAGGGACATGGCTGGACAGAATCTGTCCCCCTGTAAATGTTTGCTGTGGGAAGTGCTGGGAGAGGCACCCACATGCTGGGCAGGGTGAACTTCAGGATTCCTCAGCCTCTAGCTAGGCAGAGATATGAATCAGGTGTTTTTCGTTTGATTGTGGAAGCCTAGGAAAGAAGTGGAGGGGTATACAAGGAGTATTACCAAAAAGAAGGCTGAGGAGGTGGTGGGGCAATAACCTTTAGAACCCGTCACCTTCACAAATGACCCAGGAGTACCTGCATCTGCCCTGGAGAGGATCCCTTTCCTGTTGGTGAGCATGGGAGGGGCATGGTGCCACTGAGCAGAGTCAAATTGATCCATTTCTAGGGACTCACCTAGAAGGCCAATGGAGTGTTTGCCAAGGATGCACAAGGGGCCTCTCAGAGGCAAGGAACGCTGAGGTGCCGCAGTCCACTGACGGCCTTCGGGGAGTCCTGGTGTCTGGGGAACCAGTTTTCTCAGGGTAGAACTATGACGAAGGGAACACAGCATGAAATTCACTCAGGGACGTTTGCAAACTGCACAGTTTCCCTGCCCACAGGGCCCTGAGCTGTGAGCATTTGTCCTCAGATTCCCACTGACTAAGGAACTGGGGGGCCTCAGTCCTGCTGCCATTTTCCCTTCTCCATTCTCCCCTTTGCTTTGCCTCCACAGCATCTGCATCCCAGAAACCAGGCATGAACTTCAATCCTGGTGCCCACATGTCTGCGTTCCAGGGCCTGCCCTTTCTTCCACCTGCCCCTGTGCCAACACACCAGCTGTTCTGGGAGCCGCCCCTGGCACCAAGGGTGACTGCACCCATCTCCCAGGGTAACCCTCTGGTGCTGTCCACTTATCCTGGACCACCATATGTGCCAGGGCTGTCCACCCTAGGACAACATGGGCCAAAACTGAGGCCAGCAGGGCCTCCTCATATTAAGAACATTGCCCACACTCAGGCACCCCTCAACTACAGTGCCCCAGGGGCCTTCTGTGGGGGTGTGGAGCATCCTGCTCCATTCCTCACAGCACCTTCTGCCCTGAGGACCACTGTGCCTACCTCAGCCAGTGGGGGGATCCAGAACTATGGGATCCACTGGCACCTGGACCTTCGCCCTCCAGCACCACGGCCATTTGCCCAGCTGGCCCCCATCATGTTCCCAATGAATGCGCGCCAGTGGCCAGGTACAGTGTATGGGGCAGGTGCACCACCCATCTTCCCGGCTGCAGTGGTGCCACCAGATGACTCCGGTGGACATCCCAGCGTCTATGAGAACTTCCGGCGCTGGCAGCGCTTCAAGACCCTGGTCCGCAGGCACCTTCCTCAGACTCCTGACGTGGAAGCACTTTCCTGCTTCCTCATGTGAGTGTTCTCCTCAGGCTCCTCCTTGAGCACTGTGAGGAGGAAAAGCATGGGTTGGAAAGAGGAGGCAGGGATGCAGGGGAACTGGAAGAAAGGTCCTGAGGGTGAGGGGACAAGCTGAGACCCTTACATTCCCAGATGTATTCCCCTCACACCAGGGAATGAGACGTGCCTTATGTCAGGGGCCCATCACAGCCCTGTGAGTGCAGGAAATCTGTTTCCAATGATCATCACCATCACATGGAGGACTCAGGTCAGAGGAGGTTCCTGGGGGTAATGGTGCCAGGAATTGGACTTGGCCCTCTGACTCCACATAATGCTCCCTCCCCCAGTCATTTCACCTTCCACCACAGACCTGATTGTTCCTGGCACAGAGGACATCACAACCACAAGTGGGTTAGGGGTGCTGGCCCCAAGACAGAACTCTAAGGATACCCAACACATTGTCATGAACTCCTGATTGGGACCCTCTGGTGATGTCACACTCATGGGGAAGCTGTCTTTGGATACTGCATGGGCATGTTCATCTTTGCCCCAGTTTGTACCTGTGCTCCCAGGCCATTCTGTGCACTGTCTTAGTCAGCCTGGGCCACCATACAGGATACTATGGAACATGTGGACACAAACACAGGCAGGTATTCCTTTCTCACAGTTCTGGAATCAGGATTCCCAGGTAAAGGGTACCTGACCTAAAGTCCCATGAACGCTCTCTTCTCCTTGCTGGGAAGACAGCTGGCTCACCTGTGTCCTCACATGACGGACATCTCTTCAGTGTCTCCTCCTTCTCCAGGAAGAACACTAATGCCCCCATGAAGCACCACCCTCATGGTTTCATCTAACACTCTAAGCACTGAAGCCAGTCTCCAGATACCATCACACTGGGGGTTAGGGCTTCAACAGGTGAATGTGGGAGGATAACAACATTCAGCACCTAGTACACCACATCATTGAGGAATCCAAGCACAATCATGCTGGTCAATGCAGCCCTTGGTATTCAGGTTTGGTATAAGTGTCCTGGAGTCCCAATGTCAATACTTTGAGGTGAACATGATTGGGAAATAGTAACTTAGTTAGGAAGGTATGTTGGTGTGCTGATGAAGGAGGGTGACCTTGTGGACACTGATCCTGATGAATTCCAGCCCAGTGCTTCGGTCTCTGTCCCGACGGGAGCCCACCATGACCATGGAAGAGGGCCTGCGGAAGGGTTTGCAGGAATGGCAGCGCACCAGCAACTTTGACCGGATGGTCTTCTATGAGACCTCACAAAAGTGAGCTAGCTTCCAGGGCCCAGAACCTAGGTGGGAATTCAGGGTTTGCACAGCAGGGTCGGGTAGGGCATGTCACCTACCTATGTGTTGGCTCTGAGGCGTCCAACTCTCCAAATTGCAGCTCCTTCTAGCTGAAGCGCTGGACATTCTCTCTGCAACAATCCCAGAATCTCCAGATTCAATGTTTTGATTCCAACTGAGCCTTGAGGTTCAGGGTCCCAATGGGGAGGAGAAACGAGTCCAGCCACACTGACTCCTTCTCCTTTGTTGTCTGGGCAGAGGTAAAGAGTTCCACTAGCCTCACACACACCACCTGCCCGGGAACTGGCACCTCTTTACAGAGTGGGGACTACTGGAGCTCATGAAAGTAGTACCCCTTTAAACCAATGTACCAGAAGAGGGGGGCAGTGAAGAGTGCATGGTCAGGGGCATCCAGAACCTCACATGCCCTAGGACAGGACTGCCATCTTACTGCCTTTGCTCTGTGAAATCCCTGGCATTCCAACAAGTGAAAGGAAGAAACAGAACCAGCCCTCCAGGGAAGCAACCCATGTTCTTAGTTTAGCTTCCACCTCCACATGACCCCTCCTGTGCCTTTCTTTCCCAGGTGATCCTTCCAAGGCTCAAGGTCCCAGCCTCAGCATCCCTTAATTGGGCCAGGACCCTCATATACATCACTTCCCTGACCAGTTTCTGGAACTTGCCTGATCCATGTGGTTCCTGACAGGGACAGGGGAAACAAGGGTCACCTAGGGGCTATGCCACGTCACTCAAATCTGATTCCCTTCAGGTGCTGGCTGATGTGGTGTTCCCTCAGAACTGCCATTCTTCCTATGTAGCAGCTCCCTCCTGGGACTGGCCTGACCCACTCCAGGACACAGCTCCATAACTCTGCCCCCAACTCCTCCCTGGTATGGGGCTAGCACCTGCCTGGTATGGCTGACCTGCTTCTCAGCTCAGCCTGTGCCTCCCTTACCCACCAAGGTTCATGGAGTTTGAGGCTGCGGAGGAGATGGAGGATCCAAGGATGCAGCTGTCAGGGGTCTTCCAGTGCCGACCTCCTCCTGGACCTCCAATGCTGCAACTTTCAAAGCCGCCAGTCCTTGAGGCTTTCCAAAGGCCAGGTAGGGTTCCCTCTTTCCCACAGGAGCCCATGATAGTCTCTGAATGGTGACAAGGGCTAAGGCAACTTGTTGTCTCAAATAAGACCTTTTCCTTCAGTGTGGGGAATTTGGTCTTGTAAGCAGAACAGCCCCTAGCCCCTGAGGTCCCAGCCCCCCAGCCTTGAACTGCATATTCACCAGTACAAGTACACAGCTCCTTTCTCTCCTTGTCTGTCCAAAGAACACACGTATCATCTGCCCAGGACTTGGGTCCTGGAGGGTAGAGTACATGGAATATCAGTCACTCTAAATGTCCTCCCACTAGACTCTCCTAGATGGTGCATCAGGTGCACTGTTATATCCCTCAGGTCCTAGGTCAGGTTGCCTCATACATGGCATGCCAGGTTAGGTCTGCTGAACCCTGCCTAGTACCCAGTGTTTGGGATGAACATGGATCCCTCATTCATGCACCACTCTGGTCCTCCCTGTCCTAGGGTGCACCTCCAGAAAGACCAACCCCAAAATACAGCCTGCCTGCTCATTAGCAGCCAAATCGAAGGCACCAGAGACCAAGGTGCCTGAGACAAAGGCACGCAAAACCAAGGCGCGCAAGAACAAGGTGGCCAGGACCAAAGGGCCTGAGACCAAGGCGCCCGAGGAGATCCCACCTGAAGCCATCCAAGAGTACATGGACATCATGGATGAGCTATTCGGGCCGACCAACCTTGCCCCATGGGAGCCCTCCCACTTGTCCACAGAAGAGCTTGCTGAGATCTTGGGAGAGGAAGGACTGGAGCAACATCCAATAGAGGATTTATACCCAGATTCAAGTCTCCTGAGCTATGTTGATGAGGATTTGGTCAAGAAGGTGAGCCGTGACTACAATCTTGGTGTAGTCAAGGTTGCAAAACTCATGGAATTGAGCTTCTAGCACAGATACTCAGCAGAATTTGTGTGTGTGTGTGTGTGTGTGTGTGTGTGTGTGTGTGTGTATGCACACACAAACACGAACGCACTCTTGTAAATGTTTGTAGCAGGTTGTTGGGCTATAATAATCCCATGGTGTAAGGAGAATGGGATCATCATTGCTTCCTGTTTCTACTAGAAGTCTTCCTGACTTGGGGCTATTTACTCCCAAGGTCACTCACACTCTCTTCCTTCTCATCCCAGGCAGAGAACATAATTCACCCCCGCTTCCTGGAAGAAATCCTTTCCTCTAAACCACATATAAATATCTTGGCCCTATCAAAAGAGCTCGACCAGGAGGAAGGACTCACGCCTGACCAGGTAGAGAGGGAAGGAGGGTCCCCCAGTAGACCAGGTAGAAAGTACACTGGTTATACTCCTCATGAACAATGGCAGGAACATCAGGGGTTGGGGAGAAAGAAAAGATAGAGAAGAGAAAGGGGCACCACATAGAACTATGGAGGTAGACAAACCAAGGTTTGGGACTTGGAGAAAGACACCAAGTGGATAAGGCAGAGAGCAATACTGGCCGTCTAGGAGACAAAGGGACACAAATAGGCCAGAAAGGGAGTGGCCACAGGTGGACAGAGGATCAAGGGATAGCACGTAGATGAGGACGGCACAGGACCCTAGTCATGTGGCCCACAGGACGTCATCTGTCCCTATCCTACCTATGATGAATGCTTCCTTGGGTGACTTCACAGGACATAGGATGCAGAAGGGAAAGGAAGGAGACAGGAGAGTCATGGATGGGTTCAGGGCAGCAAGCAGAAAGGAAGCCCAGAAGAGTGGCCAGCAGAGACTCAGTCTGTCTCTCCACTTCCCACCTCCCATTGACATGTGATTGTCCCAGTCCCTGTGGCCCATCTCATGCATGTAGAAGAGTTGGCCAGTGCCCATATTCTCCTTCAGCTTGTGAAGAAGCAGCTCTTCAGGGTCCTCAAGGTCATGGTATGTCCCAACAGGACTCAAGAGCTTCCCAGGCACCTGCCAACCAAGGTGCAGAGAAACGGAAACATCACACTGATCAAGGGGCCAGCATGGAGGACCTGTCCACAGAGATTGCTTCCCAGGTCTTGAAGAGGCACAGGGCCATGGAGCCAGAGTTGCTGGGATCGAAGGACACTGCTGTCCTCAACGGCCGTCACGGGTCTTCCTCATTGGGGGCCGTCTGCTCCAACCGTCCTCCCCAGGACTGCAGATCCTCCTCCTTAAACCTGGGGAACAAAGGCGTAGTGGGACCCAGAAAATCCACTTCTGCTGGGGGGCCACATAAGACAGCCAATGGCTGCAGTGTGGACGATGACCTCCAAAGCCTGGATTTCCTCTTTAGCTCCCCGCACCGCCTGCTGCCCTGGGGACTGTCCCAGAGCCAGGCCCCTCCAATAGAAACCCTGTGCTCAGGAGACCAACCACTCCAGGCCCCACCTCCCAAGAGGGGACGCCTCAGCTCCCACCCTCCTCCAGGTGCCATGACCATGAAGAGCGCTCTCACTGGACGCTCATGCAATGTGGAAAAGATGCCCTGCACTGGGCCTCCCGTCCAGGTCATTGGAGGGCAAGGTGTGGACCTGGAGCTAGGTGGGACCTCACAGCCTCAGAAGAGAAAGTGTGTGTCATCTGGCAACCAGAAGAAGAAGAGGCCCTGAGGACACTAGTGTTGGCCGCTGGCCTCTGGGGTGGCTGCCCCTCAGGCAAGATCTCACCTTTGCTTCATTCTGCACCAGAAGGGCCAAAGGTCTTCAGCTTGTGAAGACCTCCTTTCCCACAAAGGGCAGTTCCTGTGGGTTCTCAGGAACATGAAGGGGGTGGGAGGGTACAGGGAATGTAGAAAGAGGGCAGGTGGGGGGCAGAAGGGAGGGTAGTGAGAGGGGAGGGTCACGATGTTCAAGCCTTGGTGGGAAGCTGTACCCTGTTGACTGTCAGTTATAATAAAGGCAGTTTGGTAGGAAACATCTTCTGCAGCTGCTGCCTTCTGCCATGTGGTCTGTGCACGTCCATGCAGTGAGAACTGAGAGGACATAACTGGGGTTGCCAGGACCCAAGGCACACAAGCATCCATCAACTGGGAATTGTTTGCAGATTTATACTGGTTCTTCCTCTGATCCTAGGGGAAAATAGACAAGTGCTCAAAACCCTAATCATCGCACCATTGAAAAAACCTCTCTTGGTTTAGGGAATCTTCTCTGGGAATCCCTTCATGATATATGCCCCTTAAACATCTCTCTTACCAATTATCTGAGGGCCAGACATGAAGAGGAATCACAAAGCAGCAAAGCACATCTTCCTTGGTGTTGGAGCTCTGGGATCTGAGGACTGACATGTGGCTCTCAGACCGTAGTGTTAGTCCCCAGTCATTGAATGTCAGATACCCCCAGCTCCTAGTGGCAGCAGTTCTCCTGTTGCTTTCCTGGAGGCAGTAGCCAGCCACTTCCAACAGTGCCCTGGAACTCATCTGACAGACCTAGCAGCTCCTGTAGCTCGACACTGCTCTGGGTCACTCTCTGTGCTCGCCACCCTAAGGTTGACCTACCCAGTTTGCCAGGTTTCAGTGCAACAAACTTGACCTGCTCCAGTTAAGATGAGAGTCTGAATATACAAACTCTACCCATCCCTAAGAGCCCTCATTAGGACTCATGCTGCAGCAGAATGGGAAGAGGTACAGATCATGAAGGGAGGGGGGCACAGCCACTTTTGGCATAAGGAGATGGGGAAACAAGTTTATTTGAATTAAAAAGATGGGCTCAAGCAGGCAGTGTCCTTGCAGATATCCTTGCAGATAACCATGCCTGAGCATGGTTAGGGGAGGGACTCCTTGCTCTCCAGCCTTGGGACCACTTAAGGGCCCCCAAAGGGTGGAGTCATCTGGGGAGGACCTGCTATGGAAGCAAAAGGCTCCGAGTGACCATGAGGCATTTGTGGCAGCCTTGGCCATCACAGACAGGGGCATGATTTTTTATAACATGCCTCTTGAGGTCTTTGGGCCCTCCTGTCTCCTTTGGAAGGAGAGTTACTTCTCAGCCTTCAGTCCCCTGTGACATTAGCCAGGATTCTAGCAATAAGCCTGGAAACAGTTGTTTTGTCTTTTTTCTTAGCTTCTTTCTCATCTCCTGAATGATGGTGGACAGTGTGCTTGGACTGATCCCCAGCATGGCCATGGTCTTCCTGTGTAGGTGGCCTGAGGAGAGATCATGGCCTTCCTCCCACCCTCCCACCCCCTCTACAGTCCTGACCATGAACTCCCTGGGGACCCAGCAGCCTGGAGGCTCTGAGTGCTTCCCAAGGCAGAACCACCACTGACATAGCTCTGACCCTCCCTAGAGTCATCCCTGCCCTGACCACAGCCTGACCTGTGTTCCTTTGGCTGTCCCAAATGTAATCAAGTTCTCCTACAAACCAATGAGAAAAAGAAACTGAGGCTATAGAACATGGTTTGCCCGTTTAAAAACCAGGAAGTTTGCAAAGGAGAATGGTTTAATTACAAGGAGGCTAAAGTTTAGTGCTCCTGATGAGATAAGAGCTGGGGTGAGTTCTGACATGCACAAAAGGGATCAGAGGGGACCTACTTTGTGGTCTGTTGTGTGTAATCAAACACCATGGTTCTTCATAGGACACAGGTTCCATGGCTTTCACAGACAGGGACACAATGTTTCCTCAAGTATTTCTTGACAACTTTGAGCCCTCCTGTCTCATTTGGATGGAGAACTGCTTTGGAGGCTTCAGGCCCCTGTGCCATTAATCAGGTTTCTAGAAGTAATTCTGGGAACAGTATGTGTTTAGACAGCTTCTTTCTACTCCCCTGAATGATGTTGGACAGTGAGGATGGACAAAAACCCAGCATGGCCATGGTCTTCCTGAGTAGGTGGCCTGATGAGAGGACTGGCCCTGACTTCTAGGGGAAGAAGTCACAGCACACTAGGGAGTCATCAACTGACACCACCAAGACCCACTCCCTCCATTAATGAAAAGCTGTGCTTCCTGACAGTGACCAGAGGAACTGGGCCCTTGTGGGCACCCTTTGGTAGCTGCACCCTTATTGAAACTCAGTTTAAAAACCTGAACTCTGTGCACTGGCCGCACTGATCAGAGTCTCCTGTTTCCTGGGGTCTTGGCCAGACTGTGGCACGCTGGCCAAACATCTGAGGCATTGTCTGCTAACAATTTGCTGCAGGTCATTACAAAATAACTTTAGGAATACATTCACATAACTCACATCACCCACCAAATATTAAAATTCTAACTTCTAATATGGAGGGGTCTGCAAGAATATCATGTCACCATACAACTTTGACCAGATGGTCTATGAAAAGGCAGAAGAGTGTGTCAGACACCTGGGGCTAGGCCTAAGTGCTAGGGAACATGGGCTGCACAGCTGGCCCTAGTGGGCCTTGTAACCCATACCCAGCCAGGAAGGGCATCTGCTACCACAGGGAAAACCACTGAACACCTTGCTCTCCAAGCATTTGTTCCTTCTACCTGGAAGGCTGGACACTCTCTAATAGTCCCGGAAGCTCTGGCCTCAACGTTCTTATTCCACCACTGCCTAGAGGTTCAGGTTAGGGTGTGGGTAAGTAACCAGCCAAGCTCAGGGGGTCTACTTCAGCAGTGAGGGCTGTCCACAGGGTACAAGTTTCACTAGCTTGGTGTTGGCCAACCACCTGGGAAATAAACCCTCTTACAGCATATGGATCACCCCTGCTCACGAAAGATGCCACAATTATACCCTGATGTTCCAGAAGAGATTTGGAATTCGAAAAATATGACCAGGGAAAGGCAGTGTCTCAGATGCCCCGAGCACACACAACTCTGGTCTCATAATCCATGTCATTCTTGCCATTCAAACCAATGAAATACAGCCCTCTTTGGAAGCAACCCAAAATAATTTCAGCGTAGCTTCTACTTTCTTATGACCTCTCCTGAGTTCTGTGCCCTCGGTCCTTCTTCTATGGTATACAGTCCTAACCACACCATTCATAAAGAGAGAAGATTCATGGTGTTCTCTGACATAAAACTTATCTTTGACCAGATGCTGATGCTTGGCTTTTCTGTGTGGTTCGGGGCAGGGACATGAGAAGCCTGGAATAAGGGGATGGGAGGATACATAAAGGAATCGCCTGGTTTACTAAAACCCACATGGTTCAGTTCAGGTGCTAAGTGATGTTGGGTGTGCCTAGAACTGCTTCTGCATTTAAATTTCATCAATCCTAGGACTGGACCAGCCCATGTCCAATCACTGCTACCCATCCCTGAGACAAGCTCTTCATTGGTATGAAGCTACAGCTTGGATTTTCCAATGACGAATCCTTGTTTTTAATAATTCTATACCTTGCTTACCTGCCAGGTTTGTGGAGTTTGAGACTGTGGAAATGCAGGATCCAAAGCTTCAGTTGATGATGGATTCCAGTGTCAGACACTTCTAATCCCAAAGAGGAGGGATTATCTATCTAACTTCCACATTCTCTAGTCTTTGAGATTGTGCAGCAAGATAGAGCTACATGCATTCCCAGAGGAATTGATGATTAAAAAAAGGTGACAATAGAATCTACTGTCCCACATGTGAACATTTTGTTCAGGATAGGGCACTCATCTTAAAAGAACAGCCCCCGAGCATTTGGGATTCCAGCTGCCCTTGGATATGAAGTGGATATAGCCTAGTCCAAGTTGCTATCCTCTCTCCCCCTGGCTAGGCAAAGAGTCAACACACCATCTACCTAGGACATGAGTCTCTGTGGCCCAAGTATATCAAACATTGGTATCTCAAAATGTCATCCCACATGACACCCTGTCCCACTGGTGCAGAGTCTCCACTCATGGGTCCTGATGTCAGAATGTGCAGGGCCATCCTGGACCAGAGTATGTCCCTTGAACACTTCCCTCCATCAAATAGCTGGAGCACAGCTGGAACCACCCTGTATGCACCACCCTCTTACCCTCTGTCCTAGTTTGCACCTCCAGAAAGGCTGGCCCTTAGGCTCACCCACCAGAAGTCTAATGGTGCTGGTATCCAGAGACCAAGGTGCCTGACGAGACTCACTTGAAGCCTTAATGGTATATATGGACACTGAACATCTGGTGGGGTCTCCCAACTTCACCATGAGGAAAGCCCCACATTTGGCCATGGAGAAGTCCATGGGAAACTTGGAAGAGAATGAAATTGAGTGACATCTAAAAGGGGACAACTTGTACCAAGAACCAAATCTCCTGCTCTACATTGATGAGCTGTGCTCCAAGAGGATTTTGTCACCAAGGTGGGCTAGGGTGGGTACCCAGGTCTATAAGACTTTGGGAAAGCCACCCCAGACTCATGGAATTATCCTTCATTCTTCAGATTCTCGGCACTGGGTGTCTGTTGGGTGGGGTAGATACTGGTCTTGATTTAACAACACATGGTGTGAACCAGGAAGACATCATCAATGCCTCCTTTAAATACCACAGGTATCCTGGACTTGGTCACACTTTCCACCAATGGCACACACAATCTCTTCTCCTCCAAGTGGAAGCTTTATGTGCCACACCCTCATTACATGGAAGTATTGCTTTCTGTAGGACTACACATGGATATCTTGATTCTAACCAAAAAGCTGGCAGGAGGAAGGACTCACCCAGCAGAGTGGCGAGCAAAACCTCAGTCTGACACCAAGACAGGTGACACCTCCCATTCATATTTACACATGTCCCCCCCCAGTCCCTCTATCTCCCCTCATGCCCACTGCAGACTGTGCAAGTGCCATTTCCCTTCTGCAGCTGAGGGAAGATCACCCACTGCCCTCAAAGGAGAAATGATCCGTGTAGTTGCCTCAAAGTTATGTTGTGCCCTGAATTAAGTGCTTCTAAATCAGCTGTCAGCCAAGGTGTAGGGGACATAGTAATAGCACTGGATATGAGGCCTAAATGGAGATCTGTGCCCTCATGCGTCCCCTCATAGGAAATTAAGAGATGCAGAGTCATACAATTTGAGGTCCTATAAAGGAAGCACACTGGTATCTTCCTGCACTGTCGTGAGTCTTCCTCAATGGGTGCCATCCAGTCTTTAAGCCTCCCCTGGACCACAGAATCTCATCCCTAAGCCTGCGACACAAAAGGGCAGTGGGTCCCAGCAGAACTTCTCTTTTAGAGAGAGCCACATGGGAAAGCAGGGATGTTTACCAAGGATGACCATGACCCTCCACGTCCCGGGCATCCTCCTGGCTTCCCAGCACCTTCTGTTGTCCTGAGAACTGTCCCAAACCAGGGCCTTCACACAGACCCCTTCATCCCTGGAGACTGAGCACCGCTGGCCGCTCAGCCCAAAGCAGGAATCCTCATCCCCTATCCCCCTCTGATGCCAATCTAGGAAGTGAGCTACAGCTTGACACTCAACCCATGTAAGAAAGACGCCCTATTCTGAGTCTCATCTCCAGGTCTCTGGAGAGCAACATGTGGCTCTGCTGCTGATTCCTACTGCCCAGCATCTGAGAGGAAGTGTCAGTCACCAGACCCTAGGGAAACAAGAAGAGGCATTGAAGACTGCAGGGTAGGTGTGTGGTATCTGGTGACCCAACCCTCAGGTAGGGTCTTGGGGAGATCTCACCCTCCCCACATCCTGCAACACAAGGGGCAAAGATCCTTGTCACTCAGGACTGATCCTGCTAGTCCTCAGGAACGGGAGGGCAAGGGGAGGGCACTGGGAATGTAGGAGGAAGGCAAAAGGTGGGTACTGGGATGGGAGAGGGAGAGAGGCACATACCTGGGCAACGCTATACATCCTGGGACTTGACTGTCAGAATGATGAACAATAGTTTAGTAGGGACCTGTTCTCATGGCTGCTGCCTTCTGCTGTGGAGTCTGGGCTACTCTGTGTGTGGGGTGAGAACTGAAAGGAGGAGGTATCTGCAGATTCCATTCCTCGGGGTGCACAGGTACAGGGCCAAGCCCTTGCCTCCATATTTAGCCTACACTTTCCACTGATCCTGGAAGAAAAACAGATCAAAAGCTTAACAGAAACCCAGTCATCACCTGGGTCATGTCTTTGACCTGATGCTGATGCTTGGCTTTTCTGTGTGGTTCGGGGCAGGGACATGAGAAGCCTGGAATAAGGGGATGGGAGGATACATAAAGGAATGTGCCTGGTTCACTAAGGCCCACATGGTTCAGTTCAGGTGCTAAGTGATGTTGGGTGTGCCTAGAACTGCTTTACATTTGGATTTGATCCCTCCTGGGACTGGATCAGGAGGTCCTGTTCACGTGATCTCAGTTAATTTAAGGGGCCTTCTCTACACATCCTTTCATTAATGGGGTCCCTTAAACATCTGTTACCAACTGGCTGAGGGTTCATACATCCACCTGGAGGGCAACCACAAAGAGGCAGAGTGCACCTCCCTTAGTGTTAGCAGCTCTGAGTGTCAAGGGACAGTGTCTCTCATGTCTTAGAGATCATAGCCCTGAGAGTGAATGCCAGTGACCCCCAGCTCCTAGTCCTAGCAGCTCTGCCACTGTGTTCCTGACAGGAGAAGCCAGCAGCTACTGACAGTTCCCTGGAACTCTTTCAACAGCCAGACCTAGCAGCTCTTAGCAGCTCTCCATTGCTCTCTGTCATTCCCTTTCATAACTGCCCTCACGGTGACCTGACCAGACTGCTTTCACTGCCAGCAGCCTTTAAAGTTACCAGTTCTTAGTGCAAGCAGCTCCACCTGCTCTACTTGAGGTAAAAGGCTTGAATAGGTTAAATAGACCCATCTACTTTAGGCCTCACTAGGAGTATTGCTGCACCACAGGGGAAGTGGTACAGGCACTTTTTGCATATGGAGATGGGGAAGGAAGCACATTTCTCGGTTTAAAAAAAGAAAAGGTGGGCTCAAGCACACACAGTATCCTTCCAGATAACCATGGGTCTTCTCTGAGGTATGGATAGGGAAGAGGCTCCTAATCAGACAAGGAACAGCTGAAGCCATTCAAAATGGTGGTATCATCAAGAGACATCTAGAATAGACCTGTGACCAAAGAAAAATCTGTGTGGCAGTGACATAATTGGGGTTGACATGGATGCCAAAAACAGGGAAGACATTTTTTCTTTCCTTTCCTTTCCTTTTCATTTTTTCTCTTTTGGCAGTACTTGGGATTGAACTCAGGATGTCACACATGCTAGGTACGGAGTTTATCATTGACCCATAACCACAGTCCCCCAAATTTGTCTTAGATGCCTCCTGGACAGTGTTGGCCCTTTCTCTTCTGTCTCATTTAGAAGGAGAGCTGCTTTGGAGCCTTCAGTCTTCTGAAGCATTTTCTATCATTGGCCATGAAGATTGCATTCTTCTTAGATAGCTGTTTTCAGATCCTGTGGAAGAGGCTAGATAGCCAGGCTGGACAAGTATTCAGCATGGCCAAGGCCTTCCTGCATAGGTGAACAAGCCTTGGTCTAGTGGAAGAAGTCATGGCCCCCTTCGCAAATTCAACTAACAACTAATCAAGACACACTCCTCCTATTATCATGACTCCCCAGATGCCAAGCCAGACAGTCATCCTGCTGCTCACTACCAACAAGTTCCAGCAAACAGGGGAGCGATGGACCACGTAAGTTGGAGCATCAGTCAGCACTGAGGTGAGCTGAGGCAAGCTGATCCACACCCTGCAAGAGCCCCGCCTGCACACATGGGTGATACCCACTGCAGAAGCACACTCCACACAGCCCTGTAGTTCAGACACACCATGAGCATGCACAATTCAATGAACTGAAGCTCAGGCTTCCCAAAGCATACAGAAAATTAAAGTGAGGAAAACCAGAGTGGGATTTGGGGATAACCAAAAGTGTTACTGCTTTTCCAAACCCTAATTTTCCTAAATTGAGACCAGTAGCTTTAGTATATGTCCAAAGCTTAATCAGCATAAGTGGGAACACAACACAGTGACCCAGGGGCAATATAAACCCCTACACTAGCACCCTCGGGCAGAGAAAGCCTGCTCTCAGGTCCCCTCTCGCACTGAAAGGATACTCTTCCTCTTCTTCAATAAATCCTACCATTACACTCACTCTTCCTAGTCTGCAGAGTTTTCATTCTTTGAATGTGCAAGAAAGATCCCAGGAAGAAGGAATTGATGGTGAGCCACTGGGTTCAGCATTAACATAGAAGGGTATAACCCACCTTTGAGAGGGCCACCACTTCTTAGCTGCAGAGATCTGCACCTTACACAGACTTCACCTGCCAGCAGAAGCAGAAAACCCCCAGTGTCCCATGCTAACAGAAGTAGAGAATCAAGTTTCATCTTTCTGTGCCCAACCTGGAGCTTCTTGGGAAGGTTGAGTGAACCAGACTAACAAACTATCTCCCCATCTTTTTTTTTTTTTTTTTTTGGAGTTCTATAATCCCTCTTAGAAAGCTCTCTTTCAAAACTAATGGATGCCTATTACCCACTTAAAATCCAATAGTGCAGCTGCTGGTCTAAAGCCACAGGTGACAGACTTACTGGAGGAGGCTTGTTCAATCCCTTTCGTCACTAAAGGAGGAACGTTGATCAAGCTCAGCCTCAGCTTCTCTCTGTGGAACACAACCAGGTCAATAGATCAGTTAAGTGTCTGCTTCTTTCTTCCACTTTCAGACTGACTGGACCCAATGGTGGAGGGGTCCCTCACCCGGTGTATTTTGGATCCTAACACAAAGTCTTAGTCTTATACAAGGTCTTTGAAAAAGAGGTAACACACAAATCCCCAGAGAATGAGCCAGGTGGTCTATTTATCCTCTTCTCTTCTCTTTCTTTTAGTCTCTCTCTCACACACATGCACTGCAAACACCATGTCGATTCAGTTTTCTTATGCCCGTTGAGACCCCAATTGTTTCAACAGAACCCAAAGATAAAGTTTTGGGGAATTTTCAAGACCTTAAGCACCTGTTAGGACCCAAAACCCATGTTTTCGTTTGTGAGCTCTACCCAGAAAAAAGGTCCCATTCTCTAGCTTTCCAAACCCTGCCAGTTCAAAGAAGAAAAAAAATGCACCCCAAACAACGATTCTCAGGCAATATAAGATCCAATATTTGTGACAAATAGAACCAAATTTTAGTGGCCCCAAGTATGAGTATGATGGCAAATAGAAAAGGCTAAAAACTTCTTCAGGGCACATGACCCTGAGGGACATGGCTCTCTTAGCATAATAACTGAGTTCCTCCAGGACATACAATCCTGTCCACAGTGTCTCCACCATGGAAGGCAAAACATTACCGAAAAAAAAAAAAAAAAAAAAAAACAGGGTCTATCATTTTAAGAGGGAAGTGACACAGGAAAGGAATTTTGGGTCATTACTAAGGGCAACTAATCCAACCAGCATATAAAGACCTCAAAATGTGGTCACTTATGTGTGGAGGTTCACAGGTACTCTGAGTACTCTGTGTTGGCAAAAGAAACTGCAGGATTGAAGGAGTGGTCACCCATGGTTTTCCAGTCCACAGGGAATTAATGGATACTTCAATTTGACTAAGGCAATGGAGGGATACCAAGGGATGCCAAAGAAGGGATGCCTTCTTGCCCCTTTATCTTTCATATGGGTAATACTCCATCTGGCGAAAGTACTCCTTAAGTAGAATTTTGAAAAACTGGGATTTCTTTGACACTCAAGACTCTAAAGAAGTAATGTGTGATATTTTTCTGTACCCAAGCTTGGCCTGAAAGTCAGTTGCAGAGTGGGGAAGAGTAGCCCCTTTGGGGAAGTATAAACTACAATACCATTTTAGACTTAAACTTCGATTGTAAAATGGAGGAAAAAGATGGTCACAGGTACACTATAGTGTACAAGCTTTTTTGCCTGGAGGCACAACCCAAAATTATGCAACCAAAGTAGATGAGCTTCTTCACTCTTGGCTGCACTAACTGGCCACAGGAAAGCAGTTTCTCCTAGAAGAGAATCAAATACAGTGAAGACTTTTTATAAGCCTTTATGCCTCCTTATTCAGGTTTGGCAACAGAGCCCCAAAATCCTGAGGGAACATAAAACCAGGAGGAATGTATTCCAGCCTCCTTCCAATGGTACAGGTCACTTTTTCTCTGTAAGGCTTGGGACAAATTAAGACTGACCTAGGAAGATTCTCAGATGACCCTGATAAATACACTGCAACATTTCGGGGTCCTAACCAAATTTTGATCTAACCTGGAAAGACATAATGTTTTTACTGAACCAAATCTTCTCTAGCACTGAACACTCTGTGGGTGAATGATATATAGTGCAAATCCCAGAAGACCTACTCCTTCCAAATGAAGCAGACTCAAAAGAAACAGGCAGTTCCCCAGAAGGACCACAAACAAGATGCAGACAGTCACATGGGGTAATAAAAGGGAAAGGACTTTCAGAACTGTGTGCTTGAAGGCTTAAGGAGAACCCATACTAAATCTCTAAATTATTCCAAACTCTCTCTGATAACACAGGGGAATGAAAAAACTTCCACAACCTTTTTTTAAATTTTTTTAGTTGTAGTTGGACAAAATACCTTTATTTTATTTATTTATTTGTATGTAGTGCTGAGAATCAAACTCAGTACCTCGAATGTGCTAGGTGAGTGCTCTACCACTGAGCCACAACCCCAGCCCCTTCCACAACCGTTTTAAAAAGACTCGGGGAAATATTAATTAAACATACCTCAATGGACCCAAGTTTCCCAATGTAACAACTTAAAAAACAAATTCATAACTCAGTTACTGACATTATGAAAAGATTACAAAAATCATATATAGAAAAAGACACTGAAACTTTTTAGATGTCTCTTAAAATTGACACTCATCATGGAAAAATTAGACAAACTGCAGATAGGGCAAAGAAGCAGGAGGGGATGGGAGGAGCCATGGGAGTAAGAAAGATGGTGAAATGAGATAGATATTATAACCCTAAGTACATGTATGAAGACACAAATGGTGTGAATGTAATCTGTATACACCAGAGATATGAAAATTGTGCTCTATATGTGTAATATAAATCATAATGCATTCTTCTGTCAATTATAATAAATTAAAAGAAAATTTAAACCAAAAAAAAAGAAAATGATTGGAGCCTGAGAGTCTTAACCTAATCAGTACATGAATCCACTGATAGGGGTTAACTTGATGGCAACTGCAGGCAGGTAAGGTGCAGCTGGAGGAGGAATGCTTTGGGGGTATATGCTTTGAACTTGTTGAGCATCACTTTTAAAGCCAAGCCACTCTGGGAAATTAATGGCTCATATTTTTGTACTCTGGCGTTCTTATCTTTTAGTAAGTTCCTCCCTGCATGCTACAGAAAAAGGATCACAAAAGGAAAAGGGATCTGGAAAGGCTGACTGCACCAGGCCCCAGACCTTTGAAGATGATTTAAAGGCATAAATTCTGCTTTGGGGACAATGTAGTAAGTAATATCCCAAATTACAAGGGACTCTATGAGACCCATTTGTTCTTATGCTTCAATTTATCCCTCACCATAAGGCCTCCTTCGGTTCCAAAAGCAGTGCCTCTCGTCTCTCAGCAGGATGGAGTTCAGTGTATTTTTAACAGTACTGACCTCTCTATTGCCCAATGATTATTAATTTCCTCTCAAGAATTCTCTTTTATAAAATGTATATTTTTGGATTCCTGGTCAATATGATATCTGAAGATTAAAATACACTGTGCTTTAATTTAGAAAAGGCTCCAGGTCCTTTCAGGGAAAACCCCCTAACTTGCCTTTTCTATATGGCTTCCAAATAAATCTGGAGCCATAAGAGGGGATATTTTTCATTTCTGGAGACAGGGCATATAATTCTTTGCCACCAGTGTGGAGAGGCCATAGCTGTTTTATGTCTCCCTGGAAGCTTCAATTGCACAGGGGATGCTAAGATGCCTCAGGTGTAAAAGCTAATCAAGAGCCAAAAGGGCAATGTCTGCAGCTCTCACTAAATTGATACCTTTAACATCAAGAATAGTGGACAGCAAAGGAGCATCTGTTAGAAGGAACCTCTATACATCTCTATGCCCATCTAGTTAAGGCACTCATGGAAACCACTACAGGGGAGTCCAAAAATTAATCCAGCAGGAAGTCTCCTGGTAGGAGAAATCCTATAAAATCACCAAGCTCTGGAACTTTTGACCGCCAATGCTGTTTTTTGCAAGGAGAATATCGCTTTCATGTTAACCATTCTAGATTAGTCCACTTACATAACACTCCAATCAGATTGTCACTTATGAAGAAGAGCTTTACAACTGGTGGACATCCCTGTGGGCTCAAATCCTTCAAAGTTTGTGGCGTTTACTTGCCCATGGTCATGGTGTGTTTGATTTTGCTCTTTGGCCCATGTATATTAAATGCCTTAGTGATAGGCTGGGGTTGTTGCTCAGTGATAGAATGCCTAGCTCAGCACTACATGTAAATAAAAAAATAAAGTGAAAGTCCATCAACATCCAAAATATATATTTTTAAATGCCTCAGTGAAAAGTTATCCCTTCTCATCTGGAAGCTATCAAGTTCCAGAGAGATGGTGATAGAGATGGGGCCACAGGTGCATTATTAAGGTCCTCTAGATAGACCCATTGAAGAGTTTTCCTATTTGCCAGAGCTAGAGGAAGGTGGAGTGGTCATCAACCAAATTCCAAAATAGCAGTTAGGGCTATTTCTTCAGAAGAGGGAATAAGAGCAGGAACTAGAAACATGATAGACACACTTGGGCCAGCCACCTTGATTGCTACAATTGCATGTACAAACTATCTAATGGGCACGTGAATAAGCACATGAACAGGACTTGATCAACATCCTGATTGGAGGGTGGTGGCCATCATCAGAGAATGTCTTACTCTTATTGGATGTAGAGACTCCACTCCCTGAAAGTCATCAACAAGGGCTTTAAAAGTCACCTGAAGAAACAACAAAGCCCTAGAAAAAGAACAACACACCAATAACAAAATCAGTAGAAGACAGGAAAGTATTAAAGCCACAGGCAAAATCAATAAAATTGAGAATAACAAAACAAAAAAATATAATGTGAGGCAATGGGTGACCAAAGAAACAAAACTTGTTTTTTTTGGTTTTTTTTTTTTTGGAAGGATAAACAAGAGTAATAAATCCTTAACCAAACTACCAAGGATAAAGAAGGTTATCAAAAGTCTTCCAATAAAGGAAAGCCCAGGCCTGAGCAAATTCTCAGCCAATTTCTTCTACCAAACCTTCTAAGAAGAACACAAATCTTGCTCAAATAATTCCACAATACAGAGTAGGAGGGAACACTGCCAGCTTCATTCCATGTGGCCTGTATCACCAAAATACTAAGACAAAGACACTCCAAGGAAAGACAACTTCAAGTTAACATCCTTATTTTAGTCAGCTTTTCCACTACTGTGATTAAAAGTCCTGCCAAGAACTATTTTAGTCAAAATTTTATTTGGGTTCTCATAGTTTCAGAAGTCTCAGTCCATAGACAGACAACTCTATTCCTAGAACAACATGGAAGAACAGTGTGATGGAGGGAAGTGGTTCATATGATCATCAGGAAGGAGCAGGGGAAGTCCACTCACCAGATATGAACTATATACCCCAAAGGCACACCCCCAATGATCCACCTACTCCAGCCACAGCCTACCCACCTTCAGATACCACTCAGTTAATCCCATCAGCAGGATTAATTCACTGATTCAGTTAAGGCTCTCAACCCTCTCATTTCTCCTCTAAGCCTTCCTGCATTGTCTCACATATGAGCTTTTGGGGGACACCTCACATCCAAACCATAACAATCTTTGATGAACACAGATGCAGAAGTTGTTGCAAACCACATACAAAAACACTGCATGATGATCAAGAGGGTTTCATCCCAAGGATGCTAGGTTGGTTCAACATATGAAAATAAATAAATGTAATTCACCACAAAAACAGGGTTAAAGAAAAGAAACATGATTACCCTAATAGTTGCAGAAAAAGCACCTGAGAAAGTATAGCACCCATTCATGTTTAAAACACTAGAGAAGCTAGGGATAGAAGGAACTTCCCTCAACATTGTAAAGGATACAGATGACAAACCCAAGGACAACATCATAATGAACAGAGGAAAACTGAAAATATTTCCTCTAAAGCAGGAACAATACAAGAAGGTCCACTCTCACCACTCCTATTCAACATAGTCCTTGAAATGTGAGCCAGAGCAATCAGGCATGAGAAGGAAATTAAAAGGATACAAATAGGAAAAGAGCTCAAATTATTTCTAATTACATTCTGAAGTCACAAAAAAGTCTCCAGAAGACTTATAGAGCTGATTAGCAAATTCAGTAAGTAGCAGGATACGAAATCAATGTACAAAATCCAATCACTTTCCTATATACTCCAATAATAAATACTGCCAAAAATGAAATTAGGAAAATTATCCCATTTACAATAACATCAAAAAATATTGGGGAATTAATCTAACAAAGGAGGTAAACAGCCTCAATAATAAAAATGACAGAACACAAAGGAAAGAAATTGAAGAAGACAAAAGAAGATAACAAGAGCTTCCATGTTCTTTTTTTAGATTTTATTTTTTAAAATTTTTATTTATTTATTTTTTACATGACCTCTATTATTATTATTATTATTATTATTATTATTATTATTATTATTATCATTGGAATTAGAATTGTTGTTGTTGATGTTTGCATTACAATTCTTAATACACCTTTATACCACAATTTATCATATCTTGATATATAAGATATGTTGACACCAAATTCACATTTTCATACATCTATTTTGTATAATGATGAAGGTCTCTTTCCACCATCCATGCAATTCCCCTTCTCCCTCCCTTTCCCTCCCACCCCTCTTCCCTATCTTGAGGTAATCTTCTTCCCATGTTCTTCCTCCCTACCCAATTTTGAGTCACCCCCCTTATATCAGAGAAGACCTTTCAGCATCTGTTTTTTGGGATTGGCTAACTTCACTTAGCATAATCTGCTCTAATGCCATCCATTTCCCTGCAAATGCCATGATTTTATTTTTTTAGTGCTGAGTAATATTCCATTGTGTATAAATGCAACATTTTTTTTTATCCATTCATTCATTGAAGGACATCTAGGTTGGCTCCACAGTTTAGCTATTGTGAATTGTGCTGCTATAAACATTGATGTGGGTCTGTCCCTGTAGTGTGCTGTTTTTAGGTCCTTTGGATATAGTTCAAGAAGAGGAATAGCTAGTACAAATGGTGGTTCCATTCACAGATTTCTAAGGAATCTCCATACTGCTTTCCAAATTGGCTGCACCAATTTGCAGTTCCACCAGCAATGTATGAGTGTATCTTTTTCCCCTCCTCCTCACCAGCACTTGTTGTTCTTGTTCTTCATAATGGCTGCCATTCTGACTGGAGTGAGATGGTATCTTAGAGTAGTTTTAGTTTTCATTTCTCTGATTCCTAGAGATAATGAGCATTTGTTCGTATATTTGATGATTGATTGTATATCCTCTTCTGAGAAGTGTCTGTTCAGGTCCTTGGCCCATTTATTGATTGGATTATTTGGTTTTTTGGTGCATACCTTGTTGAGCTCTTTATATACCCTAGAGATTAGAGCTCTACCTGATGTGTGAGGGGTAAAAATTTGTTCCCAGGATGTAAGCTCCCTATTCACCTCACATATTATTTCTTTTGCTGAGAAAAAACTTTTTAGTTTGAATCCATCCCATTTGTTGATTTTTGGTATTAATTCTTGTGCTATAGGTGTCTTATTAAGGAAGTTGGGGCCTAGCCCCACGTGATGGAGATTAGGGCCTACTTTTTCTTCTACTAGACACAGAGTCTCTGGTTTAATCCCTAGCTCCTTGATCCATTTTGAGTTAACTTTTGTGCATGTGAGAGATAGGGATTCAATTTCATTTTGTTGCATATGGATTTCCATTTTTCTTAGCACCATTTGTTGAAGATGCTATCCTTTCTCCAATGCATTCTTTTGGCACCTTTGTCTAATATAAGGTAGTTGTAATTTTGTGGGATAGTTTCTGTATCCTCTATTTTGTACCCTTGGTCTACCAGCCTGTTTTGGTGCCAGTACCATGCTGTTTCTGTTACTATTGCTCTGTAGTAGACTTTAAAGTCTGGTATAGCAACACCACTTTTCACTTTTCACTCTTCCTGATTAGAATTGCTTTAGCTATTCTGGGTCTCTTATTTTTCCAGATGAATTTCACGATTGCTTTTTCTATTTCTATGAGGAATGCCATTGGGATTTTGATTGGAATTGCACTGAACCTGTATAGTGCTTTTTGTAGTATGGTCATTTTAATAATATTAATTCTGCCTATCCATGAACAAGGTAGATGTTTCCATCTTCTAAGGTCTTCCTCTATTTCTCTCTTTAGGGTTCTATAGTTTTCAGTGTATAGATCTTTCACCTCTTCAGTTGATTCCCAAGTATTTTATTTTCTTTGAGGATATTGCGAATGGGGTAGTTTCCCTCATTTCCATTTCAGAGGATTTGTCACTGATATACAGGAATGCCTTTGATTTATGGGCATTGATCTTATATCCTGCCACTTTGCTGAATTCATTTACTAGTTCTAGAAGTTTCTTGGTAGAGTTTTTTGGGTCTTCTACGTATAGAATCATATCATCAGTAAATAGTGCTAGTTTAAGTTCTTCTTTTCCTGTAGTTATTCCTTTAATTTCTTTCGTCTGTCTAATTGCTCTGGCCAGTGCTTCAAGAATTATGTTGAATAGAAGTGATGAGAGAGGGCACCCATGTCTTGTTCCAGATTTTAGAGGGAGTGCCTTCTGGTTTTCTCCTTTTAGAATGATGCTGGCCTGAGGCTTAGCGTAGATAGCTTTTACAATGTCGAGGTAAGTTCATGTCATCCCTAGTTTTTCTAGTGTTTCGAATGTAAAGGGGTGCTGTATTTTGTTAAATGCTTTTTCTGTGTCTATAGAGATGATCATATGGTTCCTATCTTTAAGTCCATTGATGTGATGAATTTCATTTATTGATTTCCATATGTTGAACCAACCTTGCATGCCAGCCAGGCAGAATCCCACTTGATCATGGTGCATGATCCTTTTGATATGTTTCTGTATCTGATATGACAGAATTTTATTGAGGATTTTTGCATCTATATTCATTAAGATATTGGTCTGAAGTTTTCTTTCTTTGAGGTGTCTTTGCCTGGTTTTTGGAATCAGGGTAATATTGGCTTTGTAGAATGAATTTGGAAATACTCCCTCTTTTTCTATTTCCTGAAATAGATTGCAGAGTATTGGTATTAGTTCTTCTTTAAAGGTCTTGTAGAATTCAGCTGTATATCTGTCGGGTCCAGCTTTTCTTGGTTGGTAATCTTTTGATGATTTCTTCTATTTCCTCTCTTGACATTGGTCTATTTAAGTTGTATATATCTTCCTGACTCCATCTGTGCAGATCATATGACTTAAGGAATTTATTGATGCCCTCACTATCTTCTATTTTATTAGAGTATAAGGTTTCAAAATAATATCTAATTATCTTCTGTATTTCTGTAGTGTCTGTTGTGATATTGGATTTTTCATCCCATATGCTAGTAATTTGGGTTCTCTCTCTTCTTCTCTTCGTTAGCATGGCTAAGGGTCTATCAATCTTATTTATTTTTTTCAAGGAACCAACTTTGAATTTTGTCAGTTTTTTCAATTGATTCTTTTGTTTCAATTTCACTGATTTCAGCTCTAATTTTAATTATTTCTTGCCTTCTACTGCTTTTGATGCTGATTTGTTTTTCTTTTTCTAGGGCTTTGAGATGTAGTTGGAGGTCATTTATTTGTTGGCTTTTTCTTCTTGTAAGGAATGAACTCCATGCAATGAATTTTCCTCTTAGTACTGCTTTAAGAGTGTCCCAGAGATTTCGATATGTTGTGTCTGTGTTTTCATTTACCTCTAAGAATTTTTAATTTCCACCTTGATGTCTTCTGTAACCCATTGTTCATTCAGTAGCATATTGTTCATTCTCCATGTGATGTAGGAATTTTTCTTCCTTATTTTATCATTGATTTCCAATTTCATTCCATTATGATCAGATAAAAATGCATGGTAGTATCTCTATCCTTTGTATTTGCTAAGAGTTGCCCTGTGGCACAATATATGGTCTATTTTTGAGAAGGATCCATGTGCTGCTGAGAAAAAAGTGTATCCTCTTGATGTTGGTTGATATATTCTATATATGTCAATTAACCCTAAGTTATTAATTGTGTTATTGAGTTCTATAGTTTCTTTATTCAACTTTTGTTTACAACATTTTTTCAGTGGTGAGAGAGGTGTGTTAAAATCACCCATGATTGTGTTGTGGTCCATTTGACTCTTGAACTTGAAAAGAGTTTGATTAACATAGCTAAACCATTGTTTGGGGCATATATATTAATAATTATGTCTTGTTGGTGAATGGTTCTCTTCAGCAATATGTAGTGTCCTTCTTTATCCCTTTTGATTAACTTTGGCTTGAAGTCTATTTTATTTTATATGAGTATGGGCACCTCTGCTTGCTTCCCAGGTCCATGTGAGCTGTATAATTTTCCCAACCTTTCACCTTTAGTCTGTGTATGTCTTTTCCTATCAGATGAGTCTCCTGTAGGTAGAATATTCTTGGATCTTTTTTTAAGAGAGTCTACTAGCCTATGTCTTTTGATTGGTGAGTCTAAGCCATTAACATTTAGGTATGTTTTATATTTCTAGCCATATTTGTTTATTTTTGTTATTTAACTTGATTTGTTTTTCCTCCTTGATTAGTTTTCCCTTTACTCTACTATCTCCCACTGTTGATTTTCATTTTCTTTTTTTCATTTCCTCTTCATGTAATGTTTTGCCAAGGATGTTTTGAAGTGCTGGTTTTCTAGTTGCAAATTCTTTTAACTTTTGTTTATCATGAAAGGTTTTTATTTCATCTTCAAACTTGAAGCTTAATTTTGCTGGATACAACATTCCTGGTTGGAACCCATTATCTTTCAGCGTTTAAAATATGTTATTCCAGGATCTTCTAGCTTTCAGAGTTTGTGTTGAAAGATCATCCTTTAACCTAAGTGGTTTACCCCTAAATGTAATCTCTTTCCTTTCTCTTGTGGCTTTTAAAATTCTCTCCTTGTTCTGTATGTTGGGCATTTTCATTATACTGTGTCTTGTTGTGGATCTCTTGAAATTTTGTACATTCAGTACCTTGTAGGCTACTAGGATTTGGGTTTCCTTTTCATTCTTCATGTCTGGAAAGTTTTGTAAAATTATTTCATTGAGCAGATTGCTCATTCCTTTGGTTTGGACCTCTTTTCCTTCCTCTATCCCAATAACTCTTATATTTGGTCTCTTTATGCTTTTCCGAATTTCTTGGATGTTCTGCTCATGGTTTCTTATCAGTCTCCCTGTGCTGTCTACACTTTTTTCAAGATGATATACTTTGTCTTCATTTCTGATGTTCTGTCTTCTAAGTGTTCTACTCTGCTGGTGATACTCTCAGTTGAGTTTTTAATTTGGTTTATTATTTCCTTCATTTCCAGGATTTCTGTTTGGTTTTTTTGTTTGTTTGTTTGTTTGTTTTATATAACCTCTATCTCCCTGTAGAGTTGGTCTTTTGCTTCTTGGATTTGTTTATGTAATTCATTGTCAAAGTGACCTTCTGTTGTCTGCATTTGCTGTATAAAGTCTTCCTTGAGACTCCAGATCATATGAACCATGTATATCCTGAAATCTTTACCTGACATTCTTTCTGATATAGCTGTACCTCCTCTAATGTTGAATTGTCCTGCATTGTTTGTGGTCCTTTCTTTCCCTGTCTTTTCATGTTGCTCATGTTTCTTTCCAGCTCTGAGTGACTGTTCTGTTATTGTTTTTCCCTATAGATTTGTATTGCTCTTGTATAGTTCTGAGATCTCTCTTTTGTGATGGAAGACAATGTAAACAGTTCCCAATATCAACTACACATCATCTATGAGCTAGTTGTTGTTTTTAATATATTTATAGTTAGTCTCTATGTCTAGAGATGTTGGATTCAATCATAATTTAAAATATATTCATTAGTTTCATAAAAGGCATACAGTTTCTGATGGTGTATAGAGAACTGAGGGTCGGACATAGGACGTTATGTTAAGTGGGAAAGATGTGAGGGAATGGAGTTAATATATCTTAGCTACTTTAGAGGAGAACTCTAATGAAGGGGGTTATTTGCAGGAGAATAGACAGGAGGTACGTTAGGGTAGTTAAGTATGTGGGAGGACAATAAGAAGCATAGAAACAAACCACTATTTGCATTTAGTAAATTACACGTAGTAGAAATAATAACACTTGGGAGTTTGAGAGAGGAAGAGAAGGAGGAAGAAAAGCAAAATGAAAAGAAGAAGAAGAAAGGGGGAAGAGATAGAGAGAAATTAATGACAGAGAGGAAAAGAGAGAAGAAAAGGAAAAAAAGAAAAAAGGAAACAAGAAAAAAAATGCAGTCTTAGAATTCTGTTCTCTTCTCTTCCAGTGGGTGGTATTGTGCATTCCAGGTTGAGTCACTGCCCTCAGGGTGGGGAAGCAATCCCTGTGAGGCGGTTCTCTCTCCCCTGCTGGGTGCCTCTTCAATCCCAGTCTCTTTGGGTTGCTCCCAGACTCTATCCCCCTCACCTCTCCTGCCCACCAGGCCCCAATTGATGGATCTCTTGTCCGCAGCCCTGGGTTCAGTCTGGGGGTGTGGTGCCCTGGCCGCCCTGTGTTCCTGATCAACTGAGCGCTATCTCTGTGTTGAGTAGTCACCAAGTCATCACAGCTGTGGAGAGAGAGAGTTGGAAACCGGTAACATGTTCTGACTTATTCCCTCTGATAGCTATGCCAACCGAGAGCTGGCGAAAAAGGTGTTGGGTTATCACAGCTGGGGGAGGGTGAGTTGGAGATCAGGCACCTTCTCAGTTGCACTTGGCTCTGATATTCACACATACCAAGAGCTGGTGAGAATGGTTTTGAGTTATCACAGCTGGGGGGGGGGGGGGCTGGGACTCACACACCTGTTCAGATGCCTATCAAGCTGACTGTTACACCTGCCAAAAGTTGATGAGGTAGATTTTCCTATATGGCAACCACTTGTTTCTGCACAAGGGTGTCCGGTGAGAAGGAGGGAGCTGGGCTGTTCTGTTCCTACTGTATGTCTAGAATTTGGTCCTCAGTCTGGTGCCCTGTGTTGACAGGGTCAAAGTTTGACCTGCTCCAGCAATGAAGGATCAGTAACCCTGCATCTCCACGCTGCCAGAACTCCACGGGGCTCAAACTCTACCTGTCTGTGGTGGGTTCCAGCTCTGGTCCACTGGCCGGCTTCCCCGGCAAAGAGTGACTCCGATTTCCCCACGTCCTGGGCTGGGCTTGCAACAATCTGCTGTTTAAAATCCTGTCACATGCTCCATGAAGCTTAAATTCGTGAATGGGAGCCCCACAGTAAAAATATTTAGTTATTTCCCTGTCTTACATTCTTTCTTAGCACCTTTATTATGAACCTTTGGGGCAGCCACCCCTTCCATGTTCATAGATAGGCAGAATTAATATAATTAAAATGCCATACTATCAAGAGAAATATAAAGACTCAATTCAATTCCCATCAAAATACCAATGACATTCTTCACTGAACTAGCAAAATGTAGTTCTAAACCCATTTGGAAAAATACCACAATAGCCAAAGTAATCTGGAGCAAAAAGAGCGATGCTGGAGGAATCACAATACAGGACCTCTCATTATACTGCAGAGCTACAGTAACAAAAGTAGCACAGAACTATTACTAAAACAAACATGAAAACCAAGGGAATGAGACAAAAGACATAGAGAAACCCCACACAAATACAGCTATCTGATACCAGACTAAGGTGCCATACCACATACTGGAGAACAGATAAACACTAAACACACACTTTTTAAAAGAAGCAATACAATGGCCAACAAATATAGGGAAAATATTTCCACTTCTATAGCAATAGGGAAATTCAAATCCAAACTACATCAAGATTTCATCTCTCTCTAGTCAGAATGACAATTATGAATACAATCACTACCTACTAGCAAGAACATTGGAGAAAATGTACTCTCACTTAGTTTGTGTGGGACTGCAAATTAGTGCAACCACTCTGGAAAGAGGTATGGAGATTGCCCCCCCCCAAATTATAATTATAGTCCATAGTTCTAATATCCGCATCCGCATACTGTAGGAATGTAGCCACACCAATGTCTACTGCAGAACAATTCAAAATAGCCAAGTTCAACATTGGTGCCCTTAAAACAGATGAATGAATGAAGAAAATGTGATGTGACATATACATTTACATATAAGTATAAATATTACATGAATGTGCGCACACACACACACACACACACACACACACACACACACACATATATATATATATATATATATATATATATAATATATGCATATATATACACACAATAGAGTATTACTCAGCCTTCAGAAAGAATAAAATTGTTGCATTTGTCAGCAAATGTTTGGAACTGCAGATGATCGTGGTGAGTGAAGTAAGCTAGATCCAGGCAGTCAAAGGGTAAATGTCTCCTCTGATATGCAGAAACTAGTCCAAATAAGGGGGTGAGACTCGATCAAAAGAGAAGATAAGAGGAGTAGAGACAGGGACTGATGGAGAGGGAGGAGGGATGGAATAAAGGAAGAACAGTAGAATGAATCAAACCTAAATTTCCAATATACATATATAAATACACCACAGTGATTCTCATAAATGCGTACATCTGCAAGATAGTAATCTTAAAAGGACTGTAAGTAAATAGAAGAAAGATCAGAAGAATAGGAGGACAGGGAAAGTGGGAGGGAGGAGGAAAGGGGAAGGAAAACCACTGGGGATTGAACAACAGCAAATTATATTCCATATTTTATAAGTATGTTGAAGTGAACCTAATGTCATGTGTAACTAAAAATAACCAATAAAACTTGTGAGTAATCAAAAAAAGATGACAGATTTGAGAAAGGCCGCATTTCTATTACTCCATAGCTTGCAATTCAAGGAGTGGGACTACTGATTCTCTGTGAGTTGGGAAAAGGGGAATTCACTGAAACCCAGTATCAAATCTGAGACCCTTAGAGACCCACAAATTCAGGTGCTTTGAACAAAGGAAAAGAAAAGATACATTGGAGCCAAGCCACTGCCATCTATGTGTTATAGTGGCACTGCCACCCAAAAGAAGGGAGGGATAACACAAACAAAGGATAATGTTGGCACGGGAAACCTGCAGAGCAGCAGAGCCTCTGAAATGGCCCACACAGCCAACTGGTGTTTGAAAAGTGCTCTGTGATTCTCAACTGCCAAACACACAACTTAGGTGAGACATTCTGAAGAAACCACATTGCAGCTTCCTCCTGCAGGAACCCAGGAGATCACAGCTAATACTGCTACACTGACCAGACAAGCATCTACCAGAAGGTGACTGAAACAAGCATGGAGAAAATCGTACCCAGAGGGATTCAATTTAGAGATACCGACAGGAGTGCAATTCACCTTCCCTTTCAGTCTGGTGGCTCACATGACCAGTTGAAGTGTGTCTGGAAACTGAACAGGTGTGTGTGTGCACACGCTTGTGCATATGTGTGTGTCTGTGTGTGTCAGGGTTTTTAGCCCCCCATTTCCTACTGACCTGTGGGAGAGATGGGGAAAGCATGTCCCGACCAGGATGAGCCAAGAGAGGCAAAGGTTGACTGGCCGCTGGCACCCAGCCCTCCCTTTCTGGAGGACAATCAGACGCACCAGGGAGACCAGGCAAAGCAGGATCTCATTTATCCAGGAAGTACACACAGCTAACATAATGCACAGGAACCAATCAGGATAAAGGTCAGAGGGATGGTGCAAGTTCACATGTACACCCATCCCATGGTCTGTAAGGGAAGGCATGAGCTGTCCACGAGGGCGGAAGAGTCATGGACCGATCCTGGAGGTGGTCTGTTTTTTCACCACCCACAGCACCGCCTCCTGGCTGATCATCTTAGCCACATGTGCGGCCCCTAGACCAGGAAGCGGGCAGCAAGTCAGCAAGCTAGGTTTTCTCCTTTCTGATACAACATGCCCCACATGGTACATCATACCCTACGTGTGTGTGTGTGTGTGTGTGTGTGTGTGTGTGTGTGTGTGTGATGTTATCCGGAGATTTCACTGTGAGACTGAGTCTGGGAAGGCCACATTCACTGTCAGTGAAGTGTGTACAACCTGGGGAGGTTGACACCCACAATACCAGAAGAAATTTTAGGAAGGCCATCAGAGGATCAGCATCTGCCCAGCCCTGGGGATATGTTGATCTGACCTCTCCAAAGCAAATAACCACAACAAACTCCCAACACCTGATTAGAGCTAAGCCCCGACCACAAGTACTTCCCACTTGTAACTCTGCATGGATTTGGGTCTGTTGTAGTCTGGAGAAAACTCCACTTGACACTCCCATTCTATCCTACCTTATACAGGTGAGAAGGGAACCTGCAAGCTATTACTTGCAGCTTCAATTCCACTTCACTACAGCTGAAAGCCCAGGGAGGAGCACAAAAAATCTGTTTAACAACCCCAGGTCCTTGTTTGCTCCAAGGGGTACACAGTCCAGGAAGAAGGGCAGTGCTGCATAAGCAATGCAACAGGTTTCACCACCTGAGCTCAAACAGCTATTTTCATTGTGATTTCCCATTCTCTTTCTCCTTACACTTATTTGTTTGTTTTTGTTTTCTTGGTGTTCTTATTCTGCTACTTGATTTGTGGATATACATTCATATACATTTTTGTTTCCTTTTTCTCAGTTTTATGTTCATTAATTTTCTGTGTTTTCTCATTTGAGGATTAGAGTTTTGTTTATTTGTGGACTTTTGTTTGTGTCTATTGTCTCTAAAAACTTTCTTCTCCATCTCAACAGCCAGTTTCTCTTGTTATTTCTTTCTCTATTTATTTACTTCTTGTCCTCCTCCTTCTTACATTTATTCTGCTCTCTGTTCACACTGTGAAAATTCTAACATTTATTTTGCCTTCACATCCCATTTCCTTTTCTCTTAATGAACTCTATATTTTATGATCCTTTAGAACTGTTTAGTTTCTAAATTCCTAACCCCGCCACCCTCCAAGGTGCTACAGTTGTTAAGCACTGCAGATAGATTAGCTGATACCTGATGTGTTTCTGAAGGTGGATCTTCTTCCAGCCATTTATTTCACTGCTATCGCTGTTGGCTACTAAGCCTGCCATTCCTCTTTTTGTGGCAATTAGTGTTGTAGATATCACACTCGGCACTGCGTATGTGTTTCAATGCTGTATACAGATTGATGCTGTTGTTACTATTGCTCCACTCTTCTTTTTCTGTGAGTTGCTAGGAACCTACTGGGACATGATGAGTTCACAGGTGGAGCTCTTCCAAAACTCAGCCATGAGACACAACACCTTGCACCACCCACAAAACATACTTGAACTTCAGTGATATTTTAATTCGAAAACTAGGAGAAAGAAATCACCAAAACTGATGACCATGCTCAAACAGGAATAGTTAGGTGCACCTGAGACCTCAGATCCCACCCATGGACATCCACTCCTACAACAAAAACACAAGCAATCAACATGTGTTATACTATGGAGACCATACTTACAAGGGGTCTTAATGTAGACAGCTTCCATACTCCTTTAGGATACAGTGACGAGCAATCATAGTCTACCATATAAGACACAATAGCAGGACTGCATGGTCTACAACCATCCCACTCTTGTGAGACCTATGGGGGAAAGTGGAATTCTCAAGCTCTGCCACACTACATATTAAATCAAAATACTCTGGTCATCACCACAGAACTAGAAGAGAAACTATACTTCAAAATACACTTCATAATATATTGAAAAATTCCAAACACCCTGATATCCCTGAACGCATTGCCAATAGAATGATATGCCCTAAATGAGCCACATTCACAAATGGAAGAGAAATGCATCCAAACATTCACAAAACCCAACACAGGAATACAAGAAACATGAACACTCAAGGTAACATGATAACTCCTATGCTTCATAATTCCACTGAGTCCGATGATACTGAAATGCATGAAGTACCATATAATGTATTCAAAGGAGCAATTATAAAAAGGATCAATAAATTCAAAGACAACACTAAAAGAACTCAATGAATTAAGAAAGTCAGTACAGGATATGAATAAGAAATTTAATAATGAGATAGCAATTTTGAAAAAGAACCAAAAAAAAACCTTAGTAATAAAAGCAAAATAAATAAATACAATGTTCCCTTGAAAGTCTCTCTACTAGAGTAGAACATGAATAAGACAGATATCAGAGTGGGAAGACAATGGTCCACCCTGTACATTCAGACACCATTAATGAAAACACATAACCATGACCAGAATACACAAGAAATTTAGGACAATATTAAGTCACCAAATTTGAGAATCACTGGAAAAGAGAGGGTTGAAAGAAGCAGGGTAATGGCATGAATGACCTCTTCAGGGAACTAATAACAACATTTCCCAAACATTGAGAAGGAGATAGACGTCTAACTATGGGAGGCACCTCAAAGGACAATATCCAAAAAGAACCTCTCCATAACATATTACAATTAAAATGCCTAACACACAGAGCAAGGGTAGAATTTTAGAAGCCTGAAGAGGAAACATCAGAATGCATTTAGAGGTGAGCCAGTAAGAATTACTTTGATTTCTCAGGTCAAACTCTAAATTTCAGAAGGACCGGAAAGGTATGTTACAAGGCCTGAGGAAAAATAACTGCCAACCAAGCTTGCTAATACCCAGTAAAACTATCTGTCAAAATCAAAGAACACTTAAAACCTTCAAAGATTATCAGAACCTAAAAATATTCATATCTACTAAACCAGGACAACAAACAATCCTTCAAGAACTACAGGAGAAAACAAAAACAAACTGCAGAGCATATGGATAAATCTAATTTGAAGAGTAGATAATCAAATGAGAAACAGGAACAAATTTGTTGTCAGCAAAAAACATGGTAAGAATGAATAAATGTATCTTTGTAATAACACAGAACATAAACAGTCTGAACACTTCAGACAAGATCAGGTGCATTCAGGGTGGTATGCCTGTAGATGGTCTCAACACTTCAACTCAAAGACATAAGCTAGTAGGACAAATTAAGAAAAACTTGTGCTTGCAAGATTCTCACCTTGCAGGTAAAATAACCAAAAGCAAGAGGGCAGGGGAAAAACATCAACATTTAGAGATAAAAAAGGAGAAATCACCAGAGACACCACAAAAATCTAGAGAATTCTTAAGGAACTATTTTGAAAATCTATATTCGAATCAACTAGAAAACCTACAAGAAATGGGCACATTTCTAGACAAATATGACATGCCAAAATTAAATCATTAGGACAAAGAAACCTAGATGGACCAATAACTAGCAATGAGATAGAGCATTAACAAAAGTCCTTCCAACAACAACAACAACAAAAAGCCCAGGTCCAGATCAATTCTCAGCTGAGTACTATAAGAAAACTAATGCCAGTTTTTTTAAATTATTCCAAGAAATAGCAAAATACATAACACTTCCAGAATCATTCAGATAAGGACACATCAAGGAAAGAAAACTACAAACCAATATCCCTGATGAACTTAGATGCAAAAATTCTTAATACTACCAAATCATAATCAACAACAGAGTAAGAAAATTATACATGTTGACCTCGTTGGTTTTATTCGTGGAACACAAAAATGGTTGAACAAATAAAAATCAATAAATGCAATTCCATACATAACAAGAATTAAAAGTAAAAAACAACTCACTTCAATAGAAAGCTCTCAACAAACTCCAGCACCTATTTATGATAAAAACACTGAAGGAACTAGGGGTAGAAGGAACCTACCTCAAGATCAAAAAGGCTGTATATGAAAACAGGAAATGCAACAACATAGTGAATGAGGAAAAACTGAAAGTATTTCCTTTAAATCTGGAACAAGACGAGGATGTCCACTCTCAACATTCCTATTAAAGAAAATACTAGAAATTCTATCCAGAGTAAGTAGACAAGAGAAGCAAATAAAATAAATAAAAATAGGAGGAAAAGAAGTCAAAATATAACTCTTTACAGAAGACATGATCCTGTATTAAAAAATCCAAAAGCTAAAAAAAAAGACTGCAAGAGCTTTTAAAAAGAAACAAAGTAGCAAGTTACAAAATTAACAATAAAAATCACACATTTCTAGATATACCAATAATGAATTTTACATAGAGAGAAAACAGAAATAAATCCTATTCACAATAGCTTCAAAACCTAAAATACCCAAGAAAAAATCTTACTAAGGGAGTGAAAAACTTCTACAATAAAAATTATAAAACACTGAAGAAACAAATCAAAGAATACACAAGAACATGGAAAGACCTCACATGTTCATGTGGCTCAGTGGCAGAGCACTTGCCTCACACAGCAACACATAAAGTGAATGAATAACATAAAGGCATTGTGTCCATCTACAACTAAAAAATTTTTTAAATGTCCATTCTACCATAAGCAATATACAAATTAAATGGAATCCTCATCAAAATACCAGACTGTCTTCATCAAACTCGATAAAATAGCCTTAAAATTCAGCTTCAAAAATAAAAGCCCCAGAAGAGCCACAGAAATTCTAAACCAAAAAAGCAATGATAGAGGCTTCCCAATACCTGACTTCAAATTATACTATGGCAGTATAGTAACAAAATCGACATGGTCCTGGAATAAAAGCAGATACATAGACCAATGATACAGAATAGAAGACATATACATACCCACTCAGATATAGTCATCTGACCCTTGACAAAGGTTCCAACAGCATACACTGGAGAAAAGACAAAATGATGCTCAGACATCTGGATATTCATGTTTAAGAATGAATCCTGACCCTACATAAAAGTCAACTCAAAGTGGAAAAGACTTTGGAATTAGACCAGAAACTCTGCAACTAATAGAAGAAAATGTGGGTTCAACATATCAACATGCTGGCACAGAACCAACATCCTTAACTTGACAAGACTCCTAAAGCACAAGAAATAAAACCAGGGACTGGGTTTTTGGCTCACTGGTCGCATGCCTACCTTGAATGGGACATTGGGTTTGATCTTCAGCACCACATAAATAAATAAAATAAAGCTATTGTATCCTACAATTTTAAAAAAGTTTTTTAAAAATAAATAAAACCAAAAATCAAAAGCGCAATAGCATCAAATTCAAAAGCTTCTTCACAGCAAAGGAAACAAATAAGAGCATAAAAGAGAACCTACAGAATAGGGGATCTTCACCATCTACTACTCAGATAGCTCATTCATATCCATAAGGTATAAATAACTCAAAAACTTACACCCATAAAATAAATAGCACAATTAATATGAGTAAAAGAAGTAAACAAACATTTTTTAAAAAAGAAATACAAATGCCTAAAAAATAGATGAAAAAATGGTCAACATGTCTAGCAAGTAGGGAAATGCACACCAAAATCACAGAGATTTCATCTCATTCTAGTTGGAATGATAGCCATCAATAATACAAATAACAAATGCTAGAGAGGATGTAGAATATAAGCAACATGTGCACTCTATTGATGGAACTGTAAATTAGTAAAACCACAATAGAAACCAGTATGGAAATTCCTCAAAAGACTAGGAAAGCAACTGCCATTTGGCCCAGTTATACCACTCCTCCAAGAATTAAACCATTATGCCTCAGTTATACATACATGCCCATGTTTATAGGAGTACCATTTACAACAGCCACACTATAGAATCAGCCTAGCAGTAACAGACAAATGGATGAAAAAAAATGGTGAGAGAGAGAGAGAGAGAGAGAGAGAGAGAGAGAGAGAGAGAATGAGAATAAAGAAAACTTCAAAGAAAGTTGGAGGGAAATTCATGAAAGTCAAAGTGAGATCAGTAGATAAAATGAGGCACCCCAAGGCCCTAAACAAAACAAAATGAAATCATTTCCAAAACCAAAAGAAGGAAGAAAATGATGGACAACAGACCTGAAATCAATACAATAGACAATAAAAACAATACAAATGATCAATGAAATGAAGAGTTGGTTCTTGGAATAAATAAAAACTAGCCCAAACTTACCAAAAGAGAGAAAATTCACATTAATAAAATCAGAGAAGAAATAGAAAAAATCAGCACATACATCCAAAGAATCACCAGGGACTATATTGAAAACTTATAATCTGATAACTTAGGAAACCAGGAACAAATATCTGTTTCTTAGCATTATATGACCTATCTAAACTGTAAATACAGAGAAAAGCTAAATAACCAATAACAAACAATGAGATAGAAGCAGTAATACAGACTTCTAAAAATAAAAGCCCAGAAATAGAAGGATTTTTTTTGCAGAATTCTGATAGATATTTAAAGAGGAACTAATAAAATAGAAAAAGGTGGACCATTCCAAATCTATAGTATGAAGTCAGATATTACCCTGACACCCAAAACCAGGTAAGGACACATTTAGGAAAGAAAAGTAGAAAACAACATCCCTAATGAACTTAGATGCAAAACTCCTTAATAATAGTATTAGAAAACCGTAGTCATCCACACATTAAGAAGATTGTACTGCATGACTAAATTGGTTTCACTCCAAGGATACAACAGATACTACTTTGATCATAGGCAAATCAACAAATATACTTCATTACACACGTAGAATTTGGATACAATGGGATACTGATCTGAACATATGCAAATCAATAAATGTACTTCATCTCATATGTAGCATTTGGAGAACCATCATATAGTCATTTCAATACATACAGAGAAAGCACTTTAATAAAATGCAGCACCAATTCATTTTGAAAACTGAAGAAACAATGGATAGAAGAGACTTACTGCAAAAAAAATAAAGGCTACTATATATTATACAAACCCAAAATCAACATCATTGTGAATGAGGAAAATATGAAACATTACCTTTAAATCTGGAACAAGTGAAGAATGTCCCATTCACACCTCTTCTGTTCAATATAGTACTGTAAAGTCTTTCTGGAGCTATAATGCAAGAAAATGAGATGGAAGGGATAAACATAGGAAAAGAAGAAGTCAAATTATATCCATTTTGATGATATAGTCAGATACTCAGAAGATCCAAAACACTCCACCACAAAGCCACTAGATTTGATATTAAGAAGAGCAGCAGTTTAAAATTCCAGCACAAGAAAATCAGCACCTTTCTTATACATTAATAAAGAACCCAGTGAAAAAGAAACAGAAATTGCCTCATAAAATCTAATTGAATACCTAGCAATAAATCAAATCAATGAGGTGAGAGACTTCTACAATGAAAACTAGAGAACATTGAGAAAAGAAATTAAAGGTCTTCTTTAATTCTTTAATGGAAAGGCCTTAAATAGGTAAAAGTAAAATTATCTAAGTAGTCATACTACCAAAAGTGTTACACAGATTCAATGCAATTCCCAACAAACTAACAATGACATTCTTCAAAGAACTAGAAAAAAAAACAATTCTAAAATAAATTTGCAAGAACAAAAGACTCAGAATATCCAAAGCAATACTGAGCAAGAAGAGCAATGATTGAGGCATCACAAAACCAATGACACTACAGAGCTATACTAATAAAAAATCATGGTATTGTCATCTAAACAGACATGAAGTCCACTGGTATGCAAGATACAGGGACAAATCTACATAGATACCGTCATTTGTTACTCAACAAAGATGTCAAAAACACATGTTGAAGAAAGTATTGATTACTTTTTCTACAAAACGTGATGAGAAATCTGGATATCCACAAGCAGAAGAATGAAAACAAATTCCTATATTTTGCCCTGCACAAAAGACAACTCAAAGTGAAATCAAAGATATAGACTTTAGAACAGAAATTTGGCAAATTACAGAAGAAAACACAGGCTCAACACTCCAATATATTGGCATAGGCACTCACTTCCTTAACAAGACTGATAAAGCTCACCAAATGAAACTAAGAATCAATAATTTGGACAATCTCAAATTAAAGGGCTCCTGCACATAGCAAAGAAAACAGGTGCAAGAAGAGGCAGGTAACATAATAGGACAAGTGGCCCCTTTTGCCAGTGGCCCCTCCAATAAGGAATTAATGTCCAGAATATATAAGGAACTCAAAAATCTCAACACCAAATAAACAGACAACACAGTCAGTAAATAGGTAGAAAAACAAAAGAGACACTTTTGAAAATAAGAAATACAAATGGCTAACAAATATATGGCGGGGGGACTTCAAATCCTAGAAATCAGAGGAATGGCAAATCAATACTACACTGAGATTTTATCTCAACTCCATTGAAAATGGCAATCATCAAGAATACACATAATAATAAATACTGGCAAGGATGTAGGGGGAAAGGAACACTCCTACATTGTTGGTAGGTTTGCAAATTAGTACAACCACCAGAAAGCTGGGGGAATGTTGCTCAAAAGACCAGGAATAGAACAACCATATACCCAACTATCCCACTCCTTAGTATTTAACCGAAAACACTGAAGTCAGCATACCATAGCAACACAAGCACATCAACACTTACAACATTACAATTCACAAAAGCCAAGTAATGGATCCAGCCCAGGTGCCCATCGACTGATGAATGGATAAAGAAAATGTGGTATATATAAGCAGAATGGAGTTTTACAAACCAGAAAGAAGAATAAAATCATGGCATCTGCTGGCAGACAGATTATAGACAACATCATGCTAAGTGAAACCAGTCAGGTCAGAACATCAAAGGTTGAATATTCTCTCTCACTTGGGGAAGCTAAAAAAATTTAAAAAATAAAGGCAAATCCCATGAAAATAGAAAAAAATATGTAAGAAGAGTGGAGAAGGGGGAAAGAAAAGGAGGGACGAGGGATGGCATAAGGAAGGAAAGGTGCAATGAAATTGACCAAATTATGCCAAATAAATATATGAACAAACCACACTGAATTTCTATGTGTATCTAAAGGTACAAATTTAAAAAGATACACATGTACAGAAGGCAGATGAGTAGAGTTAAAGGAGTAGGGGGGAAAAGAAGGAATGCAAAGAGAAGTACTGAGGACTAAACAGGCACGAATTATATTTATGCATATAATCCTGTCAAAGTGAACCAAAATCTTACATAAAACTATCATGCACTAACAATACCATTAAAATTTTAAATAAAAATTTTAAGTTCAGAAAAACAAAAAAGATATATAGAGAGAACTTACAGCATAGGTGAAAATGCTTGCCATGTACTCTTCTTTTTTAATACGTTTTTAGATGGACACAAAATCTTTATCCATTTACTCATTTATTTTTGTGTGGTACTGAGGATCAAACCCAGTGTCTCATATGAGCTAAGCAAGTGCTCTACCACTGAGCCACAACCCCAGCCCTTGCCACCTACTCTTCAGACAGATGATTAGTATCCAGAATATAATAGGAACTCAAAAAATCAACACCAAATTAATAAATAACACAACAAGTAATCAGAGAAATGAATTAAACATATACTTCTTTAAAAAGCAATACAAAGGATTCTTCACATAGCAAAGAAAATAGTTGTAAGAAGAGGCAGCTTGCATAAAGGGACAAGTGGCCTATATATGAAAAAAAAATGTATGACGTCTTTAGCAATAAGGAAATGCAATTCAAAACTACACTGAGATTTCATCTCACTCCAGGTAGAATTGCAGTCATTGAGATTACGAATAATATATGCTGGAGAGAATGAGGGTGGGAGGGGATGAGAACAATTTTACATCCTTAGTGGGATTGTAAATTGGTACAAGCACTCTGTAAATCAGTATGGATGTTCCTCAAAAGACTAGGGAAGGAATCACCATACAACTCAGCTACACAACACCTTGGTATTTACCAGAGAAGTAAAGTCAGCCTATCAGTGACAAGGGCACAGTCAAGTTCACAGCAGCACAATTTACAATAGCCAAACTATGGGAACAGCCCAGGTTTTTGCCAATGGCTGAATGGATGAAGGAAATATATATCAATAATGGAGTTATTAGACATAAAAATGAAATCATATCATCTGCAGGAAAACGGATGGAACATAAGAACATTATGTTGAAACTAAGAAAGTCAAGGGTCATATGCTTTCTCTCAAATGTGGAAGCTATAAAGGAAGAAGGGAAAGAAAGCTTGGGTGACCTCATGAAAAGCAAAGGGAGGCCAGTAGAGTAGAGGAAAGCGCTCAGGGGGAGGGAGAAGGGAAAGAAAACACTGGGGAATGAATGATATCGACCACATATGTAACTACAAAATCCTCTACTTTAAATAAAAGAAATCCACCTGTAATAGAAAAGAGAAAAATAAACATATATGAAAGGACAAAAAAATACCCAGCGTAAAGCAAACCCACACACCATATAGGTTCATGTTCTGTGTCTTGTGAGGCTGCATTACAGCTCTTTCACGTTCCCTCTCACCACCTCTGAATTCCATAATCCAAGTGCTATGGCTACTTTTGCTTCTTTTCCATCCTCACTTCCTGGTTTGGGACCATACCTTGGAGACCTTCTTTAGTCTTAACCATCACCTTGACACTCCTAGACTTCCCTGATGCACAATTTGTGAGAAACCCCCTCTTGACCTTTGGCTAGGTTTCATCCCTTTAGATACTATTTTGGACTTCCTGGAGCTTTGCAAAAACCCAGTGATCACCCTGTGATCTAAGGCATAGTTATAGAAGTATAGGGATTCTTAAGGAGGACTCCTTAAACAAATTACTAGGAGACAGCAACTTCCCCATTATTTATAGGACCAGCTCACAACAGCACTACTGGCTCTTTGATCTACTGCACAAGGACATCTGTCCCTTTGTCACTTGGCTTCACAGGGGCTTTTCCAGAGGCTCATTACTGATGGCAAGACCTACAAAGTGACAAGGTGAGGGATTCAAGGTCCATATCAATACATCAAAGCATCCACATCTGATAGCTGGCCACACCTATGGAAGAAAGCAGACACAGTTCACTGAAGGGACTCAGAAAGTTGCCAGAGATATCTGGCAGTGAGGCAGAAGTAGGGGGACACCCCACCTTCTGTCTGTACAATGTGAAACTCATGAGATAGCACAAAAGAAATGCTTCAATTACCTCTGAGTCAGTTACTTTCATTCTTTCCTTTAGGGGCCAGTATCACAACATGGGAGCCTCACTTTCAACACAAGGGCTTACCCCCTTTACACTGTAGTCTAAAGCAATGGGATGATTTTGACCCTGATGTCCTCAGGCAAAAGTGCTTCATTTTCTATCATAATATTGCCTGGACAAATTATAAGATGGGATATGGGGAACCATATTTAGGCACCAAAATGGTGGCCTAAATTACATCATACAACTGGATTTTTTTTCTACGAATGATCATGCCAATGATCTGAGATTCCACATGGGACAAGATTTCATGGCATTTTATCAAAATCCAGACTTATACGGGGAGACAAGGAATGATTTTTAAGACTATGGAAACCCAGATCATCCCTTGCTGACAGTTCCTATTGTCTCACCAGGGGAGGCTATAGCTCATAATAACAAAGAGGATCCCCTGGTATTCCTCTCTATGTCCCAAAGTACTCTCAAATGTCTTAGCAGGACTGGGAAGTGGCTCAAGCTGTAGCTCACTCTCCTGGCATGAGCGGGGAGCCGGGTTCAATCTTCAGCACCACATAAAAATAAAGACGTTGTGTCCACTAAAAACTAAAAATTAAATATTAAAAAATTATCTCTCTTAAAAAAATGTCTTAGCAGCTACTGTCAGTCCTTGACATCATACCCAGAGAAGAGCCTTTTACCATCCAATGCCCAAATCTTTGGTTCCAACACTCCTGCCTAACAGGAAGGGGACCAAATTGAGTGAAAATATAGATGACCTGCAAAGAATCCAAAGAAAGACTTGACAATTTCTCAGAAGTTTCCTCCTGCTTTACCAGTAATTTTCAAACACTCATTCTTGCCTTCAATCTCAGGTGGAGGGATGTTTATTTAATCCCTCTACCTGCTGCACCACTGATGAGCACAGCAATGAGAAGGAAAAGTTATTTTACAAACATGTTCATGGGCTGGGGTTGTGGCTCAGTGGTAGAGCATTTGCCTAGTATGTGTGAGGCATGGATTCAATCCTCAGCACCACATAAAAATAAACAAAAAAAATTAAAAATATATTTTTAAAAAATCATATTCATCTGAAAAATTCAAGATTACCTTGGGAAGAGAAGAAAATCCTGTGGATTTCATTCATGTCTTAATTAGATCTTTAGCAAGTACAACAATCTAGACCTGATCTCCCTTTAGGGACAAGCCCTTTATTGCTCAGTCTGTCCCTGATATCCAGAGAAAACTCCAAAAGCTTCAATTGGAACTTTGGGTTCCTCAAAATCAGTTGATATGACTTTCTCTGTCTTCAGTAACATCTGCTAAGGAAAAAGGAGGGATGCATGAAAGGCTCAAATGTCCCACTCACATCAGCCGCACCTCCAGTAAAAACCTACCACTTCACAGGTCAGGATTCAGTCCTCATGATAATACAGCAAGAAGCAACTGAAAGCAGAGTAGCTCCAAATGCAAGGGAAATGGACATTTGGCACCCAAGTGCACAAGCCCAACACCCACTCCTGCCCCAGACTTTGTCTACATGTAAGGATGACCCTGTCAACTGACACTGAAAGGGGAACTTGGCCCATTCCCAGTGAGAAAAGAGTTGAAAACACAACATCTGGCCCCTTCAAGAAGACTGGAGAGAGGGCTGGGGTTGTTGCTCAGTGGCAGAGCGCTCACCTAGCATGCATAAGGCACTGGGTTTGATCCTCAGCACCACTTAAATGTAAAATAAAGATATTGTGTCCACCTACAACTTAAGAAAAAATTTTTTTTAAAAAAAGAAGACTGGAGAGTCTAATGGAAGAAAGAAGCCCCTAACAACCATTCCCATTTCACATGAGGAAACCCTGGGTAGTTCTTGAGGTGTCAGATAAGTCAGTGCAGTTCCCTGTGGACACTTGCTACATCCTGACATCCTATGCTGCTACTCTCAATTTCAGAAGTACGACTGGTATAGGAGTCAAATCACAATTCATACTGTTTCTTTGTTAGTTGATCCAAAGTCTGACACAATGGAATCCCATGACAAGCCCTGAATGCACAACTGATGCAGATTTCATTAAAGGGAACAAGTTATTCATACAAAAGACAATATTTCCTAAGGATCTCAGAAGCACTGCATGGATTAAGAGCCACTGCATGTATATCTTCACAGTAGGGCATTATAATTCCTTGTCAGTTATCTTGCAATGCCTCAATTCTTCTGGGCCTAAACCAAATGGGGACTGTAGATTATTCCAGGATTTAAACTTGGTCAACAAGGCAGTGATCCTCCTCTGCACCCCCCATGGTAACAAACACACTTTGCTGTCCCAGGTTCCATCTACCACTCAGTGGTGCGCTGTCCTTGTTCAGAATAGGACATTCATCTTGCAAGCATAACAGCACTCTAGCATTTGGGATTCCAGCTGTCCTTGGATTTGAGGTGGATATAGTCTAGTCCAAGGTGCCATCTTCTCTCCCCCTGCCTATGCAAAGAGTCAACACACCATCTGCCTAGGACATGAGTCTGTGTGGTCCAAATATATCGAATATGGGTATCTCAAAATGTCCTCCCTGGGCTGGGGATGTGGCTCAAGAGGTGACACGCTCGCCTGGCATGCGTGCAGCCCGGGTCCGATCCTCAGCACCACGTGCAAACAGAGATGTTGTGTCCACTGATAGCTAAAAAATGAATATTAAAATCCTCTCTCTCTCCCTCTCTCTTAAAAAAAATGTCCTCCCACATGACATACCCAAGGGAGGATGCAACAGGTGGACAAACATAGACAACTCTCCCAGCAATTGTTCCTAAATCTGTGAATCTCCTGGCATTTCCTTCTGGAGTCAGTCCCTTTGAGCCATTCTGAAGAGGAATAGTCATACCTCACATCTTGGAGGAAAAGCTCCCCACCACCACTCCTGAGGGGTCATCCCTAATTGGCTTCCATCCACCAATCCAGGATCCAAAAGCACAGGATCCACTGAAGCACAAGAGGCACTACTGCAACAACTAATGTAGTCAGACATCAAATAAGGACGAGAAAGCAGAAATCACTTTTGGAGTTTCAGATCAAAGGGAACAAGGGGTCAGTGCACAAGGGAAAGCCTTGCCATCACCAATGTGCTCCTGCCACCCCTTACTGCCATGAATGCACACACACATCACCCAGCCACAGAGACCTGTGCACACACTCCTTGCTGAAGCATGTACATGTGAGGAGGCACACTCATTACAACCCCTCCAACTCAGATATCATCAAAACCCCCCACATTTGAAAACAGGTGCATGACCCACAACTCACTACCATCCCACCAAACACAAACACAGATGCATAAATAGCCCCCATCTCTGCCTTCACTGAATCCAGACACCACCCCATACCTTCTTCAAAAATATACTCCATGCACACCCCAAATACACATGCCTGTAGTCTTCCAGGACTGAGAGACATGCAGTTATAATGTATCCTTTTCCAAATGCAGGCTTATACATTTCTATATACTCTGCACTTCCTGAAGACATACACATAATATCACCAAACACTGAGTATGCACATACACAGAAACACATATAAAAATACGCAAATATCTATAGAAACACACACACAAAACCCTACAGAAGTCACATAAACAAAATCCTAAGTTCTCTGGAAAATCACACAGACTTGATTCTCTCAACAGAAATATACACTCAAGAAATGTAATATTGCTTCATCTCCACCATACACAAGAAACTCTTAGAATCTCCCCTCGACTGAATGCAATCAGATACATCCTGATGATAAGAATGTAACATCCACAACCCTAAAGGACACAGGCACAATCACCAACATACACACACAAACATGACTCTATATCCCCAGAATCACTTGATGTGTGAACACCAACTCCCAAACACACATAAAGTTTCCCAACCCTCTCCCAATGTACACAACCAAATGATGTGAACTACAATCTACACGTTCTCATCTCCCAAATACACACATAACATATGTGTGGCCCTAATACACATATTTTACCTCTGCACTCTCTAATCTCATACATTTTTCAAACCAAAAAATACATTCACAGAAACACTCCATTCAAATACTCCTCTTGCTAACTAACCACAAGTCCCACCATGCCATAAATTACCTATATACACTGTCAGTTCTGAAGCCTCCTAACTTGTATTCCCATATAAACTTAACTCCTTCATTCCCTCAGTGGAAACACACGCCACATGTCTATTGCTTGAAAATGAATTCTCAGAAATCACAGTTCCTAAATACATTCACAACCCTAGATTACATAAGCTTGAAGACACACGTGTCTGTCTGAACCTACAAATCCACAGCACACCCACAGACCCAAAGGACATGCAGCCACTCTGTCACTATGAACAGGTATGTGCAGGACTGCTCATACTTCTTGATGTACACAGTCAAAAGCGCACACTGTGGACTCTGAAAATCCTCTTCCAGATGCCTGACTGCACACCCACACATACCTCATGCCCAAATTTAAACAGATGCACACCAAAATCCAAACGATTCTGATAAATAGCCTTTCATACAAAGCCCCATATTCCAGCCACCGCCAACAAACACTTAAAAAGATATAAAATAGAAAAGAGGAGGCTGGATACCAGAGGAAGTTTCAGGAAGCAGGTTTACTGGCTGCAGTCAACCAGTCCAGAGTGTGGCTCATGCCTGAAACATTCTCTGGACAGCTATTATGGAAATAGTTTCAACTTTATATCCCATGGGCGGTGGAGTTGGGGTGGGGCTTGAGGGTTCACATTACAGGTGCTTTTCATCCCATCCTCTAGGCCAGACACAGGTTTCGTAAGTTTTTACCAAGAAAACAGAAACAATATCTTTTGCACAACAAGCTTACAGACTTTATCTCACCTTTTGTGTGCAAACCTGGCATTCACAAGAAAGAAGACATGACCAACCAGAACAACCCCTGCATGAATGCTGCTGATCTAACCACAGGAGAAGCTGAACTAAGGCAAGGGTCTATTGTGTGGAGGGATTTTGTGAGCTTCAGATACATATATCCTCACACCCCAGAAAAACACATGCCATTCAGTATCCCCCAAATGCAATCATGTAAACCCCCTCAATAACTGAATAGATTTAGAACAAATATACTTAATAACATATGACAACAACTTCTACTCTCAAATGTAGCACATACAATCACCTATATGTTGCAAATACGCACATACACAGAATGCTTCAGAATTTGAAGTTCAGCAAACCTCAGGCTTACATGCATATCACTAACTCCTCTATATACTCAAACAGGATACTCCTCCATTCCCAAGAACAACATGATCACTCAAAGCCCAAAATAAGAACATACATGGCAGTCCATCTTGAGAAACTATCAATGGAATCTGTTCACATCCACTGGTCATACATACATAACTCCTAATACCCCAACATACCAAAAAAATCCCATTCTCTACGAATCTTTATATACCAAAAAATATACGTACCTAAATTCTCACCTAGACACCATGAACATACATATAAGCTCTATGAAAATGCACAGATCCAACACAGAGATGTAAGACAACATCCTAGCTCTTCTCAAATGCAGGAACACATGGCATTGTGGACTATTGTGAACAACAACACCTTGAGAATGAGCACTAATGCCCCAAACACACGTCCTGCCAGAAAGGCATTGACCCAACACTGACCAAAGACATCACTCAGACACAATCTTTACACATGACAATTAAACACTCACACCAAAGTTAAATCATGGTGTCCTGTTTCATGTCCTTTCCATACCTCTACACACGAAGTGAAACACATGAGACCACAAAGTCTTGTGCCAGAGGAGCAAGTTCACACACACACACACACACACACACACACACACACACACACGCACCACATACATAATCTGAACATTGACACATCCAGTTAACCTTTTGTTCAATGACATTGATCTTGTGGGCCCTGCACACAGAGGTGGAGGGGTGAAGAAGCAGACTTCAGGCACATACCTTGGTGTTATAAAAGTACAAAGGAGAGAGAACATTCTCTCCTATAAAACTGAAAGGTACTTGCCAGGCACTCAATAACTGCTGAATACAGAGAAAAACCCTCCAAATAGGAAGACAGCCCTCTCAGATAATGCCTCTGGAGATGAAGGTCCTCTGGAACACTTAAGAGGTACCTAAAGGAGAGTATCACCCCAAATAGACCCTTTTGAGTAGCCACTGTCAGTCAAGATGCATGTCTCCTAGCTGGGAGGCCACACTGTTGTGCAACGTGTGTTTCCATGCCAGGCCAGGCTTGTTCACCTCAACTCTTTTAAGCCACATCTGCTCCAGTTTATGAATGGGGTCTGCAGTGTTCTCACACAAGAGGCCTTTGGCATCCTTACATGCCTGAATTCTAACCTGGGGACATTCCTGGCATGTTTGTTGTGCAAAAGATGAGTGAGTAAATTATCAGCTCTTCCCTGCTACATACAGACAGAGGAGGTAAATCTGTTTAGAGGAAGGGTCTGGAGCTCTTGTATATTTGACAGGACCTGTCCCAATCACTTTTCAACCCTGTGAAAATACACCTGAGATCAACACTGTCAAAGAAGCAAAGACTTATTTTGGCTCATGATTTCAGAGGTTACATCCACGATCACTTGGCACTCTTGCCACAGACCTCTAGCAAGGCAGAACATCTGACAGAGTGTGTAGCAGAGGAAAATTGCTCACTTCATGGAAGTTGGGAAACAGAGAGAGAAATACATAAGGATCCAAGGACCCCTTCAGGAACACTTCCCAAGTGAACTAATTTCATCAACTGGACCCCACTTTCTAAAAGCTTCCAGCACCTCCCAATAGTGCCATCGGCAGGGAGCCACAGGTTTAATACCTGAGCCTTTGGGGGGACACTAAAGGTCGTTACCAGAACATTACCCCTACACCTTGTCCCCAAAAATCCATGCCTGTATCACAGAATAAAAGGCATTCAGTCCATCTCCAAGTCTCCAAGAGTCAGTCCACAAATCTCAACAGTGCTTTCCTCAATAGTCCTCATCCAAAGTCTCCTCTGAGATGCAAGAGAACATAATGATGCTGAACCCTGAATTAAAAGGTTTTTTACTGCCACTCTTTTCTTTTTCATTCATGAGCATAGCTTTCTTTTCTCCCCATAACCTCATCCCTATCTTAATGACTAAACATAGAAACTAACTAAACATAAAAGCACTAACCCTTGCACTGGGCACTCCTCCATACTAGGTCACAGGAAATGTCCAAATGAAAAGGTATGGGCACAAGTGTAGAGAAGACACTGATTAGGATGGAAACCAGACGCACACACCTTGAGAATGCAGACATCTAAACAATCACACTATCTTAGATTCACAGGTCTGGGATGGGTCAGTGTCCACTGGACTCAGATAGGACCCACACGACCCCAGCTCGTCTAGAGGAGTTTTTTAAAATATTTGTTTAGTTCTCAATGGTCTTTATGTATTTATATGTGGTGCTGAGAATCAAACCCTGTGCATCACACATGCCAGGCAAACGCTCCACCACTGAGCCACAACCCCAGCCCTCTCTAAAGGACATCCTGTCAACACTAGTGAACTGCCCTTGTGCCCACCTGCCCAAGACTCAGACAACAATCCCACAAAACACACTGTATAAACTTTCACTCAGCAGAACTAAGCAAGGTGAGACCAGGAGCTAGCCATTCATCTCTGACACACTGGATTGTTGCAAACGAAGCCTTTTCCTCTCACACCTCTCTGCCTCTTCATTACTGGCTATCACAGGTGGAAGCAAAGCAGCACAATCAAACCTTTTGTAGTTGCATTAGCTGAAATCCTATTTATTAATCAAAAAGAAAGTTAGCATGTTTCCAAGATACAACTGCACAGGGGAAACACAACCAGCCCCATAGAGAAGAACAGGAAACCAGCAAGGAGGAAACTGAAAGAGCACAGCAGGGCACACGTTAAGGCTAGTGCTCCAGGTGTGAAACTAGGACACCTGATGGTGTGGTATGGGTCCCCGAGAGCTTGAGCATCCTCACCCCTCCAGCCCGCTCTGATGTGGGACCACTTCCTAGAGCTAGTGTGCTCACTACTTTCACTTCCCTGAGCAGGCGTTTCAGAGGCCTGCCAGTGCTAACTCACTGAGCTCTCCACCACAACACTGGCTACACCCTCACAGTATGACAAATCACTGCTTCTGGGGCTGCTGGATTGCACTCTGACTGTGACATGCTCCTCCTGCCCACCAGCCTTTCCTCTGAAGTATCAGTGCAAACCTTCGCAGCCCTACTACTCCTACATGCTGTAAGCCTGATAACCAGCATCGCATGGACAATGCCAAGGTCAGCTGTGAATGAGGACATTACCCAGGGCAGCCTGGACCATGGCCTCTGTGGGCCCATATGGTGTTTGGGGGCCAAGATGAGGCAGAACATTGTGGTGGAAGTGTAGGGAGAGGGAAAGACGCTCAGGATATGGCAATGAGGAAGTAGAGAGAGAGAGGGACAAACTATGAACCCCAAAAGCATGCCCCCTTTGACTGACTACTTCCAGGCCTACCCTACTTACCATCCAGTTAATCCACACCAGTGGATTAACACACTCATTAGGATAAAGCTCTCAAAACCCAATCATTTCACCTCTAAACGTTCTTGCATTATCTTACACATGAGTGTTATGGGGACACCTCCTATAAATCTATAAAGTATTACCTTCTCATACCATTAAATAAGCCTCCCACGAATTCTAAGAACATGTAGAATGTAGGCTAATTCTTGCCAGAAGTATTGTGAGTGGCCTCTAATCCAATTCCCAACTTACTTCAGTCTCAAAACCTCATGGACACAGCCTCTACTGTCTGTATCTCTCCACACATTCTGGTCTGACTTCACATCAGCATCACCCACAAAACTCGCTCCTAGCACTCCAGGCTTTCTCTAGCCTGTTTCTCCAAGCTTTTCCATATATCCACCTGGAAACCAGTTAAAAGCCTTCTGAATCACAGGTCACAAAATCATGCACACTCCTGGCACCAATGTTTCTGGGTTAAACAGTAGTCTGTCCTAGTTCTAAAATATCTGATATCAACATCATGAAAGGAGAGAAGTTTACTTTGGGCTCATTGTTTAGAGGTTACCATCCATGACTGCTTGCTTGGCCCTGTTGCCTTTGGACCTGAGGCTGGGCAGTATAGTATGCTGGAGGGGTGAGGATGCTTAAGCTCTCATTCTCATCACTTCAATGTGGCCACGAAGCAACAAAAAGAAAAAACAAAAAAAAAAGAAACGGGGTATGGATAAGAAAAGACTCAGGTCCCAATATTCCCATTCCAGAGAACAACCCAATGACATGATTAACTTTCACTATATCCCACCTTGAAAATCTCCCCCAATAGAACCATCCCCTGGTGGCCAAATTTCTAACTCATGAGCCTTTCCCAGATTCTATCTCAAGACTAATTCCAACCTAATGACCTGATGCCACTGAACATAAAACTCAAAAGGATGAGCAGCAACAGCTACCATAGCTGGCTCCTGGCAGTTCCAGCACAGAAAGAATGCGTGCACAAAACTCACCTGCCCCAGGGTGAACGAACTTGAATTCCAACCTCAAATACACAGACAAAACCCCAGTAACATCTCCAGCCAAAAATACTCCTCAAGGATTCTGAACAGATGTACATCTGATCTCTCCACCCTAAACGCACAGATTCGCCATCTGTTACTACATGATTTTTTTTGCAGAAAATACCCCATTTGTCCTAAATTCATGTGCATTACCACAATTGAACATACACATTCAACATGGGCCAGGCACATGCCTGTACAACAAACACACTGCTCATATACATCCAACAAATACCCTACGGGCACAGACACTGGCAAACCAAAAAGTATAAAACCAGTCATCTCTTGCACTACACAGAGCAGACCCACATGAAGTCCCACAGTTCTAAACTACATACATCACACATTCCACAACACCTGAAGACAATCTATTTGTAAGGACACAATGAAACTCTCACATCTGCCAGATCCTAAGAGTCCCATGAATTCAACCACAACCACCAACATTTCTCAAATGCATGAGAGGAAAACATAATTATATACCAGAACCACACATCCTAATGTCACCACCAAAATTTTCAAGAATTTCATCCCAAAATAAACACAAACAGAATGCCTAAGCATTTTGTATACACACTGATTCTAAATACACACATCTACAAATTCATGAACATACTCCTCATCACTTGATTATCTACACACAAAATGCAAAAATGCTAGTCTTGCATGCATGAGGCAGAGAGCTCAATACCAGCACACCTGAAAAACCATGCACATATTAATTAATCGCTATATATCGATATATATATATATCTTCCCACAGGAGACTCAGACACGGAAATATATGCAAAACATGAATACAGAGATTCCCTAAAACACTACTCAGTATTCTACATAGCCAGAAAGCACTCTGTCAACCTCACCAGCCAAACATTCCTGTCCACACATAGAAATGGCACAGCATTCTCCAAAGCAATACACTTTGAAAACTCCTAGCAATCTCATTCCAACTGAAGAAACTTACAGAATTCACCCACCCATCTGCTAACCCACAAAGGAATTTGCAACTCGAAAGAAAATAGTTCCACCATATCATATAAAATACAACTAAGCTCACTTACAAATCCCAAATAATCACAGGCAACTAGAATACACTTTAAACTATTCAAATTCTAAGGAATAACTGTATCATGTATCTCTAACACATATGAGCACAATTTCCACACTCCCTTATGTAAATACACAATGTCACATCTCCATCTCATACATATATCCTTACTGTCCAGTTATAAATAACTTTCTACTTAATACATATATGGCAGCAGAAAGCAGACACCAACTGCCATGTCCCTTAAATACACCTACTAACGAACACCTAAACATTCTTCCCCCTCACAACTATTGCTACTACATGCAACACAAATACACACACCCCTAAGGTGTGGTAGGTAATACAATCTCAATACACAAGTAACGCCACATAGGCATCTCATCTCTACCCAGTTACCCACTACCTACAAATATGCACATATATCCAAATATACACAAAATATCACACACTCTTCATATTCAAGCTCACACACTTCCAAATATGAAGAAATAAATCAACTTCAAAAATGCAGAACCCTAACAACTCCAAACTAAACTTGAACATATTCATCCCACTACTCCACAAAATTAGCAACTGACTAGCCTTCATGCACTCAAGTATATATACACGAATAATGAAAAGACATTTTTTAAAAAAAACCCACATAACCAAGCACTATGTCCCAAAATACAAATACCCCTCTCCTCCATTTCCCAACTGCAACAACCACATTGCAAACCCAGAGACACATACCCAAACACATTCCTTAACTTAGCCCATTTCCAAACACACATATTACACCTAAACTTCCCAAGGTGCATTCATGGGCCAAAACAAACAACAAGACGACAGGTAAAATATCACAACAACCAAATTACAAACACCTGAGCCCAACTCCTGAGTTTACTTCTCATGCCCTCCAAGTACACCAAACCCTGCAGTCTCACCAAAAACCGTAGGACTTTCCCTTGATCTCCAATATCCACCCAGACACCACCACCCACACTTCTGAACCCATACCACATTCTCCTCAGTCAGTCGTAAACAGAACAAGGTCCAAATTATGAATGCACATCAACACATCAGGGACCCCACCACCCACCAAAGGAACAGGAAAACACCCCAGCCCTCTGAACTCCTTCCAACCCTCCAGGACCAGCGCAGGCCTCATCTTCTCACCCAAATAACCGCCCTGTGATCCTCATGCCCATCAAAACGGAAGGAAAACTTCCTGGCGCCCAGAAATACCCACAAGGGCCCCCCAACAGCCCACCAACCACGCGTGAGAGCACATCATCAGTGTCACTGCGCAATACAGGAGCATCACACATTAATGATACAACACGAGTCTCTTTATTGCACACGACTTGGGGTCACACGGTTCTCCCATCACCATTCAGGTGCTCTGTCCAGACTGGCCCACCAACAGCCCACCTACGAGGGCCCGTCAATCATGGTGTGACCACAGCAGACTCGGCTCAGTGTTCCCTTCTGCAAAGTCGCTAATGGCACAGGAAATGCGCGTCCTTCAGCCTAACAACCCGGATGCCAGCTGAAGGTGTCCCCAACATTCACAGCTTTCACAGCGACAAGGAGATGGCCATCATCACTTCGTCTGACACCCAGAGGAGCCGCGGACCCAGACCGTGCTTCCCTAGCACCGCACAGGTGCACTGGAGCAGCGCGTGGCACAGGCTGTAAGGGACACGGACAATGCCCGTGGGCGCCTCACTGGCCCATGCGCCCCTCACTTCCAGGCCAGGTGCGGGCGGCCCACGTCCCTGGGGAAGCAAGGCCGGCAGCCGCACTGCCCCGCGAGCCGCAGGGGCGGATGGACACAGCAGAGACACTGCCGACGGGAGAGGCTCGCGGGTCCAGTACCTCGGGGCCTATGGGACTGAGTCTGGACGCCGCCAAGGGAACACAGCCGGCCGTTGGGACCACGCGGACCCCACTCGCGCCTGCGCCTTGCCCCGCCAGAGCCTCAACGGACGCTGAAGCCATTGGACAGCGGCCTGCCAGCGCGCATTTCCAGCCAAGCGTGTGCGCATGCGCAAGCGGTGCGGGAGGGACGCCGGGGCGCGCCCCCAGTAAGAGGAACGAGCGGGTCCGGAGGCCTCCAAGGTGTCATGGGCAAGGAGGCGCCTTGTCCACAGCCTCTGGGCTGGCCCTTCTTTCAGCCAGAGCGTCTTTAATGACAAAGTGATTTTCACTGTTATGAATTAGAGACCGCCCTGTGCAGCCCTTGGAAGCTCTGTACCCTGAAGCACTGGCTCCCCATTTGGACCCAGTGTTTTCACCCCCTTCCCACTACTTTCCTTTGGTTCATGTTCACTCGTTCAGACATCAGTGTGTGCTTTCCTCCTAGTCCAGCTGTAGGTTCCATTAAAGAATTATAAGTCTGGGTAACACTCTGAAAACCCCATTCCTTGATTTTGCCTACTGAGCACATTATTGCATACGGACAGCCCTCCTACTATATACAGATGTCCAAATGTTCTCTTTGACAGTTTCTCTAGTATGTTTGATGAAGATTTTGCAGTGTCCACCAATTTGCGCACACACCAAATGTATCCTCTTCCTTTTCTACTCCATGGCATATTTTTAGCCTGAACTTTTCAAATGTGTACCATGGATCCCATTGACCCTCAAATACATTGCCAAAAACAATTAAACAAAAAAAATCCTTTGATACTCTTTCTGGAAATGTGGGTAATTAATATCATTTCCTTCCAAAGGATAATGTGGAAGTCCTGTCCCATGTGAAGCTGCCAAGGTCCTAGGACTGAAAACCTTTACAGGAGGCAGATAGGGCCTTTAGCCATTCCACCAATATTCCTGATGACAAGGACATCCATGTTCACAGTGTTTTTAATTTTTTCCCCTTCAGCAATCAATATGAGTTCAGGACTTTACAAGAGTAAAGGTCAGATGGTAGGACAAAAGGACATTTCAATGCTCCTTCCCATGGCCACTTTGCACAAATTGCATTTGACTAGTGTGATTATATGAGCACCTGTGGCCTAGCAGTTTGAAGTAGTGCAAACTGATTGCATGGGGTAAGAGCTGAAGCTCACTAACAAAGCACTGACTAAAAATATGCAAGGCCCCACAATTCCACCTGGGTCTGAGAAATAAAGCATGCTTTGAGAATCTGAACTCCATCATTCAGTATAAGAAACAACTAAAAAAACAAACAAACACCTCATTGTGGAATGAAAAGACAGTTTTTCTACACTGCATATTTTATGTAACTAGTTAAAAAAAAAAAAGCCCCACCAGCTATTTCATCAATGACATCAATGTGGGGAATAACTACATAAAAAGTGAAGGAAGAGTGACAGAAGCTTGTTTTTAGTTTCCCCCTCCGCCCATTCATTGAAAAGACTTATAATAAGGTGTTGAATATTTCAGGAACACCCAAGAGTATGTTTTGCAAACAAGGAATGGGATTAAAAAAAAAAAACACTGTATACATAAAATGCGATCCATACCCTCCAGTTTAGAGTAGGGGCCGTTCAGACCCGTGACTGTGTGGCTCATGAGAGCCATGGCTCTCACCACTCTGCAGTGCATTTGAGAAAATACTTCAAAATGACCCAGAGGCACACACCACTTATGTCACCACTGGATTGTCTAAAGGAAACTCGAGGTTCTTCTATACCTGCAAGAGCTCTTCATGGAATGTCTGCCCAGCCCCCACCAGGCCAGCTCCCCTTGGCCCCTCCCCCCTGCAGAATGTCTGGGTCCAACATTCCACTGGGGTTTACATTTAAACTTTGCCCAGCTTGGCTCAGTTGGACCCTGAGCATCTGTTACAGACAGGTCACTCTCTGGGTCCTGTACTGACGTTTCCCGTTTCCCACTGTGGAGACTGTGAGACACTGTGACCAGTGGTCCTGACCTTTGGAAGGAGGTAAGCCTGGAGGGTCAGGGGTTTGTTATCTGAGAACCAGTCACCTCCCAACCCTTGGGAGTTAGAATGGAGTACTTCCCCTGTGGTCAACTCACTGAGCAGAAGTAAGAAAAGGAAAGAGCCTTAGAGGATGCACTTGGCATGGCCCAGGAAGCCCCAGGAACACTGATACTGCTCATGGGGAGGAGGGCTCCTAAGACCCAGGTCCAGACTACCCAGGAGAAGTACACTGGGTCATCAGAAGGGAGAGAGGCCAAGGGATTGATTCCTTGTAGAATGGACACAGGTCACTGCATGATTTTCTAGGCAGTTGTGGATGGTGTCACAGTGGTGGTCACTTAGGGCTCCCTGGAGTTGAAATGCTGAACCCTGTGCCCATTCTTCCGACACAGGGAAGCTGCCTGGGATGTCATTATGAGGGGACTGACTGAGAGTCTCAGATCATAACTGGGCAGTGGTGAGGAGTGTTCTTAGCTAGAAAACTGCCCAGTGTGCCTCACAAATGACCACAGATGCAGTGTGATATACTCTCTGTGGGTGATGCTGCAGGGCACTCCAACTGCCACAGCCCAGGTCACCTAGCCAACTTCCTGCCCAGGAAAACTTCTCCTTCCATTCAGACAGTTGGTGTCTTTGATTTCTGAAGGGCAGGGAACCCAGGAAACGTCAACCAACATAGACTTGGGCCTCTGGGGGGTCCTCTGAATCCTTATCACTTTGACACTCTCTGTGTATAGCCTCAGCTCATTGTTTTTCAAATCAACAGGAAGACTTTGCTTATCTCCCTGGTTTGGTTGCTACTCCATGAAAAGGGAGCACATGTGGGGTGTTCTTCATTTTCCAGGATCAGGTTTGAAGATGACTGGGTTCTTATGAAGTCAGGAAGGAGAGTGGCACACAGTTAGGAAGGGGCCCCACACATATTATCATTGGAACTTAGGCGGGTGTCCTGATTAATATGTTCAAGTGTTGAAGTGTGGTGCACCTCCCATTCCTTGACTACACTCTGCAGAACGTCCTGGTGGACAGGGATGTGCTCCCAACAGCCTTGCCACAGGTAGCAGCTGGTGCAGGCCTGATCCTCTGTGACACTTTCCTTCCCATTATTAGGAGCTCAAAGGAAAAGGACCTCAGAATTGCTCCAATTCCCAGGCCCAATAAAAACATGACAGTAGCCGTGAAAATCTCTGGAAAGCTGCACTGCTCATAATCCCACCACCTCCCATGATCCTCAGAAACTGTTGCTGGTCATTCCAGGAGAGGATCTGGGGAACTCAGTGTCTATCACATAGACCTCTTCCCTGTGTCATGGCAGGGACATGGCTGGACAGAATCTGTCCCCCTGTAAATGTTTGCTGTGGGAAGTGCTGGGAGAGGCACCCACATGCTGGGCAGGGTGAACTTCAGGATTCCTCAGCCTCTAGCTAGGCAGAGATATGAATCAGGTGTTTTTCGTTTGACTGTGGAAGCCTAGGAAAGAAGTGGAGGGGTATACAAGGAGTATTACCAAAAAGAAGGCTGAGGAGGTGGTGGGGCAATAACCTTTAGAACCCGTCACCTTCACAAATGACCCAGGAGTACCTGCATCTGCCCTGGAGAGGATCCCTTTCCTGTTGGTGAGCATGGGAGGGGCATGGTGCCACTGAGCAGAGTCAAATTGATCCATTTCTAGGGACTCACCTAGAAGGCCAATGGAGTGTCTGCCAAGGATGCACAAGGGGCCTCTCAGAGGCAAGGAACGCTGAGGTGCCGCAGTCCACTGACGGCCTTCGGGGAGTCCTGGTGTCTGGGGAACCAGTTTTCTCAGGGTAGAACTATGACGAAGGGAACACAGCATGAAATTCACTCAGGGATGTTTGCAAACTGCACAGTTTCCCTGCCCACAGGGCCCTGAGCTGTGAGCATTTGTCCTCGGATTCCCACTGACTAAGGAACTGGGGGGCCTCAGTCCTGCTGCCATTTTCCCTTCTCCATTCTCCCCTTTGCTTTGCCTCCACAGCATCTGCATCCCAGAAACCAGGCATGAACTTCAATCCTGGTGCCCACATGTCTGCGTTCCAGGGCCTGCCCTTTCTTCCAGCTGCCCCTGTGCCAACACACCAGCTGTTCTGGGAGCCGCCCCTGGCACCAAGGGTGACTGCACCCATCTCCCAGGGTAACCCTCTGGTGCTGTCCACTTATCCTGGACCACCATATGTGCCAGGGCTGTCCACCCTAGGACAACATGGGCCAAAACTGAGGCCAGCAGGGCCTCCTCATATTAAGAACATTGCCCACACTCAGGCACCCCTCAACTACAGGGCCCCAGGGGCCTTCTGTGGGGGTGTGGAGCATCCTGCTCCATTCCTCACAGCACCTTCTGCCCTGAGGACCACTGTGCCTACCTCAGCCAGTGGGGGGATCCAGACCTATGGAATCCACTGGCACCTGGGCCTTCGCCCTCCAGCACCACGGCCATTTGCCCAGCTGGCCCCCATCATGTTCCCAATGAATGCGCGCCAGTGGCCAGGTACAGTGTATGGGGCAGGTGCACCACCCATCTTCCCGGCTGCAGTGGTGCCACCAGATGACTCCGGTGGACATCCCAGCGTCTATGAGAACTTCCGGCGCTGGCAGCGCTTCAAGACCCTGGTCCGCAGGCACCTTCCTCAGACTCCTGACGTGGAAGCACTTTCCTGCTTCCTCATGTGAGTGTTCTCCTCAGGCTCCTCCTTGAGCACTGTGAGGAGGAAAAGCATGGGTTGGAAAGAGGAGGCAGGGATGCAGGGGACCTGGAAGAAAGGTCCTGAGGGTGAGGGGACAAGCTGAGACCCTTACATTCCCAGATGTATTCCCCTCACACCAGGGAATGAGACGTGCCTTATGTCAGGGGCCCATCACAGCCCTGTGAGTGCAGGAAATCTGTTTCCAATGATCATCACCATCACATGGAGGACTCAGGTCAGAGGAGGTTCCTGGGGGTAATGGTCCCAGGAATTGGACTTGGCTCTCTGACTCCACATAATGCTCCCTCCCCCAGTCATTTCACCTTCCACCACAGACCTGATTGTTCCTGGCACAGAGGACATCACAACCACAAGTGGGTTAGGGGTGCTGGCCCCAAGACAGAACTCTAAGGATACCCAACACATTGTCATGAACTCCTGATTGGGACCCTCTGGTGATGTCACACTCATGGGGAAGCTGTCTTTGGATACTGCATGGGCATGTTCATCTTTGCCCCAGTTTGTACCTGTGCTCCCAGGCCATTCTGTGCACTGTCTTAGTCAGCCTGGGCCACCATACAGGATACTATGGAACACTTGGACACAAACACAGGCGGGTATTCCTTTCTCACAGTTCTGGAATCAGGATTCCCAGGTAAAGGGTACCTGACCTAAAGTCCCATGAACGCTCTCTTCTCCTTGCTGGGAAGACAGCTGGCTCACCTGTGTCCTCACATGACGGACATCTCTTCAGTGTCTCCTCCTTCTCCAGGAAGAACACTAATGCCCCCATGAAGCACCACCCTCATGGTTTCATCTAACACTCTAAGCACTGAAGCCAGTCTCCAGATACCATCACACTGGGGGTTAGGGCTTCAACAGGTGAATGTGGGAGGATAACAACATTCAGCACCTAGTACACCACATCATTGAGGAATCCAAGCACAATCATGCTGGTCAATGCAGCCCTTGTTATTCAGGTTTGGTATAAGTGTCCTGGAGTCCCAATGTCAATACTTTGAGGTGAACATGATTGGGAAATAGTAACTTAGTTAGGAAGGTATGTTGGTGTGCTGATGAAGGAGGGTGACCTTGTGGACACTGATCCTGATGAATTCCAGCCCAGTGCTTCGGTCTCTGTCCCGACGGGAGCCCACCATGACCATGGAAGAGGGCCTGCGGAAGGGTTTGCAGGAATGGCAGCGCACCAGCAACTTTGACCGGATGGTCTTCTATGAGACCTCACAAAAGTGAGCTAGCTTCCTGGGCCCAGAACCTAGGTGGGAATTCAGGGTTTGCACAGCAGGGTCGGGTAGGGCATGTCACCTACCTATGTGTTGGCTCTGAGGCGTCCAACTCTCCAAATTGCAGCTCCTTCTAGCTGAAGCGCTGGACATTCTCTCTGCAACAATCCCAGAATCTCCAGATTCAATGTTTTGATTCCAAATGAGCCTTGAGGTTCAGGGTCCCAATGGGGAGGAGAAACGAGTCCAGCCACACTGACTCCTTCTCCTTTGTTGTCTGGGCAGAGGTAAAGAGTTCCACTAGCCTCACACACACCACCTGTCCGGGAACTGGCACCTCTTTACAGAGTGGGGACTACTGGAGCTCATGAAAGTAGTACCCCTTTAAACCAATGTACCAGAAGAGGGGGGCAGTGAAGAGTGCATGGTCAGGGGCATCCAGAACCTCACATGCCCTAGGACAGGACTGCCATCTTACTGCCTTTGCTCTGTGAAATCCCTGGCATTCCAACAAGTGAAAGGAAGAAACAGAACCAGCCCTCCAGGGAAGCAACCCATGTTCTTAGTTTAGCTTCCACCTCCACATGACCCCTCCTGTGCCTTTCTTTCCCAGGTGATCCTTCCAAGGCTCAAGGTCCCAGCCTCAGCATCCCTTAATTGGGCCAGGACCCTCATATACATCACTTCCCTGACCAGTTTCTGGAACTTGCCTGATCCATGTGGTTCCTGACAGGGACAGGGGAAACAAGGGTCACCTAGGGGCTATGCCACGTCACTCAAATCTGATTCCCTTCAGGTGCTGGCTGATGTGGTGTTCCCTCAGAACTGCCATTCTTCCTATGTAGCAGCTCCCTCCTGGGACTGGCCTGACCCACTCCAGGACACAGCTCCATAACTCTGCCCCCAACTCCTCCCTGGTATGGGGCTAGCACCTGCCTGGTATGGCTGACCTGCTTCTCAGCTCAGCCTGTGCCTCCCTTACCCACCAAGGTTCATGGAGTTTGAGGCTGCGGAGGAGATGGAGGATCCAAGGATGCAGCTGTCAGGGGTCTTCCAGTGCCGACCTCCTCCTGGACCTCCAATGCTGCAACTTTCAAAGCCGCCAGTCCTTGAGGCTTTCCAAAGGCCAGGTAGGGTTCCCTCTTTCCCACAGGAGCCCATGATAGTCTCTGAATGGTGACAAGGGCTAAGGCAACTTGTTGTCTCAAATAAGACCTTTTCCTTCAGTGTGGGGAATTTGGTCTTGTAAGCAGAACAGCCCCTAGCCCCTGAGGTCCCAGCCCCCCAGCCTTGAACTGCATATTCACCAGTACAAGTACACAGCTCCTTTCTCTCCTTGTCTGTCCAAAGAACACACGTATCATCTGCCCAGGACTTGGGTCCTGGAGGGTAGAGTACATGGAATATCAGTCACTCTAAATGTCCTCCCACTAGACTCTCCTAGATGGTGCATCAGGTGCACTGTTATATCCCTCAGGTCCTAGGTCAGGTTGCCTCATACATGGCATGCCAGGTTAGGTCTGCTGAACCCTGCCTAGTACCCAATGTTTGGGATGAACATGGATCCCTCATTCATGCACCACTCTGGTCCTTCCTGTCCTAGGGTGCACCTCCAGAAAGACCAACCCCAAAATACAGCCTGCCTGCTCATTAGCAGCCAAATCGAAGGCACCAGAGACCAAGGTGCCTGAGACAAAGGCACGCAAAACCAAGGCGCGCAAGAACAAGGTGGCCAGGACCAAAGGGCCTGAGACCAAGGCGCCCGAGGAGATCCCACCTGAAGCCATCCAAGAGTACATGGACATCATGGATGAGCTATTCGGGCCGACCAACCTTGCCCCATGGGAGCCCTCCCACTTGTCCACAGAAGAGCTTGCTGAGATCTTGGGAGAGGAAGGACTGGAGCAACATCCAATAGAGGATTTATACCCAGATTCAAGTCTCCTGAGCTATGTTGATGAGGATTTGGTCAAGAAGGTGAGCCGTGACTACAATCTTGGTGTAGTCAAGGTTGCAAAACTCATGGAATTGAGCTTCTAGCACAGATACTCAGCAGAATTTGTGTGTGTGTGTGTGTGTGTGTGTGTGTGTGTGTATGCACACACAAACACGAACGCACTCTTGTAAATGTTTGTAGCAGGTTGTTGGGCTATAATAATCCCATGGTGTAAGGAGAATGGGATCATCATTGCTTCCTGTTTCTACTAGAAGTCTTCCTGACTTGGGGCTATTTACTCCCAAGGTCACTCACACTCTCTTCCTTCTCATCCCAGGCAGAGAACATAATTCACCCCCGCTTCCTGGAAGAAATCCTTTCCTCTAAACCACATATAAATATCTTGGCCCTATCAAAAGAGCTCGACCAGGAGGAAGGACTCACGCCTGACCAGGTAGAGAGGGAAGGAGGGTCCCCCAGTAGACCAGGTAGAAAGTACACTGGTTATACTCCTCATGAACAATGGCAGGAACATCAGGGGTTGGGGAGAAAGAAAAGATAGAGAAGAGAAAGGGGCACCACATAGAACTATGGAGGTAGACAAACCAAGGTTTGGGACTTGGAGAAAGACACCAAGTGGATAAGGCAGAGAGCAATACTGGCCGTCTAGGAGACAAAGGGACACAAATAGGCCAGAAAGGGAGTGGCCACAGGTGGACAGAGGATCAAGGGATAGCACGTAGATGAGGACGGCACAGGACCCTAGTCATGTGGCCCACAGGACGTCATCTGTCCCTATCCTACCTATGATGAATGCTTCCTTGGGTGACTTCACAGGACATAGGATGCAGAAGGGAAAGGAAGGAGACAGGAGAGTCATGGATGGGTTCAGGGCAGCAAGCAGAAAGGAAGCCCAGAAGAGTGGCCAGCAGAGACTCAGTCTGTCTCTCCACTTCCCACCTCCCATTGACATGTGATTGTCCCAGTCCCTGTGGCCCATCTCATGCATGTAGAAGAGTTGGCCAGTGCCCATATTCTCCTTCAGCTTGTGAAGAAGCAGCTCTTCAGGGTCCTCAAGGTCATGGTATGTCCCAACAGGACTCAAGAGCTTCCCAGGCACCTGCCAACCAAGGTGCAGAGAAACGGAAACATCACACTGATCAAGGGGCCAGCATGGAGGACCTGTCCACAGAGATTGCTTCCCAGGTCTTGAAGAGGCACAGGGCCATGGAGCCAGAGTTGCTGGGATCGAAGGACACTGCTGTCCTCAACGGCCGTCACGGGTCTTCCTCATTGGGGGCCGTCTGCTCCAACCGTCCTCCCCAGGACTGCAGATCCTCCTCCTTAAACCTGGGGAACAAAGGCGTAGTGGGACCCAGAAAATCCACTTCTGCTGGGGGGCCACATAAGACAGCCAATGGCTGCAGTGTGGACGATGACCTCCAAAGCCTGGATTTCCTCTTTAGCTCCCCGCACCGCCTGCTGCCCTGGGGACTGTCCCAGAGCCAGGCCCCTCCAATAGAAACCCTGTGCTCAGGAGACCAACCACTCCAGGCCCCACCTCCCAAGAGGGGACGCCTCAGCTCCCACCCTCCTCCAGGTGCCATGACCATGAAGAGCGCTCTCACTGGACGCTCATGCAATGTGGAAAAGATGCCCTGCACTGGGCCTCCCGTCCAGGTCATTGGAGGGCAAGGTGTGGACCTGGAGCTAGGTGGGACCTCACAGCCTCAGAAGAGAAAGTGTGTGTCATCTGGCAACCAGAAGAAGAAGAGGCCCTGAGGACACTAGTGTTGGCCGCTGGCCTCTGGGGTGGCTGCCCCTCAGGCAAGATCTCACCTTTGCTTCATTCTGCACCAGAAGGGCCAAAGGTCTTCAGCTTGTGAAGACCTCCTTTCCCACAAAGGGCAGTTCCTGTGGGTTCTCAGGAACATGAAGGGGGTGGGAGGGTACAGGGAATGTAGAAAGAGGGCAGGTGGGGGGCAGAAGGGAGGGTAGTGAGAGGGGAGGGTCACGATGTTCAAGCCTTGGTGGGAAGCTGTACCCTGTTGACTGTCAGTTATAATAAAGGCAGTTTGGTAGGAAACATCTTCTGCAGCTGCTGCCTTCTGCCATGTGGTCTGTGCACGTCCATGCAGTGAGAACTGAGAGGACATAACTGGGGTTGCCAGGACCCAAGGCACACAAGCATCCATCAACTGGGAATTGTTTGCAGATTTATACTGGTTCTTCCTCTGATCCTAGGGGAAAATAGACAAGTGCTCAAAACCCTAATCATCGCACCATTGAAAAAACCTCTCTTGGTTTAGGGAATCTTCTCTGGGAATCCCTTCATGATATATGCCCCTTAAACATCTCTCTTACCAATTATCTGAGGGCCAGACATGAAGAGGAATCACAAAGCAGCAAAGCACATCTTCCTTGGTGTTGGAGCTCTGGGATCTGAGGACTGACATGTGGCTCTCAGACCGTAGTGTTAGTCCCCAGTCATTGAATGTCAGATACCCCCAGCTCCTAGTGGCAGCAGTTCTCCTGTTGCTTTCCTGGAGGCAGTAGCCAGCCACTTCCAACAGTGCCCTGGAACTCATCTGACAGACCTAGCAGCTCCTGTAGCTCGACACTGCTCTGGGTCACTCTCTGTGCTCGCCACCCTAAGGTTGACCTACCCAGTTTGCCAGGTTTCAGTGCAACAAACTTGACCTGCTCCAGTTAAGATGAGAGTCTGAATATACAAACTCTACCCATCCCTAAGAGCCCTCATTAGGACTCATGCTGCAGCAGAATGGGAAGAGGTACAGATCATGAAGGGAGGGGGGCACAGCCACTTTTGGCATAAGGAGATGGGGAAACAAGTTTATTTGAATTAAAAAGATGGGCTCAAGCAGGCATTGTCCTTGCAGATATCCTTGCAGATAACCATGCCTGAGCATGGTTAGGGGAGGGACTCCTTGCTCTCCAGCCTTGGGACCACTTAAGGGCCCCCAAAGGGTGGAGTCATCTGGGGAGGACCTGCTATGGAAGCAAAAGGCTCCGAGTGACCTTGAGGCATTTGTGGCAGCCTTGGCCATCACAGACAGGGGCATGATTTTTTATAACATGCCTCTTGAGGTCTTTGGGCCCTCCTGTCTCCTTTGGAAGGAGAGTTACTTCTCAGCCTTCAGTCCCCTGTGACATTAGCCAGGATTCTAGCAATAAGCCTGGAAACAGTTGTTTTGTCTTTTTTCTTAGCTTCTTTCTCATCTCCTGAATGATGGTGGACAGTGTGCTTGGACTGATCCCCAGCATGGCCATGGTCTTCCTGTGTAGGTGGCCTGAGGAGAGATCATGGCCTTCCTCCCACCCTCCCACCCCCTCTACAGTCCTGACCATGAACTCCCTGGGGACCCAGCAGCCTGGAGGCTCTGAGTGCTTCCCAAGGCAGAACCACCACTGACATAGCTCTGACCCTCCCTAGAGTCATCCCTGCCCTGACCACAGCCTGACCTGTGTTCCTTTGGCTGTCCCAAATGTAATCAAGTTCTCCTACAAACCAATGAGAAAAAGAAACTGAGGCTATAGAACATGGTTTGCCCGTTTAAAAACCAGGAAGTTTGCAAAGGAGAATGGTTTAATTACAAGGAGGCTAAAGTTTAGTGCTCCTGATGAGATAAGAGCTGGGGTGAGTTCTGACATGCACAAAAGGGATCAGAGGGGACCTACTTTGTGGTCTGTTGTGTGTAATCAAACACCATGGTTCTTCATAGGACACAGGTTCCATGGCTTTCACAGACAGGGACACAATGTTTCCTCAAGTATTTCTTGACAACTTTGAGCCCTCCTGTCTCATTTGGATGGAGAACTGCTTTGGAGGCTTCAGGCCCCTGTGCCATTAATCAGGTTTCTAGAAGTAATTCTGGGAACAGTATGTGTTTAGACAGCTTCTTTCTACTCCCCTGAATGATGTTGGACAGTGAGGATGGACAAAAACCCAGCATGGCCATGGTCTTCCTGAGTAGGTGGCCTGATGAGAGGACTGGCCCTGACTTCTAGGGGAAGAAGTCACAGCACACTAGGGAGTCATCAACTGACACCACCAAGACCCACTCCCTCCATTAATGAAAAGCTGTGCTTCCTGACAGTGACCAGAGGAACTGGGCCCTTGTGGGCACCCTTTGGTAGCTGCACCCTTATTGAAACTCAGTTTAAAAACCTGAACTCTGTGCACTGGCCGCACTGATCAGAGTCTCCTGTTTCCTGGGGTCTTGGCCAGACTGTGGCACGCTGGCCAAACATCTGAGGCATTGTCTGCTAACAATTTGCTGCAGGTCATTACAAAATAACTTTAGGAATACATTCACATAACTCACATCACCCACCAAATATTAAAATTCTAACTTCTAATATGGAGGGGTCTGCAAGAATATCATGTCACCATACAACTTTGACCAGATGGTCTATGAAAAGGCAGAAGAGTGTGTCAGACACCTGGGGCTAGGCCTAAGTGCTAGGGAACATGGGCTGCACAGCTGGCCCTAGTGGGCCTTGTAACCCATACCCAGCCAGGAAGGGCATCTGCTACCACAGGGAAAACCACTGAACACCTTGCTCTCCAAGCATTTGTTCCTTCTACCTGGAAGGCTGGACACTCTCTAATAGTCCCGGAAGCTCTGGCCTCAACGTTCTTATTCCACCACTGCCTAGAGGTTCAGGTTAGGGTGTGGGTAAGTAACCAGCCAAGCTCAGGGGGTCTACTTCAGCAGTGAGGGCTGTCCACAGGGTACAAGTTTCACTAGCTTGGTGTTGGCCAACCACCTGGGAAATAAACCCTCTTACAGCATATGGATCACCCCTGCTCACGAAAGATGCCACAATTATACCCTGATGTTCCAGAAGAGATTTGGAATTCGAAAAATATGACCAGGGAAAGGCAGTGTCTCAGATGCCCCGAGCACACACAACTCTGGTCTCATAATCCATGTCATTCTTGCCATTCAAACCAATGAAATACAGCCCTCTTTGGAAGCAACCCAAAATAATTTCAGCGTAGCTTCTACTTTCTTATGACCTCTCCTGAGTTCTGTGCCCTCGGTCCTTCTTCTATGGTACACAGTCCTAACCACACCATTCATAAAGAGAGAAGATTCATGGTGTTCTCTGACATAAAACTTATCTTTGACCAGATGCTGATGCTTGGCTTTTCTGTGTGGTTCGGGGCAGGGACATGAGAAGCCTGGAATAAGGGGATGGGAGGATACATAAAGGAATCGCCTGGTTTACTAAAACCCACATGGTTCAGTTCAGGTGCTAAGTGATGTTGGGTGTGCCTAGAACTGCTTCTGCATTTAAATTTCATCAATCCTAGGACTGGACCAGCCCATGTCCAATCACTGCTACCCATCCCTGAGACAAGCTCCTCATTGGTATGAAGCTACAGCTTGGATTTTCCAATGACGAATCCTTGTTTTTAATAATTCTATACATTGCTTACCTGCCAGGTTTGTGGAGTTTGAGACTGTGGAAATGCAGGACCCAAAGCTTCAGTTGATGATGGATTCCAGTGTCAGACACTTCTAATCCCAAAGAGGAGGGATTATCTATCTAACTTCCACATTCTCTAGTCTTTGAGATTGTGCAGCAAGATAGAGCTACATGCATTCCCAGAGGAATTGATGATTAAAAAAAGGTGACAATAGAATCTACTGTCCCACATGTGAACATTTTGTTCAGGATAGGGCACTCATCTTAAAAGAACAGCCCCCGAGCATTTGGGATTCCAGCTGCCCTTGGATATGAAGTGGATATAGCCTAGTCCAAGTTGCTATCCTCTCTCCCCCTGGCTAGGCAAAGAGTCAACACACCATCTACCTAGGACATGAGTCTCTGTGGCCCAAGTATATCAAACATTGGTATCTCAAAATGTCATCCCACATGACACCCTGTCCCACTGGTGCAGAGTCTCCACTCATGGGTCCTGATGTCAGAATGTGCAGGGCCATCCTGGACCAGAGTATGTCCCTTGAACACTTCCCTCCATCAAATAGCTGGAGCACAGCTGGAACCACCCTGTATGCACCACCCTCTTACCCTCTGTCCTAGTTTGCACCTCCAGAAAGGCTGGCCCTTAGGCTCACCCACCAGAAGTCTAATGGTGCTGGTATCCAGAGACCAAGGTGCCTGACGAGACTCACTTGAAGCCTTAATGGTATATATGGACACTGAACATCTGGTGGGGTCTCCCAACTTCACCATGAGGAAAGCCCCACATTTGGCCATGGAGAAGTCCATGGGAAACTTGGAAGAGAATGAAATTGAGTGACATCTAAAAGGGGACAACTTGTACCAAGAACCAAATCTCCTGCTCTACATTGATGAGCTGTGCTCCAAGAGGATTTTGTCACCAAGGTGGGCTAGGGTGGGTACCCAGGTCTATAAGACTTTGGGAAAGCCACCCCAGACTCATGGAATTATCCTTCATTCTTCAGATTCTCGGCACTGGGTGTCTGTTGGGTGGGGTAGCTACTGGTCTTGATTTAACAACACATGGTGTGAACCAGGAAGACATCATCAATGCCTCCTTTAAATACCACAGGTATCCTGGACTTGGTCACACTTTCCACCAATGGCACACACAATCTCTTCTCCTCCAAGTGGAAGCTTTATGTGCCACACCCTCATTACATGGAAGTATTGCTTTCTGTAGGACTACACATGGATATCTTGATTCTAACCAAAAAGCTGGCAGGAGGAAGGACTCACCCAGCAGAGTGGCCAGCAAAACCTCAGTCTGACACCAAGACAGGTGACACCTCCCATTCATATTTACACATGTCCCCCCCCAGTCCCTCTATCTCCCCTCATGCCCACTGCAGACTGTGCAAGTGCCATTTCCCTTCTGCAGCTGAGGGAAGATCACCCACTGCCCTCAAAGGAGAAATGATCCGTGTAGTTGCCTCAAAGTTATGTTGTGCCCTGAATTAAGTGCTTCTAAATCAGCTGTCAGCCAAGGTGTAGGGGACATAGTAATAGCACTGGATATGAGGCCTAAATGGAGATCTGTGCCCTCATGCGTCCCCTCATAGGAAATTAAGAGATGCAGAGTCATACAATTTGAGGTCCTATAAAGGAAGCACACTGGTATCTTCCTGCACTGTCGTGAGTCTTCCTCAATGGGTGCCATCCAGTCTTTAAGCCTCCCCTGGACCACAGAATCTCATCCCTAAGCCTGCGACACAAAAGGGCAGTGGGTCCCAGCAGAACTTCTCTTTTAGAGAGAGCCACATGGGAAAGCAGGGATGTTTACCAAGGATGACCATGACCCTCCACGTCCCGGGCATCCTCCTGGCTTCCCAGCACCTTCTGTTGTCCTGAGAACTGTCCCAAACCAGGGCCTTCACACAGACCCCTTCATCCCTGGAGACTGAGCACCGCTGGCCGCTCAGCCCAAAGCAGGAATCCTCATCCCCTATCCCCCTCTGATGCCAATCTAGGAAGTGAGCTACAGCTTGACACTCAACCCATGTAAGAAAGACGCCCTATTCTGAGTCTCATCTCCAGGTCTCTGGAGAGCAACATGTGGCTCTGCTGCTGATTCCTACTGCCCAGCATCTGAGAGGAAGTGTCAGTCACCAGACCCTAGGGAAACAAGAAGAGGCATTGAAGACTGCAGGGTAGGTGTGTGGTATCTGGTGACCCAACCCTCAGGTAGGGTCTTGGGGAGATCTCACCCTCCCCACATCCTGCAACACAAGGGGCAAAGATCCTTGTCACTCAGGACTGATCCTGCTAGTCCTCAGGAACGGGAGGGCAAGGGGAGGGCACTGGGAATGTAGGAGGAAGGCAAAAGGTGGGTACTGGGATGGGAGAGGGAGAGAGGCACATACCTGGGCAACGCTATACATCCTGGGACTTGACTGTCAGAATGATGAACAATAGTTTAGTAGGGACCTGTTCTCATGGCTGCTGCCTTCTGCTGTGGAGTCTGGGCTACTCTGTGTGTGGGGTGAGAACTGAAAGGAGGAGGTATCTGCAGATTCCATTCCTCGGGGTGCACAGGTACAGGGCCAAGCCCTTGCCTCCATATTTAGCCTACACTTTCCACTGATCCTGGAAGAAAAACAGATCAAAAGCTTAACAGAAACCCAGTCATCACCTGGGTCATGTCTTTGACCTGATGCTGATGCTTGGCTTTTCTGTGTGGTTCGGGGCAGGGACATGAGAAGCCTGGAATAAGGGGATGGGAGGATACATAAAGGAATGTGCCTGGTTCACTAAGGCCCACATGGTTCAGTTCAGGTGCTAAGTGATGTTGGGTGTGCCTAGAACTGCTTTACATTTGGATTTGATCCCTCCTGGGACTGGATCAGGAGGTCCTGTTCACGTGATCTCAGTTAATTTAAGGGGCCTTCTCTACACATCCTTTCATTAATGGGGTCCCTTAAACATCTGTTACCAACTGGCTGAGGGTTCATACATCCACCTGGAGGGCAACCACAAAGAGGCAGAGTGCACCTCCCTTAGTGTTAGCAGCTCTGAGTGTCAAGGGACAGTGTCTCTCATGTCTTAGAGATCATAGCCCTGAGAGTGAATGCCAGTGACCCCCAGCTCCTAGTCCTAGCAGCTCTGCCACTGTGTTCCTGACAGGAGAAGCCAGCAGCTACTGACAGTTCCCTGGAACTCTTTCAACAGCCAGACCTAGCAGCTCTTAGCAGCTCTCCATTGCTCTCTGTCATTCCCTTTCATAACTGCCCTCACGGTGACCTGACCAGACTGCTTTCACTGCCAGCAGCCTTTAAAGTTACCAGTTCTTAGTGCAAGCAGCTCCACCTGCTCTACTTGAGGTAAAAGGCTTGAATAGGTTAAATAGACCCCTCTACTTTAGGCCTCACTAGGAGTATTGCTGCACCACAGGGGAAGTGGTACAGGCACTTTTTGCATATGGAGATGGGGAAGGAAGCACATTTCTCGGTTTAAAAAAAGAAAAGGTGGGCTCAAGCACACACAGTATCCTTCCAGATAACCATGGGTCTTCTCTGAGGTATGGATAGGGAAGAGGCTCCTAATCAGACAAGGAACAGCTGAAGCCATTCAAAATGGTGGTATCATCAAGAGACATCTAGAATAGACCTGTGACCAAAGAAAAATCTGTGTGGCAGTGACATAATTGGGGTTGACATGGATGCCAAAAACAGGGAAGACATTTTTTCTTTCCTTTCCTTTCCTTTTCATTTTTTCTCTTTTGGCAGTACTTGGGATTGAACTCAGGATGTCACACATGCTAGGTACGGAGTTTATCATTGACCCATAACCACAGTCCCCCAAATTTGTCTTAGATGCCTCCTGGACAGTGTTGGCCCTTTCTCTTCTGTCTCATTTAGAAGGAGAGCTGCTTTGGGGCCTTCAGTCTTCTGAAGCATTTTCTATCATTGGCCATGAAGATTGCATTCTTCTTAGATAGCTGTTTTCAGATCCTGTGGAAGAGGCTAGATAGCCAGGCTGGACAAGTATTCAGCATGGCCAAGCCCTTCCTGCATAGGTGAACAAGCCTTGGTTTCTAATGGAAGAAGTCATGGCACCCTTCGCAACTTCAACTAACAACTAATCAAGACACACTCCTCCTATTATCATGACTCCCCAGATGCCAAGCCAGACAGTCATCCTGATGCTCACTACCAACAAGTTCCAGCAAACAGGGGAGCGATGGACCACGTAAGTTGGAGCATCAGTCAGCACTGAGGTGAGCTGAGGCAAGCTGATCCACACCCTGCAAGAGCCCCGCCTGCACACATGGGTGATGCCCACTGCAGAAGCACACTCCACACAGCCCTGTAGTTCAGACACACCATGAGCATGCACAATTCAATGAACTGAAGCTCAGGCTTCCCAAAGCATACAGAAAATTAAAGTGAGGAAAACCAGAGTGGGATTTGGGGATAACCAATAGTGTTACTGCTTTTCCAAACCCTAATTTTCCTAAATTGAGACCAGTAGCTTTAGTATGTTTCCAAAGCTTAATCAGCATAAGTGGGAACACAACACAGTGACCCAGGGGCTATATAAACCCCTACACTAGCACCCTCGGGCAGAGAAAGCCTGCTCTCAGGTCCCCTCTCGCACTGAAAGGATACTCTTCCTGTTCTTCAATAAATCCTACCATTATACTCACTCTTCCTAGTCTGCAGAGTTCATTCTTTGAATTGAAAGAAAGATCCCAGGAAGAAGGAATTGATGGTGAGCCACTGGGTTCTGCATTAACATAGAAGGGTATAAGCCACCTTTGAGAGGGCCACCACTTCTTAGCTGCAGAGATCTGCACCTTACACAGACTTCACCTGCCAGCAGAAGCAGAAAACCCCCAGTGTCCCATGCTAACAGAAGTAGAGAATCAAGTTTCATCTTTCTGTGCCCAACCTGGAGCTTCTTGGGAAGGTTGAGTGAACCAGACTAACAAACTATCTCCCCATCTTTTTTTCTTTTTTTTTTTTTTTTTGAGTTCAATAATCCCTCTTAGAAAGCTCTCTTTCAAAACTAATGGACGCCTATTACCCACTTAAAATCCAATACTGCAGCTGCTGGTCTAAAGCCACAGGTGACAGACTTACTGGAGGAGGCTTGTTCAATCCCTTTCGTCACTAAAGGAGGAACGTTGATCAAGCTCAGCCTCAACTTCTCTCTGTGGAACACAACCAGGTCAGTAGATCAGTTAAGTGTTTGCTTCTTTCTTCCACTTTCAGACTGACTGGACCCAATGGTGGAGGGGTCCCTCACCCGGTGTATTTTGGATCCTAACACAAAGTCTTAGTCTTATACAAGGTCTTTGAAAAAGAGGTAACACACAAATCCCCAGAGAATGAGCCAGGTGGTCTATTTATCCTCTTCTCTTCTCTTTCTTTTAGTCTCTCTCTCACACACATGCACTGCAAACACCATGTAGGTTCAGTTTTCTTATACCCGTTGAGACCCCAATTGTTTCAACAGAACCCATAGATAAAGTTTTGGGGAATTTTCAAGACCTTAAGCACCTGTTAGGACCCAAAAACCATGCTGTTGTTCGTGAGCTCTACCCAGAAAAAAAGGTCCCATTCTCTAGCTTTCCAAACCCTGCCAGTTCAAAGAAGAAAAAAAATGCACCCCAAACAACGATTCTCAGGCAATATAAGATCCAATATTTGTGACAAATAGAACCAAATTTTAGTGGCCCCAAGTATGAGTATGATGGCAAATAGGAAAGACTAAAAACTTCTTCAGGGCACATGACCCTGAGGGACATGGCTCTCTTAGCATAATAACTGAGTTCCTCCAGGACATACAATCAGGTCCACAGTGTCTCCACCATGGAAGGCAAAACATTACAAAAACAAACAAACCAAAAAAAAAAAAAAAAAAAACAGGGTCTATCATTTTAAGATGGAAGTGACACAGGAAACGAATTTTGGGTCATGTATTACTAAGGGCAACTAATCCAACCAGCATATAAAGACCTCAAAATGTGGTCACTTGTGTGTGGAGGTTCACAGGAACTCTGAGTACTCTGTGTTGGCAAAAGAAACTGGCAGGATTGAAGGAGTGGTCACCCATGGTTTTCCAGTCCACAGGGAATTGAGGGATACTTCAATTTGACTAAGGCAATGGAGGGATACTAGGGGATGCCAAAGAAGGGATGCCTTCTTGCCCCTTTGTCTTTCTGATGGGTAATACTCCATCTGACGCAAATACTCCTTAAGTAGAATTTTGAAAAACTGGGATTTCTTTGACACTCAAGACTCTAAAGAAGCAATATCTGATATTTTTCTGTACCCAAGCTTGGCCTGAAAGTCAGTTGCAGAGTGGGGAAAAATAGCCCCTTTGGGGAAGTATAAACTATAATACCATTTTAGACTTAAACTTAGATTGTAAAATGGAGGAAAAAGATGGCCACAGGTACACTATAGTGTACAAGCTTTTTTGCCTGGAGGCACAACCCAAAATTTTGCAACCAATGTAGATGAGCTTCTTCACTCTTGGCTGCACTAACTGGCCACAGGAAAGCAGTTTCTCCTAGAAGAGAATCAAATACAGTGAATCCTTTTTCTAAGCCTTTATGCCCTCCTTATTCAGGGTTGGAAACAGAGCCCCAAAATCCTGAGGGAACATAAAACCAGGAGGAATGTATTCCAGCCTCCTTCCAATGGTACAGGTCACTTTTTCTCTGTAAGGCTTGGGACAAATTAAGACTGACCTAGGAAGATTCTCAGATGACCCTGATAAATACACTGCAACATTTCAGGGCCCTAACCAAATTTTGCTCTAACCTGGAAAGACATAATGTTGTTACTGAACCAAATCCTCTCTAGCACTGAACACGCTGTGGGTGAGTGATATATAGTGCAAATCCCAGAAGACCTACTCCTTCCAAATGAAGCAGACTCAGAAGAAACAGGCAGTTACCCAGAAGGACCACAAACAAGATGCAGACAGTCACATGGGGTAATAAAAGGAAAGGACTTTCAGAACTGTGTGTTTCAGGGCTTAAGGAGAACCCATACTAAATCTCTAAATCATTCCAAACTCTCTCTGATAACACAGGGGAATAAAGAAACTTCCACAACCTTTTTTAAAATTTGTTTTTTAGTTGTAGTTGGACACAATACCTTTATTTTATTTATTTTTATGTAGTGCTGAGAATCAAACTCAGTACCTTGAATGTGCTAGGTGAGTGCTCTACCACTGAGCCACAACCCCAGCCCCTTCCACAACTGTTTTAAAAAGACTCGGGAAAATATTAATTAAACATACCTCAATGGACCCAAGTTTCCCAATGTAACAACTTAAAAAACAAATTCATAACTCAGTTACTGACATTATGAAAAGATTACAAAAATCATATATAGAAAAAGACACTGAAACTTTTTAGATGTCTCCTAAAAATTGACACTCATCATAGAAGGATTAGACAAACTGCAGATAGGGCAAAGGAGCGGGAGGGGATGGGAGGAGCCATGGGAGTAAGAAAGATGGTGAAAGGAGATAGATATCATTACCCTAAGTACATGTATGAAGACACGAATGGTGTGAATGTAGTCTGTATACACCAGAGATATGAAAATTGTGCTCTATATGTGTAATATAAATCGTAATGCATTCTTCTGTCAATTATAACAAATTAAAAGAAAATTTAAACCAAAAAAAAAAAAAAAAGAAAATGATTGGAGCCTGAGAGTCTTAACCTAATCAGTGCATTAATCCACTGATAGGGGTTAACTTGATGGCAACTGCAGGCAGGTAAGGTGCAGCTGGAGGAGGAATGCTTTGGGGGTATATGTTTTGAACTTGTTGAGCACAGTTGTCTCTCTGCTTCCTGGTTCTGTGCTCACAGCTGCTTTCCTCCACCCGATCTTCTGCCATGATATTCTGCCTTACCTGATAGCCCCATAGAATAGAGCCAGTCATCTGTGGACTAAGATCTGTGAAACTCTGAGCCCATTTTCCTCCTCTAAAAAAAAAATGCCACTCATTCTTTTACAATTGAAACCAGGAGGACGAGAAAGAAGAGGAGGAGAAGGACAGAAAGAAAGGACCAAAAAAAAGGCAGCTGCCCTTTTGACAACTCTAGAGAGGGCTAATTCCAAAGGAAAGGTCCCGGAGTGGTATTGGTCCCACCATAGCCTGCTACAACAGTGGCCAAGAGGGACATGACAAAAAAAGACTCCCCACAAAAGCAGTGGAAGCAACCAACACTCTTTCCTATCAGTGAAGGACTGCACTCAGAGGCAATGTCCCCAGTAGACCAATCCCTCTCATCAAACAGTGCCACAACAGGACTAATGGGCCCAGGGAATCCTTCTCAGGTTCCCAACTACTCAGACTGTTATTTCCACACAGGAGCCCAGGATGAATGTTATGTTGAGGGAAGGGAAATAATTTCTGTCTCTACACTAGAGCCATTGTGCCTGTCCTCCTCTCAAACCCAGGCTCTCACGCTGTGACCATAAGAGGAGTCTCAGGAAAGCCTATGACTGGATATTTCTCCCACTCTCTTATCTTCTGTTGAGATTATCTCTTCTCACATGTCTTTTTAAATTTTTTTGGTAGTTGTACATGGAGAGAATGTCGTTATTTGATTTATTTGTATGCACTGCTGAGAATCAAACCCAGTCAGGCATGCCAGCTAGGCAAGGGCTCTGCCACCAAGCAGCCCCTCTCACATGGCTTTTTGATAATGCCTGAAAGTCCAACTCTAATTGTGGAAAGAGATATTTTAAATTATCTAGGCACCACACTTCTAATGATACCAGAACTGGTACTATGTCTGCCCTTAGTAGAAATGGAGATTAACCCAGATGTCTGGGGTACATGGTGAAAAATAGGTGGAGTAATAGGACCTGCTCCTGTCCAGATCTATCTCAAATCTTTTCCCCACCAAAACAGTATCCCCTGAAACCAGAAACTAAAAAATTATTACAAGCTATTAAAGTGACAGGGCCTCTTAACACGCTATAACAGGCCATGTAATATACTCTTGGGGAATGGAGACTAGTACAGGACCTCAATAAATAAAGAAGTGGTTTCCATATATTCAGTGATCCCCAATCCTTACACCTTATTATCCCAGATTCTTAAACATTCCAATTGGTTCCATTTTAGACATAAAAGGCATTTTTCTGTAAACCTCTGCATAGGGATCCTCAGTATTTGGTTGTTTTGAGGATGCCTCTGACAAGTCCATCTAATTGACCTTGACTGTTCTACCCGCTGCCTCAGGAAGTCCTGAGGCTGGCAGGCCAGCAACAAGGTGACCTGAGGCAAGCCAATTGGTCACTCTGTAACAACCCAGCCTGCACAAAGTGGGGTGCCTACTGTAGAACTTTTCCAAATCATAAGTTTGGACAAACAGCATTGGTACTCCTTCCAATACATAAAAACAATAAATAATTCTACTGAGAAAAAAATTAAGTTGAACAATAGCATTCCCAGATGCAAGACAGAATTTTGACTAGCAGTCCTGCATTTTAATAAATACTAAAGAAACCCATTTTAATAAATACTAAAGAAACCGTGCAATGTGAAAGAAAATGTTGCCAAGTGGTCGATTTCACGTGGTGAAATAAAGAGTAACAACTGACATATTAAGATGTCATAAAATACATGGATACTTTTTTCTCTTTATGAATTCAAGACATTTAAGAATGTATAAATTTTTTAAGCATTTTGGTGATAGCTTTTCATGATAGATAGTTGCTGGCTCAGTGTGCCAGGGACATTGTGGGGAGATAATGCACAATGGGGACATAATGCAACAATCTGAGAGCCACTGGCACTCCAACCTCAGAGCTCCTAATACTAAGGGAGCTAGATGTACTTTGCCTATTCATGATTGCATCTAAATGGACCCAAAGAAGCCTAAGATATGTGAGTATCTCCTCTCCTGATGCTAATTCTGAATTTCCTTCCTGCCCCATATATACCAGAACATGTGGGTTTTAATGCTTAGTGGGTGAGCAACATGCAGAAAGGGCACAAATGGAATGACTTCCTCTGTAAGCAGCCAAAACAAGTGTTCACGCAGGTTTACTCATCTGAGAGTTCTTCAGTTCTTCCAAATAATGTTCCCTCTGCATATCACCACGTGAGCCTACATCTGCCTGGAACAGGTCACATTTTCTTTCAGCAGTGCACTTTGTGGTTACTTTTGAATCTGAGCTGCTGAGCCTTCTTTTGCACATCGACAATACTGCCTGATTCACTTTTCCTTGTTTTTTGGACTGAGGCTCTATTATATCTTGCAATTCACATTTACACTTTTAGTAAATTATTCTTACTTCATGAAAGTAACTATACATACATATGTATACATGTGAGTGCAGTTATATGTGTGCATATTGGCATACATGCATATTTTTATTCAAATTACTAGTGTAACATTTTTTGCTGATTATATAGCAAATGATATTCTCCATAGAATGATGATTTATGGGGTGAAATTTATTTCTAGTTACCATGGGTATGCCATGGGATCAGGGAGAGTGAATAAGGAATAACTGTAGGAATTAAGAAGACTATGAGAAGATATTGATCAAAATGGCCCCCAGCCTGGGTTAAATGTCTTTGAGACTTAAAAAACCCTTGTAATCCCAATTATCAAAGTGCAGGAATCTGGATGAGAAAATTAATTACTCTAAGGCAGGTAAGGGCATATTGTTCAATGTCTTCTTTAGAAAAGGCCAAGGATAATAACAGAAGGACTACTCAGAGGGCAGACAAATGAGTCAATCAAAAAGGCTGAGATAAACCATAATGTGAGAAAACTGTTGACAAATCAAGAAACAAGTTCTACTCCATGAAAGGTAGCATTAAAATATCTGCCCTGCAACAGGTAAGGAGTGTTGCAGATCAGGTATTCTAATCTTATCTCCCTCACTACAGTAGTCAGCTTTCTGTGGCTCTGACAGTTTATGTAAGGTAAACCAATTACAAGGAAGAAAACTTTCTTTTGACTGAACATTTCAGAGATTTTCATTCTATGTATAACTGGTCAGCTCCATGGTTCTGCAGACTCCAGCGAGGCAGAACGTCATGTCGGGGACCACATTCTGGAGTAATGCGGCTCACTTCATGGCACCTGGGAAATGGACAGCATGAGGCCAGGGTCCCAGTATCCCCCACAAGAGTATGTCCACAGCCATGCCACTTCCTTCACCTACTGGTTCATCACCTCTCAATATTGCTGCAAGCTGGTGAGGAAATATTTACATTATAGACCTTTCATGGAGATTTAAAATCCAAATCACAACACATACCTCATTCTATACTTCCTACACAGGGCTGTACATGCCTAACACTGTACGCTTGTGTTGTTAGAAAACTGGTATTTGGAATTCACAACTATGACTTAAGCATGGTCAAACTGGATCTCACATGTGGACTGGTGTGAATCATACAGAGATAAGGGATTCTGACTACATTCTGGCAGTGAATGAACACTTTGGTTGTATCTCTTGCAGTGGGGTAAGCGCATTTCATGAGAGGGTGGAAGAGAGAGCCAACTACAAGTGGTAGTAATTCGGTTTATCAGTCGGTTCTCTGCTTCTCAGGCACATATCATAACTGCCTTTCCTGAACTTCTCTGAAAATTGTTTCAGCCATACTTAATTTTCTGCTTCTCTACCATGGAACATACTGGATTCTATAAGTAAGATAATCAAATGTTACTGTAATGGTTAATTCCATGTACTGATTTGGCTAGGCACAAGTACCCAGCAGTTTTGGTCAAACACCAGGTTAGATGTTACTGTGAGAGTTTTGGGGTTTTTTTTTTGGGGGGGGGGTGGGAATTCATATTTCTAGTCAGTGGACTTTGATTAAAAGGGATTACCCTCTATCATGGGAGGGTCTCATCCAATCAGTTCAAAAGCTTAAGAGAACAGACTGAAATCTCATGGGAAAAAATTCTGCCAGAAGACTGCCTTCAAATGTCATCTGCAACATCAATTTCTCCCTGTGTCTTCAGCTTCTTGAATGACCTTGCAAAATTCAAATTCACTGGCCCACCCACCCCCAGTCACGAGAGTCAAATCTTTACAGTAAATCTGTCCATGTTCTATCTACACCACACACACACAAACAATATTATTGTTTCTCTACAAACATGGATTATAACCTAGTTACTCAGAGAAAGAATGAAATGGAAATATTTAAACCCTGACATAAAAGGGGCTTAGGCCAATATGAAAAGCAGTATGGAGATTCCTTGGAAAACTTGGAATGGAACCACCATTTGACCCAGGTATCCCTCCCTCTCTTCGATCTATACCCAAAGTATTTAAAAGCAGCATACTACAGGGACACAGGTACATTAATGTTTATAGCAGCACAATTCACAATAGCTAAACTGTGAAACCAACCTAGATGTCCTTCAGTAGATGAATGGATTAACAATGTGGTATACATACACAATGGGATATTACTCAAGATATATGAAAAATAGTGTTCTATATGTGCAATAAGAATTGTGATGCATTCAGTTGTCCTGTATTTAAAAAATAATTAAAATTTTAAAAATATTTTTAAAAATAATAAAAAATACAAAGGGGCGGGGGCTGTGGCTCAGTGGTGGAGCACTTGTCTAGCATGTGTGATGCACTGGGTTCAATTAACAGCACCACGTATAAATAAATAAATTAAATAAAGGTCTATCAAAAACTATATATATATATATATATATATATATATATATATATATACACACACACACATATATGTATATATACACACACAGACAGACAGACAGACACATACACACACACACACACACACACACACACACACACACACATATATATATGTATATATATAAAACTGACATAAAAATAAGATATAAGCCTAGACCAAATTTTCAAGTCAGAAGAGAAAGTGATTTTACTAAAATCAACTCAAATGAACCAAAGACTTATATGTAAGATCTGAACCTTTGAAAATGCTAGTGGAAAAATGGAAGAAACATTCAGGACATAGGCACAGAAATAATCATGGCTGTACTTCCCAGTTACTCTGCAGCTCACAACGGAGGAAACAGGAACACTGTTATTTAAGTGGTTTAGGAGTGAGGAAAATCATCATAATCCAATAATGGACGTCAGAGACTCATGAAGAACCAGAAATTATGGTGTTATAAAAAGAGTATAAGAAAGGATACATCACAGCCAAGCCAGCACTGGCAGCAAAGCCAGGGCAGCAGGAACACCCAACCACTGCAGATGGAAGGCAGCTCTATAGGAAAGAGAAACACAGCAAATAAATTGTGTGCGCAAACACACGTAGAAGGCAGTCTGAACTTAGCTACTGAGGACAAACAACAGGCTGGTGTTTGAAAAGTGTTCCACATTTCTCAGTGTTGGAATGTGAACCTAAACCTGAGGCAGAGATCCAGCTTGATGTGGTGATGCTGGATCTGGCACAAGTGAGAACCCAAGAGAGCTCAGCAAATATTTCCACACAGTCCTATCCCCTGCCTAACTTGTGGCCTATGATGAAAAAAAAGGATCTTGCCTCACAATGGGGAGAGGTGGGGAACTGAGATTGATTCAATGTTAGACTAAATGTTGTGATTCTAGAGTCACCTCTCAAAGCCTAGAGAAAGTCAGAAAAGAAGATTATCATGTCCCACCTCCTTCCAGCACATGCACTGAGTCTCTAGGAAGGGGTGGTATAAAAGAGGTTTTCAGGCAGGAATGGAGTAAAACTCTGCACACAGGCTTCCCTAATAAGTTTGATCAGCCATGGGCAGAGGTGACAACAATCCATGCAGAGTGTCTAAAATCCCAGAAAAATAGTCTCTTAATTCCAGAGCCTCAGCCAGAAAGCAAGCACACACACCAACTCCAAAAAGTTTTCAGGGAGCAACTAGCAGGGTTCCCGTTTCCTCCGTTGTGAACTGCAGAGTAACTGGGAAGTACAGCCATGATTATTTCTGTGCCTATGTCCTCAATGTTTCTTCCATTTTCCCACTAGTAAGTCTTGAATCCTCTACAGCCCAAACTTAAATCAGTAAGAGAAACACTGCCCAGAAAGCCCTGTACTCTTTCATGGAAATTTTCATTTCTTTAATACTTAGTATCTCAACCCATTCATGAACATCATTCCCATTATTCACTTTGATCAGTAGACATGCAGAGAACATGCTCAAAAAGTTTTGTAAAAGTTTAGGGCTTTGTTCTGAAGTGGTTTCAGTTACTAGGAATTAGTGTCTTTTCTCAAAGTGGTGCTAGTGATAAGTAGCTAAGGTTCACACTGTGAGGAAGAATTAACACTTAGGTATTTGCCCAGTCCGGTTCCCTTAGAAAAGATAAAACATCTGAGTATCAGAGACAACATTTGGCTTTTGGTTCTTGGGTGTTGGCTTATTTCACATAGCATGATAGTCTCAAGTTTCATCTATTTACTGGAAAATGCCATAATTTCATTATTCTTTATGGCTGAGTAATAATCCATTGCGTGTATGTACCACATTTTCTTTATCCATTCATCTGTTGAAAGGTACCCAGCTTGTTTCCATAGCTTAGCTATTGTGAACTGAGATGATATAAACATTGATGTGGTTGCATCCCTGTAGTACGCTGATTTTAAGTACTTTGGGCATATGCCAAGGAGTGGGATAAATGTATAATCCATGTATGTATGATATGTCAAAATACATTCTACTGTCATGAATAACTAAAAAGAAAAAATAAACAAATTTTTAAAAGAGAAAACAGCTCGATAAAAAGTCCCTTGTACCTGGGCTATTATCCCAGTGGCTCAGGAGGCTGAAGAAGGAGGACTGAGTTCAAAGCCAGTTTCAGCAAATTAGTGAGACCCTAAGCGACTCAGCAAGACCCTGTCTCTAAAAAAAATATAAAAAAGGGCTGGGGATATGTCTCAGTGGTTAAGCAAGGGGTTCAATCCCCAGTACCCACCCACTCTCAAAAAACTACCTTGTACAATACAAGAAATATCCATCCCAGCAGATGTACACAAATGTAAATGAGAGACAGAGCTAAAAACATGATATTTAGACAAGGTGGGGAGCTTGACTTCTGCAATTCCATGTACAAATATCTGATGGGCCAGACCCCATGTGGTGAAGCATATGAACAGCACATGATCATCATCCTAATTGGAGGGTAGCAGGGACCATGACCACCAATTCTCACTCTGATTAGATGTAGAAATTCCCCACTCTAAAAATCACCAGCCAATAGCTTTAAGGGTTACCTCCAGCAATACCACATAAATCTGTAGGCAGCAGTAAATCAGCTGTAACACATTTGGGACTCCCACCCTGTGAAAGCTGTACTTTCTCTTTGTTTAAATAAAAGAAATTAATTCTGTCACATTACTCTACCCTCCATCATCCAGGGGTCTCATTCTTCAGATCTGCAAGACAAAGAACCTACATCTCACTATGTCACAGATTTGGGGACTCATCTTGGATCCTTGGAAGGGGGAGTAAAACAAACAGAACTGTCACTTAAGTTTTCAGAATTTTATACTCCTTTTAGAGGGGGAAAAACCTACCTGTGTCCAAAAGAGGAATACTGGGTACCTGTCAGCCAATTAAAAGCCATTAGTGTGGCCTCCAGTGTAAAGACACTGGTAACAGGCTTACTGGAGAAGGCTTGCTCAACTTCCTTCATCCCTGATGGTGAAATATTGGTGAAGTTTTGCTTCAGCTTCTCTTTGCAGAACACAAAACAACTTGAATTGCTACCTTCAAGTGTCTGCTTTCTTTCATTTTGTGACTGACTTGGTCCAATGATGGAGGGTGCCCTCACCTGATTGATGCATTTTCTCGGATCCCGAGACAATGTCTTGGTCTCATCTGGTTTTTGTGAAAGAGATGACCCACTAATCCCCAAGAGTGTTAACCAAGTGGTTTGTGTCTCTTTCTTTACTTCTATGCTGAAAATTCCTCTCCTCACCCCTTCTCGTGCACTAGTATACCCAGGTTCCTTGGTATGTTCCTCCAAATTCCAACTGTTTCACTAGGACCTGTAGATAAAGCTATGGGTAATTTTTGAGTCCTTGAGATACCTTTAGAACATAAACCTAGATCATATTCCTACTAACCACCTCTAGGGCAGGGGCCAATTTGGAAGGTTCTAGCCTCAATTCTCTAAGAGCTCATAGGCTAGACCCTAAGACCCAAGGTATAATACAAATAGTCGATATGCCTTTTCCAGAAGAAGGGACATGATTGGTTTTTCTCCTTAACTGGGGACATCACCCAGAGCATTATCTGGCCTGCCTCCCTGTCCAGACCACAGAGGGGGCAGGGAGCATGGGGAGTTTGGTCTTGTTTTGTTTTGATGAAAGTGTTTTGTCTTGTGGGAATTGTGGTGTTCAGGAATTATGTAAGAATTGTTTCGGGATGTGAATTTGAGAAAAGACAGCAGCAACATGGAAGTTTCTGGAAGATAAATCATTTGGTATGGCAAGAGAGTACAAAGCTAAGGATTTAAACAAGTTATAGAGTGTCTAAGAAAGTTGCAGATGGCTCTTGCAAGGTAAATTTTATTCAGTTTTTGTATGTGATCAAGTTGTGTCTGTTGGGTTTTTTGTTTTTGAGGAGAGTGGTCTTAGGAGGTTGAGAGTCACACGTAATTTGGGGTCTTTTGAATGCTGCTTCATGGCTGGTTGCGGTTTTGGCTGCTGCAGTATGGTTTAAGCCCTACATGTGTAAGGCTGTAGGTTGTATACATCTGGGAGCTGGGTGTGTTTGTCTGTGATCTTTGAGTGCTCATGTAGGGCTTTATGGAATGGGGACTTACATGGACTTGGTACAGGCAGGAGGGTTGCATTGCTTGTGTTAAGCCAAAATGGGCTCTCGGGTTTTTTTGCAAGTTTTCACCTTGGTGCTTGGATGGAGCTCTTGAGAGCACATGTTTGGTTCTTGGGTGTGTGCATGTTTCTGGTCACCTATCCTTGGGGTGTCAGCTCTACTGTGATAGTGTAAGCTGATAGTTATTTGGACAATTATGTTATCAAATGGGAGACACTGGAGCAGGTGTGGGCTATTATTCCTTGGGACATGGTTTGCCTGAGTGGTGAAATTCTAGTGGACATAGGAGGTTGTGTTGATGAGAGTAGATTGGTGTTTTGAGAGGACCTTGTTGATCTGATGCATGGAGGGTTGGATTCTGGTTTGTGCAGTGCACTGATATTTCACCTTAGAGAAGCTATTAAATAACTTCACCATACTGAGTTAGGAATAATTCTCCCTCCAAAACTGTATCAATATATTGGTAGGCTCAACACAGTTTGCTTAGGGTTTACTAACAGACAGGAAATCATAGGATACAGAACCATGTTGACAAAAGTGACTAATCCACTAGGCCACAACCCTCTCCCATGGTTGCTCATGAGAAAGGGAAGGAACACCAGTTTACACTCTATGAGGAGACAAAGGAAGTAACAGGGGATGCCTTGTTCTTCCCTTCTTTTTTGTCATGCGGATGGAAAATACTCCCTATGCTATATGTTAAACAGTTGAGATCAGTTTGATCCACAAGCTCTATAAAAAGAAATACCTGATACTGTTTTGCATCTAAGCCTGGCTCAAATATAAGCTGGATCATGGGATAAAATGACCTCCAAAGGGAAACAAACTATAACACTAACTGACAGCTAGACTTGTTTTATAAAAGGGAGGAAAATGGGCATAAGTCACTATGTGTAAGCTTTTTAATGGATATCTGTAACGTGGGCTACATGACCAAGTTCCCAGACCAGTTCAAGATCAGAGAAAAAGCATCACTTTTAAAGCCAAGCCACTCTGGGAAATTAATGTCTCCTATCTTTGTACTCTGGCGTTCTTATCTTTTAGTAAGTTCCTCCCTGCATGCTAGAGAAAGGGGACAACAAAAGGAAAAGGGATCTGGAAAGGCTGACTGCACCAGGCCCCAGACCTTTTGAAGATGATTTAAAGGCCTAAATTCTGCTTTGGGGACAATTTAGTGTCATCCCAAATTACAAGGAACTCTATGAGACCCATTTGTTCTTATGCTTCAATTTATCCCTCACCATAAGGCCTCCTTCGGTTCCAAAAGCAGTGCCTCCAGTCTCTCAGCAGGATGGAGTTCAGTGTATTTTTAACAGTACTGACCTCTCTATTGCCCAATGATTATTAATTTCCTCTCAAAAATTCTCTTTTTTGGATTCCTGGTCAATATGATATCTGAAGATTAAATACACTGTGCTTTAATTTAGAAAAGGCTCCAGGCCCTTTCAGGGAAAACCCCCTAACTTACCTTTTCCATATGGCTTCCAAATAAATCTGGAGCCATAAGAGGGGATATTTTTCATTTCTGGAGACAGGGCATATAATTCTTTGCCACCAGTGTGGAGAGGCCATAGCTGTTCTGTGTCTCCCTGGAAGCTTCAATTGCACCAGGGATGCTAAGATGCCTCAGGTGTAAAAGCTAATCAAGAGCCAAAAGGCCAGTGTCTGCAGCTCTCACTAAATTGATACTTTTAACATCAAGAATAGTGGACAGCAAAGGAGCATCTGTTAGAAGGAACCTCTATACATCTCTATGCCCATCTAGTTAAGGCACTCATAGAAACCACTACAGGGGAGTCCAAAAATTAATCCAGCAGGAAGTCTCCTGGTAGGAGAAATCCTATAAAATCACCAATCTCTGGAACTTTTGACCACCAATGCTGTCTTTTTGCAAGGAGAATATCGCTTTTATGTTAACCATTCTAGATTAGTCCACTTACATAACACTCCAATCAGATTGTCACTTATGAAGAAGAGCTTTACAACTGGTGGACATCCCTGTGGGCTCAAATCCTTCAAAGTTTGTGGCGTTTACTTGCCTATGGACATGGTGTGTTTGATTTTGCTCTTTGGCCCATGTATATTAAATGCCTTAGTGATAGGCTGGGGTTGTTGCTCAGTGGTAGAATGCTTAGCTCAGCACTACATGTAAAAAAAAAAATAAAGTGAAGGTCCACCAACATCCAAAATATATATTTTTAAATGCCTCAGTGAAAAGTTATCCCTTCTCATCTGGAAGCTATCAAGTTCCAGAGAGATGGTGATAGAGATGGGGCCGCAGGTGCATTATTAAGGTCCTCTAGATAGACCCATTGAAGAGTTTTCCTATTTGCCAGAGCTAGAGGAAGGTGGAGTGGTCATCAACCAAATTCCAAAATAGCAGTTAGGGCTATTTCTTCAGAAGAGGGAATAAGAGCAGGAACTAGAAACATGATAGACACACATGGGGCAGTCACCTTGATTGCTACAATTGCATGTACAAACTATCTAATGGGCACGTAAATAAGCACATGAACAGGACTTGATCAACATCCTGATTGGAGGGTGGTGGCCATCATCAGAGAATGTTTTACTCTTATTGGATGTAGAGACTCCACTCCCTGAAAGTCATCAACAAGGGCTTTAAAAGTCACCTGAAGAAACAACAAAGCCCTAGAAAAAGAACAACACACTAATAACAAAATCTTTAGAAGACAGGAAAGTAGTATTAAAGCCACAGGCAAAATCAATGAAATTGAGAATAACAAAACAAAAAATATAATGTGAGGCAATGGGTGACCAAAGAAACAAAACTTGTTGTTGTTTTTTTTTTTTTTTTTTGGAAGGATAAACAAGAGTAATAAATCCTTAACCAAACTACCAAGGATAAAGAAGGTTATCAAAAGTCTTCCAATAAAGGAAAGCCCAGGCCTGAGCAAATTCTCAGCCAAGTTCTTCTACCAAACCTTCTAAGAAAAACACAAATCTTGCTCAAATAATTCCACAATACAGAGTAGGAGGGAACACTGCCAGCTTCCTTCCATGAGGCCTGTATCACCAAAATACTAAGACAAAGACACTCCAAGGAAAGACAACTTCAAGTTAACATCCTTATTTTAGTCAGCTTTTCCACTACTGTGATTAAAAGTCCTGACAAGAACTATTTTAGTCAAAATTTTATTTCTCATAGTTTCAGAAGTCTCAGTCCATAGACAGACAACTCTATTCCTAGAACAACATGGAAGAACAGTGTGATGGAGGGAAGTGGTTCATATGATCATCAGGAAGGAGCAGGGGAAGTCCACTCACCAGATATGAACTATATACCCCAAAGGCACACCCCCAATGATCCACCTACTCCAGCCACAGCCTACCCACCTTCAGATACCACTCAGTTAATCCCATCAGCAGGATTAATTCACTGATTCAGTTAAGGCTCTCAACCCACTCATTTCTCCTCTAAGCCTTCCTGCATTGTCTCACACGTGAGCTTTTGGGGGACACCTCACATCCAAACCATAACAATCTTTGATGAACACAGATGCAGAAGTTGTTGCAAACCACATACAAAAACACTGCATGATGATCAAGAGGGTTTCATCCCAAGGATGCTAGGTTGCTTCAACATATGAAAATAAATAAATGTAATTCACCACAAAAACAGGGTTAAAGAAAAGAAACATGATTACCCTAATAGTTGCAGAAAAAGCACTTGAGAAAGTATAGCACCCATTCATGTTTAAAACACTAGAGAAGCTAGGGATAGAAGGAACCTCCCTCAACATTGTAAAGGATACAGATGACAAACCCAAGGACAACATCATAATGAACAGAGGAAAACTGAAAACATTTCCTCTAAAGCAGGAACAATACAAGAAGGTCCACTCTCACCACTCCTATTCAACATAGTCCTTGAAATGTGAGCCAGAGCAATCAGGCATGAGAAAGAAATTAAAAGGATACAAATAGGAAAAGAGCTCAAATTATTTCTAATTACATTCTGAAGTCACAAAAAAGTCTCCAGAAGACTTATAGAGCTGATTAGCAAATTCAGTAAGTAGCAGGATACGAAATCAATGTACAAAATCCAATCACTTTCCTATATACTCCAATAATATATCCTACCAAAAATGAAATTAGGAAAATTATCCCATTTACAATAACATCAAAAAATATTGGGGAATTAATCTAACAAAGGAGGTAAACAGCCTCAATAATAAAAACGACAGAACACAAAGGAAAGAAATTGAAGAAGACAAAAGAAGATTACAAGAGCTTCCATGTTCTTTTTTTTAGATTTTATTTCTTAAAATTTTTATTTATTTATTTTTTACATGACCTCTATTATTATTATTATTATTATTATTATTATTATTATTATTATCATCATTGGAATTAGAATTGTTGTTGTTGATGTTTGCATTACAATTCTTAATACACCTTTATACCACAATTTATCATATCTTGATATATAAGATATGTTGACACCAAATTCACATTTTCATACATGTATTTTGTATAATGATGAAGGTCTCTTTCCACCATCCATGCAATTCCCCTTCTCCCTCCCTTTCCCTCCCAGCCCTCTTCCCTATCTTGAGGTAATCTTCTTCCCATGTTCTTCCTCCCTACCCAATTTTGAGTCACCCCCTTATATCAGAGAAGACCTTTCAGCATCTGTTTTTTGGGATTGGCTAACTTCACTTAGCATAATCTGCTCTAATGCCATCCATTTCCCTGCAAATGCCATGATTTTATTTTTTTAGTGCTGAGTAATATTCCATTGTGTATAAATGCAACATTTTTTTTTATCCATTCATTCATTGAAGGACATCTAGGTTGGCTCCACAGTTTAGCTATTGTGAACTGTGCTGCTATAAACATTGATGTGGGTCTGTCCCTGTAGTGTGATGTTTTTAGGTCCTTTGGATATAGTCCAAGAAGAGGAATAGCTAGTTCAAATGGTGGTTCCATTCACAGATTTCTAAGGAATCTCCATACTGCTTTCCAAATTGGCTGCACCAATTTGCAGTTCCACCAGCAATGTATGAGTGTACCTTTTTTCCCTCCTCCTCACCAACACTTGTTGTTCTTTTTCTTCATAATGGCTGCCATTCTGACTGGAGTGAGATGGTATCTTAGAGGAGTTTTAGTTTTCATTTCTCTGATTCCTAGAGATAATGAGCATTTGTTCATATATTTGATGATTGATTGTATATCCTCTTCTGAGAAGTGTCTGTTCAGGTCCTTGGCCCATTTATTGATTGTATTATTTGGTTTTTTGGTGCATATCTTGTTGAGCTCTTTATATACCCTAGAGATTAGAGCTCTACCTGATGTGTGAGGGGTAAAAATTTGTTCCCAGGATGTAGGTTCCCTATTCACCTCACATATTATTTCTTTTGCTGAGAAAAAAAACTTTTTAGTTTGGATCCATCCCATTTGTTGATTTTTGGTATTAATTCTTGTGCTATAGGTGTCTTATTAAGGAAGTTGGGGCCTAGCCCCACGTGATGGAGATTAGGGCCTACTTTTTCTTCTACTAGACACAGAGTCTCTGGTTTAATCCCTAGATCCTTGATCCATTTTGAGTTAACTTTTGTGCATGGTGAGAGATAGGGATTCAATTTCATTTTGTTGCATATGGATTTCCATTTTTCTTAGCACCATTTGTTGAAGATGCTATCCTTTCTCCAATGCATTCTTTTGGCACCTTTGTCTAATATAAGGTAGTTGTAATTTTGTGGGATAGTCTCTGTATCCTCTATTTTGTACCCTTGGTCTACCAGCCTGTTTTGGTGCCAGTACCATGCTGTTTCTGTTACTATTGCTCTGTAGTAGACTTTAAAGTCTGGTATAGCAACACCACTTTTCACTCTTCCTGATTAGAATTGCTTTAGCTATTCTTGGTCTCTTATTTTTCCAGATGAATTTCACGATTGCTTTTTCTATTTCTATGAGGAATGCCATTGGGATTTTGATTGGAATTGCACTGAACCTGTATAGTGCTTTTTGTAGTATGGTCATTTTAATAATATTAATTCTGCCTATCCATGAACATGGTAGATGTTTCCATCTTCTAAGGTCCTCTTCTATTTCTCTCTTTAGGGTTCTATAGTTTTCAGTGTATTGATCTTTCACCTCTTCAGTTGATTCCCAAGTATTTTATTTTCTTTGAGGATATTGTGAATGGGGTAGTTTCCCTCATTTCCATTTCAGAGGATTTGTCACTGATATACAGGAATGCCTTTGATTTACGGGCATTGATTTTATATCCTGCCACTTTGCTGAATTCATTTACTAGTTCTAGAAGTTTCTTGGTAGAGTTTTTTGGGTCTTCTATGTATAGAATCATATCATCAGCAAATAGTGCTAGTTTAAGTTCTTCTTTTCCTATAGTTATTCCTTTAATTTCTTTCGTCTAATTGCTCTGGCCAGTGCTTCAAGAATTATGTTGAATAGAAGTGATGAGAGAGGGCACCCATGTCTTGTTCCAGATCTTAGAGGGAGTGCCTTCTGGTTTTCTCCTTTTAGAATGATGCTGGCCTGAGGCTTAGCGTAGATAGCTTTTACAATGTCGAGGTAAGTTCATGTCATCCCTAGTTTTTCTAGTGTTTTGAATGTAAAGGGGTGCTGTATTTTGTTAAATGCTTTTTCTGTGTCTATAGAGATGATCATATGGTTCCTATCTTTAAGTCCATTGATGTGATGAATTTCATTTATTGATTTCCATATGTTGAACCAACCTTGCATGCCAGCCAGGCAGAATCCCACTTGATCATGGTGCATGATCCTTTTGATATGTTTCTGTATCTGATATGACAGAATTTTATTGAGGATTTTTGCATCTATATTCATTAAGATATTGGTCTGAAGTTTTCTTTCTTTGAGGTGTCTTTGCCTGGTTTTTGGAATCAGGGTAATATTGGCTTTGTAGAATGAATTTGGAAACACTCCCTCTTTTTCTATTTCCTGAAATAGAGTGCAGAGTATTGATATTAGTTCTTCTTTAAAGGTCTTGTAGAATTCAGCTGTATATCTGTCGGGTCCAGCTTTTCTTGGTTGGTAATCTTTTGATGATTTCTTCTATTTCCTCTCTTGACATTGGTCTATTTAAGTTGTATATATCTTCCTGACTCCATCTGTGCAGATCATATGACTTAAGGAATTTATTGATGCCCTCACTATCTTCTATTTTATTAGAGTATAAGGTTTCAAAATAATATCTAATTATCTTCTGTATTTCTGTAGTGTCTGTTGTGATATTGAATTTTTCATCCCATATGCTAGTAATTTGAGTTCTCTCTCTTCTTCTCTTCGTTAGCATGGCTAAGGGTCTATCAATCTTATTTATTTTTTTCAAAGAACCAACTTTTAATTTTGTCAGTTTTTTCAATTGATTCTTTTGTTTCAATTTCATTGATTTCAGCTCTAATTTTAATTATTTCTTGCCTTCTACTGCTTTTGCTGCTGATTTGTTTTTCTTTTTCTAGGGCTTTGAGATGTAGTTGGAGGTCATTTATTTGTTGGCTTTTTCTTCTTGTAAGGAATGAACTCCATGCAATGAATTTTCCTCATAGTACTGCTTTAAGAGTGTCCCAGACATTTCGATATGTTGTGTCTGTGTTTTCATTTACCTCTAAGAATTTTTTAATTTCCACCTTGATGTCTTCTGTAACCCATTGTTAATTCAGTAGCATATTGTTCATTCTCCATGTGATGTAGGAATTTTTCTTCCTTATTTTATCATTGATTTCCAATGTCATTCCATTATGATCAGATAAAATGTATGGTATACCTCTATCTTTTGTATTTGCTAAGAGTTGCCCTGTGGCAAAATATATGGTCAATTTTTGAGAAGGATCCATGTGCTGCTGAGAAAAAAGTGTATCCTCTTGATGTTGGTTGATATATTCTATGTATGTCAATTAACCCTAAGTTATTAATTGTGTTATTGAGTTCTATAGTTTCTTTATTCAACTTTTGTTTACAACATTTTTTCAGTGGTGAGAGAGGTGTGTTAAAATCACCCATGATTGTGTTGTGGTCCATTTGACTCTTGAACTTGAAAAGAGTTTGATGAACATAGCTGAACCATTGTTTGGGGCATATATATTAATAATTATGTCTTGTTGGTGAATGGTTCTCTTCAGCAGTATGTAGTGTCCTTCTTTATCCCTTTTGATTAACTTTGGCTTGAAGTCTATTTTATTTGATATGAGTATGGGCACCTCTGCTTGCTTCCCAGGTCCATGTGAGCTGTATAATTTTCCCAACCTTTCACCTTTAGTCTGTGTATGTCTTTTCCTATCAGATGAGTCTCCTGTAGGTAGAATATTCTTGGATCTTTTTTTAAGAGAGTCTACTAGCCTATGTCTTTTGATTGGTGAGTCTAAGCCATTAACATTTAGGTATGTTTTATATTTCTAGCCATATTTGTTTATTTTTGTTATTTAACTTGATTTGTTTTTCCTCTTTGATTAGTTTTCCCTTTACTCTACTACCTCCCACTGTTGATTTTCATTGTCTTTTTTCATTTCCTCTTCATGTAATGTTTTGCCAAGGATGTTTTGAAGTGCTGGTTTTCTAGTTGCAAATTCTTTTAACTTTTGTTTATCATGGAAGGTTTTTATTTCATCTTCAAACTTGAAGCTTAATTTTGCTGGATACAACATTCCTGGTTGGAACCCATTATCTTTCAGCGTTTGAAATATGTTGTTCCAGGATCTTCTAGCTTTCAATGTCTGTGTTGAAAGATCGGCCTTTAACCTAATGGGTTTACCCCTAAATGTAATCTCTTTCCTTTCTCTTGTGGCTTTTAAAATTCTCTCCTTGTTCTGTATGTTGGGCATTTTCTTTATAATGTGTATTGTTGTGGATCTCTTGGGATTTTGTACATTCAGTACCTTGTACGCTTCTAGGATTTGGGTTTCCGTTTCATTCTTCATGTCTGGAAAGTTTCCTAAAATTATTTCATTGAGTGGATTGCTCATTCCTTTGGTTTGACCTCTATTCCTTCCTCTATCCCAATAACTCTTAAACTTGGTCTATTTATGCTTTTCCAAATTTCTTGGATGTTCTGCTCATGGTTTCTTATCAGTCGTTCTCTGCTGTCTACACTTTTTTCAAGATGGTATACTTTGTCTTCATTTCTGATGTTCTGTCTTCTAAGTGTTCTACTCTGCTGGTGATACTCTCAGTTGAGTTTTTAATTTAGTTTATTATTTCCTTCATTTCCAGGATTTCTGTTTGGTTTTTTTGTTTGTTTGTTTGTTTGTATAACCTCTATCTCCCTGTAGAGTTGGTCTTTTACTTCTTGGATTTGTTTATGTAATTTATTGTCAAAGTGATCTTTTGTTGTCTGCATTTGCTGTATAAAGTCTTCCTTGAGACTCCAGATCATATGAACCATGTATATCCTGAAATCTTTACCTGACATTCTTTCTGCTATAGCTGTACCTCCTCTAATGTTGAATTTTCCTGCATTGTTTGTGGTCCTTTCTTTCCCTGTCTTTTCATGTTGCTCATGTTTCTTTCCAGCTCTGAGTGACTGTTCTGTTATTGTTTTTCCCTATAGATTTGTATTGCTCTTGTATAGTTCTGAGATCTCTCTTTTGTGATGGGAGACAATGTAAACAGTTCCCAATATCAACTACACATCATCTATGAGCTAGTTTTTGTTATTAATATATTTATAGTTAGTCTCTATGTCTAGAGATGTTGGATTCAATTATAATTTATAATATATTCATTAGTTTCATAAAAGGCATACAGTTTCTGATGGCATATAGAGAACTGAGGGTCGGACATAGGACGTTATGTTAAGGGGAAAAGATGTGAGGGAATGGAGTTAATATATCTTAGCTACTTTAGAGGAGAACTCTAATGAAGGGGGTTATTAGCAGAAGAATAGACAGGAGGTACTTTAGGGTAGTTAAGTATGTGGGAGGACAATAAGAAGCATAGAAACAAACCCCTATTTGCATTTAGTAAATTACTCATAGTAGAAATAATAACACTTGGGAGTTTGAGAGAGGAAGAGAAGGAGGAAGAAAAGTAAAATGAAAAGAAAAAGAAAAAGGGGGAAGAGATAGAGAAAAATGAATGACAGAGAGGAAAAGAGAGAAGAAAAGGAAAAAAAGAAAAAAGGAAACAAGAAAAAAAATGCACTCTTAGAATTCTGTTCTCTTCCAGTAGGTGGTATTGTGCATTCCAGGTTGAGTCACTGCCCTCAGGGTGGGGAAGCAATCCCTGTGAGGCGGCTCTCTCTCCCCTGCTGGGTGCCTCTTCAATCCCAGTCTCTTTGGGTTGCTCCCAGACTCTATCCCCCTCACCTCTCCTGCCCACCAGGCCCCAATTGATGGATCTCTTGTCTGCAGCCCTGGGTTCAGTCTGGGGGTGTGGTGCCCTGGCCACCCTGCGCTCCTGATCAACTGAGCACTATCTCTGTGTTGGGTAGTCACCAAGTCATCACAGCTGTGGAGAGAGAGAGTTGGAAACCGGCAACCTGCTCTGACTTATTCCCTCTGATAGCTATGCCCACCGAGAGCTGGCGAAAAAGGTTTTGGGTTATCACAGCTGGGGGAGGGTGAGTTGGAGATCAGGCACCTTCTCAGTTGCACTTGGCTCTGATATTCACACATACCAAGAGCTAGTGAGAATGGTTTTGAGTTATCACAGCTGGGTAGAGGGGAGGGGCTGGGACTCACGCACCTGTTCAGATGCCCATCACGCTGACTGTTACACCTGCCAAAAGTTGATGAGGTAGATTTTCCGAGATGGCAACCACCTGTTTCCGCACAAGGGTGTCGGGTGAGAAAAAGGGAGCTGGGCTGTTCTGTTCTTACTGTATGTCCAGAATTTGGTCCTCAGTCTGGTGCCCTGTGGTGACAGGGTTGCAGTCTGACCTGCTCCAGCCCTGAAGGATCAGTAGCCCTGCATCTCCAGGCTGCCAGAACTCCGCGGGGCTCAAACTCTACCTGTCTGTGGTGGGTTCCAGCTCTGGTCCACTGGCCAGCTTCCCCGGCAAAGAGTGACTCCGATTTCCCCATGTCCTGGGCTTTGCTTGCAACAATCTGCTGTTTAAAATCCTGTCACATGCTCCATGAAGCTTAAATTCGTGAATGGGAGCCCCACAGTAAAAATATTTAGTTATTTTCCTGTCTTACATGCTTTCTTAGCACCTTTATTATGAACCTTTGGGGCAGCCACCCCTTCCATGTTCATAGATAGGCAGAATTAATATAATTAAAATGCCATACTATCAAGAGAAATATAAAGACTCAATTCAATTCCCATCAAAATACCAATGACATTCTTCACAGAACTAGCAAAATGTAGTTCTAAACCCATTTGGAAAAATACCACAATAGCCAAAGTAATCTGGAGCAAAAAGAGCGATGCTGGAGGCATCATGATACAGGACCTCTCATTATACTGCAGAGCTGCAGTAACAAAAGTAGCACAGAACTATTACTAAAACAAACATGAAAACCAAGGGAATGAGATAGAAGACATAGAGAAACCCCACACAAATACAGCTATCTGATACTAGACTAAGGTGCCAAACCACACACTGGAGAACAGATAAACACTAAACACACACTTTTCAAAAGAAGCAATACAATGGCCAACAAATATAGGGAAAATATTTCCACTTCTATAGCAATAGGGAAATTCAAATCCAAACTACATCAAGATTTCATCTCTCTCTAGTCAGAATGACATTTATCATGAATACAATCACTACCTACTAGCAAGAACATTGGAGAAAATGTACTCTCACTTATTTTGTGTGGGACTGCAAATTAGTGCAACCACTCTGGAAAGAGGTATGGAGATTGCCCCCCCAAAATTATAATTATAGACCATAGTTCTAATATTCGCATCCGCATACTGTAGGGATGTAGCCACATCAATGTCTATTGCAGAACAATTCAAAATAGCCAAGCTCAACATTGGTACCCTTAAAACAGATGAATGAATGAGGAAAATGTGATATGACATATACATTTACATATAGGTATACATATTACATGAATGTGCACACACACACATATATATATATATATATATACACACAATAGAGTATTACTCAGCCTTCAGAAAGAATAAAATTGTTGCATTTGTCAGCAAATGTTTGGAACTGCAGATGATCGTGGTGAGTGAAGTAAGCTAGATCCAGGCAAAGGGTAAATGTCTCCTCTGATATGCAGAAACTAGTCCAAATAAGGAAAAAGAAAAAAAGGGGGTGAAACTCTATCAAAAGAGAAGATAAGAGGAGTAGAGACAGGGACTGATGGAGAGGGAGGAGGGATGGAATAAAGGAAGAACATAGAATGAATCAAACCTAAATTTCCAATATACATATATAAATACACCACAGTGACTCTCATAAATACGTACATCTGCAAGACAGTAATCTTAAAAGAACTGTAAGTAAATAGAAGAAAGATGAGAAGAATAGGAGGACAGGGAAAGTGGGAGGGAGGAGGAAAGGGGAAGGAAAACCACTGGGGATTGAACAACAGCAAATTATATTACATATTTTATAAGTATGTTGAAGTGAACCTAATGTCATGTGTAACTAAAAATAACCAATAAAACTTGTGAGTAATCAAAAAAAGATCACAGATTTGATAAAGGCCACATTTCTATTACTCCATAGCTTGCAATTCAAGGAGTGGGACTACTGATTCTCTGTGAGTTGGGAAAAGGGGAATTCACTGAAACCCAGTATCAAATCTGACACCCTTAGAGACCCACAAATTTAGGTGCTTTGAACAAAGGAAAAGAAAAGATACACTGGAGCCAAGCCACTGCCATCTGTGTGTTATAGTGGCACTGCCACCCCACAGAGGGGAGGGATAACACAAACAAAGGATAATGTTGGCACCGGAAACCTGCAGAGCAGCAGAGCCTCTGAAATGGCCCACACAGCCAACTGGTGTTTGAAAAGTGCTCTGTGATTCTCAACTGCCAAACACACAACTTAGGTGAGACATTCTGAAGAAACCACATTGCAGCTTCCTCCTGCAGGAACCCAGGAGATCACAGCTAATACTGCTACACTGACCAGACAAGCACCTACCAGAAGGTGACTGAAACAAGCATGGAGAAAATCGTACCCAGAGGGATTCAATTTAGAGATACCGACAGGAGTGCAATTCACCTTCCCTTTCAGTCTGGTGGCTCGCATGACCAGTTGAAGTGTGTCAGGAAACTGAAGAGGGGTGTGTGTGTGTGTGTGTGTGTCTGTGTGATGTTATCCGGAGATTTCACTGTGAGACTGAGTCTGGGAAGGCCACATTCACTGTGAGTGAAGTGTGTACAACCTGGGGAGGTTGACACCCACAATACCAGAAGAAATTTTAGGAAGGCCATCAGAGGATCAGCATCTGCCCAGCCCTGGGGATATGTTGATCTGACCTCTCCAAAGCAAATAACCACAACAAACTCCTAACACCTGACTATAGCTAAGCCCTGACCACAAGTACTTCCCACTTGTAACTCTGCATGGATTTGGGTCTGTTGTAGTCTGGAGAAAACTCCACTTGACACTCCCATTCTATCCTACCTTATACACGTGAGAAGGGAACCTGCAAGCTATTACTTGCAGCTTCAATTCCACTTCACTACAGCTGCCAGCCCAGGGAGGAGCACAAAAAATCTGTTTAATAACCCCAGGTCCTTGTTTGCTCCAAGGGGTACACAGTCCAGGAAGAAGGGCAGTGCTGCATAAGCAATGCAACAGGTTTTACCACCTGAGCTCAAACAGCTATTTTCATTGTGATTTCCCATTCTCTTTCTCCTTACACTTATTTGTTTGTTTGTTTGTTTTTGTTTTCTTGGTGTTCTTATTCTGCTTCTTGATTTGTGGATATATATTCATATACATTTTTGTTTCCTTTTTCTCAGTTTTATGTTCATTAATTTTCTGTGTTTTCTCATTTGAGGATTAGACTTCTGTTTATTTGTGGACTTTTGTTTGTGTCTATTGTCGCTAAAAACTCTCTTCTCCATCTCAAAAGCCAGTTTCTCTTGTTATTTCTTTCTCTATTTATTTACTTCTTGTCCTCCTCCTTCTTACATTTATTGTGCTCTCTGTTCACACTGTGAAAATTCTAACATTTATTTTGCCTTCACATCCCATTTCCTTTTCTCTTAATGAACTCTATATTTTATGATCCTTTAGAACTGTTTAGTTTCTAAATTCCTAACCCCGCCACCCTCCAAGGTGCTACCGTTGTTAAGCACTGCAGATAGATTAGCTGACACCTGATGTGTTTCTGAAGGTGGATCTTCTTCCAGCCATTTATTTCACTGCTATCGCTGTTGGCTACTAAGCCTGCCATTCCTCTTTTTGTGGCAATTAGTGTTGTAGATATCACACTCGGTACTGCGTATGTGTTTCAATGCCACATACAGATTGATGCTGTTGTTACTATTGCTCCACTCTTCTTTTTCTGTGAGTTGCTAGGAACCTACTGGGACACGATGAGTTCACAGGTGGAGCTCTTCCAAAACTCAGCCATGAGACACAACACCTTGCACCACCCACAAAACATACTTGAACTTCAGTGATATTCTAATTCGAAAACTAGGAGAAAGAAACCACCAAAACTGATGACCATGCTCAAACAGAAATAGTTAGGTGCACCTGAGACCTCAGATCCCACCCATGGACATCCATTCCTACAACACAAACACAAGAAATCAACATGTGTTATACTATGGAGACCATACTTACAAGGGGTCTTAATGTAGACAGCTTCCATACTCCTTTAGGATACAGTGACGAGCAATCATAGTCTACCATATAAGACACAATTGCAGGACTGCATGGTCTACAAGCATCCCACTCTTGTGAGACCTATGGGGGAAAGTGGAATTCTCAAGCTCTGCCACACTACATATTAAATCAAAATACTCTGGTCATCACCACAGAACTAGAAGAGAAACTATACTTCAAAATACACTTCATAATATATTGAAAAATTCCAAACACCCTGATATTCCTGAACACATTGCCAATAGAATGATATGCCCTGAATGGGCCACATTCACAAATGGAAGAGAAATGCATCCAAACAGTCACAAAACCCAACACAGGAATACAAGAAATATGAACACTCAAGGTAACATGATAACTCCTATGCTTCATAATTCCACTGAGTCCGATGATACTGAAATGCATGAAGTACCATATAATGTATTCAAAGGAGCAATTATAAAAAGGATCAATAAATTCAAAGACAACACTAAAAGAACTGAATGAATTAAGAAAGTCAGTACAGGATATGAATAAGAAATTTAATAATGAGATAGCAATATTGAAAAAGAACCAAAAAAACCTTAGTAATAAAAGCAAAATAAATAAATACAATGTTCCCTTGAAAGAATCTCTACTAGAGTAGAACATGAATAAGACAGATATCAGAGTGGGAAGACAATGGTCCACCCTGTACATTCAGACACCATTAGTGAAAACACATAACCATGACCAGAATACACAAGAAATTTAGGACAATATTAAGTCACCAAATTTGAGAATCACGGGAAAAGAGAGGGTTGGGAGAAGCAGGGTAATGGCATGGATGACCTCTTCAGGGAACTAAAAACAAAATTTCCCAAACATTGAGAAGGAGATAGACGTCTAACTCTGGGAAGCACCTCAAAGGACAATATCCAAAAAGAACCTCTCCACAACATATTACAATTAAAATGCCTAACACAGAGAGCAAGGGTAGAATTTTAGAAGCCTGAAGAGGAAACATCAGAATGCATTTAGAGGTGAGCCAGTAAGAATTACTTTGATTTCTCAGGTCAAACTCTAAATTTCAGAAGGACCGGAAAGGTATGTTACAAGGCCTGAGGAAAAATAACTGCCAACCAAGCTTGCTAATACCCAGTAAAACTATCTGTCAAAATCAAAGAACACTTAAAACCTTCAAAGATTATGAGAACCTAAAAATATTCATAACTACTAAACCAGGACAACAAACAATCCTTCAAGAACTACAGGAGAAAACAAAAACAAACTACAGAGCATATGGATAAATCTAATTTGAAGAGTAGATAATCAAATGAGAAACAGGAACAAATTTGTTGTCAGCAAAAAACATGGTAAGAATGAATAAATGTATCTTTGTAATAACACAGAACATAAACAGTCTGAACACTTCAGACAAGATCAGGTGCATTCAGGGTGGTATGCCTGTAGATTGGTCTCAACACTTCAACTCAAAGACATAAGCTAGTAGGACAAATTAAGAAAAACTTGTGCTTGCAAGATTCTCACCTTGCAGGTAAAATAACCAAAAGCAAGAGGGCAGGGGAAAACATCAAAATTTAGAGATAAAAAAGGAGAAATCACCAGAGACACCGCAGAAATCTAGAGAATTCTTAAGGAACTATTTTGAAAATCTATATTCGAATCAACTAGAAAACCTACAAGAAATGGGCACATTTCTAGACAAATATGACATGCCAAAATTAAATCATTAGGACAAAGAAACCTAGATGGACCAATAACTAGCAATGAGATAGAGCATTAACAAAAGTCCTTCCAATTACAACAACAAAAAAAGCCCAGGTCCAGATCAATTCTCAGCTGAGTACTATAAGAAAACTAATGCCAGTTTTTTAAAATTATTCCAAGGAATAGCAAAAAACGTAACACTTCCAGAATCATTCAGATAAGGACACATCAAGGAAAGAAAACTACAAACCAATATCCCTGATGAACTTAGATGCAAAAATTCTTAATACTACCAAATCATAAACAACAACATAGTAAGAAAATTATACATGTTGACCTCGTTGGTTTTATTCGTGGAACACAAAAAATGGTTGAACAAATAAAAATCAGTAAATGCAATTCCATACATAACAAGAATTAAAAGTAAAAAACAACTCACTTCAATAGAAAGCTCTCAATAAACTCCAGCACCTATTTATGATAAAAACACAGAAGGAACTAGGGGTAGAAGAAACCTAACTCAAGATCAAAAAAGCTGTATATGAAAACAGGAAATGCAACAACACAGTGAATGAGGAAAAACTGAAAGTATTTCCTTTAAATCTGGAACAAGACGAGGATGTCCACTCTCAACATTCCTATTAAAGATAATACTAGAAATTCTATCCAGAGTAAGTAGACAAGAGAAGCAAATAAAATAAATAAAAATAGGAGGAAAAGAAGTCAAAATATAACTCTTTACAGAAGACATGATCCTGTATTTAAAAAAATCCAAAAGCTAAAAAAAAGACTGCAAGAGCTTTTAAAAAGAAACAAAGTAGCAAGTTACAAAATTAACAATAAAAATCATACATTTCTAGATATACCAATAATGAATTTTACATAGAGAGAAAACAGAAATAAATCCTATTCACAATAGCTTCAAAACCTAAAATACCCAAGAAAAAAATCTTACTAAGGGAGTGAAAAACATCTACAATAAAAATTATAAAACACTGAAGAAACAAATCAAAGAATACACAAGAACATGGAAAGACCTCACATGTTCATGTGGCTCAGTGGCAGAGCACTTGCCTCACACAGCAATACATAAAGTGAATGAATAACATAAAGGTATTGTGTCCATCTAGAACTAAAAATTTTTTTAAATGTTCATTCTACCATAAGCAATATACAAATTAAATGGAATCCTCATCAAAATACCAGACTGTCTTCATCAAACAAGATAAAATAACCCTAAAATTCAGCTTCAAAAATAAAAGCCCCAGAAGAGCCACAGAAATTCTAAACCAATAAAGCAATGATAGAGGCTTCCCAATATCTGACTTCAAATTATACTATGGCAGAATAGTAACAAAAACAACATGATCCTGGAATAAAAGCAGATACATAGACCAATGATACAGAATAGAAGACATATACATATGCACTCAGATATAGTCATCTGACCCTTGACAAAGGTTCCAACAGCATACACTGGAGAAAAGACAAAATGATGCTCAGACATCTGGATATTCATGTTTAAGAATGAATCCTGACCCTACATAAAAGTCAACTCAAAGTGGACAAAGACCTTGGAATTAGACCAGAAACTCTGCAAAAAATAGAAGAAAATGTGGGTCCAACATATCAACATGCTGGCACAGAACCAACATCCTTAACTTGACAAGACTCCTAAAGCACAAGAATTAAGACCAGGGACTGGGGTTTTGGCTCAGTGGTCGCATGCCTACCTTGCATGTATATGTATGGGACATTGGGTTTGATCTTCAGCACCACATAAATAAATAAAATAAAGCTATTTATCCTACAATTTTAAAAAAGTTTTTAAAAAATAAATAAAACCAAAAATCAAAAGCGCAATAGCATCAAATTCAAAAGCTTCTTCACAGCAAAGGAAACAAATAAGAGCATAATAGAGAACCTACAGAATAGGGGATCTTCACCATCTACTACTCAGATAGCTCATTCATATCCATAAGGTATAAATAACTCAAAAACTTACACCCATAAAATAAATAGCACAATTAATATGAGTAAAAGAAGTAAACAAACATTTTCAAAAAAAGAAATACAAATGCCTAAAAAATAGATGAAAAAATGGTCAACATGTCTAGCAAGTAGGAAAATGCACACCAAAATCACAGAGATTTCATCTCATTCTAGTTGGAATGATAGCCATCAATAATACAAATAACAAATGCTAGAGAGGAAGTAGAATATAAGCAACACATGCACTCTATTGATGGAACTGTAAATTAGTAAAACCACAATAGAAACCAGTATGGAAATTCCTCAAAAGACTAGGAAAGCAACTGCCATTTGGCCCAGTTATACCACTCCTCCAAAAATTAAACCATTATGCCTCAGTTACATACATGCCCATGTTTATAGGAGTATCATTTACAACAGCCACACTATAGAATCAGCCTAGCAGTAATAGACAAATGGATGAAAAAAATGGTTTGAGAGTGTGTGTGTGTGTGTGTGTGTGTGTGTGTAAAGAAAACTTCAAAGAAAGTTGGAGGGAAATTCATGAAAGTCAAAGTGAGATCAGTAGATAAAATGAGGCACCCCAAGGCCCTAAACAAAACAAAATGAAATCATTTCCAAAACCAAAAGAAGGAAGAAAATGATGGACAACAGACCTGAAATCAATACAATAGACAATAAAAACAATACAAATGATCAATGAAATGAAGAGTTGGTTCTTGGAATAAATAAAACCTAGACCAAACTTACCAAAAGAGAGAAAACTCACATTAATAAAATCAGAGAAGAAATAGAAAAAAAATCAGCACATACATCCAAAGAATCACCAGGGACTATATTGAAAACTTATAATCTGATAACTTAGGAAACCAGGAACAAATATCTGTTTCTAAGCATATATGACCTATCTAAACTGTAAATATAGAGAAAAGCTAAATAACCAATAACAAACAATGAGATAGAAGCAGTAATACAAAGACTTCTAAAAATAAAAGCCCAGAAATAGAAGGATTTTTTTTGCAGAATTCTGATAGACATTTAAAGAGGAACTAATAAAATAGAAAAAGGTGGACCATTTCAAATCTATAGTATGAAGTCAGATATTACCCTGACACCCAAAACCAGGTAAGGACACATTTAGGAAAGAAAAGTAGAAAACAACATCCCTAATGAACTTAGATGCAAAACTCCTTAATAATAGTATTAGAAAACCATAGTCATCCACACATTAAGAAGATTGTACTGCATGACTAAATTGGTTTCACTCCAAGGATACAACAGATACTACTTTGAACATAGGCAAATCAACAAATATACTTCATTACACACGTAGAATTTGGATACAATGGGATACTGATCTGAACATATGCAAATCAATAAATGTACTTCATCTCATATGTAGCATTTGGAGAACCATCATATAGTCATTTCAATACATACAGAGAAAGCACTTTAATAAAATGCAGCACCAATTCATTTTGAAAACTGAAGAAACAATGGATAGAAGAGACTTACTGCAAAAACCATAAAGGCTACTATATATACAAACCCAAACTCAACATCATTGTGAATGAGGAAAATATGAAACATTACCTTTAAATCTGGAACAAGTGAAGAATGTCCCATTCACACCTCTTCTGTTCAATATAGTACTGTAAAGTCTTTCTGGAGCTATAATGCAAGAAAATGAGATGGAAGGGATAAACATAGGAAAAGAAGAAGTCAAATTATATCCATTTTGATGATATAGTCAGATACCCAGAAGATCCAAAAGACTCCACCACAAAACCACTAGATTTGATATTAAGAAGAGCAGCAGTTTAAAATTCCAGCACAAGAAAATCAGCACCTTTCTTACACATTAATAAAGAACCCAGTGAAAAAGAAACAGAAATAGCCTCATAAAATCTAACTGAATACCTAGAAATAAATCAAATCAATGAGGTGAGAGACTTCTACAATGAAAACTAGAGAACATTGAGGAAAGAAATTAAAGGTCTTTAATTCTTTAATGGAAAGGCCTTAAATAGGTAAAAGTAAAATTATCTAAGTAGTCATACTCCCAAAAGTGTTACACAGATTCAATGCAATTCCCAACAAACTAACAATGACATTCTTCAAAGAACTAGAAAAAAAACAATTCTAAAATAAATTTGAAAGAACAAAAGACTCAGAATATCCAAAGCAATACTGAGCAAGAAGAGCAATGATTGAGGCATCACAAAACCAATGACACTGCAGAGCTATACTAATAAAAAATCATGGTATTGTCATCTAAACAGACATGAAGTCCACTGGTATGCAAGATACAGGGACAAATCTACATAGATGCCATCATTTGTTACTCAACAAAGATGTCAAAAACACATGTTGAAGAAAGTATTGATTACTTTTTTTACAAAAAGTGATGAGAAATCTGGATATCCACAAGCAGAAGAATGAAAACAGATTCCTATATTTTGCGCTGCACAAAAGACAACTCAAAGTGAAATCAAAGATACAGACTTTAGAACAGAAATTTGGCAAATTACAGAAGAAAACACAGGCTCAACACTCCAATATATTGGCATAGGCACTCACTTCCTTAACAAGACTGATAAAGCTCACGAAATGAAACTAAGAATCAATAATTTGGACAATCTCAAATTAAAGGGCTCCTGCACATAGCAAAGAAAACAGGTGCAAGAAGAGGCAGGTAACATAATAGGACAAGTGGCCCCTTTTGCCAGTGGCCCCTCCAATAAGGAATTAATATCCAGAATATATAAAGAACTCAAAAATCTCAACACCAAATAAACAGACAACACAGTCAGTAAATAGGCAGAAAAAAAAAAAGAGACACTTCTGAAAATAAGAAATACAAATGGCTAACAAATATATGGCGGGGGGACTTCAAATCCTAGAAATCAGAGGAATGGCAAATCAATACTACACTGAGATTTTATCTCAACTCCATTGAAAATGGTAATCATCAAGAATACACATAATAATAAATACTGGCAAGGATGTAGGGGGAAAGGAACACTCCTACATTGTTGGTAGGTTTGCAAATTAGTACAACCACCAGAAAGCTGCGGAAATGTTGCTCAAAAGACTAGGAATAGAACAACCATATACCCAACTATCCCACTCCTTAGTATTTAACCGAAAGCACTGAAGTCAGCATACCATAGCAACGCAAGCACATCAACACTTACAACATTACAATTCACAAAAGCCAAGTAATGGATCCAGCCCAGGTGCCCATCGACTGATGAATGGATAAAGAAAATGTGGTATATATAAGCAGAATGGAGTTTTACAAACCAGAAAGAAGAATAAAATCATGGCATCTGCTGGCAGACAGATTATAGACAACATCATGCTAAGTGAAACCAGTCAGGTCAGAACATCAAAGGTTGAATATTCTCTCTCACTTGGGGAAGCTAAAAAAATTTAAAAAATAAAGGCAAATCCCATGAAAACAGAAAAAAATATATAAGAAAGTGGGAAAGGGGGAAAGAAAAGGAGGGAAGAGGGATGGCATAAGGAAGGAAAGGTGCAATGAAATTGACCAAATTATGCCAAATAAATATATGAACAAACCACACTAAATTTCTATGTGTATCTAAAGGTACAAATTTAAAAAGATACACATGTACAGAAGGTAGATGAGTAGAGTTAAAGGAGCAGGGGGGAAAAGAAGGAATGCAAAGAGAAGTACTGAGGACTAAACAGGCACGAATTGTATTTGTGCATATAATCCTGTCAAAGTGAACCAAAATCTTACATAAAACTATCATGCACTAACAATACCATTAAAATTTTAAATAAAAATTTTAAGTTCAGAAAAACAAAAAAGATATAGAGAGAACTTACAGAATAGGTGAAAATGCTTGCCATGTACTCGTCTTTTTTAATACGTTTTTAGATGGACACAAAATCTTTATCCATTTACTCATTTATTTTTGTGAGGTGCTGAGGATCAAACCCAGTGTCTCATATGAGATAAGCAAGTGCTCTACCACTGAGCCACAACCCCATCCCTTGCCACCTACTCTTCAGACAGATGATTAGTATCCAGAATATAATAGGAACTCAAAAAATCAACACCAAATTAATAAATAACACAAGTAATCAGAGAAATGAATTAAACATATACTTCTTTAAAAAGCAATACAAAGGATTCTGCACATAGCAAAGAAAATAGTTGTAAGAAGAGGCAGCTTACATAAAGGGACAAGTGGCCCATATATGAAAAAAAATGTATGACGTCTTTAGCAATAAGGAAATGCAATTCAAAACTACACTGAGATTTCATCTCACTCCAGGTAGAATTGCAGCCATTGAGATTACAAATAATATATGCTGGAGAGAATGAGGGTGGGAGGGGATGAGAACAATTTTACATCCTTAGTGGGATTGTAAATTGGTACAAGCACTCTGTAAATCAGTATGGATGTTCCTCAAAAGACTAGGGAAGGAATCACCATACAACTCAGCTACACAACACCTTGGTATTTACCAGAGAAGTAAAGTCAGCCTATCAGTGACAAGGGCACAGTCAAGTTCACAGCAGCACAATTTACAATAGCCAAACTATGGGAACAGCCCAGGTTTTTGCCAATGGCTGAATGGATGAAGGAAATATATATCAATAATGGAGTTATTAGACATAAAAATGAAATCATATCATCTGCAGGAAAATGGATGGAACATAAGAACATTATGTTGAAACTAAGAAAGTCAAGGGTCATAGGCTATCTCTCAAATGTGGAAGCTAGAAAGGAAGAAGGGAAAGAAAGCTTGGGTGACCTCATGAAAAGCAAAGGGAGGCCAGTAGAGTAGAGGAAAGCGCTCAGGGGGAGGGAGAAGGGAAAGAAAACACTGGGGAATGAATGATATCGACCACATATGTAACTACAAAATCCTCTACTTTAAATAAAAGAAATCCACCTGTAATAGAAAAGAGAAAAATAAACATATATGAAAGGACAAAAAAATACCCAGCGTAAAGCAAACCCACACACCATATAGGTTCATGTTCTGTGTCTTGTGAGGCTGCATTACAGCTCTTTCACGTTCCCTCTCACCACCTCTGAATTCCATAATCCAAGTGCTATGGCTACTTTTGCTTCTTTTCCATCTTCACTTCCTGGTTTGGGACCATACCTTGGAGACCTTCTTTAGTCTTAACCATCACCTTGACACTCCTAGACTTCTCTGATGCACAATTTGTGAGAAACCCCCTCTTGACCTTTGTCTAGGTTTCATCCCTTTAGATACTATTTTGGACTTCCTGGAGCTTTGCAAAAACCCAGTGATCACCCTGTGATCTACGGCATAGTTATAGAAGTATAATGCTTCTTAAGGAGGACTCCTTATACAAATTACTAGGAGACAGCAACTTCCCCATTATTTACAGGACCAGCTCACAGCAAAACTACTGGCTCTTTGATCTACTGCACAAGGACATCTATCCCTTTGTCACTTGGCTTCACAGGGGCTTTTCCAGAGGCTCATTACTGATGGCAAGACCTACAAATTGACAAGGTGAGGGATTCAAGGTCCATATCAATACATCAAAGCATCCACATCTGATAGCTGGCCACACCTATGGAGGAAAGCAGACACAGTTCACTGAAGGGACTCAGAAAGTTGCCAGAGATATCTGGCAGTGAGGCAGAAGTAGGCAGACACCCCACCTTCTGCCTGTACAATGTGAAACTCATGGGATAGCACAAAAGAAATGCTTCAATTACCTCTGAGTCAGTTACTTTCATTCTTTCCTTCAGGGGCCAGTATCACAACATGGGAGCCTCACTTTCAACACAAGGGCGTACCCCCTTTACACTGTAGTCTAAAGCAATGGGATGATTTTGACCCTGATGTCCTCAGGCAAAAGTGCTTCATTTTCTATCATAATATTGCCTGGACAAATTATAAGATGGGATATGGGGAACCATATTTAGGCACCAAAATGGTGGCCTAAATTACATCATACAACTGGATTTTTTTTCTATGAATGATCATGCCAATGATCTGAGATTCCACATGGGACAAGATTTCATGGCATTTTATCAAAATCCAGACTTATACGGGGAGACAAGGAATGATTTTTAAGACTATGGAAACCCAGATCATCCCTTGCTGACAGTTCCTATTGTCTCACCAGGGAAGGCTATAGCTCATAATAACAAAGAGGATCCCCTGGCATTCCTCTCTATGTCCCAAAGTACTCTCAAATGTCTTAGCAGGGCTGGGAAGTGGCTCAAGCTGTAGCTCACTCTCCTGGCTTGAGCGGGGAGCTGGTTTTGATCTTCAGCACCACATAAAAATAAAGACGTTGTGTCCACTAAAAACTAAAAATTAAATATTAAAAAATTATCTCTCTCTCTTAAAAAAATGTCTTAGCAGCTACTGTCAGTCCTTGACATCATACCCAGAGAAGAGCCTTTTACCATCCAATGCCCAAATCTTTGGTTCCAACACTCCTGCCCAACAGGAAGGGGACCAAATTGAGTGAAAATGTAGATGACCTGCAAAGAATCCAAAGAAAGACTCGACAATTGCTCAGAAGTTTCCTCCTGCTTTACCAGTAATTTTCAAACACTCATTCTTGCCTTCAATCTCAGGTGGAGGGATGTTTATTTAATCTCTCTACCTGCTGCTCCACAGATGAGCACAGCAATGGGAAGGAAAAGTTAAATTACAAACATGTTCATGGGCTGGGGTTATGGCTCAGTGGTAGAGCATTTGCCTAGTATGTGTGAGGCACTGGATTCAATCCTCAGCACCACATAAAAACCAATAAAAAAATTTAAAAATATATTTTTTAAAAATCATATTAGTCTGAAAAATTCAAGATTACCTTGGGAAGAGAAGAAAATCCTGTGGATTCCATACATGTCTTAATTAGATCCTTTAGCAAGTACAACAATCTAGACCTGATCTCCCTTTAGGGACAAGCCCTTTACTGCTCAGTCTGTCCCTGATATCCAGAGAAAACTCCAAAAGCTTCAATTGGAACTTTGGGCTCCTCAAAATCAGTTGATATGACTTTCTCTGTCTTCAGTAACATCTGCTAAGGAAAAAGGAGGGATGCATGAAAGGCTCAAATGTCCCACTCACAGTCAGCCGCACCTCCAGTAAAAACCTACCACTTCACAGGTCAGGATTCAGTCCTCATGATAATACAGCAAGAAGCAACTGAAAGCAGAGTAGCTCCAAATGCAAGGGAAATGGACATTTGGCACCCAAGTGCACAAGCCCAACACCCACTCCTGCCCCAGACTTTGTCTACATGTAAGGATGACCCTGTCAACTGACACTGAAAGGGGAACTTGGCCCATTCCCAGGAAGAAAAGAGTTGAAAACACAACATCTGGCCCCTTCAAGAAGACTGGAGAGAGGGCTGGGGTTGTTGCTCAGTGGCAGAGCGCTCACCTAGCATGCATAAGGCACTGGGTTTGATCCTCAGCACCACTTAAATGTAAAATAAAGATATTTTGTCCACCTACAACTTAAGAAAAGTTTTTTTTAAAAAAAAGAAGACTGGAGAGTCTAATGGAAGAAAGAAGCCCCTAACAACCATTCCCATTTCACATGAGGAAACCCTGGGTAGTTCTTGAGGTGTCAGATAAGTCAGTGCAGTTCCCTGTGGACACTTGCTACATCCTGACATCCTATGCTGCTACTCTCAATTTCAGAAGTACGACTGGTATAGGAGTCAAATCACAATTCATACTGTTTCTTTGTTAGTTGATCCAAAGTCTGACACAATGGAATCCCATGACAAGCCCTGAATGCACAACTGATGCAGATTTCATTAAAGGGAACAAGTTATTCATACAAAAGACAATATTTCCTAAGGATCTCAGAAGCACTGCATGGATTAAGAGCCACTGCATGTATATCTTCACAGTAGGGCATTATAATTCCTTGTCAGTTATCTTGCAATGCCTCAATTCTTCTGGGCCTAAACCAAATGGGGACTGTAGATTATTCCAGGATTTAAACTTGGTCAACAAGGCAGTGATCCTCCTCTGCGCCCCCCCATGGTAACAAACACACCTTGCTGTCCCAGTTTCCATCTACCACTCAGTGGCGCACTGTCCTTGGTCACAAGGGGGCTTTCTACTCTATACTTCTGCATCCCACTCCTAAAACTCTTTTGCCATTGGATGGGGAGATCCTGAGACACACACTCTAAACAACTTATCTGGACATACAGCCCCCATTTCTTTGTATGGGTACTTATGGATTCAAAACTGGCTAGAACTGCCCTTCAGTATGTAGATGACATCCTCACCTGTAACATGAATAAAGACAACTCTGATCAAAATACTACTCAGCAACTAAACTTCCTAGCACAATGGGTTTACTGGGAATCTAAACTCTGAATCAGGTCACAAAACAAAAGATTACTTAGGATATATTCTATTGGAAAGGAGGGTACCTGCAAAAAAGAACCCAGGGGTATTTAACCTCGAAGCAACATCCCCACCCCTGTTTTATGTTGAGACAGGGCCTTGATAAGGCCTTGTTGATGAGGGTGCATATGCAATCAACTGGAAAAACAGGGGAATGCTTACTGCAAAAAAATTCTCCTATTAAACGAATGACAGAAAATCTAAAATTATTCTAAAATTATCAGGGGCATTCCACCTCCCAAAACAGTAGCTTTAATCCATTACAAAGGACATTAAAAAGACCTGGTTTCCCAGGGAAAATGCCATGTAGGTTACTAAGGAAAAAAAGGACAACACTCTAATCCCCTACCAAGATGCCCTTGGAGGTCCTGACCAGCCCTGAAGCCTCAGGATTCCACAAGGAAGGGCTGCCTGACATCCAGCAGCAAACACTACCTAGGGCACAAGTGGTTCTGGGGTAGAAGTTCTGCAGACATCTGGCAGCCTCACACTGTGGAGGCTGGTGTCTTCATCCACTGCTTAACCTCAGAGAAGCCAACTTCATCCAGGTGCCCAGCTGATTCTCAGGGCACTGCCATGGGAGGGCTTCTCCCGTCTCACCTCCTGTCCAGGAAATGACACAATTTTATGCTTGCTGACCATCACAAATAGGAAACCTAATAAAATATTTCTGTTTTGTCAGTCAGGTCCATCCATCTTGCAACCGCGATGCCTGAATCACACAAACGCTGAAGAGGAAACTACCTGCTTAAGGATATCCATTTACCAGAATGAATATCCACAACTACCTGAATGGATATTCACATGAGGAAGAGTAAGGAATCGACATTCATGAGGGTTTGGGGCCCTGAAGAATAAACTAACCCAGTCAGAAGCAATGTAGTGAATAGCAATGACCACGGTCAATGTGTACACACAAGGAGTCCTGATGCCCCACTCACAATACACATAGAATTACCAACACCTGAACTCATTGTTGCCTCAGTTATGTATACTTCACACAGATGACTAGTCATATATTCTGAAAACACACACACACACACACTATAGAGGTGTGCTAATAAATACCTAATACAGTGTCATTCAGGAGGAGGTAAGAAAGTCTTGACTTTTAGTTTATGAGATGTGTCTATCCAACCAAGACTAATTTCAACCTAACAACCAGATACCACTAAGTACAAACCCAAAAAGGGATGAGCCCCATCAATTACCACAACTAGTTCCAGCCATCTCCAGCATACAAAGGAATTCCTACAGCAATTTGTCTTCTCTGGAATATAAACTACAATACACAAAACCAAATACACAAAAAATTATATCTCCAGCAATAAATATTCCTCATTGCTTCCGAATATACTTATAACTGCTATCTGCACCCTAAACAGATATAACTCCTGTTATTACATGAACTTTTACAGAAAAACACCCTACTCACCTTAAATTTTCAAATATACGACATACACATACAACATGAGCTGGAGACATGCCTGTACAACCAACACACTGCTGCTATACACACAATGAATACCCTACATGGCACAGACTCTAGAAAAACAACAAATACACAGACACTTGTCTCATGCATACCCAAATAGACACACATGAAACCCCACACTGGTAAAATACGTTTTCCACAACACTTAAACACACAATGTACACAATCTATTTCCAAGCACACAATGAACCTCCCACATCTGCCAAAATGCACACCCCAAGAGATCCATGAATTCAAAGACATGCAGCCACCAACAACATATATTTCTCTAACACATGAGACTAAACAAATACCAGGACCACTCATTCAGGAAACCTCACCTAAATCTTCAAGGATTACATTCACCATACAAACAACTCCTGAGCATCCTGAATATGCACAGATTTTAAATACACACTTCTCAGTTGTATACCAATAAGTTTCTACTCAATGCACACATAGCCTGAGAAATTACACATCAAAACTGCCATGTCTTTAAATACACATACACCTAAATACTCTTCCTTCTCATAACTACAGCCGTTACATGCAGTAAACACACACATATGAGCACCTCTGGGGTGAGCTAGTTAATATAATGTCCATATACATGTACCTCTCCACAGGCATTACACCTCTGTACAATTACCCAACATACACAAATACCCAAATATTCCCAAAGAGACCCGATATCTATACTACCATCATACACAAGATTACAAATTGCCAATACAAAGAAATAACTGTTCATCTTCCAAAATGCAGAATCCTAACAACTCCACATCACAATCATAACTATTAATCCTACTACTCCACAAATGTGCACACAATCCAGCCAGAGACACTCAAGTATATATACATGAATATGAATATGGAAAATAAAAATAAACCCACATAAACAAAGAGCATGTCCTGAATATAAAAATACTCATACATTTCCCAATTATATCAATCATTTTGCAAACCCAGAGAAATATACCCAAACACAGTCCTTAACACTGTCCATATGAACGCACACACAAATTTATTTCCAAACTTCCCATGGTGCATGCACACTTCCCAGCATTCATGAGCCAAACAAACAAAAGAACAAAGAAAAAAACACAGGTGAAATATTACAAAACCCAATTTCCAAACACTTAACCTCCACTCCCATTGTTTATGCTCATTACTTTTCACAGCATCCAAACACACCCAACCCTACACAGTCTCACAAAATGTCATGACTTTCCCTTAATCTCAAATACTCCCACTTCTGAATACATAGCAGATTGTCATTGGTCAGTCCAAAACACAACCACCCCAACACTCTGAATACAGAGGAACACATTAGGGTCACCACCACCTGACAAAAGGAACAGAGGAAACCACTCATGCCCTCTGAACTCCTACCAACCATAGAAGGACCAGCGCAGTGACTCATTTTCTTGCACAAATTACTACCCCTTGATCCTCATGCCCATCAAGACGGAAGGAAAATGTCCTGGCATCCAGAAATACCCACAAGGGCCCCCCAAACAGCCCACCAACCACACGTGAGAGCACACCATCAGTGTCACTGCGCAACACACGAGCACCACACATTAATGATACAACATGACTCTTTATTGCACACGACGTGGGGTGACAGGACTCTCCCCTCATCGTTTAGGTGCTCTGCCCAGAGGCGCCCACCGACAGCCACCTATGACGCCCGTCAATCACGGTGTGGCCACAGCGGACTCGGCACACTGGGCTCAGTGTGTTCCCTTCTGCAAAGTCGCTAACTTCACAGGAAATGAGCGTCCTTCAGCCTAACAACCCGGATGCCAGCTGAGGGTGTCCCCAACATTCTCAGCTTTCACAGGGAACAAGGAGATGACCGTCACCACGTCCTCTGACACCAACAGGAGCCACGGACCTGCTGACCTGGACCGCGCTTCTCAAGCACCGCACAGGTGCCCTGGAGCCCGGCTCCCAAAGGCTGCAAGGGACACGGACAGAGGACGCCTCGACAAGGGCGCCTCACTGGCCAACGCGCCCCTCACTTCCGGGCCTGGTGCGGGCGGCCGCGTCCCAGGGGAGGCGAGACCGGCGCCCGGCTGTCAGCGAGGCACAGGGGCCAGAGGACCCGGCAGGGACACACTGGGCATGGGAGAGGTTCGCGGGTCCAGTACCTCGGGGCCTATGGGACTCAGTCTGGACGCCGCCATGGGTGCCCTGCCGGCCGTTGGGAACCCGCCAACCGCTCGCGCCTGCGCCTTGCCCCTCTGGAGCCCCAACGGAAGCTGGAGCTGTTGGGGCAGCCTGGGAGCGCGTGCTTCCAGCCAAGCACGTGCGCATGCGCGAGGGCTGCAGGAGGGACACCCTGCAGGAGCAGAAAGTGAGTTGGGAAGCCTGGGAGGTGTCTCCAGCAAGGCGGCTCCTCTCCAGAGCCTCTGGGCTGGCCCTTCTTTCAGCCAGAGCATCTGAAATGACAAAGTGGTTTTCACTGTTATGAATTAGAGACCGCCCTGTGCAGCCCTTGGAAGCTCTCTACCCTGAAGCACTGGCTCCCCATTTGGGCCCAGTGTTTATACCCACTTCCGCACAAACATCAGTGTATGCTTTCCTCCTGGGCCAGCTGTAGGTTCCAAGAATTATATGTCAGGGTAACACTCTGAAAACCCCATTCCTTGATTTTGCCTACTGAGCACATTATTGCTTACGGACAGCCCTCCTACTATATACAGATGCCCAAATGTTCTCTTTGACAGTTTTTCTCCTATGTTTGATGAAGACTTGGCAGTGTCCACCAATTTGCGCACACACCAAATGTATCCTCTTCCTTTTCTACTCCATGGCATATTTTTAGCCTGACTTTTCATATGTGTACCCTGGATCCCATTGACCCTGAAATGCATTGTCCCAAAACAAACAAAAACAATCCTGTGATTCTCTTTCTGGAAATTTAGATAATTTGTACTGTTTCTTTAAAAAGGATAATGTGGAAGATATGTCAAATGTGACACTGCCAAGGTCCTAGGACGGAAAGGCATTACAGGAGGCAGACAGGGCCTTTGGCACTCTGCTAGTGTTCCTGATGACAAAGACATCCATGTTCACAGTGTTTTTAATTGTTTTCCCTTCAGCAATCAATATGAGTTCAGGACTTTTCAAGAGTAAAAGTCAGATGGTAGGACAAAAGGACATTTCAATGCTCCTTCCCATGGCCACTTTGCACAAATTGCATTTGAGTAGTGTGATTATATGAGCAGTTTGAAACAGTGCAAGACTGATAAGGTAATGCTGAAGCTCCTGGCAAAGCACTGACCAAGAGTATGCAACGCCCCAGAATTCCACTTGGGTCTAGCAAAGAAAGCTTGCTTTGAGCATCTGAACTCCATCATCCAGTATAAGAAACTACTAAAAGCAAACTGTGGAATAAAAAGACAGTTTTTCTACACTGCATATTTTATATCACTAGTTTAAAAAAATAAAGCCCCCCAGCTATATCATCAATGACATCAATGTGGGGAATACTACATAAAAAGTGAAGGAAGAGTGAAAGAAGCTTGTTCTTAGTGTCTGAATATCATGGTTTGCCTCCTCCGCCACTCATTGAAAAGATTTATAATAAGGTGTTGAATATTTCAGGAACACCCAAGAGTATGTTTTGCTGACAGGGGATGGGATGAAAAAAAAAAAAAAACAATTTATACATAAAATGCAATCCACACCCTCCAGTTCAGAATATTGGCTGTTCAGACCCATGACTGTGTGGCTCATGAGAGCCATGGCTCTCACCACTCTGCTGTGCATTTGAGAAAATACTTCAAAATGACCCAGAGGCACACACCACTTGTGTCACCACTGGATTGTCTAAAGGAAACTCGAGGTTCTTCTATACCTGCAAGAGCTCTTCATGGAATGTCTGCCCAGCCCCCACCAAGCCAGCTCCCCTTGGCCCCTCCCCCCTGCAGAATGTCTGGGTCCAACATTCCACTGGGGTTTACATTCAAACTTTGCCCAGCTTGGCTCAGTTGGACCCTGAGCATCTGTTACAGACAGGTCACTCTCTGGGTCCTGTTCTGACTTTTCCCACTGTGGAGACTGTGAGACACTGTGACCAGTGTCCTGAACTTTGGAAGGAGGTAAGCCTGGAGGGTCATGGGCTTGTTATCTGAGGGCCAGTCACCCCGAAAACCCTTGGGAGTTAGAATGGAGTACTACCCCTGTGGTCAAATCACTGAGCTGAAGTAAGGGAAGGAAAGAGCCTTAGAGGATGCACTTGGCATGGCCCAGGAAGCCCCAGGAAGACTGATACTGCTAATGGGAAGGAGGGCTTCTAAGACCCAGGTCCAGGCTACTCAGGGGAATTATACTGGGTCAACAGAAAGGAGAGAGGCCAAGGGATTGATTCCTTATAGAATGGACACAGGTCACTGCATGGTTTTTTAGGCAGTCACAGATGGTGTCACAGTGGTGGTCAGTTAGGGCTCCCAGGAGTCAAGATACTGAGCCCTGTGCCCATTCTTCAGACACAGGGAAGCTACCTGGGATGTCATTATGAGGGGATTGACCGAGAGTCTCAGATCACAACTGGGCAGTCTTGAGAAGTGTTCTTAGTTAGAAAACTGCCCAGTGGGGTTCTCAATGACCACAGATGCAGTGTGATATACTCTCTGTGGGTGATGCTGCAGGGCACTCCAACTGCCACAGCCCAGAGCACCTCGCCAACTTCCTGCCCAGGAAAACTTCTCCTTCCATTCAGACAGTTGGTGTTCTTGATTCCTAAAGGTCAGGGAACCCAGAAAACTTCAACCAGCATAGATTTGGGCCCCTGTGTAGTCTTCTGAATCGTTATCACTTTCATGGAAAGAGGAGTTCCTTCAGAGCTTCTTGGTGTTGGCCCCTCTCTGTGGGGTAGCCTCAGCCTTCATTTCATGTTGGCAGGAAGACTTCTCTCATCTTCCTTGTTTGGTACTCCATGAACACATGTGGGGTGTCCTTCTTTTTTCGAGGATCAGGTTGGAAGATGACTGAGTTCTTTCCAAGAGAGGAAAGAGAATAGCACCCAGTTAGGAAGGGGCCCAACTCATATTGTCACTTGAAGTTAGGCAGGGGTCCTGATCAACATGTGCAAGCGTGGAAGTGCAGTGGACCTCGCATTCCCTGACTACACTCTGCATGACGTCCTGGTGAACAGGATGTGCTCCAGACAACCTGGCCACACCTGGCAGCTGGCGCAGACCTGGTTCTCTGTGACACCATCATTCTGTGATTGGGAGCTCAAAGGAAAAGGACCTCAGAATGGCCCCAATTCCCAGGCCCGCTAATAACATGACCAGTGGCTGTGAAAACCTCTTGAAAGCCCCACTGCTCACCATCCCACCACCTTCCATGAACCTCAGCAGCCATTGATGGTCAGGGCAGGAGAGGGTCTTGGGAACTCAGTGTCTATCACACAGACCTCTTCCCTGGGAACAGAGCTTCCTATGTCATGGCAGGGACCAATGAACACTGGGGACACAGCTGGCCAGGATCTGTCCCCCATTAGTCTTTGCTGTGGGAAGTGCTGGGAGAGGCACGCACATGCTGGTCAGGATGTGCTCCTGGGTGAAATGCAGGATTCCTCAGCCTCTAGCTAGGCAGAGATCTAAATCAGGTGTTTTTGTCTGTTTGTGGAAGCCTAGCAAAGAAGTGGAGGGGTATACAAGGAGTATTAGCAAAAAGGAAGGCTGAGGAGGTGGTGGGGCAATAACCTTTAGAACCCAGCACCTTCACAAATGACCCTGGCGTACCTGCATCTGCCCTTGAGAAGATCCCTTTCCTGTTGGTGAGCATGGGAGGGGCATGGTGCCACTGAGCAGAGTCAAATTGATCCATTTCTAGGGAGTCACCGAGGAGGCCAATGATTGTCTGCAAAGGATGCACAAGGGGCCTCTCAGAAGCAGGGAAAGCTGAGGTGCCGCAGTCCACTGACGGCCTTCATGGAGTCCTGGTGTCCGGGGAACCAGTTTTCTCAGGGTAGAACTATGACGAAGGGAACACAGCATGAAATCCACTCAGGGACATTTGCAAACTGCACAGTTTCCCTGACCACAGGGCCCTGAGCTCTGAGCATTTGTCCTCAGATTCCCACTGAGTAAGAAACTGGGGGGCCTCAATCCTGCTGCCATTTCCCCTCCTCCATTCTCCCCTTTGCTTTGCCTCCACAGCATCTGCATCCCAGAAACCAGGCAAGATCTTCAATCCTAGTGCCCACATGTCTACGTTCAGGGGCCTGCCCTTTCTTCCAGCTGCCCCTGTGCCAACACACCAGCTGTTCTGGGAGCCGCCCCTACCACCATGGGTGACTGCACCCATCTCCCAGGGTAACCCTCTAGTGCTGTCCGCTTACCCTGGACCACCATATGTGCCTGGGCTGTCCACCTTTGAACAACGTGGGCCACAACTTAGGCCAGAAGGGCCTCCTCATATTCAGAACATTGCCCACACCCAGGCACCCCTCAACTGCAGGGCCCCAGGGGCCTTCTGTGGGGGTGTGGAGAATCCTTCTCCATTCCTCACGGCACCTTCTGCCCTGAGGACCACTGTGCCTACCTCAGACTGTAGGGGGATCCAGAACCATGGGGGCAACTGTCACCTGGGCCTTAGTCCCCCAGCACCACCACCATTTACCGACCTGGCCCCCATCGTCTTCCCAATGCATGCCTGCCAATGGCCAGGTACAGAGTATGGGGAGGGCGCAGTGCCCACCTTCCAGGCTACAGTGCCACCAGATGACTCCAGTGAACCTCAGAGCAACTATGAAGATTTCAGACACTCGCAGCATTTCAAGACCTTGGTCCACAGGCACCTCCCTCAGACTCCAGATGTGGAAGCACTTTCTTGCTTCCTCATGTAAGTGTTCTCCCCATGGACCCAGAACACCCTCTGGAACTCTAAGATTAGGAAAAGTATGGGATGGACAAAGGAGGCTGGGATGTAGAGAACTGGAAGGGAGGTCCTGAGGGTGGGGGACAAGCTATATTCCCAGCCATATTCACCTCACACCAGGGGAGAAAATGTGCCTTATCTCAGGTGCCCATCACAGCCCTGTGAGTTCAGCGATCCTTGTTTCCATCACACGGAGATCCCAAAGTCAGAGGAGGTTCTTGGGGTAACATGAGCCAGGATTTGTCTCACTCCATAAGATGGTTCCTTCCCTAGAAATTTCACCTTCCTCCATAGACCTGATTGTTCCCAGTACAAAAAACATCACCAGCAGAAGTGGGTTTAGGGGTACTGGCCCCAAGGGTGAACACTGCAGACACTCACACACATTGTCCTGAAACCCCAATAAAGATCCTGTGGTGATGTGGCACTCATGGGGGAGCTCACATTGGATTCCGGATGGGGATGTTCATCTTTGCCCCAGTTTGTAACCCTGCTCCTAGGCTGTTCTTTGCATGGTCTTGGTTAGCTTGGGCTGCCATACTGAACACCATAGACTGGGTAGATGAAAGCCTAGACAGTCACTTCTCAGAGTTCTGGAGTCTGGAGTCCCAGATAAAAAGTACCTGGCCGAGAGTCCCATGAGGGCTCTGTCTTCTCCAGGAAGACCACTAATGCCCTCATGAAGCCCACTCTCTGGATCTCATCAAACCTCCTAAACACTAAAGACAATCTCCAGATACCACCACATTGGGGGTTAGGACTTCAACAAGTGGATATGGAGGATAAAAAGACATTCAGCACCTAGTACACCATACCCCTGAAGAATCCAAGTAAAATCCCAAGGCCAAAGCAGACCTTGGTGTTAATGTCTGGCATAAGGTACAGTGTCCTGGAGTCTAAATGCTAATGCTTTGAGATGAACATGATGGGGCAGATGTAACACAGGTAGGAGGGAATGTTGGGAAAATGAGAAAGGAGGGTGACCTGGGGACCCTGACTGATCCCAATGAATTCCAGCCCAGTGCCTCGGTCTCTCTCTGAACTGGAGCCCACCATTACCATGGAGGAGACCCTGTGGAAGGGTTTGCAGGAATGGCAGCACACTAGCAACTTTGACCGGATGGCCTTCTATGAGACTGCAGAAAAGTGAGTCAGGTTTCAGGGCCCGGAACTGAGTGCTGGAGGATCATGGTTTGCACAGCAGGGTCAGTTAGGGCCTGTCACCTACCTATGTGTTGGTTCCAAGGCATCTGGCTCTCCAGATAGTGGCTCCCTCTAGGCCTGGGCATTCTCTCTGCAACAATCCCAGAAACTTCAGCCTTAATGTTCCTGATACCAACTCTGCCTTGAGATTCAGGGTCAAGATGGGGAGGAGCTTTGTTGGCTCTGCAGAGGGGAAAAGTCCCACTAGCCTTACATAGGCCACCTGTCTGGGAACTGGCACCTCTTTACAGAGTAGGGACTACGTGAGGTCATGAAAATGGCCACTACTTCAACCTGATGTTCCAGAAGAGGGTGGCAGTGGAGATTGCATGCTCAGGGGCATACAGCATCTCAGATACCCCAAGGACACATCTCCAGTCTTTATCACCTTTTCTCTATATAATCCCTGCCATTCTATAGAGTGAAGAGAAGAAAAAGCACCCACCCTCATTGGAAGCAACCAATGTACTCATTTAGCTTCCATTTTCACATGACCTCTCCTGTCCCTTGGTCTCCCAAGTGATCCTTCAGGGCTCATGGTCCCAGCCTCAGTGTCCCTGAATTGGATCAGGACACCTGGTGTTCCCGGATATAAATCACATCCCTACCAGCTTCTGGCACTTACCTGATCTCTGTGGTTCTGGCAGAAACAGGAAAGACCTGAAACAAGGGTCAGCAAGGGGCCCTGCCTGGGTCCCTCAGATCTGATTCCCTTCAGGTGCTGGCTGATTTAGTGTTTCCCCAGAACTGTGGTTCTTCCTGTGTAGCAGCTCCCTCCTGGGACTGGTCCAGCCCACTCCAGAACATAGTTCCACATCCCTGCCCTCAGCTCCCCCTGGTGTGGGGCTAGTACCTGCCTGGTATATACGTCTCTCAGCTTGTCTCATATCTGCCTGGTATGGCTGACCTGCTCCTCAGCTCAGCCTGTGCCTCCCTTACCCAAACCCCACCTAGGTACATGGAGTTTGAAGCTGCAGGGGAGATGGAGGATCCAAGGATGCAGCTGTCAGGGGTCTTCCAGTGCCAACCTCCTTCTGTATCTCTAAGGAGGGATTTTCCAAGGCCCCCAGCCCCTAAGGCTGTGCAACAACCAGGTAGGGCCCCTGCTTTTCCACAGAAACCCATGATAGTGTCCAAAGTGTGCCAAGGGCCAAGGCAAGTTGTTGTACCAAATAAGAACTTTACCTTCAGCATGGGGCATTCAGTATTTCCAGAAAAGCCTCTAGCTCCTGAGATCCATGCTACCCATTTTGTTGAACTTCGTATTGACTGTACCAAGTACATAGCTCCTCTTTTTCCCCTGCCTTTCCAAAGAACCAACATACCATGTGCCCATGACTTGAGTCTGGCTGGGCAAAGTGCATGGTATATCAGTGACTCCAAATTTCCTCCCATGTGACTCTCCTAGATGTTGCACCTGGTACACTGTTATCTCCCTTGGGTCCTCCTATGGTTGTCCTAGTGCATGGTAGACCAGGTTAAGTCCCCTGAAGCCTGCCTACTACCAAGTGTTTGGCATAAATGTGGATCCCCATCCATGCACTGTTCTGGTACTCCTTGTCCTAGTGTGCAACTCCAGAAAGACCACCCCTAAGGCACAGTGTGCCCACTCAGTACCAGCCAAACGCAAGGCACCAGAGACTAAGATGTGTGAGACCAGGGCGCCTGAGGAGATCCCACCTGAAGCCATCCAAGAGCTCATGGACATCATGGATGAGCTAGTCGGGCCGACCAACTTTGCCACGTGGGAGCCTTTCCACTTGTCTATAGAAGAGATTGCTGCAAACTTGGGAGAGGAAGGACTGGACCATCAGCCAATGGAGGATGACTTATATCCAGATCCAAGTCTCCTGAGCTACATTGATGAGGGCTTTGTCAACAAGGTGGGCTGGGCCTACAATCTTGCTCTCTACAAGGTTTTAGGACGCGTAGAATTGAGCTTCATAGCTTAGATTCTCAGTATTGTGTTCATGTGTGTGTGTGCATGCACACACTTGTATTCATGTGTGTAGCTAGTGGATGGGATTTAATAACCCTGTGGAATGGACCAAGATGGGGTCATCTTTGCCTCCTGTTCTCCTAGAAGTCTTCCTGACTTGGGGCCATTTTCTCCCCAAGGTCACTCACAATCTCTTCTTTCTCCTTCTAGATGGAAACCATGATTAACCCCCACTTCCTGGAAGAATTACTTTCGTCCGAACCATATTTAAATATCGTGGACCTAACAAAACAGTTGGAGCAGGAAGAAGGACTTATCCCTAGCCAGGTAGAGGAGGGAAGGAGGGTCTCCCAGTAGACCAGGGGCAGGAGGTACACCAGTTATAAAAGATGGGCAAGGAGGGCTGGGGCTGTAGCGCAGGGGCAGAGCGCTTGTCTAGCATGTGTGAGGCACTGGGTTTGATTCTCAGCACCACATATAAATAAAATAAAGGTACATTGAAAACTAAAAAATATTTTTTTAAAAAAGAGAAAGGCAGGAACATCTGATAAACCAGTGTAGGGACACAAAGACTACCAGGGGTTGGGGAGAAACAAATAGTAGACAAGGAAAAAGGGGAACCAGGTAGAATATGGAAGTAGAGACACCAGGTTTACTGGGACTGGAGATGGACACCACGTGGATAAAGCAGGCAGGATTACCTGGAAGATCAGGAGACAAGTAGACAAGAAAGGAACTGGCCAGAGGTGAACAGAGGACCAAGGAATAGCAGGTAGATGAGAAATGTACAGGACCCTACTCACACGGCACACAGGAACTTGTCTATCCCTATCCTGCCTGTGACACATGGCTTCTTGAGAGTGAATGCTCCAGGACAGAGGATGTAGGTGGGGAAAAAAGGAAGGAGAAGAAGAGTCATGACAGGCTCAGGGTATCAAGCTGAAAGGAAGTCCAGCAGGGTGGCCAGTAGAGCCTCAGTTTGTCTCTCTGAGACCAAGGCGGGTGTCAGCTCCACTTCCCACCTCCCAAGGAAACATGATTGTCCCTGGTCCCTCTGGCCCTCATCATGCATACAGATAACTTAGCCAGTGCCCATCTCCTGTAGATGGTGGAGAAGCACCTCTGTACGTGCCCCAAGGTTATGTCATGTCCCAACAGGACTCAAGAGCTTCCGAGGCACCTGCCAGCCAAGGTGCAGAGAAACGTAAACACTGCTCTGACCAAGGGGTCAGCACACAGAACTGGCCCCCAGAGGTGACTTCCCAGGATGTGAAGAGGCGCAGAGCTACAGAGCCAGAGCTGCTGGGTCCAAAGGACACTGCTATCCTCCCGAGCTGTCAAGTGTCTCCCTCACTGGGGGCCATCCAGTCCAACCATCCACCCCAGAACTGCAGATCCTCCTTCCTAAACCTGGGGGGAAAAGGTGTTGGTGGTCACAGAGGAGCCACTTCTTCTGGAGGGCCACACGGGACCGCCAATGGCTGCAGTGTGGATGATGGCCTCCAATGCCTGGACTTCCTCCTAGTCTCCCAGCACAATCTGCTGCCCTGGGCTCTGTGCCAGAGCCAGGGACCTCACATAAAACCCCTCTCCTCAGGAGACCAAGCACCCCAGGCCCCACCTGCCCAGACAGGCAGCCTCCTCCCCCATCCTCCCCCAGCTGCCATGTCCAAGAAGAGCGCTCTCACTGGACGCTCACAGGTGGAAAAGATGCCTGGCTCCAGGCCTCTCCTGGAGGTCACTGGAGGGAAAGACCTGCATCTGAAGCAGGTTCGAACCTCACAGCCTCAGAAGAGGAAGTGCAAGGCACCAGGCAACTCGAAGAAGAAAAGGAGGCTCTATGGACAGTAGGGCTGGTGGGTGGCCTCTGGGGTGCCTGCCCCTCAGGCCAGGTCTCACCCTTGCTTCATTCTGCATGCAATGGGTTCCTCCTCACTCAGGATGGCTCCTGCCAGTCCTTGGGACAGGGAAGGGAAGGGGATTGGGAAGGGGGAGGGCAGAGGGAGGCTACTGAGAGGGAGGAGGTGGGATGTTCAAGCCTGGAGGGAGGTGGGACCTTGTTGGCCTTGTGTCACTGGGAATAAAGGCAGATTTGTAGAAAAAAATCTTCTCAGGCTCCTACTTCTGCCATAGAGTCTGTGTGGCACCATGCAGTGAGAACTGAGAGGAGGAGGTAACTGGAGATGCCAGGCATCAGGGTGCACAAGTGTCCGTCCACTGGGTCTTTCTTCTGAATTGGGACTGGTCCTTCCACTGATCCTGGGAGAAAAGAGCCAACAAGCTCCCAGAACCCCACTCATCACCCCATTGAAAAGGGGTCACTCGGTTTAGGGGATCTTGTCTCTGTGCATCCCTTCACGATCTGTGTCCCTTAAACATCTCTCTTACCAATCATCTGAGGGCCTGACTAGGAGGATCACGAAGAGCCAAAGCGCGTCTCCCTTGCTGTTGGCAGCTCTGAGGTCTGAGGACTGACTGCTGGCTCCTCTCAGATCTTAGTGTTAACAGCCCTGAAGTTCAATGTCAGTGACCCTCAGCCTCTAGTGGAAGCGGCTCTCCTGTTGCTTTCCTGGAGGCAGTAGCCAGCCACTTCCAACACCTCCCTGGAGGTCATCTGATGGCCAGACCTAGCAGCTCCTGTAGCTGTCCCCTGTCTGGGTCACTCTCTGTGCTCACCACCCTCAGGTTGACCTGCCCAGTTTGCCACTTTTCAGTGCAACCAACTTGACCTGCTCCAGTTGAGATGAGAGTCATGAACATGAACTCTCCCCCTCCCTAAGAGCCTTCATTAGGACTCATGCTGCGGCAGAAGGGGAAGAGGTAGAGGGACTGTCTGCATCAGGAGATGGGGAAGGAATCTTATTTGAACGAAAAAGGTGAACTCAGGCATGCACAGTGTCCTTCCAGATACCCACAGTCTTTCTCCATAGGCACAGGCAGGGGAGGGGCTCCCTGCACACCAGACTGGGGCCCACTGAAGGGCCCAAAAGGGGTGGAGTCATCTAGAGCCACTCCTCTACAGGGTGGAATCACCAGGGAGGACCTGTATGGAAACAAAAGGCTCGGGTACTGTGAGGCATTGTGGCAGCCGTGAGCATCACAGGCAGGGGTACAATTTCTTATCAAGGGCCTCTTGTCAGCTCTGGGCCCTCTTGACTCATTTGGATGGAGGGCTGCTTTGGGCTCTGGGTCCCCCTGGGCCTTTACTCAGGGTTCTACAAGTAAGCCTGGAAACAGTGTTATTGTTTAGACAGCTTCTTTCTCCTCCATGAATGATGCTGGACAGTGAGTTTGGACTGATCCCCAGCATGGCCATGGTCTTCCTGAGTAGATGGCCTGATGAGAGGGAGGACAAGGTCTGGCTTCTAGGGGAAGAAGTCACAGCACCCTAGGGAAACGTCACCTGTCACCACCAGCAAGACCCACTCCCCCAATTACTGATGTGCTCTGCTTTCTGACGGTGACCACAGGGGCTGGCCCCTTGTGGAAGCATGCCCTTTGTTAGCTGCACCTTCATTGAAACTCAGGTGAAGAAGCTCCTCCTGGTCTCTCTGCACGCAGTAGGGTTGGTCAGAGTCTCCTGTTTCCCAGGACCTTGGCCAGCCTGTGCCATGCTAGTCAACAGCTGAGCCGTGGTCTGCTAACATCTTAAAATTTTTGCTTTAGCTCATTACAAAAAACTTTAGGAAGACCTTCTCATGGCACACATCACTCAACAAGTATTAGAATTCTAAGGTTTTCAGTAGACTTTCATAGACTTTGCCTCCATGTCAGCAATAAATCCATAGACACAGGGAGAAGGGCAGACATGAGCGAAGGGGTCTATAGAGATTCTGTAACATAGGGGGCAGTTAGGAGGAGCCTTAGGGACGGCCATCAAAGAGGAATCAGTTCCATGGAGTGGGTAGGAGGCCTCCCGGGTAGAGAGCTGTGTGGACAAAGCCATGAAGTCTCTTGATTCTCTTCAAAACAAAAGAAAGCTGCAATTTTGGGCACTTTTTCTTTGCATAAGAAATTTGTTGTGAACACTGACCACTTAGTGGAATAGAAACCCTTAGGGAGTGGCAGTAGAGTTTTTTAGGCCTAGGGATATGTCAGAGGTAGACATTGGAAGAGACATCTGATGTATGAGTCAGCTTTTGTAACTAAGACAAAATACCTGGGAAAACCAAGTTATAAAGAGGAAATTTATTTTATGTCCTGGTTTCACAGGTTCGTACCCCTGTTACGTGTAACTTGGACACATGCTTGTAGGAGGCCTGTGGGAGAACAGTACACCACAGCAGGCGCACATGGTGGAGGAGTCCTTTTCACCTCATGGCAGCAAGGAAGCAAATGGGGGGACATGGTCCTAACATCACGTCCAGAGCACACCCCCAATTCCTAGGCTCTGCTGCTTAAAGGTTCTGCCATCTCCTGATAGTGCCACAGGCCAGCACCCAAGCCTTTTGCACATGAACTTTTGGGAGTCATTTAAGATCTGAACCACACCACTGGTAATGGTCCAGAGCTCCTCCTGGGAAAGTAAGAGGGTTTGATCTGAGGCACCCGTTAGTACCCTTCCAGCACCAGGATTCTCAGCTCCTCCAGTTCTAGGAGGTGGTGGGAGGCCCTACGTCCTGAGGTTGTGAGTTGAGTGTTCATCAACCTGGAGGGAGAAGGCTCCTGAGTGTTAGAAGGGAGGAGACAAAGCTGCCTGGAATCAGGGCAGGGAGGAGGGGTCCAGAGCAGTGTGGGCAGTGGGATGAGGATGCAGGAAGAGTGGGGGCCCCAGAATCAGAGATGATGCTGACAACAGCGGGCCCTTCCTCCTTCAGCAAATCCCAGGCACCACAGGACTACGAGGTCCTCCTGGGAAACACCCAGCTGTATCAGCACACCCAGCACACCCAGAAGATTCTCGGGTAGTTTCTGACCCTTGACTGGACGTTGGCCCCCTGTCCCTCATTTCCATGCTCTCTCAGGTGAGAATTAAGCAGTGCTACATCCCTTTTATTCTGAAAATACATGAGTCTACGGCTGCTGAATCCTATGTGGCACAGAACCTGAAAGCCTAGGGATCTGGACATTTGGGATCAAGAGTCTGGGTTCCTCGAGTCTTTGTGGGTTTTGATTCTAAGATTTTAATCAGCCATGTATTTGAGATGACTTGAATGAACTCAGAAGCTGAGCTTGGGGGCTTTCCCATCCAGGGTGTTAGTGAGGTTTTCATTACTATAACAAAACATCTGAGATAATCAACTGAAAAAGAAGAAAGGCTTATTGTGGCTCATGGTTTCTGAAGTGCATCCCATGGTCAGTTGGCCCCATTGCCTTGGGCCTGTGCAAGGCAGCACACTGTGGCAGGAACACATTGTGGAGCAATGCTGATCAGGAAGTAGAGAGCAAGAGGAGGTGCCAGGTTTCTGACATCCCCTTTAAGGGCACACCTCCAGTGATCTAACCTCCTCAGCTACCTAAAGTTTCCAGCACCTTCCAATAGTGCCACAGGTTGGGGCCAAGGCTTAAATACACAGGCCTTTGGGGACCTTGGGAAGGTGCTTGGAAAAGGTGTTAGAAAGGCACACGTGGTGTCCGACCCCAGAGCCTGCATAATGAAGTCAGAATAGTCACAACTTAGGAATGTTTAAAGTCTCTGACCTCACCCAGCTCCTCTCTTGTCCACGGCATGTTCATGTCAGGTGAACTGAATGTGGAGAAAGCGCCAGTGTTTTTTGTTGCATTTTCAGATGGAAAGAAAAGGATTGTAGGTGAAGACTTTTGCACAGGAAGATGTAATAAATGATTGTGTGTGGTTTGGGAAAATGCTTCTGCTGTGCTTCCAAGGGGAAAAGAACAATACAGAATTGTAATTATCTGTGGGTCAGCATTTATTTCTCAACAGAGAAAGTTTCTGTGAAAGATTCTGAACAGTGAGATTGGACTGATCCCCAACATGGCCGTGGCTTTCCTGAGTAGGTGATTCAATGAGAGGACAAGGCCTGGCTTCTTGGGAAAGAAGTCACAGCACCCTGGGGAAACATCAAGTGCCACCATCACCTACAACCCCCACTGACTGGTGCACAAAATTCATGCAGTGTTCCCACTTCTTCTCTCCTGTAATATTGCTAATATTCTTTCATTTATTCATAAGATTTAGTCATTGGATCCATTCCTGAATTATCATTTTGAATGTTACTTCAAATTAAGATCCCAAACTCAGAGTGTTGATTTTACCTTCACTTATTCCTGCTCTCTCTTATGTTGATCCATGTTTCTGACCTATCTCATTTCGTGGCTAAAGAACTGAAGAACTTCTTTTAACATTTCTTTCAAGGTAGGTCTGCTGGTGACAAGTCTTCTCCAATTTTATTTGACTGGAAAGTCTCCATTTTTTTATTCTCTTTTGCAGGAGAATTTCACTGTTATAGAACTTTGAGTAAAAAATTGTTTTTCCTCTCAACAATAAATTTCATTGCCCCCTCTTCTTGTTTGCATAGTCTCTGAAGGAAAGCCTGCTTCTCTGTGGATAAGGCATGCCTTCCCCCTATGGCTTCTTGCAAGATTTTCTCCTTGTCTTTTTTTTCTGAAATATGAAGATAACATGCCCAGGTAGAATGTTCCAGCATTTATCCTGCCCCATGATTGTTGTGGTTTGGTGGCTGTTGTGGCGAATCCTCAGTCATTATTATTTCAAATATTTCTTCTTTCTTCTCTTCTTGTATTTTCATTATTTATGAATTTCAATTTTTGTAATTACCCAACGTTCTTAGGAATTCTGTTTTGTCATTGTCACTCATTTCTCTTTGCATTTGGGTTTGAGAAATTTCTTTTTTTTAATTAAAAAATATTTTTATTTGTTGAGGACCTTTATTTTACTTATATACAGTGCTGAGAATCAAACTCAGTGCCTCACATGTGCTGGACTCTACCACTGAGCCACAATCCCAGCCCTAGGATTGAGAAGTTTCTATGACTAACTTCAACCTCACTGATTCTTCCTTGGCTCTTTCCAGTTTCTTGATGAACTCTTTAAAGACTTTCTTTATTTCCATTACAGTGTCTTTTGATTTCTAGCATTTCCTTTGACTCTTTCTTGAAGTGTCCATCTACCTGCTGATATTGCACATATGTTTTTGTAAGTTATTTCTTTCAAGAGAACCCTTAGAGTGCATGAATCAGTTACATTGGGTTCCTGACTTGAATATTTCAAATGGCCCACTAAATCTAAGCCTGGTTTTGATGATTGTTTGTCCTTGCAGAAATTCAGTCTGTTTCCATTGTTTTCTTTATATACACATTGAAATTTGATCAAATATAATCAAATATCATCATTTGAGTGACAGGAGCGAGGTCCACAGGTGTGCAGGGTGATGTTTCATGTTTATCTGGTGAGTAGTTAGTGTTTACTCTGGTGTTTCTGTGTGTGTGAGGCTAAATTTCTACATAAGGTGTTCTTATTTTTGTCTCCCCTCTTGCCTGTTAGTTTCCCAGAGAATCCTTACTGATTATGGACTGAGACAGTTCCTTCCTCTCTCATTATACAGAAGCTGAGGTGAGGTGAGGACATAGGATAGGAAGCATTCTCTAGTCCTAGGATTAGACCTCAGTCTCATAGGGAGCCTGTGTTCCTGAGCTGGGATTTTCATGCCTACAACTCATTGCATCCATTCCCACCCATGGTGGGGCAGGAAGGAAAGAGGGAGCTGGATTTTAGTGTTTCTGTTCCCAAGTCAGTTAGATGCATATAAAATGCTAAAGGTCAGGCTCTGACATGACAGTTTCTCTTGTAGCAGACTTTTATAAAGTAGAACTAATGCTCTGGAAGTCCATCACACAGACCTCCTCCCTACAAACAGAGCTTCCTGTATGATGGCAGGGACCCTGAACACAGGGGACAGGGCTGGCCAGAATCTGTCACCCCATTAGTGCTGTGGGAAATGCTGAGAGAAGTACCCACAAGATGGGCAGGATGTGCACCTTAAGAGTTCTTCAGGCTCTAGCTAGGGAGAGCTTTTATTCAGGTGCTTTTGTTTGTTTGTGCAAGCGTGGGAAAGAGATAGAGGTTACAAGTAGTATCAGTAAAAGGGAGGCTGAGGAGTTTATGGAGCCATAATCTTACTTGTCACCTTCACAAAGCACCTTGGAGTGCCTGGTACATATATGAAAAACATTCAAAGAAAAGAGTTGAGGGCTGGGGTTGTGGCTCAGCGGTAGAGCGCTCGCCTTGCATGTATAAGATCCTGGGTTTGATCCTCAGCACCACATAAAAATAAATAAATAAAGTAAAGGTATTGTGTCCAACAACAACTAAAAATATTTTTAAAAGAAAGGAGTTGGGCATACATATATATTGGGAGATCTCTCTGCATGTAATATTATGCTTAGTACAATAAATGCAGTAGGGAAAATTTAAAAAGAAGATATTTACAGTGTTATCCAATCCTAAGATTCTTTGTCAGGACTGTTCTTTAATGGAATAATTATTAATTATACAGATGGCCCCCTACCTGAATTTATAGTAGAAGCTATGAAGTGGCTTCCTGCTATGGAATGAGAGCCTGTGACCCATCTCCTTGTGTTTTAATTTCTGGAAAAGTACAAGTAAAAAGAAATGGAACAAATATCATAACTTGATAAAGACGTAATCTGACTAATTGCACTACCAGTATAATAAAGGACAGGGATAACTTGTATTAGTCCAATCATACTTTGTTTTGCTCCCAACTAACATTTCAGAGCCCTGGTATTCTAATGCTTGGGTTCAAGTCCTACAGCATGCTATTGGCCTTCTTATATCGGAGTAGTCACTTTGATATCTGCTTTGGTCTCTGCCAAGGCATCTGCCATAGACTTGTCCCAAAATATTTAAAATGCTCATTTGATTAATAATTTGACTTGGAATACTTCCAAGGCACTCCAGCAACAAGTAAATATTGGTGAAAAGATTGAGACTAAATTAAATGCTTTGGAAGCTACTCTCATACATATAGGATATGAGTTTGTAGTGATCAAATTCAAACAATGGCTCTAATGCCATGCTAGCTAAAATTTTGTTTATGTTATAGCAGCCAAATATTATGCTTCCCGATGGGGTTAAGGAAAGGTTAAAAGTCATTTAATGGGTGTTTGGCACAGAAATAATGACAGAACAGAGCTTATGGAGTAACATCATCAAATTTAGGATATTCAGAAAAGCAGGAATGATATGGATACTGCATAGCTTGCTGAACAAATACTTAATGATTGAAATGGTTTTAATAGACAATATGTTAAAGAATTCAAAATGGTAAATTTTTGAAATTATGTGTTTGCTAATAATTCTCTTTTGTGTTATAACAATAGGTTGGTGCATCTTCAGAGAAGACATTCAAGAACTTCAAATAATAGACCATCACTTTCACTAAAAAATAAAAAAAGAAGGAGATGTTGGAGGAGGAATGACACAGAGCATGAAGTTCACAGGCAGGTGCAACTGCAACATGGCACAGGCTGGCCAAGGTCCTGGGAAACAGGAGACTCTGACCAACCTACTGCGTGCAGAGAGACAAGGAGGAGCTTCTTCAACTGAGTTTCAATGAAGATGCAGCTAACAAAGGGCATCCATCCACAAGGGGCCAGCCCCTGTGGTCACCGTCAGAAGGCAGAGCCCATCAGTAATTGGGGGAGTGGGTCTTGCTGGTGGAGACAGGTGACGTTTCCCTAGGGTGCTGTGACTTCTTCCCCTAGAAGCCAGACCTTGTCCTCTCATCAGGCCATCTACTCAGGAAGACCATGGCCATGCTGGGGATCAGTCCAAACTCACTGTCCAGCATCATTCATGGGAGGAGAAAGAAGCTGTCTAAACAATAACACTGTTTCCAGGCTTACTTCTAGAAACCTGACTAAAGGCCCAGGGGGACCCAGAGCCCAAAGCAGCCCTCCATCCAAATGAGTCAAGAGGGCCCAGAGCTGACAAGAGGCCCTTGATAAGAAATTGTACCCCTGCCTGTGACGCTCACGGCTGCCACAATGCCTCACAGTACCCGAGCCTTTTGTTTCCATACAGGTCCTCCCTGGTGATTCCACCCTGTAGAGGAGTGGCTCTAGATGACTCCACCCCTTTTGGGCCCTTCAGTGGGCCCCAGTCTGGTGTGCAGGGAGCCCCTCCCCTGCCTGTGCCTATGGAGAAAGACTGTGGGTATCTGGAAGGACACTGTGCATGCCTGAGTTCACCTTTTTCGTTCAAATAAGATTCCTTCCCCATCTCCTGATGCAGACAGTCCCTCTACCTCTTCCCCTTCTGCCGCAGCATGAGTCCTAATGAAGGCTCTTAGGGAGGGGGAGAGTTCATGTTCATGACTCTCATCTCAACTGGAGCAGGTCAAGTTGGTTGCACTGAAAAGTGGCAAACTGGGCAGGTCAACCTGAGGGTGGTGAGCACAGAGAGTGACCCAGACAGGGGACAGCTACAGGAGCTGCTAGGTCTGGCCATCAGATGACCTCCAGGGAGGTGTTGGAAGTGGCTGGCTACTGCTCCCAGGAAAGCAACAGGAGAGCTGCTGCCACTAGAGGCTGAGGGTCACTGACATTGAACTTCAGGGCTGTTAACACTAAGATCTGAGAGGAGCCAGCAGTCAGTCCTCAGACCTCAGAGCTGCCAACACCAAGGGAGATGCGCTTTGGCTCTTCGTGATCCTCCTAGTCAGGCCCTCAGATGATTGGTAAGAGAGACTTTTAAGGGACACAGATCATGAAGGGATGCACAGAGACAAGATCCCCTAAACTGAGTGACCCCTTTTCAATGGGGTGATGAGTGGGGTTCTGGGAGCTTGTTGGCTCTTTTCTCCCAGGATCAGTGGAAGGACCAGTCCAAATTCGGAAGCAAGACCCAGTGGACGGACACTTGTGCACCCTGGTGCCTGGCATCTCCAGTTACCTCCTCCTCTCAGTTCTCACTGCATGGTGCCACACAGACTCCATGGCAGAAGCAGCAGCCTGAGAAGATTTTTTCTACAAATCTGCCTTTATTCCCAGTGACACAAGGCCAACAAGGTCCCACCTCCCTCCAGGCTTGAACATCCCGCCCCCTCCCTCTCAGTAGCCTCCCTCTGCCCTCCCCCTTCCCAATCCCCTTCCCTTCC